>NC_134827.1:9433467-10106953 GCF_004210375.1 Tachypleus tridentatus | reverse complement strand
GGATGTGATAGATTAAGTAACGCGTGAAAAGTCTACTATATTCAGACATTGTATTAAATGGTACAGAGTAGGTTAGAGTCGAAGACTTTAATTAGTCATCTGGTTTAAACTTACACACAATTGTATCGATTATATCATGTGTCTTTCAAAGAAAAGTAACACGTTACTTTGTAAACTGATAATCGGAAATTGTATTTTCTTTTGTTTGCTTCTAGAAATGTTTCTATACAGCAACGTAATAATACCTGAAGCGTTCCTTGTAATGGGTTTTGAATGTACACTAGCAGGGAATAAAACAAGAGCTAAAACTGTCATATTATGTTACCGTTACCACAATTGAATGACTCTGAAGGTTTGGTTTTTAGATTTATCGTTATTGTTTAAGATAATAGTTATAAAAATAACTAAATAATTTTATAAGATACTATATATATATATACTAAGTTAATGCACTAACTAGTCAATTTCCTGATGTACTGCTGTTGGATAACAATAGTTTCTCTTAAAGACAGAAAGACTCGGATTTACAGAAGTAACTGAGTAACTAATAAATTGTTTTCTACTTGAATGGTTTTTGTTGCTGTTTTATTTTCTGTGATGATTAATTGGAAAAGTTATGATTTTTGGTCTCTTGAATTTAATTTAGTAAAACTGTATAATGTACTTGTATTTATGGTAAAGTGACAGACCTTAATTTTGAACTACTGACCAGAGCAAGAACAACCAATAAAAGCACTTTACCATCAGCTATTCACGCTAAGGAGTTGACTGTCACAGCTAAATGTGTAGAGGGAAGATTTTTTTGTGGTATATCAAGGATTTTAAAGCTGGGTCGCCTTTCCGCGGTCCAGAGCTTAATCATAGAGGCGTGTCCATTTAATGAGGCAGTTTCGAAATGTCATATTTGAAAGAGGAAAATATGCAGTTACTTCTCTGAATATACGTAGTACAAGATACTAAGTGCGTGAGATAAAATTATAAATCCTTATACTCTGTCTCTCAGAAATAAGTTTTGTAAAATAATCTAGTTTTGTAAACCTATTCCAAAGGAGGCTTTTAAACGCCTAAACATTGTAAGGAAGTGGAATAAATCAATGACTAAAATATTATGATAAAAGGAAACAAAAATTAGGTTTAAAAGCAGTTTCAAAAGATGTGATATTGAAGTTTAGAAGGATTAAGTAAAAAGAATGTAACTCTATGGGAACAAATATACGTAATTGAGAATCGAAGTTGACTGTATTACTTTAGCTGTGTATTCAACTATTGTTCAAAAATTTAGTTTTACTGAATATGCTGGTGATGTTCTTAGTTACGATAATATTTTTCTTGTCATCTTATAAAATAAACGAAAATATGTTATTATTTAGTCATGATGTCAATAACTAATGAGTAAAGTGATTTAAATACTTTATAACAACCACTTTCAGTACAACTAAGCCTTACAAATGAAAAACTATTGTTATTAATGAAAATAATCTTGAAATCAATAAACACATTCTGCTTCTGTTTGTTGTTTCACCGAAGCAGATTTCTAAATAGAAGATAGTAAAACATTGCTATCTTGTTAGTAATTTGTTGAAGAACCTCTTATATTGTATTGGATAGCAATATTGATTTGAGATAATAACAAAGTTATCACAAGATTTTGTTGTTTAAAAACGGTGTATGCGTATTAGGATAAAATAAATACACTCTAATATGTATAAGGACTAATATATAAAGTAATGTATAATAAAGTTTAGATCCACTATTATGGAACATAAAGTTCATACAAATATTAGTTGTAGATGGATATGAAATTACGATTTTAATTCTTAGAAACGGTGAATGTTTTTGCGAGTCATGAGGCACGAATATGACAGGAGAATATTAGTTTCTGTAGGTTGATTAAAAGGTCAAAATGAGTAAACTTAGCAGTGACACACACAGACGAGGTTAAAATATCACAGGTGATCACAATTATTAAATATAAATATTAAACATGTGAAATTCATGTTTCTTGTAATCAGACGAAAGTTGTAGAAGTTCCACTTTTGAATTTATCCTTCTAAATAGTTCTTTCATCTTGTAAAATGCTAATTTCATCACATTATCATGCCACAAGCATGATATATGCATGGCCAAGCGTGTGTAGGCATGCGACTCCTAATCTGAGGGTCGCGGGTTCGCATCCCGGTCGCACCAAAACCTGCTCGCCCTTTCAGCCGTGGGGCGTTATAATGTGACGGTCAATCCAACTATTCGTTGGTAAAAGAGTAGCCCAAGAGTTGGCGGTGGATGGTGATGACTAGCTGCCTTCCCTCTAGTCTTACACTGCTAAATTAGGGACGGCTAGCACAGATAGCCCTCGAGTTGCTTTTGTGCGAAATTCCAAAACAAACAAACGAAACGAATTTGTTATTACAAACGATAGACAAGAAAATAGTTTTGGTGCTATTAATTTATGAAACTAACAATTCAGAGAGGTTATTAAATAAACTTAGTAGGATTTATGCATTTTTTAACCAAGGAAATAAACATTAGATTATTTTTACTGATGTTACACAAGACTAAATATATTAGAGATGGAATATGTCTTACTGCTAGCTTTCAGGTAATGATTTAGTTGTTTGTTTTTAGAGCAAAGTCACAGTGGGCTATATATATACAGTCTATCACGAGAAATCAAAGAACGGACTTTATTTAACCTTGTAAGTCCGCCAACTTACCCCTGTCCCATCGGGGGCTCGGTGGACTCAGCAGATAGCCCGATGTGGCTTCGCTATAAGAAAAAGCAAACAAACACAAAAATAACCCACCGGGGAACAAAAGGTAATAGAAATTAACACAACAGTTTGTTTTTTTTTAATTTCACGCATACCTTCACGAGAGCTATCTGCGCTAGTCGTACCTAATTTAGTAGTGTAAGACTAGAGGGAAGACAGCTAGTCATCATCACCCACTGCCAACTCTTGAGCTACTTTTTTAACAACGAACAGTGAGATTGATCACCACTTTATAATGCTCCTACGGCTGAATGGGCAAGGATGTTTGGTGTGACGGGGATTGGAAACCGCGACCTCCACATTATGAGTCGAGCGCTCATGCCGGGTCAAACTCAACGTTAATGTTCATTTAATGTATTGAATTATACGTGCATACAATAAAACACGACCTCACAGCTATTGTTATACAATGTTTTGAATTGGAGTTATTTTTTTTCTTTTTTTGTTATGTATAAAAATATTTTCATTTCCAACCTGTATTATGTCATCCATAAATGAGTTAGTTGTAGCCTAGTAGTTAGCTTCCCAGGCTGTGAATCTAAGGAATTATGGTCCGCAAAAACATTTCTTGGGGCAGTGGGTGCGTTATAAGAGTGACGATCAAGTTCCACTGTTCCATCTAACAGTAGTAGTCCAAGAGTTGGTTGTGTGGTGTTGTTAACTAGTTACCAGCCTACTATAACAATAATAATGCCTGTCCTTAAAATGCACGCGCACCTTACTATCTAAATGCTCATATAAAGGCGGACGTATACATACTTTAGTAGACATTTTGTACAACAACCTATTAAAAAAAGTCCAAAGTGAGGTAAGAATAACGTTATAAGCTTCTTATTGATAGCATTACTTATACTAAAGTTTAAAGGGAACAAAACGCACGAAAACGCTACAATGCTAATTTATCTTTTTATCGAATATAGGTAGTAGTTAATTAATAAAGGCTTACCTACTGTTATACCTAAGACAAGTGAACATAGATTTTGGTGTATGCAATTAGAATATTTTGTATTATTCTATGATTTCTGTATTTAAAGAAGTATTGTTATAATAAAGATACTAATTTGACAGTAAATGTTTTGTGGATCTCTACTAGTATTGAATATTATTTATAAATGTAGTAGCTGCACATAACTTTTATTAAATTGAAACATCAAATCATATTTCCTATTTCTAGTTTTAAGTATTGTACAAAGTTGAATTAATGATGTACTAAACACACGATGTATGTGATGCATACTCGAATTTGACAACAGTGCATAGACGTACGAAGATACCATGCATTTATAAAAGTGGGGAAAGACTTCTATGTGGGAAATAAGTAAAAAATACTAACTCGTTCATATTCTTGAAAGTTTTTAGACTGAAACCTTAACTAACATTAATTGTTAGTTGATTAATTGTTAGTGCATTAATTGAATATTTTATTTTCTACTGACACAAAAATGTTTACATACTATACTTAATTCACAAATACTAAAATGTAGGTTTAAATGTTCTTAATAATCAAAGCTAACATAAAAAAGGAAGTACATAGTTTATCAATCACTAAGAAACATGAAACTCTTCAACGCTTTACTTTGTTTGTATCATTCAGTTTCATGTCTGCGGTTGATAGTTTTTACTATCTCATTTGGTTAACCCACGTTCTCTATAAGCGGATAACATTAAAGATGGTTGGCCAGGAGTCACGTCCCGTTACTCTCTGCCAGATACTGGAGTTATAGGTATTACTTTGTAACAGTATATTACCTCTTCAATAAGCTTGTTATTATTTCTCAGTTCAGACAATTAGATATAAAAGATAAAAGGTTCCTCTTCTGATCCCTAAAGCAGATCAACTACCAAGTTTCATAGAAAAGAATGAACAAACCTCTCAGCGGTGAAGACTTTCGTAAGAGTATATTGTTATCTCTAAACATGATTCAATAGATATGTTACCTGTTAGAAAGTATTGTAAAAATAAAGTATTCTTTTAATGACTCGACTAAACCTTGTCGCTAGGCTGTTGGTAAAAAGATAATTATTTTAAGGAACTAATTTAGAAGAGTTATTGTTTTAGTGCATAGATGGTGAAAACTTAAGGTAGAGTTGTCTATTTTAAATAGAAAATAATGTGGGAAAATAAATTTAACACAATGTGATCGGAGTAATACTGTAATTTATGCTGAAAGTTTGTTTGTAAATATGATGGCATTGTTTTCTTATATAATTATAAACAACTGTGTCGATTCAGTTACATCTATTATTCTATGTGTTTTGTTATTGTTTGTTTTTCTTCAAATTTTTTTCCCACTTAGAATAATTGAGTTTACTTTAATTAATAGCTGTCTTACGTCACCTAACAAAATATTATGGTTGTTAAACGGGTTACTTAATAAAAACATACAACATTTAATGTTAAGTCATGAGGTACTTTAGATATCATAAGATATTACGTTTATACGCATATTTTGTTTATCGTAACTGAAATATTTTAGTTACTGTAAATACGATAACATAATTTTGTACCCAAAATATAACGCTTTTAAGCCAGATAAAAGACAGTTTATACTCATGATTTTATTGTAACGTATTAAAACGGATACTTCTTTGGTTATTCTAATAAAAAAATCCTAATTAATATTAAAGACACCTAGCGTGTGGAGCGACTGTCCAACCGGCTTCTTTCAGTAATGAATGCTATTAACTGGTTGTTGAGAACGGTTTTTGAGTGGTTTCCAAACACCAATCGATTACCTTGTTGTTATACGAGTTTGTTTGTAATCCCCGTTCTCTTATTTTACTGGTATAGTTTGAATAAAGGTACAGATTTATAGATAGTCAGGCCTCTGCTACTCTCATGAAATAAATTAGCTTATGACTGTAGATCGTTACGTGAAGACTTGCATTATAAGTATATAAGCCGTAGGTAAACACACACAATAGGCATGCAAATAAATAAATATATATATGATACCGTTGAATGTTCTATATAAAGCACTTCTTAAATCTGCAGGTAAATTGAAATTGTGATCTCAGTTCTCTTAAACCCTGTATTCATGGTATTCAAAATTATAAATAACTTACAAGGTTAAAAAAGGCAAACTTAATCATTATTAAATGCTACTGATTTCTCCACTTATCAGTTATCTCCATGTTAGCTAATTCAACCTGTATTTCTTAAATTGTTTTGCCAACGTTCATAAAAATTCAAAAGTCTATACTTGAAGTATAAGAGAAACTTGGCTCCATTCTTGTTACAACTAAAAAAACTGTATTAATTATATATACTCTTCAAAACAAGAAACGCAAAAGGGATATTTTTGTTATTTTAATGAGAAATATATGTAATAACGTTACAAGCTCAGAGTATGTGATGTTACACGTGTTAAGGCACTGATTGTCAGACCAATATGACAATAAAAGTTGTGCACTTTGAAAACGGAGGAAAACATCGGATTTTTCGCCAAAACGCATGCGTGTCCAATAAATTTGTTTGAAAGATCTGTATGTTCTGCAAGAGCAACATGTGCAAAATCCCTATAAAAGTGATGGGTTCTCGGTTTCCATAGCTCAGTGTTAAGCCACCGACACGCAATACAGTTACGCCAAGACTGACTGAAGCACAACGCAACAACGCCATTGGTCGCTTGGAAGCAAACCAATCTCGATCAGAGGTTGCCAGAGCTGTGAATGTTCACACAAGCACCATCACAAGGCTATGGAATCGTCACCAACAACATGGATCAACTCGTGACCGTCTACGATCTGGCAGACCTCGTGTGACTACGCCCGCACAAGATCGCAACATCCGGTTACGTCACCTTCGGGATAGGACCACCACTGCAACCATACCAGGGCTGCGTAGGATTTCTGATCAGACCGTACGCAACCGTCTACGAGATGCAGGAATCCAACCTCGATGTCCAGTCAGAGGCGTCATCCTCACCCAGCAACATCGTCAAGCACGGCTGCAGTGGACTGGGGCACATCGGGTATGACCTCATCGATGATGGAGGCATGTTTGGTTCAGCGATGAATCACGTTTTATGCTTCGTAGGCAGGATGGAAGGACCCGTGTTTACCGTCGCCGAGGTGAACGTTTTGCAGCAAACTGTGTGCAGGATGTTGACAGATTTGGTGGTGGCAGCATCATGATGTGGGTTGCCATCGCCTACAATGCCAGAACAGACCTTTTGCACATTCGAGGGAATCTTACGGCTCAACGATACATCGACGAGATTCTTAGGCCCCATGTGCAACCCATCATGGTGAACGTCAACGACGTTTTTCAACATGACAACGCCCGTCCTCACACAGCCCGACTCACCACTGTCTTCTTGAGACACCACAACACCAACGTTTTTCCCTGGCCCTCCAGTTCACCAGATTTAAACCCCATCGAACATCTTTGGGACGAGTTGGACCGACGTCTGCGACGGCGACAACCTCAACCGCAGACTCTACCTCAGCTTGCAGCAGCTTTGCAGGCTGAGTGAACAGCCATTCCACAGGATGTGATTCGTCATCTCATCGCTTCCATGGGCAGGAGATGCCAAGCAGTTATTGATGCTCACGGGGGCATACTCGTTATTGACGTTGAGTGACGTTAAACTTCAACTAGTGAGCGTGGACTTCGCCTTTGCAGACTTTGGATGTTCAGCAGTGAATGTGCAAAGTTTCACACATGTCATACAGAACTACCCGGAATAAACTTGTTAACAATTTGTCTCATATTTTGCCTTTTGCGTTTCTTTTTTTGAAGAGTATACTTTAGATATTCTAAGTGCTAACAAACATTAGTTACATTATTTTACGTTCAGAGCAAACTACCTAATTAGTGCAAAACTTAAATCTAATCTTTTAAAGAGAAGATTAGTTCTTTTACTCGGGGAAAGAAAAACAGTGGGCGGACAAGCTTGTTAGTATCACTTACTTAATACGTTTCTGCAATATCAACGCTCTTCCCATCTAGTGGCTTTAAAGAAATTTTAATCAATTTGTTTCTATTTTATTTTTCTCAAACAAAAAAGTTGTGATACTCTCTGCTTCATTTAAATGACAGGTTCATCTAGTTCGTAAAACTAATGTTTATATTAATACGGTTCACTTTGATGCTTTTTCTAGTGCATAATACAGACAATAATAAATGCACAATACTTAATTGTAACTAGATATAAGTAACGTTGATATTACATAATCGGATTGAATGAGGCTGGTTGAATGATATATCTCATTTAACTTGGAGTATTTCAAGGCAGTTTGTTTGTTCGTTTGTTTTTGAGCTTCGCACAAAGCTACTCGAGGGCTATTTGTGCTAGTCGTCCCTAATTTAGCAGTGTAAGACTAGAGGGAAGGCACCTAGTCATCACCACCCACCACCAACTCTTGGGCTACTCTTTTACCAACGAATAGTGGGATTGACCGTCACATCATAACGCCCCCACGGCTGAAAGGGCGAGCATGTTTGGCGCGATGGGGATATTTCAAGGCAGAAAAACAACAACAAAAACATAGAAGGTCATCGTCGTAAAAACTAGTTGATGCACATAATTTGGAAGCAATAACAACACGACTAAATTTATTAAAATTCACGGCAACACATGTTTAGAACTGTGAAAACTCAGTCTAGTTATCTTAAATAATTTATACAACATATCTTTGTAAAATTTCGAGGAAATTTGTAATCGTTTCTGAAGCACTAGAGACAAGAATAATTATTCTTGAAAAAATGAATTTGAGAGAAATGATTATGTCAGAAAATTCCAGAAACATTTAAATGAAAACGTTTATTACTCTGTCGACTCATATATAAGCGTTATAATTAATTAAAACATTCGTGTAAAGCTCTTAATATTACATTTACATTAAAATAATTCTTTATTAAAGTTTGTTAGCCTTGAAAAAGGTTGAATATTTGTATATTACTGAGTGAATTACAAGTAAAGCTAACACAATTAAATATGAGGCATCTTTGATTCTCTATAAATACGTAAAACGTGACAGAAAGTAAGTGTAGAAGAATATCTCATAATTAAAACTGCAGCTATAATTACATGGTGAGTGTGGTCGAGAATATCTATATTACAAAAACCTCAAGAACAATAAATACAACAAGAATGAGATCATCCATAACAAAACTGAAACCTTTTGCAAACATAAAACAGGCCAAACGCATTTAAAGAAGAAACCGGTGAATGAAATTATTATTTTTTAACAGTGCCATAAAATCTGTACATGCGCGAAAGTATGTTAACTATTCTTTCCTTTAGTTATCCTGTTCCATTCTATTTGAGCATTTTAAAAACAATTCTGGAGAACTTATCTAGAAATGAATGTGATATGGTCCATGTTATGCGTAAGGTAAAAATTAATTCTTCCTTGTTCATCGAGTTTACTTTAGTATTTTACACATATTAAAATATTTTAGTAGAGGTGCTACGCCTGTCATATTTTTTACCTTAGTTTATTAATAACAAAATGTTTTGTATCTTCTGAACAAATATATTCTGGAATGGAGTTTAATGCATAATAATGATTTATTTAGCCAAGTAAGTGTTTCAGTTAGGTAAATTATAAATCTGTATTATATTCTGAGCTGTAATCCATAACAGTTGTTAGACGTCGCTTTCCACTTAGCAAAACAGCAAAGTATTTGGCGAAATTTTCAAATCAATTTGTGTTTGTTTGTTTTGAATTTCGCGCAAAGCTACTCGAGAGCTATCAGCTCCAGCCCTTCCTAATTTTGCAGTGTACGGCTAGAGGGAAGGCAACTATTCATCGCCATCCATCGCCAACTCTTGGGCTACTCTTGTTTAGTGCGACAGGGATCCGAACCGGCAACCCTCGGATTACGAGTCGAGTGCCTTAACCATCTGGCCATACCGGGCCATCATTTTGTGATTGTTGGGTGTGGTGTCTAATAATACGATCAAATCAGGGTAAACACGTACTCGATGTCAATCCTTAAGAATATGTGTTGCCTTGATAACTAAAAATTTAGCCATGCTGATATTATTTTTAAATTGGGTGTGATAAACATGGCTTCTTCAGAAAATGTTTTGTTTTGACATAATCTAAATGAAACGAGATGCATTACAACAGCTTTTAGTCCAACTCAATTCGTTCCGCAATATCAACTCTTTCCCCATCTAGTGGCAATTAAATAAATTAAATTACTTTTTTTTCAATCATTGTTAAAAATACAAACCAAAAACGTTTTTCTCAGAAAGAAATAAGATAATTAAATTATAACAAATAAATCGAACAAACATATAATAAAGCAGTAAAAAAGAGAAAAAATGTCAATACCATGAAAGAAGATGAGACTAAAAGTTTGTTTGTTTTTTGAATTTCCCACAAAGCTACTCAAGGGCTATCTACGCTAGTCGTTCGTAATTTAGCAGTGTAAGACTAGAGGGAAAGAAAGTAATCATCACCACCCCCCACCAACTCTTGGGCTACTCTTTTACCAACTAATATTGGGATTGACCATCACATTATAACGCCCCCACGGCTGAAAGGGCGAGTATGTTTGGTGTGACGGGGATTCGAACCCGCGTCCTTCGGATTATGAGTTGAGTGCCTTAGCCATCTAAATAAAAGCATTGAATGAAAAATTTTTTTAGATCAGCTCTGTAGAAATAAATTTAGCACAAACATTTCAAGCATAGAGCTATTATTTTTGCCCCCCACTAGTACAGCGGTATGTCTTCGGATTTACAAAGCTAAAATCCAGGGGTTCGATTCTCCTCGATGTGCTCAGCAGATAGTCCGATGTGGTTTTGCTATAAGAAAACACACAGCTATTATTTTATATAATAAATTCAATATTTGTGGTCAAACAACAATAAATACATATATAAATGTGTGTTTCAGAAATAGATTTTAAATGTCTTCGTTGAAAATATCTCCACTTCTAAAATACATTTTAATTATTAATAGCACTCTTGTCCAGCTGTATAAATAAAATAATAAAAATAAATGGATTACTTTTCAAAATAAGCATAAAACAATCTGAAGATATTAAGAAATTAAATAATAATTGCGAACTTTTTTTTTCAATGTACATTCTTAAAGTTTGGTTTCTCTAAATTTCGCGCAAAGCTACTATACGAGGGCTATGTGCACTAGCTGTCCCTAACTTAGTAGTTGGACAGCTAAAGAGAAGGCAGTTAGTAATCACTACTCACCGCCAACTATTGGGCTACTCTTTTACCATCGAACAGTGGAATTGACCGTCACTTTATAGCGCTCCCATGATTTTGGTGGGACGAGAATTCTAACTTGCGATCTTAAAATTGCTAGTGGAGTAATCTAACCACCTGGCCATGCCGGGACCCATTCTTTTAAAGAACACCAACTGTATGCAGTTTCATGCTTTACATGAACGAACATGAAAAAGTGGAATATTTTAGGTTATGAAGTATCTTCTTCTTAGCTAATATAAAATAACAACATAATTGTTACTAATAGCAAATGTGTGCCAAACAAAAACATTGATCATTACTTAATATGGTTGTTACATGATTATGATGAGGATAAAGATATTGTCTGGAGGATCTGGCCCACACAACATCTTTTATACTTTATTTATGTTTGCAAAATAATGTAAAATAATATTTTTAATAGTAGAACATGTTAATGTTTCATTTACTGATTGTTACTAAAATCAATACTTTGTTATTCTACTTGTAATACAGAGTGAGCTACTTTTGATTGACTGTATCACAGTTATTTAGGGTTTTTAAACAACGAAGTAGTAATACGACGTATTTTTAGTTAACATTATTTAAGAGTTAATTGGACAATTATAATAAGAAGCTTTAAATTCGAATGTTTATTATGTAAGAAATAAACTTTATGAGACCAAATTTAATATCTGTTAGAATCTAGAAATTAAAGCATATTTATTAAGCAGAATAATTAAAATGTGACCTGCATCTAAATTATTATCAATAGGTTCTTCACATGTAAGACTTCTCATTCGAAAAATTGTTTACAGCACTAATGATTATGATGGTTGAACTGACTTGTATTGGATATGGTAGTTGCAACAATAAAGATAAAAGCTAAGATGGTTACAACAGTTATGGACTTCGTGATGGTAGATACAGTAGTCATGACGATAACTACAGAGGAGGTTATGAAGATAGTTACGGTAGTCATGGCGATGGCTACAGTGAAGATAGATACAGTGGTTATTATTAAGTATTCTGTATGGTATTATATATTATTCCTTTTGTGTTTATACTTCTATAGAAACAGTACAATTTAGTTTCACGAGCGTCTCTAATTGAATTGTGTTTTGCTCATCTCTAAGAACAGTGTTCTTATGGAAAGAATTTCATTTTAATTATTGTTCATTACCACTAAATATATCTCATGTTATTTGATGTTAAGTAATATCAAGGTCATAATGTAATTTCACAAACTATCAGACAGAATAGATATGGATAGAATATAATAGCTGCGAAGTAAAAGACATACGCTTTAAGACCCTATGTACCGACAGGGCTCGAGAACCATCAAGCAATATACAACTAAGTATTGTCAGATCACGGAATCAAATCCGATTTAGTCTCAGTTTCTTCTCCTAAATATGATGCGTTAAGCTCCAAGGCATTTCCTAAATATTTCCGCCTGCTTAACGATAACCTTATAACAATAAGTTCGATCCCTGACAGACACAGCATATATTTCTAGACTCACCTGGAGGAATGACAGAGAAGTGGTCAGCTTTTCGAAGTCCTCATATATTCACTGTGCATTGAACTGACACATAATTTCTAAAGAGATAAAAGTATATTTTGTTGAAGTAATAGATTAGTAGAACTTACAACGCTAGAAACCAGATTTCGATACCCTTGTTGGGCAGAGCACAGATAATCCATCGTACAGCTTTATGTTTAAGTTTAAACAATCGAACAAATGCATGCCCTAGATTTACATCTATCTTTTTCACTATTATTCATGAGATCCACTAACATTTATATTTATCTCTTGTTTTTGATCCTAACCTAACGAAGCGTTTTTGCGTTTCTGGAGGGGGAGGGGGTTACTTGTAAGGTTTGATTATTTCATTAGTTTTCTTGAAAATACATAAAACTATTATAATAAAATAAAGTTTACTTTATAATATCCGGATGAAACGATATCAACTGCAATTGTACATCTAATGTAACGGGTTTTCTATTATATATTTATTTTAATATCTATGTTTGTCTCAGTTTAATATATATTTACAAATACGTATAACTTATATTATTAAATTTGTATCGTGAAAGTTCACCCTATTCTCTAAATTAGTAGAAGATTTTCGATTGTATAAAAAAACAATATCTGTTTTACGAAAGTACTGGAGTATCTTCTAATACTGTTGCCAACTGAATTTTTGAAAATCTCACCTTAAATGTTTTTAAATCGACACGATGAGAGACAGTTTAATATTGTTGGTTTGTTATAGTCAGACATTTGATCATGAAAGTTTATAGTTTTCGAACGTTACAAACCATTTAACTGCAGCGAATTAACTTAGATTATTAATATTTCCACGAATATATTGAATAACATCAAAGGAAAAAAAATCACTTGTGAAGGAATAGCAAGCTTCCCTTTAAGTGATGTGTACGTGTGCACCAACGCAGAATTAATTCGCTCATCGTAAACTGTCGATAACATATTCATTGTCAGACCAAATAGAAGACTCAGTATCGTTTGTAAATTTGTAAAACTTTAGTGTATAAATCATTATTTGTAATAACTGTTATTATAAATTATATTTTTATTTATATAATTTTCGCAGTCGATAGGATGGGAAGTTCTCATTTCATATATTGTTGTGTGTATAGTAGAATATATTTGTATTAAGAAAGAAAATTGTGTTTATCAGTCTTATCGACAAATATCATATTTTTGATGCATATCGACATTTACTTAAAATCTTAATACGTTAATATACGTAACATAATAGATCGGATACTCGTCCGAGATAGATTTTAATACGTAATAATGACCATATCTTTGTTTGTTATCATGATAGTATTCATTTCATAGGAAAGAAAATTGTTAAAGAATAGAATGTAGAAATTAAATGCTATTATAAAATTTAGTAACGAACAGTTTTTTACAAGTTTGACACAGTGTCTAATGTCCAACGTTTGGATGAGGTTTTGTCATCATCGTCAGGTTAGTATCATAATGGGTTCCTCCTCATCACATGTTCTTATATTTCAAAATAATATCTAAGTAATCAGTAGTATATTTGTTGTGTAATTTATTTATTAGAGATAGAAAGTAAGAGAATATCTTTTCTTTAAAAAGTAATGTTTATTTTTAAGTGCAAAGCTACACAACAGAGTAACTGCGCTGTACCCATTGCGCTTAATGAATCCATTTTTTTTTTATTTTTTTTTTTTTGCACAGTAAGCCGTACAGCTTATGGTTAAGCCACCGTCAAATTTGAGTAATAATATAAAATACTGTTAATTAAATTCATGAATTCAAGTTAATTATTATATTGTTAAATTATTTACACTAAGAGTAGTTTGATTTGTTTTCAATATCGCGCTAAGTTACACGAGGGCTATCTGCGTTAGCTGTCCCTATTTTAACAGTGTAAGACGAGAGTATTTCTTGTTTTGCTAATTCCATTTGATATTATAATGTAACAAAAAGAAAATAACTTAGAAATAATTTTGTGCCTCTTTTGTTTAGTCTTGTTTTAAGAAATATTGAAATGAGTTAAAATTTTCAAATCAAACATATTTAAAGAGAAGCTCTTCTTTTATCAAAAGTTTGATCAGTATGCAAGTTGAATGTACATGGTGGTATATTTGCATTTATTTTCAAGGAGATGTCAACAAACTTTAGCGAATGTTCATAACGAAATGATTACATAATGAAAGTCTTTTCCAACAAATTAACAAATTTGCGTTTTATTTTGTGTGTATGGTCAAGATAAAGAGAGTATATCGTAAATACCTGTTTCACGTTTTTCCCAGGTGATTCAGTAGTAGGTCTAATAGCTTATAACATGAAAAATTGTGTTTCGATACTCACGGTGGATGAAGCACAAATATCCCTTTGTGTAACTTTATGATTGTATTTTGTTTATTTATCTTAAATTATTATGTTAATTATACCATTAATTCAAATTATATAAAACATTATTACTTTCTTCTGTTATTTAGGATTTATGTTTTCTGTTAATACATTCTAATTAATCTTTATGTTTTCATAGTTATAGAAAATGTTGAAATGTTTTTTTTTTCACTGAGAAATTAAATATTGATAAACAAAATTAACAACTAAAGAAAAGGTTATGTTTCCTATAACTCCACACGCATTGGCAAACTCATAGAGACATACAATATCAGTACATATATTCCTTTCATATTTTTAAAATATATGCTTTACACATTTTGTTTGTGCATATTTTACTACAAGATGTAAGTACGGTTTACTCGCATATTACTCTTTGAGCAGTATCACAGTTTCTTCAAACTAAAATATATGAGATCATTGAAAAATACTTAGAAAACACCTACTTGCTAATTGCTGTAATACTTTTCAATAAAAGTGAAAATTTTCATTTACTACTTAATATTTTATAAAAGTCACACAAATATTATTTGTAATAATGGACTATTAGTGTATTAGTTTTATGTTAAAAGCTATCTGATATGTAGAGAGAAAGGAACATGTGTACCATTAATAGATTCGTAATTAAAGACTATATCTCACCATTGCATTTCTTAACGAAAATAAATGTTACACAAAAATTAATTGATGTTTATATTTGCCGAAAGATGGCAAACCTATTGCCACATTTAAAATATCTCATTTTTTTGTGAAAACAATTCTTTATAATAAAGGGTACAGCAACTTATTAATTAAAAAATCCCGAACTTTTCATCATTGTAAATTTATTTCTATTTGACTCAATACTTCAAAGTAACGTTTGATCAATTTAGGCTAAATAATTAGTTTGTTTGTTTTTTGAATTTCGCGCAAAGCTATTTGCGCCAGCCGTCCCTAATTTAGTAGTGGTGGCAACTTTACACAATTTCAAACTATATAATCTCAGTTCATGCAACATAGATATAAAATGAAATGTATTTTTGTTATTTAATTTAAGAGCTAAAACTATAAAAACTGCGACTAGAGTTAAAAAAAACAAAAATGTTCATTTTTTCCCCCATAATTTACAAATGTGTTACCTATAAAACCCCAATTATAGATTCTAAACGCCAGAATGACGTTTACGAGACATTTTCACAAATACTATAGTGACTTTATAAATCTTTGTTACTTTCGTAGCCATTGACCAGTAATAACAAGAACTTTTTATATTTCAACTTACTTAAATTACAATTAGAATTTATGTTGCAAAATTTTAACACAAGTAAAATTGAAATACCACAAAATATATAACTTATGCTACACTCCATTTTCTATACTGCTCTAATTATTTTGTCGCCCGGCTTGGCCAGGTGGGTTAAGTCGTTCGACTCGTAATTTGCAGGTTCGAATCTCAGTCGCACCAAACATGCTCGCCCATTCAGCCATGAGGACGTTATATTGTGACAGTGAATCCCACTATTTCTTGGTAAAAGAGTAGCCCAAGAGGTGGCGGTGAGTGGTGATGACTAGCTACCTTCCCAGTTGTCTTACACTGCTAAATTAGGGACGGCTAGCGCAGATAGCCCTTGAGAAACTTTGCGCGAAATTCAAAACAAATAAACAATAAAGCTCATAACCACTTATACAAACTGGTCAGGTGTTGTTGAAGATTCCACGTAAAACTTGATTTCTATTTTAACATTGTCTTTGAAGTATACAAAAAATATTATTTTTAGATATGGTACTTAGTAAGATTATAAGCTTTTACTTTAAACATATTTTCTAATATATTCTAAGGAACATCACAGTAGTAATTCGAATATATTTATAAAACCATTTATTTACATACTTTTACACAAATCAGTCAGCAATGACAATTATGAACTTTATTTTAAGTTTGATGTATTTAAATCCAATGAGTCAGATGAAGTTCACATAAGAGCCCATCGAATGTTACATAAGGTTTCGCCATGTTTGAGAAACAGGCCGTTAGAGCTAGTGGAAGTATCTAGATGAAAAGAAAATTTCAGAAAGTATATTACTTCAAAAATTTACACAAGTTAAAACTACATCGGATACTGTATTTATTATATATAATATTATTACACTGGAGAATACAGTCAATGACGTTTTGTAGGATCCAATGTAAAAAAGAACAACAACAATTCAACAATATCTATACTTTGAGGACATATCATTGTTGTATTTTACCAAAGCAAATATTGATTTTAAACTTCACATTTCGGTTAAATTAAATTCTCAGTATTTTTTTCTTCAAAACATTTTACTTATTTTTTAAAGTTATATATACAACTTCGTTCTTCCCAACTTTAGTACGCTTTAGGACATAAAGTTATAATTATGTTTATACGTGAAATTTTCTTTAACTTTAACAAACCAACGAAAAACATTAAAACGGATTCTCTTTTTCAATAACGATATTCGTGTATTTAGTTAATTCAAATGGAAACGTAAAATATAAATAATTTTATTAATTATTTCAATTCTGAACATTCAATAGCATTTTATTTTAACATCAGATTTTATCTATTACCTCAAATTATGTTTTAATGCTAGTAACCATGACCACCGCCGCCTCCCCCGCGACCTAAACCACGTCCAATGCCTCTACCACCGAATCCACCAGCGCCAAATCCTCCATGTCCACCAAAGCCACCACCGCCAAATCCACCGTATCCTCTATACCCACCGAAACCTCCACCTCTTCCAAATCCGCCGAACCCACCGCCATAAGTCAAGGCTACCATGATAGCCAAGGCGATGAAAACAAAAGCCTGTAAGAAAGAAAGACGATTTATAGAAAGTATTTCATAAAAATAGTGTTGTTAAATATACATAAATATGTTTGTGTCAGATCCATAGTAATAAAGGTGCTTGACTTTAATCCATAATCGATGAGAACAAGATCAATATAAAACTTAGAAGCCTGTTGGCTAACCGATCTAGAAAATATTTATTGCTGGTGGAACTACACAGGAACATATTTAACAGATGTTCTGTTCAATGAGTTTCAGTAAACGTACGTGCACCGAAGCGAAAGTCATTCTTTCGGTATTATATTATTATTAAAGCAAATAATTTTATATCTATCTTATAGAAAACATTTATTTCAAAACTAACATTTTCTAATTTCTTTATGCCCTTTTATTAGCATTATGTGAACGTTAGAATTATAACTTACCCAAATCTTCATAATGTTTCTGTCTATCTCTGTCTTTCCAGATAACTTAGGAATGAGAGTGATTTATTACTCAGACGAAGGACCTTTTATACCAATCTGACGAGCAAGAAGCTGCGTAGATAGAATTTGTTCACTGAGGTGTGAAATGTATAGCTGTATTTTACCAAGGTAATCCTGGTGCGTCTCTCACTTAGTAAAATTAAATAAAAAGTTGAAGCGATGTACTTTGTTCGATTATATAACAAGGTTATATATAGATTGAGATATATGTGCGTTTGGAATTTTAAAAATATAGTGAAGTATTCTGTTTGTGTTTTGCGTGTACGACTACAGAGTTATAATATATATATGTATATATATACATATATATACACTGGTGACCAAGCTCTTAAGACTAATGAATATGAAGAAAAAATGTGCATTTTGCGTTGTCAGACTCAACCACTTATTTGAGTAGAGCTTCGAAAGATAAAATTAAGAAAATAAAAAAGAAAAAACTTTTTTCGCATTTAATAGAGAAAATGTGAACACTGTGAAATTAGCCTAAATACTAGCTGGTCAAACGTTTAAGACCATACGAAACAAAAGTCCTAAACAGGATAGGAAACACCCAACAAGATGTCTCAGTAGTGAGTTGCACGGCCGTCATTGCGAATAACTTCAAATATTCGCTTTGGCATGGTCAATATAAACGTTTGCAGAAGGCTGGCTGGAATGTTATTTCAAGTGATGAAGATGGCTTCACGAAGATCATGCACTGTTTGGAATTGACGTCCATTTCTATGGACTTCCCTTGCCATCCACCCCCCAGCCATTTTCAATGGGGTTCAGTTCGGGCGAACACGCTGTATGGTCCAAAAGAATCACGTTATTCGTCATGAAAAAGTCTTTTGTCCTGCGGGCATTATGGATTGCAGTTTTGTCGTGCTGAAAGATCTAGTCATTTCCACACAAGCGAGGGCTTTCTCCAACATGCCAATGTAGCTAGCTGCTGTTTGACGCTCCTGTATAACCTGAAGCTCCATTGTTTTATGGAAGGAGAAAGCACCCCATATCATGATGGAACCTCCTCCACTGTGTAGTGTAGAAAATGTCTCCGGTGGAATATCTTTATGGTGCCAGTAACGTTGGAATCCATCTAGACTATCCAGGTTAAATTGTTTCTCATTAGAGAACAAAACCTTCATCCACTTTTCTACGCCCCATGTTTGGTGCTTCTCAGCAAAGTGTAACCGAGCTTGTTATATATATACTTGAAATATACTTGTGTTATATATATACTTGAAATATACTTGTGTTATATATACTTGAAATATACTTGTGTATATATATACTTGAAATATACTTGTGTTATATATATACTTGAAATATACTTGTGTTATATATATACTTGAAATATACTTGTGTTATATATACTTGAAATATACTTGTGTTATATATACTTGAAATATACTTGTGTTATATATACTTGAAATATACTTGTGTTATATATATACTTGAAATATACTTGTGTATATATATACTTGAAATATACTTAGGTGTGAAAAAAGGACTGAGTGTGAAACTGAAAGAAATGAAATACAAAATGGAGAGTTTGGTTCGTTTTGAATTTTGCACAAAGCTACACGAGAGCTATCTGCACTAGCCGTCCCTAATTTAGTAGTGTAGGACTAGCGGGAAGACAGTTAGTCAGACAGTTAACCTACCGTTAACTCTTGGGCTACTCTTTTACCAACGAATAGTGGGATTGACCGTCACATTTTAATGTCCCCACGACTGAAAGATCGAGGAAGTTTATGGTGATGGAGACTAGAATCCGCGACCCTTCGATGAGAAGTCGATGCCTTAACCCACCTGGCCATGCCGGTGCCGTTTGTCAACAAAGAAAAATACAATACGTAGTAGATAAAATACTTAATTTATATAGCAAAACTAATATTTTTAATCAAACTTTCACCAGTAAATAACTGAGCAGCGCGGTTTTTGAAAGGTTCCTTTAAAGTGTTCTCATAGTTTTCAGTGACTCTTTAACGCCTACTTTCGAAAATAGGAATATCATTCAAGATCCCAATTTCATTTTTTGATTAAGAATATAATACTACTTACTTATTATTTATTTTCATTTCTAACTCTAATATAAACATTTTGTTTCTTTATATGCTCATTAATTTTGTTCGAGTGTGATTTATTGTCGTTTATTATTTTTGCAAATGATAATGATAAATCGAAACATTTTTATCCTAAATAGCTCTTCTTGTAATCAGTTTGGTATTAACATTCCGTACTTAAGCACACATTCACAATTGTTTTTGTTATATTCAATACATATATTAAAAAATGAATAGTCATTAATTATGAAAACATTTAAAAGTCAGAAAGCAGTTGTTGTTTTTTTCAATACCATATTAATTCGTCATTTCTTTTAGTTCCATCAAGTTTCGCCCACGTGCCATCATCAAACCTGGAAGGAAACCAGAATATTTAACTGAAAGCTTAATTTAATAAAAATAAATACCCATCTCGTGAAAAAAAACACTGTGCGTTTTAGAAACAAAAACCTGAATAAAGTTAGAAAGGTTCTAAACATTAAAAAAGAACATTTTATTCGTTATTCAATGTGGAGAATCACATTCAGAAGAGTATTTAAACAAATAATGTACGAAATACTTAAAGCTATTTTTTGAAGAGTAATCGCTAAAGGAAGCTCAGATTAAACTTCCAGGTTCGGTTAAGGCGTTCGACTCGTAATCGTCTTCCCTCTAGTCCTACACTGCTAAATTAGGGACGGCTAGCGCAGATAGCCCTCGAGTAGCTTTGCTCGAAATTCAGAAAAAACAAACAAAATCAAAATAAACACTGTCAGTAGAAATATAAAAATATTCAATTCTTTTATCACAAATAAAGTCTTCTCCGAAAATGAGAAATTTTAAACAATCTACACCATAGACTAACAGGTGTTTAGATTAGCGTGATCTTAGACCTTCCAGCCCAAATTTTAAAAAAATTACGCTTGTTTGTTTATTGAATTTCGTGCAAAGCTACACGAGGGTTATCTGCGCTAGCCGTTCCTAATTTAGCAGTGTATGTCAAGAGGGAAGGCAGCTAATCATCACCACCCCCCACCAATTCTTGGGCTACTCTTTTACCAACTAATATTGGGATTGACCATCACATTATAACACTCCTATGGCTGGAAGGGCGAAAATGTTTGTTGACGGGGATTCAAACCCGCGACCGTCAGCGCCTTGATCACCTGGCTATGCCTGGCCCGAAGTTATGCTAAACATCAAAAACCTAAAGTGTGTGTTGTGAAGGGTAAACGTTATCATGCACATCTTTGTCAATTTTAATGAAATTAAACACGTCCAAAAATTGGCGAGCAAACACTGTTGTTAAAAGAAGGTGATTCAGGTTTTCCAGTGTTTTACTTTCTGGAGTTGTAACTATAACATAATTAACCATTTAAGCCTATTATAAAACTACAATTAAATATATATTACTTTGTTATAACTTCAAAAGCAAGCCGAAACAAAAATCAATTAAACAAAAAACGCTGCAATAATTGAAAAGACACCAGGATAGAGCCTGTAATGTGGGATTATAAAATGTTCCTTTGGTTGTGGAGGCTGCTACAAAAGTAGAACCTACATTGCGATGGGAATAAATTGTCTATCAGACTTAACAACCATTCGCTAGTCTTACATACGAAATACAAGAGTTGCAATAGATACAGATATAGATATTAGGAGAGAGAGATGTGATTCATCAATCCAACAACGTCCCAAATCCATATCACCCTTCACTAAAATATATATACACTGCTGGCCAAAGTCTTAAGGCAAATGAACATAAAGAAAAAATATATGCATTTTGCGTTGTTAGACTCAACTACTTATTTGAGTAGAGCTTCGAAAGATGAAAATATGAAAAGAGAAAAGAGCATTTAATAGGGAAAATGTGAACACTATGAAATTAGCTTAAATACTTGCTTGTCAAAAGTTTAAGACCATACTGAAACGAAGTGTTAATCGGTAAACACGTAACGATATTTAGTCATTTGTGGTCAAGAATTAGCGTTGTCAACATCTCCCACTGACATCTCCTGCGTTACATTGGGTAAAATCATGGTAAAGGCTAAAAAGTTGACAGAGTTTGAACGTGGCAGAATTGTCAAGCTGCAAAAGCAAGGTCTCTCTCAACTTGCCATCACTGGTGAGATTGAGCGTACTAAAACTGCTGTTGCAAATTTCTTAAAAGACCCTGAGGGATACGGAACGAGAATTTCAAGTGGTCGGCTCAAGAAAATTTCGCCAGCGTTGAGCAGGAGAATTCGACGAATTATCTGGCAAGACACTAGCCGATCGTCGAACCAGATTAAGGCCCTTACGGATGCAGAATGCAGCCTCAGAAGAATAAGACGGCATCTACAAGAGAAAGGCTTTAAGAACCGTAAACGTCTTCAAAGGCCACGCCTCCTTTCACACCACGAAACAGCTCGGTTAAACTTTGCTGAGAAGTACCAAACATGGGACGTAGAAAAGTGGACGAAGTTTTTGTTTTCTGATGAGAAAAAATTTAACATGGATAGTTCAGATGGCTTTCAACGTTACTGGCAGTATAAAGATATTCCACCGGAAACATTTTCTACATGACACAGTGGAGGAGGTTCCATCATGATATGGGGTGCTTTCTCCTTCCATGGAACAATGGAGCTTCAGGTTATACAGGGGCGTCAAACAGCAGCTGGCTACATTGGCATGTTGGAGAGAGCCCTCGCTTGTGTGGAAATGACTAGATCTTTCAGCACGACAAAACTGCAATCCATAATGCCCGCAGGACAAAAGACTTTTTCATGGCGAATAACGTGATTCTTTTGGACCATACAGCGTGTTCGCCCGAACTGAACCCCATTGAAAATGGCTGGGGGTGGATGGCAAGGGAAGTCCATAGAAATGGACGTCAATTCCAAACAGTGCATGATCTTCGTGAAGCCATCTTCACCACTTGAAATAACATTCCAGCCAGCCTTCTGCAAACGTTTATATTGACCATGCCAAAGCGAATATTTGAAGTTATTCGCAATGACGGCCGTGCAACTCAGTACTGAGACATCTTGTTGGGTATTTCCTGTGCTGTTTAGAAGTTCTTTTTGGTATGGTCTTAAACGTTTGACCAGCTAGTTATTTAGGCTAATTTCATAGTGTTCACATTTTCCCTATAAATGCTAAAAAAGTTTTTTATTTTTATTCTTTCTTTTCTTATTTTTATCTTTCGAAGCTCTACTCAAATAACTGGTTGAGTCTAACAACGCAAGATGCATATTTTTTCTTTATGTTCATTGGCCTTAAGAGTTTGGTCAGCAGTGTATGTATACATATATATAACAATTCTGAAGTAGTACAAGCAAACAACAAACAGAATAATTCACTATGTTTTTAAAATTTCAATCGCACATATATCTCAATCTATAGATATCTATGTTAGAGCACTTGGAGGGTGATAGTATTTATTTCAGAAGAACAAAAACTTATGTACATTTTGTAATGAAAAACTAAACACAAAGTATATTTTTATTATCCAAAAGATACAGAGGTAGAAATGGGATCAGACAAGAAAGAAGTACGTCTAAACACACGTTCGAAAACTTAAAAATATAAATCAAAGAGTTCCTTACAAACAAACAACGTCTTGTAATCTACAGTAAGTTTTACCCCATGTCTTTTATATCCTTCCTTTGTAAACACGTGTTTACTTCATTATTACTGTTTTATTGTTTATAATGCATGCAAGCTAAGATATTTTATGAAAGTCAAATATTTATTAGTTATACATATAACAAGCGTTAACAATATGTTTAAGAGCGTTATTTGATAGATATATCATCGTAAATGAACTTCCAATTTCGTGAGATGAAAATGGAACGATAAAAGTGTTTCACGACATTGCCATGAAATACGCGTATGAAACAACTGCCTCAGGCACAGCAAGATTCAATTCTACTCATTTTCTCAGATGACAAAATCCCAAACAAATATTCCGTTCGTGAAAGAGGATGTTTTTACAAGTTTACATTTCATAAAATCGAACAAAGTACATCGCGTGAACGTTTTTATTTAATATTACTAAGTGAGAGACGTACCAGGATTACCACGGTAAATTACAGCTATACATTTCACACCTCAGTGAGCAAATTCTATCTACGCAGCTTCTTGCTCGTCAGATTGGTATAAAAGGTCTTTTGTCTGAGTAATAAATCACTCTCATTCCTAAGTTATCTGAAAAGATAGAAATAGACAGAAACATTATGAAGATTTGGGTAAGTTATAATTCTAACGTTCATATCATGCTAATAAAGGAGCATAAAGTAATTAGAAAATGTTAGTTTTGAAATAAATGTTTTCTATTAAATAGATATAAAATTATTTGCTTTAAACTATCATACTAATATAACACCAAAAGAATGCCAAACACAAAAGCTTTCTTTAAGTGTCTTTATAGTTATAAAGCAGATGAATATCGACTATAACTAAAGTTTCGCTTAGGTGTACGTACGTTTACTGAAACATCTGTTAAATATGTTCCTGTGTAGTTCCACCAGCAATAAATATTTTCTAGATCGGTTAGCCAACAGGCTTCTTAGTTTTATATTGATCTTTTTTATCATCAGTTATGGATTAAAGTCAAGCACCTTTATTACTATGGATCTGACACAAACATATTTATGTATATTTAACAAAACTATTTTTATGAGATACTTTCTATAAATCGTCTTTCTTTCTTACAGGCTTTTGTTTTCATCGTCTTGGCTATCATGGTAGCCTTGACTTATGGCGGTGGGATCGGCGGATTTGGAAGTGGTGGAGGTTTCGGTGGGTATAGAGGATACGGTGGATTTGGTGGTGGTGGCTTTGGTGGACGTGGAGGATTTGGCGCTGGTGGATTCGGTGGTAGAGGCATTGGACGTGGTTTAGGTCGCGGGGGAGGCGGCGGTGGTCATGGTTACTGGCATTAAAACATAATTTGAGGTAATAGATAAAATCTGATGTTAAAATAAAATGCTATTGAATGTTCAGAATTAAAATAATTAATAAAATTATTTATATTTTACGTTTCCAGCTGAATTAACTAAATACACGAATATCGTTATTGAAAAAGAGAATCCGTTTTAATGTTTTTCGTTGGTTTGTTAAAGTTAAAGAAAATTTCATGTATAAACATAATTATAACTTTATGTCCTAAAGCGTACTAAAGTTGGGAAGAACGAAGTTGTATATATAACTTTAAAAATAAGTAAAATGTTTTGAAGAAAAAAATACTGAGAATTTAATTTAACCCAAATGTGAAGTTTAAAAATCAATATTTGCTTTGGTAAAATACGACAATCATATGTCCTCAAAGTATAGATATTGTTGAATTGTTGTTGTTTTTTACATTGGATCTTACAAAACGTCATTGACTGTATTCTCCAGTGTAATAATATTATATATAATAAATACAGTATCCGATGTAGTTTTAACTTGTGTAAATTTTTGAAGTAATATACTTTCTGAAATTTTCTTTTCATCTAGATACTTCCACTAGCTCTAACGGCCTGTTTCTCAAACATGGCGAAACCTTATGTAACATTCGATGGGCTCTTATGTGAACTTCATCTGACTCATTGGATTTAAATACTTCAAACTTAAAATAAATTTTAAGTTTCATAATTGTCATTGCTGACTGATTTGTGTAAAAGTATGTAAATAAATGGTTTTATAAATATATTTGAATTACTACTGTGATGTTTCTTAAAATATATTAGAAAATATTTTTAGAGTGAGAACTTATAATCTTACTTAGTACCACATCTAAAAATATTATATTTGTAAGTTGGTTAAGGCACTCTATTCGTAATCTGAGAGTCGCGGGCTCGAATCCCCGTCACACGAAATATGCTCGCTCTTTCAGTCGTGGGGGTATTATAATGTGACGGTCAATCACATTATTCGTTGGTAAAAGAGTAGCTCAAATGTTGGCGGTAAGTGGTGGTGACTTCCCTCTTGTCATACACTGCTAAATTAGGGACGGCTAGCAGACAGTTTTCGAGTAGATTTACACGAATTTCAAACAAACAAACAAGAAACCGGGTTTCGATACCCATGGTGAACAGATCACAGGTACCCCATTGTGTAGCTTTGTGCTACTTTCTGAATAATTAACCAATAAATAACAGAATCAGGCATTAACATACAACCAAGATATTCCACAAACACTACTTTAGGTGTTTAGACACTAAGGACAACGTAATAATATATCTATCCTAAGGTTCGATATATATTTGAATAGATACTCGAGGGATATCTGTGCCAGCCGTCTCTAAACTTCAAGTGATACCTTAAAACAGGGACAGTTACCTTGTTAACCTACCGTTAACTCTTCAGCTAGTCTTTTATGTACGAATAGCGGAATTGAGTGACACGTTATGACACACCCACAGCTAAAGGGATGAGCATTTCTGGTATAAAGGGAATTCGAACCAGTAACCCTTTATAGTTCGAGTCGAGCACTTGAGCCACCTAGTCATGCTACTTGTAGTGAAAACGATTAGAAGAAAAAACACCAAATTATTCTTGAATATAATAATCTTCCAATGTTAAACATAACATTGTGTGTACATATATATGTAAATACCTGAACACGAAAGCTGACTACGTCTACAAGCACACCACAGAATACAGTTCTAACTATATGGCTGAAAGTGATTTTCATAAAACTGCCTGTTTTATTTACAAAGATGTACGGTAACACGATATCGAAATTGAAACAGTTGTTTTTGGACAAGAAAATATTACTAATTACAATTTTACGTTAAACTTCCTTTATGGTTACTTAACTACGTAGTCCTTCAAGGATTGTTTTTTTTTTTTTTTAACTTCGCACTAAACTACACGAGAGTCATCTGCACTAGCCGTCCCTGCAACCAATCCAAAGTGCTGTTTAAAATAGCAGCTTTCCATCATATACTTGTTATAAGAAGTGCATTAAATATACTTGTGTGTATATATACATGTAATGAAACACGACTTAGGTGTGAAAAAAGGACTGAGTGTGAAACTGAAAGAAATGAAATACAAAAATGGTAGATTTGGTTCGTTTTGAATTTTGCACAAAGCTACACGAGGGCTATCTGCACTAGCCGTCCCTAATTTAGCAGTGTAGGACTAATGGGAAAGCAGTTAGTCATTACCACCCACCCATAACTCTTGTGCTACTCTTTTACCAACGAATAGTGGGATTGACCGTCATAGTTAACGCCCCCACTACTGAAAGATCAAGGAAGTTTATGGTGATGAAGACTCAAACCCGCGACCCTCAGATTACGAGTCGAACGCCTTAACCTACCTAGCCATATGGGGCCATTACCTGGTTTTTAGCAGTGGGAGTCCACAGACATATCGCTGTGCCACTGGAGAGGAAAGATTTTTTCAGCTACAGGTTTATAACTTGTTTTTTACTTATCAAGTCCTTATTGATTAAAGCCATATCATATCTGTTCATTACTTTCCACTTAGAAATGAAAACTTTACCGTTTTATTATTTGAAGGCTACACTCATACGTATTTTCCCAAACTATTACACCTGAAACTTGTGGTTTTATTTGTTATGACCACATTCTATTTGTTTTATGTTATTTACAAAGAACATCAAGACGAAAATCATCTAGAAAGCCATTATTTGATTGGATGCTAAATAGTAATAAATTATTCGTACTTTGTTAAACGTGATCATGTTTAATTGTTAGAACCAAAACGTTGAACCAGGATAATTCAACTATCCCACCGGTAGCTGTTTCTTGAACGTTTCTGTGGGCGTATTTTTATTTCGCAGTCACAATTGTACCATTATTTATTAATATATGATTTCCTAACATACTTATTATTCTCTACAGTGTACCTTCTGGCAGCAACAGTATTGATACTTTACCGAGTAATTAATAATATTGTGAATTTTTGATATTGACAACTGTATCTAAATATTTAGTGAATGTTACTGTATAAAACTGTTATTTAAATAGACATCAAACCACAGGATAGATACATTGTTCTGTTGTCCATGGTATCTAACTGCCTGGAGAAATAACGAACATAACGTTAAAATTATTATTATTAATTACAAACCATAGTTGTAATTACTTTACCGAGTAATTAATAGTATTTTGAAGTTTTTGAGATGTTGACAACTCAATATCTGAGTGTTTAATATCTACAATAATTTTACGTTGAATAAGAATGGAAACTTTTTCCATGATAATAGTTTAATTTGTTTCCTCACTCAAATAGCTGTGAAATTAATACATGTAGAATAACACTTTTTTGTGAGAATAAATTCTTACATTTTGTGAGGTGAACTTTAATTCATAAATGTGCATCTGTTTGGCGAATTAAATACTGACATTTATATATATTTAATATTTTTGTTAGGCCTCTATGACAGATATTAATTAAAGAAGTTATTTCTTAATATAACGATTGTTAAGGTAAAGTGAAAAGTATTTCTAAACTGAAATTGCACTGAGGCTCAGAGCCAGTACCAAATAACTCGTGACAAGTTGAATATTCCATATGAAACTTGATTTCTATTTTAAGATTATCTTTGAAGTATACATCAATAACACTGTATAAATGTTTACTTTTTCTTGTTCCTGGGCAGAAAGTGTTATTTCCCAATTTCTTATGCCTGAAGTAAATGGAAAAAGACCTGTTTTTCTCTTCAAACTTTGCTTTTGTGACCTTGGTAAAGAAATTTTTAAATTCACCGATTTTACACAACATTTCAGGTAGATTCAGTGCTGAGTAGCAGATAGAAAATTTTTTAGAGTGTTGTAGAACTTACAAGAATTTTCTAGAGTGTTATAAAACTACACTCGTCGAGATGGGCTATGCTTCTGCCACAATGTATCCGGTCTGTGCAGGGTAATTGGAATTGTCTGTAACCCGAACGAGTGGCGCCTCTTCATTGATAGCTCATTCAGAAGCCTCAAAGCTGTGCTGCTCCATAACGGGAATAAGTATCCGTCTCTTCCCCTGGCTCATTCGGTGCGCCTCAAAGAGGAATACAACAGCGTCAAGACTTTGCTAGAAGCTTTGAAGTATGATAAGTATGGTTGGAAGGTTATCTTATACTTCGAAATAGCAGCATTCCTGATGGGTCTTCAAGGATGCTTTACCAAGTTTCACTGTTATCTTTGCCTTTGGGACAGCAGGGACACCGTAGCGCACTACAACAGGAAGCACTGGCCACAACGGACCGAGTTCTCTGTGGGGAGGCACAATGTCAAGTGTAAGCCACTAATAGACCTCAAAAAGGTGTTGTTCCCACCATTACACATAAAACTGGGTCTTATGAAACAATTTGTCACAGCTCTTGATAAGTAGTCTGCAGCCTTCAAGTACCTTTGAGACTTCTTCCCTAAGCTGTCTGATGCAAAGGTCGAAGCTGGTGTCTTCGTTGGACTATAAATAAAGAAGTTCCCGGAGTGCACAGAATTCCCCAAGAAGCTCAAAAGAAAGGAAGAAAAAGTTTGGGGCAGCTTTGTCGCAGTGGTTCGGGGTTTCTTGGGCAATTGCAAAGCCGAAAATTAATGTGGAATCGGTTGAGGTTCTGGTGAAGAACTACAACAAAATGAACTGCAAGATGTCCCTGAAAGTCCATATCCTTGACGCTCATCTTGATAAATTCAAGGAGAACATGGGAGCATACTCAGAGGAGCAAGGCGAAAGCTTCCACCAAGATATACTGGACTTTGAACGCCGCTCCCAAGGAGCGTATGACGAAAACATGATGGGAGACTATATTTGGAAGCTGATATGTGAATGTGATTTACATTACAGTCGCAAATCTCGAAAAACTACTCACTTCTAAACATTTTTGTATAACTTTAGTAAAAATACATGTAAATCTTGATTCATATGTTGTTTTATTCAGACCTTATGTATTTACATGGAAATAGGTTAATTTTTAAATTTCATTATCCAGGTCACAAAAGCAAAGTTTGAAGAGAATAATGACCATTTTCTGTATTTTTACAACATAACTAATTAAGAAATAACACATGCTTTCGAAGAACAAAATTTGTATTATATAATGTAATGTTTGTGTGTATGGTTATTAATAAGATTATACGTTTTCACTCTAAATGTATCTTCTAACATATTCTAAAAAACAACACAGTAGTAATTCGAATATATTTGTAAAACCATTTATTTACATACGTTTACACAAATCAGTCAGTAATGACAATTGTGAAACTTAAAATGAATCCAGATGAAGTTAACACTAGGGCTCATCGGACGATACATAAGGTTTCACTAGGTTTGGGAAACAGCTAGCGGATGTATCTGGAGGAAAAAAAATTCAGAAAGTATATTACTTGTAATATTTACACAGTTTAAAACTACATCGAATACTATATTTATTTTATTATGTATCATATTATTAAACTGGAGAATACAGTCAATATCGTTTTGCAAGATTCAATGTAAACAGAAACTTACACTTTGAGAATATTTTATTGTGGTATTTTACCAAAGTAAATATTGATTTTTAAAGTTCTGTTAAATTAAATCATTAGTATTTTCTTCTTCAAAATATTTAATTTAATTTACAAGTTATGCTATTTTCGTTCTTCCTTCAGTTCATTAAGTTACGAGTATGTTTATAAACGAGTCTTTCTTCAAATTTATTAAACCAACGAACAACGTTAAAACGGATTCTCTTTTTCAATAACGATATTCGTGTATTCACTTAGTTAAGCTACAAACATAAAATACAAATAATTTTATTAATTATTTTTATTCTGAACGTTCAACAGCATATTATTTTATCATCAAATTTTATCTATTACCTCAAATTATGGTTTAACGCCAGTAACCATGACCACCTCCGCCTCCCCCGCGACCTAAACCAAGTCCAATGCCTCTACCACCGAATCCACCAACTCCAAATCCTCCATGTCCACCAAAGTCACCACCACCAAATCCACCGTATCCTCCATGCCAATCGAAGCCACCACCGCTTCCAAATCCTCCATGACCGCCTCCGCCTCCTCCGCGTCCTAAACCAAGTCCAATGCCTCTACCACCGAATCCACCAACTCCAACTCCTCCTTGTCACCAAAGCCACCACCACCAAATCCCCCGTATCCTCCATGCCAACCGAAGCCACCACCGCTTCCAAATCCTCCATGACCGCCTCCGCCTCCCCCGCGTCCTAAACCTCGTCCAATGCCTCTACCACCGAATCCACCACCTCCAAATCCTCCATGCCCACCGAAACCTCCACCGATCCCACCGCCATTAGTCAAGGCCACCATGATAGCCAAGACGATGAAAACAAAAGCCTGTAGAAAAGAAAGACGATTTAGAGAAAGTATCTCATAAAAATAGTTTTGTTAAATATACATAAATATGTTTGTGTCAGATCCATAGTAATAAAGGTGCTTGTCTTTAATCCATAATCGATGAGAACAAGATTAATATAAAACTATGAAACTTGTTGGCTAACCAATCTAGAAAATATTTATTGCTGATGGAACTACACAGGAACATATCTAACAGATGTTCTGTTCAATGAGTGTCAGTAACGTATGTAAACCTAAGGGAAACTTTAGTTATAGTAGATATTCATCCGGCCCAGCATGGCCAAGTTATTAAGGCGTGCGACTCGTAATCTGAGGGTCATGGGTTCTCATCCCCGTCGCCCCAAACATTATCGCTCTTTCAGCCGTGGGGGCGTTATAATGTGACGGTCATTCCCACTATTCATTGGTAAAAGAGTAGCCCAAGAGTTGGCGGTGGGTGGTGATGACTAGCTGCCTTCCCTCTAGTATTACACTACTAAATTAGGGACGGCTAGCACAGATAGCCCTCGAGTATCTTTGTACGAAATTCAAATCAAACAAGATATTCATCTGCTAATTACACAGTTATAGACTATAATTATGAAGCCACTTAAAGAAAGCTTTTGTGTTTGTCATTCTTTCGGTGTTATATTATTATTAGAGCAAATAATTTTATATCTATCTTATAGAAAACATTTATTTCAAAACTAACATTTTCTAATTTCTTTATGCCCTTTTATTAGCATTATGTGAACGTTAGAATTATAACTTACCCAAATCTTCATAATGTTGCTGTCTATCTCTGTCTTTACAGATAACTTAGGAATGAGAGTGATTTATTATTCAGACGAAAGACCTTTTATACCAATCTGACGAGCAAGTAGCTGCATAGATAGAATTTGCTCACTGAGGTGTGAAATGTTTTGCTGTAATTTACCGTGGTAATCCTGGTACGTCTCTCACTTAGTAATATTAAATAAAAACGTTCAAGCGATGTACTTTGTTCGATTTTATGAAACGTAAAATTGTAAAAACATCCTCTTTCACGAACGGAATATTTGTTTGGGATTTTGTCATCTGAGAAAATAAGTAGAATTGAATCTTGCTGTGCCTGAGGCAATTGTTTCATACGCGTATTTCATGGCAATGTCGTGAAACACTTTTATCGTTCCATTTTCATCTCACGAAATTGGAAGTTCATTTACTTTGATATATCTATAAAATAACGCTCTTAAACATATTGTTAACAGGTATATATGTATGGGTAATAAATATTTGACTTTGATAAAATACCTTTGAATACATTTAAAAGAATTAAAGAAAGTGATGAATTAAACAGTTATAATGAAGTAAGCACGTGTTTACAGACATAGTGTGAAAAATGTGTATAAATTAGAAGCTAATTTGTTGATTTGGTTTTTTGCATTTTTCGAACCTGTTTTTAGACCTTTCTTTCTTGTTTTATCCCATTTCTACCTCTGCTTCTGATTTTACACTACCGATTTCCTAAGCTAGGGTACGTAAGTTTTAAATAAATGATACACTTTATATTTAGTCTTTAATTACAAAGTTTTTATTCTTCTGAACTAAATACTATCACCCACAAAGTGCTCTAACAAGGGTTTACATTGAGATATTTGTGTGATTGAAATTTTGAAAAATAGTGAAGCATCCTGAGTGTACTACTACAGAATTGTTTTATATATATATATATACATATATTTGTTAGTGAAAATGAATACATTTTAATGAAGTTAAGTAAGAAAAATCACAAGGCTAGAATGCTAACTTCAAGAGGCGAGTTTACAACTCACTTATCCCCAAATGATATTACCTCATTTCTTTATTTTTATTTGATCTTCCCACAACACTCTTCAAGCAGAGAAGGGTGATATAGATGTGGGATGTTGTGGGCCTGAGCAACCACATCTCACTCTCTTAATTTTTGTATCTATAGCCACTGTCATATGTCTTTTTTGAGACGAGCGAATGGAAATTAAGACTGAAAGACGGTGTAGCCCCATCGGAGTGTGTGTTCTAGTTTTTTATTAACCTCTAAATCTTAGGGAACATTTTATAAAGTCACATTATAGCTTGTACCCTGACATCTTTTCAATTAGTGCAACGTTTTTGTTTCGACTTGTTTTAGAAGTTATAACAACTAATATATATTTATTTGTACTTTTATAATAGGCTTAAATGGCTATATATGTTGTAGTTACAACTGCAGAAAGTAAAACACTGTAAAGACTGAATCACATTATTTTAACTACAGTGTTTGCTGATCAAGTTTTGTATGTGTTTATGTTCATTAAAATTGACAAAGATGTGCATGATAACTTTTAAACCCCATAACACGCGTTTTAGATTTCTTGGGCTTAATGAAACTTTCTAGCGTTTGAGTGGGGGGAGGTTAAGATCATCCAAATGCAAACACCTGTTCGTCTTCGGCGTAGATTATTTAAAATTACTGATTTTTGGAGAAGAGAATGTAGACTTTAGTTAGACTAATAGGACTGAATATTTGTACTCACAACGTTATTCACATAAAGATGCGAAACATCGTTTTAGTTTCGTCCGCATTTAATCTACTTTGAAGTTCTACATGTTGCACGTTCTGTGGATATTACTTTGGCCATACAAATTACATTTTATCTGTAAAAGTAAAGTGAATCTCGTTTAATACTCAGAGCTTATTTATGAAATCCCAGAAATGCCTATAAAACGAATAGATTAGCAGCTCATTATTTGCATTTGCTTTATCCTATCACAAGATATTTAGGTGAATGACCTCGTGTATCAGCACATTTTTATTACTAAGGAATGAATCATCAACGACAGTTTTTCTTTATTTCGTAGTTATAGACATGAAACACGAATGAACAGTTTTAAGTATTTCGAATGAACAGAGATCAAGGAAAGTAAGGTTGGAAACGTAAATACCAATTTTATCTAATTCAGTAAACGAAGTTAGGTAATCCTTGCGCATTGAAACTGTGTGTTATATTCTAGAACGGCGACTTGAATTATAAAAAAAACCTATTGTTCTTTTCTTTAGTTGAATGAAACATTTAGAATTACTTTCATTTATTAACCATTAATATTAATATTTAAATTACTCAGTATTTGAATTAATTGTTTGATAATTGTTGTAATCTAATTGCAAGAGGAAAACGCGTGCCTCTGGAAGTGTAACATGAGCTAGCTTTAACGATTATTTTTCCAAAATAGCTTTAAGCATTTCATACCTTATTTGTTTAAACACATCTCTAAAAGTGTTGGTAATCATTGAATATAATTTTATTCTTTTATAATGTTTTATGACTTTTTAGCTTTATTCGGGCTTTTGTTTCTAAAATGGACAATGTTTTTTCACGAGAAACGTATTTGTTGTTTTTTTTTTAAATTAAGCATTCCTCTAAATATTCTGGATTACTACCGGGTTTGATCTTGGCACATAGCCGAAACTTGACAGAACTAAACTAAACGAATAATTAATACGGTTTTGTAAAAAATGACTGCTTTCTGACTTCTAAATGTTTACATAATTTATGTCTTGTTCATTATCGAATATATGTATTGAATAGCACAAAAATAATTCTTAATGTATTCTTAAGTACGGAAAGTTAATACCAAACTGATTACGACAAGAGCTATTTAGGAATAAACTCCTTCGATTTATCATTATCATTTGCAAAAATAATAAACGACAATAAATCACATTCGAACAAAATTAATGAGCATATAAAAAACACAATGTTTATATTAGAGTTAGAAATGAAAATAAATAATACGTAAGTAGTAACTTATATTCTTAATCGAAAAATGAAATTGGGATCTTGAATGATCGAAAGTAGGCGTTAAAGAGTCACTGAAAACTGTGCGAACATTTTAAGTGTACCTTTCAAGAAACCACGCTGCTCAGTTATTGACTGATGAATGTTTGATTATAAATGTTAGTTTTGCTGTACTTATTTTATATACTGACGCATTATATATTTCTTCCTTGAAGGACGTACGCAGTTAAGTAACCCTAAAGGAAGTTTAACGTAAAATAGCAATTCGTTCATGCAACTATATACTATATACGGTTCATTTCAATACTTTACATTATGTTCTGAAATATCATATCAATCAGTTGTTGGATGGCACTCTGATCTTTCCTAAATAGTTAAGTGCTTTGCGAAAGTATCAAGGAATTGACGAATTCCTTATACTTATGGTTCAAGTAGCTGTCCACTTTCTCATCCCAACGTACCACAGTTGCTATAAAGTATGCAAGCACTTATAGAGATCATTGCTCTAAAATGTGGCTTTATGAATTGGCTAGAGTAAGGTGAAATAAATAGAATCATAATTCCCCAAAATAGCACAAAATAACATTTTTTATAGATAAATTGAACATAGTCCCAAACAGAAAATAGTCGGATACGTAAACAATTATTTAATAATTTAAACTAAAAAAAATATATTGAACAGTAAAATAGAGATTCCATATTTTAAAACTTTACAATGTTTGATTTATTACTTGTTTAGGGTGTAAGCTCAGAGCCTGATGCTAAGTTATTTAAAGTTAAATATATCTTCAAATAAACTAACTCTGTCTTTATTAACTTCATTGGGTAAAACAGGGGATCATGAGAATATATAAATATAATATATAAAAAGACTATATACACAATTCAAAAAACATATTGAGGTTTAGGAGGTCATCTTTTACCATTGTTGGTTGTAAAGTCATCGAAACGTTTTATAAAGTTATATTTTGTTTTATTGTTTTACATTTCGAGGAAATTTGATACAGTAAGACAATAAAATGTTTAAATTATATTACTGTATATTGGAAAGTTGCAGTAACTTTTAACGCCCATGTTGATATTTATAAAACGAGAAAACAATAATCACGTGTACTTTTATACTATTAGTTTATATTACCTTTTAATGCAATGTAAAAATCAGTTTTTTAAATTCCTGCGAACTCAGCTATGGCATCAGGCGTTGAAAAGTAGAAGATTATTTGAGTCATAGCTGTCTTAAGTCACTATAAGCCTCAAAACAGTGTTTCTTAATTAATTTAATATGGATTGGCTTATTAAAATTCGTTATTTTATAGAGAAATACTTGCCTTTCAATATAAATATCTATTTATGTCTTCAGAAAAAATTATCTTCAAAAGGATTATAAATCTACGATTTTTGGGCAGAGAATCTATTAGCAATGCTAGGCCGACTGAAGTAGAAAAATTAGCGTTGGAAAAGAATGTTAATATAGGATACATATTGAGTCAATCAGTTTCTATTAATTCATGCGTTTTACACTAGTTCATACGGTTTGGATCATAAAAACTTGAAGTACCTTGGTATTACTACCAAATAGTCATAAAATTAATAAATATTTCAACGTTACTCTTGAGTTTGAAATTTATAGTTGCTTTTTATATAAGTTATATATTTATAAATTATGTCATATTAGTTGTGCTCGGTGAAAAGAGTACTTTTTTCTTTTTAATATTAATAATAACTTGCAATGTATTTTTCATCTCTTACATTAAATAGCAATAATGTTTCACTCCCACGGGTTAAAAAATGAAGAGACGGATTAATTACGTTACTATTACGACCCTCAGCAGTATATGCTAAATTTAAAATAATTGGTTATCTTGTCCTATCAAATGTGTTTAAAGCTTTACATATTTATTTCATTCGACAACGTTCTGGTTATAAGACATTAGAACATATGAAATGTCGATTCGTTGTGCCGTTAGTAGCTGGAAACTAAATTAAGGCCTTTTCTTTCTTTGTCTGGAATTTAGTCTAACAGTTATTCGTAATCAAAATTATAATTTCTAGTATTGTGAATATAAGTTTCAGATATTTTCTTACCCAAAAACATCTAATTGAATTTCGATATTGTGTTACCGCACATCTTTGTGGATAGAACAGGCAGTTTTATGAAAACCATTTTCGGCCATGTAGCTTGACCTGTATTCAATGGTGTGCTTGTAGACGTAGACAACTTTCATGTTCAGGTATATATATACGAGGTCTGTTCAAAAAATACGCGGACTGACGTCATAAAACAAAATGTACTTTATTTAGAAGTTACAGGTCTGGGACCCCTTCAAAGTACTCTCCTCCCCAACGCACACACTTATCCCAACGGTGTTTCCACTTGTTGAAACAGTCCTGGTACGCTTCTTTTGTTATGTCCTCCAGCTCCTTCGTCGCATTTGCCTTAATCTCGGGAATCGTCTCAAATCTTCTTCCTTTCAAGGGTCTTTTGAGTTTGGGGAACAAGAAAAAATCGCAAGGAGCAAGGTCAGGTGAGTAGGGGGGTGGGGAAGAACAGTGATCGAGTGTTTGGCCAAAAACTCACGAGTTCTGAGGGCTGAATATCGCAGCAACGCGGTGCATCTTCAATTTTTCGGTCAAAATCTCGTAACAAGATCCAACTGATATCCCACACTCTTCAGCAAGCTCCCTGACAGTCAGACGTCGATTTGCCCGCACCAGGGTGTTGATTTTGTCGACGTGTGGGTCGTCAGTTGACGTGGAAGGACGTCCAGGACGCTTATCATCTTCAATGGACTGTCGACCATCCTTAAAACTTTCATGCCACTTAAAACATGCCGTACGCTTCATAGCAACATCACCGTAAGCCTTGTTAAGCATAGCAAAAGTTTCCGTCGCAGATTTTCCAAGTTTAACACAAAATTTCACAGCAAGTCGTTGCTCCTTCAGGTCATTCATTCTGAAATCCGCCAAACGAAAAAATCGCACTTCACTTAAAACCGCGTAGCTAATACCCAAATGAAGATATCTGCAATCGGGAAATGGCGTCGTAATCAGCTGATCTGTGCGAACCTAGCGACACCAAGCGGATTCCCCTGGAACCAATTGGAGCCGCTCAATTCAAACAGTCCGCGTATTTTTTGAACAGCCCTCGTATACAATGTCATATTTTAATGAGATGCTCTATAATGATTGGAAAATTATTATATTAAAATATAATTAGTTGCTGTTTTTTTTCTATTCGTTTTCACAACAAGTAGCATGACCAGGAGGTTCAAGAGCTCGATTCGAACTCTGATAGTCGCGGGTTTGAATCGTCTTTACACAAAACATGCTCGTTCTTTCACCTGTGGGTGTGTTATAACTTGACAGTCAATTCCATTATTCGTTCATAAAACACTAGCCGAAGAGTTGGCGGCGGTAGTGTTGTCTAACTGTCCTTGTTTTAATATATCATTTCAAAATTAGGACGGCTAGCACAGATATCCCTCGAGTAGCTTTTCGCGAAATTCAGCAAATAAACAAACAACGTAAGCATTCAAAAATATTTCTATGGATATATTCCTGTTTAATAGTCACAATCGTGCCACGATTCATCAATATACGATTTCCCAACACATATCTATCTAAACATATAGCTTTACGCGAAATTCGGGAAACAAAAAATCAACATAAGTTTTTAGAAACGTTCCTAACTTGTCATAAGCGTTGAAAATATATAAATATGTTGTGATTTATATAGATATGGAACCTTAGGATAGATATATTTTTCTGTTGTTCTTGTTGCCTAAATGTCTAAAGGAGTGTTTATGTGTTTGTGGAATTTTTTGGTTGTAAGTGAATGTCTGATTTTTTATTGATTGATTGATTATTTAGGATGTACAAAACTCCGCAATGGGCTATCTGTGATCTGCTTACCACGGGAATCAAAACCTGGCTTATAGCAGTGCGAATCCTCAGACACTCCACTGTATCGTTGTGGTGAAGCGATATTTTTTTGAATTAAAATATTATTAACATTAACTCCAAGTGATGGTCCTAAGTAGATCTTACGATATTTTTATGTATTCATTTTAATGTTTTTCTTTTGTATTAGATTCCCTACGTCTGTATGTCAAACGAAAAAAAAAAAAGGTGTTCTTCCTATTGCTCTGAATTGGAGCATTTCTTAACGTGGTGTTGTTTAGAAGGTATTCAGAAGTCCCAAATATTGCGCACCTCAATTACACGGTTATGGTGTTTAAAACTTCGTTTTCACTGATCAAGTCCTCACTGATTAAAACCTTATATTACTTATTAATCATTTTCAACTTAGAAAAAAATGTACCGTTTTGTATTTGTAGGCTACACTAATAAATATTTTAACAAACTAGTACGTCTGCAACTTGTGGTTTTATTTGTTAAGACCACCATTCTATTAGACTATGGTATGTTATAAAAACATTCAAATGAAGGTTGTATAATCTAGAAAACAACTGGATGTTAGTTACGAAGTTAGTATGAAATTATTCGGACTTTGTTAAATGTAATTATGTCTCTTTGTTAGAACCAAAATGTTGAACCAAAATAAGTCTACTAGCCTTCAGGTACCTGTTTCTGTGGGTATATTCCTACTTACCAGTCACAATTGTAACATGATTTATCAATATATGATTTCCTAAAACACGTGTTCCGTCTCACAGCGTACCTTCTGGTAGCAACAGTATTGTCGCTTTAACGAGTAATTTATAATATGTTGAAGTTTTCGAGATGTTGACAGATCAGTACCTGAGTGTTTAATATCTACAATAATTTTAAGTTGAATAAGAATGGAAACTTTTTCCATGATAATAGTTTAGTTTGTTTCCTCACTCAAGTAGCTGTGAAATTAATAATTGTAGAATAACACTTTTTGAACATCACAGTAATAATTCGAATATATTTATGAAACCATTTATTTACATACTTTTACACAAATCAGTCAGTTTATGACAATTATGAAACCTAAAATTTATTTTAAGTTTAATGTTTTTAAAACTAATGAATCCAGATGAAGTTCACATAAGAGCTCATGTTTGGAAAACAGGCTGTTAGAGTTAGTGGAAGCATCTCGATCAAAAGAAAATCTCAGAAAATATATTAATTGTAAAATTGACACAATTTAAAACTATATCCGATAGTGGATTTATTATACATGATATTAATAAACTGGAAAATACAGATCCAATTGTTTTGTAATACAAACACAGATCGTTTTGTAAGATCCAATGTAAACAAAAACATACAATTCAACAACACGTACACTTTGAAGATATTTCATTGTGGTATTTTACCAAAGCAAATATTGATTTTTGAAGTTCTCCTTTGGGTTGAATTAAATATCAAATAATTTATTTATAAATAAATCTGTCTTCAAATTTAATAAGCAAATGAATAACGTTAAAAAGGATTCTCTTTTACAATAATGATATTCGTGTATTTAGTTAGTTAAGCTAGAAACGTAAAACGCAAATCATTTTATTAAGTATTTTCATTCTGAACATTCAACAGCATTTTATTTTAACATCAGATTTTATCTATTACCTCAAATTATGTTTTAACGCCAGTAACCATGACCACCTCCGCCTTCCCCGCGACCTAAACCATGTCCAATGCCTCTACTACCTAATCCACCAGCTCCAAATCCTCCATGACCACCTCCGCTTCCCCCGCCTCCTAAACCAAGTCCAATGCCTCCACCACCGAATCCACCAGCGCCAAATCCTCCATGTCCACCAAAGCCACCAAGACGACAAAAACCTATAGAAAAGAAATGACGATTTAGAGAAATTTCCTTATAAAAATAGTTGTTTTAAGTATGTAAAAATTATTGAATTTAATTCACAGAAATAAACTTGGTAGAGTTTAAAATAATAAAAATGAAAGAAAGATTAATATAAAATAATTAATCTCATTAGATAAATAATAATGGAAAATACTTATTGCATTAGGATTTCATTACACAGTATCATATCTAACATATATTCTTTTGAGAGAGGTTTAGTAAACATATGTATCCAAAGGAAAACTTTAGCTATAGTAGATATTCATCTACAATAACAACATATAAATTACTGATTACATTTATACAACATTAAAGGAAGAGTCTTGATTTTATATCATGCTTGAGCTACTTTTATTATACAATAGTTTATTATAAATATTATTTATATTTGTGTTATAGAAAATCATCTCTCTGGATATCTAAAGCTATGTAATTTAGTTATGGTCTTATTGAGCTCCTATTAGGCTACCATTAACCTTATAGTAGCTATTTCATAAACATTTTCATAGACATATTTCTATTTAGCAGTCACAATTGTACCATTATTTAACAGTATATAATTTCCTAACACACTTGTATCTCAGAACGGCTGTTATGGGTATTAACACTTTTATTAATAAGCAGAGAACAACATTTCAATGTTCCTAGGTCATCTTCAGTTTAACAAAGAGGGATATGACAGCTGACCATTGCCAGGCACATGTCTTTGGGACGAGAGTACAAACGGGTACGAGATTGTAGGGGTCGTTGCAGTTGGATATTAAGTTATTAACTAATATAGGTATAAAGATGTCCCCCTTATATTTTGGTTTTACTTGTTGTATAAGTAGAGCTTTTTTTTATTTTGCGTTTGTTTACATTTGTTTCCCTATTTAGTGTCTGGATGTGAAGGTGTTTTTTTATGTTCTTTAAATGTAATTTCTATTTTTCTGCTTGTTTCTCCAATATCGAAGTCGTGGAAGTTGTTGCATTGTATTTTATAAATTGTGATGGTGTCGTGTTTGTCTGTGTAGTTTCTACGTAGTATGGACTTTAGTTTTGTACCTGGTTTTTAAATAAATTTGGTGTTTACTGGAATGTTGTGTTTTGTTGTAAGTTTTTTTTTCCAAATGTTGGTTTTTTTTCGCTGATATCGGGAACTGAAATTGTACTATGGCTCAGAGCCAGTACGAAATAACTCGTGACCACTTATACGGACATATCAGGTAGATGTTGTTGAAGATTCCATTCGTAATTATCCAGGTTTTATTGACTCAGACAAATATATTCACTGGAACTTGTTGTGGAAGAAAGAAAGTAATTCTCTTAAGAGTGTGTGCGTGTGCGTGTGTTTTCTTATAGCAAAGCCGCATCGTGCTTTCTGCTGATTCCACGGACTTCACTTAAGAAAGTACATTACCTGAATTAAGATATTAGAATCGTTAACAAATGTTCAAATTCAAAGTTTACAAGCAAATGAAAACTTTCAGGTTTTAACTTATATGTTTAACATTTCAATATATGTTACAATGTTTAGCTCTCACAACATTTTAGACATTGCTGTTCTGCAGAGATTCGATACTCACATTTTACATTTATCGTTGTCCCGATGTAGGATGCTTATTAGATACATTAGCATTTATTTTGCATTAAAATCTTCAACGACAGAGCTCGTAAACGCATTAGTATTTTTCACATACGAGTTTTCTCTGTTGCGTTTTGAGCACGTGACTAACTTAATTTTGCTGAAGCTTCATCAGTATTATTGCCACTAAATATGGGTTAAAGTTTCACAGAATATCTCGGTATTTTCAAATATTTAACATTTGTGCTTTCTTTCGTTACAGAATGTTAATGGTAATATCGAACAGTCGTAATGTATTTACTCCCAATAATTTTAATACCCTTCAGCTTAATTGCTTATTATATTGAGTTAATACTAGCTGTATAACAGGTTTATGTGTGATATAACAGTATGTCATTATTAAGACAGATTAGGTTTTGTTAATGCCTTTCTTTCTCTTATCTACTTTTGTTCAAACTTCCTTTTATAAGTTTTATTATCAAGACACATGATAATATAATGTGCGACTGAAACAACACGCAGGACTCAGTGAGGACTGTGGTAATCCAAACTGCTACATAAATTCAGTGAATGTGCCCTACCCTTACCTCACTTCACGTACCAAATTTCAAGCAGTCCATTAAGAAATTAAAAAATCTCCAATTTTGATAGATGTCCTTACTAATTTTTTCTTTGCACCGATAGTAGGGAAAAATTATTTGACAGAGAAACACATTCAACTATTATAGAATTTTTTATTTAATTTGGTACGCGGATAAGTCTTTACATCCTTCAGTGTGTCACGTTTGGTCTATAGTTAAACTACATGTGCAATAAAAACTTCTCTTTTTTTAACCCAACATTTTACACACGTCTACGCCAAATGTCTTGTAAGCTATATTTTTACTAACGTTTCAGCAAAGAGTAAAAGTCTTTCGGTTTTAGTATTTTATCATTCGGATTAAAGAAGCCAATTTAGAGTAACAAAACTATACGGTGAAAGAACGTGCAGATAAATAAGTATTGGTTGGACCAAGCAAACTAGATTATCAGTTTCGTGCTTAAGGCCTTCTAGTGGCACAGCGGTATCTTTGTGGGAATTACACAACAGAAATCGGTTTTGATTATTATTGAATGCCAACTTTAAAGCACAAATTTGCTAAATTTTACGAATTTTTTCTAATTTAAGAGCCACGTGATATTAGCTTAAGCAATTAGCGTAAATAATTATTACTAACACTAGTTTAGAGAATAAACGCTATTACCATTCTAAGTAATATATATATTCTAAACAATCTCGTTGTTTCTGTATAGTGTAGGTCTGTTTCGAAAAAGAAAATTGCGATCCGAAAACAAATGTCGGTTACTGTCGAGTGTTACATTTTTTTCTGTGGTTTTTGGTGTGTATTGAGAAAAAACTATGATAGCTAATGAAAAGCACCTTACGTGTAAAAAAACAAAAGTGCAGCCAGAGGGATTAAACATGCGACTTAAAGAAATGAAATCGAAATTGGCAGCCAAATTCTTAGCTTCAGTTGCAGCATTGTTAAGAAATTTACAGCAAATATTAATTCATTAGTTACCTAAGTCGTGTATTTTAGTTTACCCACTATCATTTCTCAAGCTGAACAAGAAAGCACGTCATGGTTAACTAATAAATGAATATTTGCTTTAGGAGTCTTACAACAGCTAAAAGTGTCGCTTCCACTTTCGTCTCAATTTTTATTTCATTGTTTCAAGTCGTATCTTATTTTCACACCTAAAGTGTTTTTTATTTCATTATTACTGTACTTTCTTGAATCTAATCTCGTTTACGTTTTAGCTGTTATAGTTTGTTTAAAGTTAAACACAAAGCTACACCATAGGCAATCTGTGCTGTGCCCATCACGAGTATCGAAACTCTGTTTTAAGCGTTATAAGTCCGCAGACATACCTCTAAACCTCTGCGGGTCGGCTGTTAAACAAAGTTTATGCAATGTTTTATCCATGTGTTTGGTTAAGTTAAAAATGTAGATAGTGATGATGAAATATCAAACTTAAAAGTCAAAAGAACATAAAGTGTTGGAGAAACGTGATATAGCTGCTGTGCGTCTTTCCTAACTTTATATCAAACATGGGGGGAGATTCTGTCATGTCCGTTTCAAAAAACTAAAAAAAAATTATTTTTGTCTAACTGTTAACATTATTAGTTGTGTGTGCTTTAAACATTAATTCCAATCATAATTAATGATATCTGTTTTTTTTTGTTTGAAATTAAGCACAAATATACACAACTGGCTGTATGTGTTCTGCCCATCACGGGTATAGAAACCTAATTTATAGCGGTGTGAGTCCGCAAACTATGCCACTAGAGGGCTAGTAATGGTAGCACAGATGAATTTCGCAAGTGTGACACAACATTAAAGAGTAAGAGTGTTTAAGAACCTGAGTTTCATATAGTGTTGGGATAAATCATTGTTCTATTTGACGCGAAACAAATTACAAACGTTTTCACACAGCTTAAGGATATTTTTAACTATTTATTTTTTACTGGTCAACAATTTTAGAAAATGAATATTCATGATAACTGCTATTCGCTGGACTGGTGTTTCAGATGTTATTTTTAATCCAACAAATATGTTAATAATCATTTAATACATTGTATTTTCTTATAATTTTTGGTGATGAATTAAAAATATATGAGTTCATATTTCAAAACTTATTAGCCATAATAACCTCCTCCTCTACCACCGCCGTATCCGCCACTCTTGAATCCACCAAATCCTCCTCTGAATTTTCTTCCACCTCCACCAAACCCTCCAATGAATCCACCATGATGACCTCCTCGAGACCTGCCTCCAAATCCACCACCATAGCCTCCGCCGAATCTTCTACCACCATGACCTCCGCCAAATCCTCGCTTGAATCCACCGCCACCATGACCTCCACCAAATCCTTGCTTAAATCCACCTCCACCAAATCCTCCTATGAATCTACCCCCACTGTGACCACCGCCAAATCCTCTATTGAATCCACCCCCACCATGACCTCCACCAAATCCTCTATAACCTCCGAAGCTGTTCCCGAAACCCCCACCATATCGGGTTTCTGCCACTTGCAAGACGTCATCGTCGTCGCTGCTACGACACATTGTGGCTACGGTAGCCAGACTCATAACAACAATGATCTGAAAGGTAAAGATTGTTGTAGAGTTACATAAGCCGACAAATTTCATTGCTACATCTTTCATGAAATAGTTATTTCCAACAAACTATATTTGTTGTGTACGTTTTTCGTTACACGGATACTGAAATACTTTAAGCAAGTTGATGAACCGAAAGTCAAGTTGCTTCTTGTGAAAACAGCACATTCTTTTACTATACCTGTTGGTTTTCTTTTGTTTTAGAAAAATACACTATTCTATACAACCTAAAATGGTTACTAGTGACCCAAAATGTTTGTTTTGCTATAACCCACCTTCCATTTGTTCAGTATTTTCTCCCTACTGATACTAAGTTCTTGAGGTCTACAAAAACAGGTGTCTTATTAAGAAGGTTTTATAAAAGCTCGTGTTTATATCTTTTTACATTGATAAGTGGCAATAAGGATAAATAATCCACTACTGTTAAAATCTTGTTACCAATGAAAACTCAACTCACCCAAGTTCTCATGTTCTAATCTAGTTATGAGTCCTATGATGTAAAAAGAAACAATGAGGTGCTATGTAGCAACAAGCTTTATATACGTTTCACGATTCATCATATTACAAGTCTAAGAGGCGGGCACTACAGAAAGAAGGTCACATGGGATATTCCTCTTCCAACCAGAGAAAAGAAAAAAGGCAGGTAAAGTTTTTCTGAATAGTCAGGTTTTTTTAATAATATGAGGACACTTGTAGGAATGCCCTTGTGTTTTTCTATTCTTTGTAAATATGATTGTGTTTTCTCTACATGTATTTGAGTTTACAATAATATCACACCTATCATTCGAAACCTTGGAAGTGGTATAATTTGTACGTCACATAAAATAACAAATACTGATTTTTTTCATCATTCAAATAAAGATTAAAATACAGCTTAGAAAATATGAGCGATTTTAAACTAAACTGATGAATTTATTAACAATACAATAAAGGAAATGTATTAATGCTTTTGACGAAGGTTACATTTGCTCATGCAAGAGAGACGTATTTGCAATTGAACGTTTGTGCAATAAGACAGCACAACAAATGCGTATATTATTCATTCTAAACCATGCAAATTATTACACACATTCGACAGGCCTCAACTTTTCTAATCTTGTGTTTACATTTTCTTTTTCAAGTCTGTTTGTTTTAGGCGTTCCCCCTAGTATGTCCGCAGACTTGCAATACTAGAATTTATGTTTCGATACCCGATGTGAGCAGAGCACAGATAGCCCATAGGAAATAAATCTCTCTAGCATTTGAAAGCTAATTTTTACACCGACAAAGCTTAAAATAATACCATATAAGTATCACATCCTCTCATATGGGTTCCAATTATTCTTTTAACTTACGCGCCTCTATGACTCATCATAAAGTCTGAAGGATTATTACGTTATAAACAAGGTTTTGATACTCGTAGTAGGCACAGCACATACCGCTTGTTGTGTAGCAGTGTGCTTAACAACAAAGTTTTAATTTTTCATACAAACATGAAACCATTACTGTAAATGTTCATGAAAATATTACCATATAGATTCAATATTTATATTAATCCTCTAGTTTGGTAACTAATGACATTATTTTAGGAGGTATAACAACTGTTCAGGTTAGAAGAAGAAAATGAGAGAATGTTTTTAATACACAGTATTTTGCTTTAACTACTCTTCTACGTTATCAGATAATGAAGATACTTCTGTCGTGTTTAAATGTAATTGGGTTCTTGTAAATAATTCCAACTGAAATTCAATACTTCTGAACAGGTTGTAAAGTGTATCACTGTGACATTATATGTAGCGTGGCTACAATCTACGTTGATTATAATTTTTTTTCAAATAAACTTTAACAAATACTCAAAAGGAAATACCAAAACTGTGAACTACTTATGATCGTTCCCTAAGATTTCCTTAGGCATTAGTGGCACAGCGGTATGTTTGCGAGCTTACAACGCTAGAAACAGGGTTTCGATATCACTTATGGGCAGTGCAGAGATAGCCCATTGTGTATCTTTGTGCTTAGTTTCAAACAAACAAATACTCTGTCGTCTAGAGTATCGGAAGTACACCAACGAAAACAAATTATAAAAACAGATTAGAGGAAAAGCATTTTTCAGTGATAAATTACTACACACAATAGAATAAAATTTCAATATTATCTTTATATTCATTAAAATTAAACAATACAAATTCAGGCAGGAAAACGCAACCCAATTAAGAGGACAGTTTCGCAAGATTACATCATTAGTTTGGAGGTTCTTATAATTGGGTTTTGACTTCTATTGTATTCACTAAAATCACGTTGTTAAGTTTGTACTTGAAAACGTTCTCTGAAAAACGTGTCGTGCAAAACTTCAGAAAACGTATGGAAAACTACCTCCTTGTCGTTTGGGATGTTCATCAAACAAAAACCTAGCAAAACATCTGTTTTTTCGTTTAGTGACAAAAAAAAACAAAACATTTTGATCAATATTGTACATTATATATGTTCCTCAATAGTCTAGGTGTCTGTTCAGTTGTTAAAAACTCTTGTAGACGAGCTGGTCGTATTTTTCACTAAAGAGATACGCATAATCTCATTTTTAAAACACTTTGAATTCTTAATAAGTGGCGACTGTTTTAACCATTAGATAAGTTTTGTTATAAAAGAATATAAAAATGTGTATATTTTTCATCAAAATTTAGCCCTTAAAAACGCTAAATAAAGAAGCATTGCTATTGTATGATATATATAATACTGATCTTAAAATTGCATTTAAAACACTAACTGCATTAACTTTACCATTTTATTTATATTAAACATTTCATATAAACTATTCTTAATGTTTTTGTTAACACTAACCATAGATACATATATTATTTATTACGAATTTCGCAAAAATGTTCTCAAATGTTTTTAATACATTCAATTCTCCTACTAAGTTTAAAGGTAAAACCAAATCTTCTAAAAAGGCTCATTAATCTGAGAATCTAAATGAAAAATTATTAAAGAAATTAGAAACAGAGTATGTCATTGGTGATGAGTGCATGTCATATCAATTGATATATTGTTTTCACCACAGTCATTTACACTGACTATAACTTTTGTTATCAAATCAAGTTGTGTTAAGTTGTTACTTTATCTTTAATTTAGAAGTTTCCAAATCAGTTTGTTTTTCTCCTTTCGTTATACGACATTGGAGCTTTAGATTAACTAATTGATTTAGCATAATGCTTGTAATTCACGTCTCTCGTTGGGGCAGTATAAAGTATATGGACAAGACAGACACCAATTCATTTCCCTCCCCCTTTGTCATCTCTGAAACTTGAATTAAATATTGAGCTACTTTATATTTAACCTTCTTTGTTTGCATCGAAATAAAAATATTCCTGTAAGCTAAAGGAATTAATTTTTTGTATTTATTTTTTTGCTTTTTATTTTATTTTACTATTTATTTCGGTCAAGGTAAACTTAGTCAATGTGATAATCATTCCGCTCACGATTTCATTTACATTTGGACCATTGTGTCATGAACTATACTTGTAGAGTACCCGAGGGTATAGGTTAACAGGATGAGTCGGTCAACATAAAACAACATAAACAGACAGGTGCAGTTAGAGCTTACAGTACTGTCAAATGAAAGAAAATTTCAACTGTAAACAGAAAACTTTATTCCCTAAAATACAAGATGCTTACAAAGAAATATAATATTATAGTTTTTTTCATACCCAACGTCATTATTACTTAGATAACTCAGTACTATGGTTTAGTCATGATGATAAATGTCCTAATACTGAACTTGTTCCTGAAAAGTGTTATGTTATTTTATGCTTTTTTAATCAACTTAACTTACCCTGTTATGTGACGGTATTGAGCACATATTCCAACTTAAACTTTAAGTTCTCTTGCTTCTTTTCTTGCACACAAGTTTACTATAGAAACAAATTACGACATTTCAGTTAAGATGATTCATTATTTCATATCTATATTATCACTTTCATTTTTTTAACTTACCTTGTAATATGTTATTACGACCACAATGAAATGCTGTTGTTGAATATATAAGTATGATTAATCCCAAATTTACAATTAATTTATTACATTATTGTTCCGGCTTTCGTCTTCATTTAGGTTTACAGTCTATACACGAGGTTGTTCTTCAGTTTGGGTTAACTGTACATCTAAGTGAAAGCACAACCCAAAACACTAATATAATTGATTAATCATCAAAACGTGAATTATTGGTGTGTTTGTTGGAAGGCACAGCCACATAATGGGATATTTCTCTGCCCATTGCGTGGAATCGAATCTCAGCCCACGGCTATATAAGTTCCCAAACTTAATCTGACTCACCGGGTAGAATATTAATTTGGAATTAGTCGCTTTACCATATTTATTAAACAGCTATATCCACAATATTCCAATAAAATATATAACAGTTTAAAACGAACACATTTTATTATACATGTTACTTGTTTATTTTTAATTATCAAGGTTTCTTGAGTCTGTTTTTTTAGTTATTTAGTATAAAGACACGTGATGAAGGTAGTCCAATCCTATCTCTCTGCAAGTATTTATGAATAGTAAACAGTACTGACCTAACATAATAAAACAAATAACTTAATTGTTTAGTATATGTGTTAGCTTGTTATATAAGCAATAATTGTATATAGAAACCATCTTAGTGAAAATCGTTAGTAATCAGATAAAAGTATAAAAAAAGAATTTTAAATCTGTTTTGGAATATGTGATGAGTTTTGTTTTGTTACCACATAACAAGTTTATCATATTAATACACACATTGAAAGGTAACTGTTGCTAACTTAAAACCATTAGGTTATATATATATATATATATATGTATATCGTTTTATTTTTACTATTATTATTATTTTACTTTTTACATTAAATATTTTATTAACAAAGGTAAAGAATAAATGATGTACACACAATAAAATTATAAGAATGAAAGAACCGACCGACTCTCGAACTCAGTTAAAAACATAATTTCCCATTAGCTGAAAGACAGCGAACGCATATTGCATTATATCAACATCTGCTACATAATGTTTCATTTAAAAATGATGTTATGATTTGAACGACAATCAAAACAACTTAATGAGGTATATTTATAATATTCATTTAGCAACTGTCACCACAGATATAACACAAAATAGTACTTTTTTGAAGCTTCTTACATAAACTGTTTTGTATACCTTCAAATGTTAGGATTAAAGGCAACAAACAATTAATGAGATTTGCATACAACTGGTAATTGTTATTAACTTACGTGCTGTGGCATAGTGAGTAATATGTTGCTACGGATAAGGAAATATAACAAATTTCTCTACGTCTTTGTACAGAACAGTTTGTTTGATTGTTTCCGAATGCAATGGTTGTCTATATCTAGCACATTAAATTTTGTTAACTATTCTACTATATAAAAAGCAAAATATTGAATCCAGTTTTTATCAAAAACCTCTCATTGTGAATAATTGAACTCGGTACTACTAGGAGATAACAAAAAATGTAATAGCCGCATAAAACATGACATAAATCTCAAAATATACATTTCAATAGAGAATCTAATTTTAGTAATTTATAAATCATAAATTGCCTGAATGTAATAGAGATAATTTTTTTATAAGTTGTAGCAAAATATTTTATTTCTTTGCACCTAATGATACTTCAGGCTTAGTTAATAAAAAAGGAAATTATATGTGATTTACTAAATAACTGGCTTATTCATCTAACAAAAAAGTATTACACTGAACATTATTAGAGAACTGTTTTAATATCTAAAGGGCCAGCATGGATCCCCATCTCACCAAACATGATCGTCATTTCAGCTGTGGGGGCGTTATAATGTGACGGTCAGTCCCACTATTCGTTGATAAAAGAGTAGCCCAAGAGTTGGCGGGGGTGAATTATTTAAAGAACTTAACTGTGTATTTTATTGTATCTTGACTTCTCTTTAATTACTTTGATTAAATAATGTAATTAATACTTGTTAACCTTATAAGTTTTGAGCACAGTGTAGAATTAAGTTGAAGTTACCAAACATTTGATTGGAATATAACAAAAAAAAACTAATTTTAAATTTTTATGCATCCGTAAGCATAGCATCGTATCATATATAACTTGAAAGTGAAATTTGTTTATGATTAACTTCCAATGATAGCAAACCTATTACACAGATCAAACTGAAAATTACATCTTTGATTAATGTAGGTAATTTATTATTCCGTTCTGACTTAACAAAATTCTGTGCAATAAAGAACATTGTTATTACATACAATGTGACAACTGAAGAAACTAGAATATGGGTTTTAACAGAATGCATCATGTACGTTTAGTGGTTATTCAGGGCCCTCTTGAAGTCATTCGTAATTTACAACTGCTGACCACCACCGACATGGCTATTGTTATAACACAAACACACGCACAAACACCACAGTTAAAAATTCGGATCTTGTTCAATGATATATCCTGGCTCGAATCTTGGACTTTCCCACCAGCACCACAAACATTAAGCCATTATTTATCTGAAATGAGTTTTGTTTGAAGTAGCGTCATATAACATGTGAGCTTCCATCCTGATACCTGTTTCATAAAGCTCTAATTTTTGTAGTTTGCTTTCCATTTTGTTGTAGTGTATTCACACAAGGTAGTGATTGTTATGTTTTATTTTAATGAGATAATATTTTGGCTTAGCTTCAGACTTTCGTAGCGGAAAACGACGATTAATCTTTACCTGTGATGAGTCTGATAAAACGTAAGTGGTTTCTGTTGTTCTTGCGAAAAGATATACGAACTGTTTATGGTATATGGTACCATAAGATACAATAAAACACGAGGTCTAATTTATTTTTTCCAGAGTACCACATGAATATTACTGATGCAACGTTTGTTGTTTTTTGTTGAATTTTTTAAACTGTAACTCACAAGATGTTTGTGTTACCAAAAGACTCTGATGTTTAGTGCAAGTATTTTGACAAATATAAGATGGTTATAAGGTAACAGGAAGATCTTTCCTCAGTTCTAAATGAAAAATAAACTATCAGATTTCATATTCAACAAGGTATAAATATATAATTTTTCACTCAAGTTAATTATATGAAATTACATTGAATTATCAAAATACACGTCAGCTTCAGATAAAATGGTTTTGTTTTGAATTTCGTGCAAGCTGCATGAGGGCTATCATCTCTAATTTAACTGTGTAATACTAATAACCACTCACCACCAACTGTTGGGCTACTCTTTTACCAACAAATAGTGGGATTGACCTTTACATTATAACACCTCCACGGCTGAAAGGGGAGCATGTTTGGCGTGACGGGGATTCGCAGTCGCGACTTTTAGAATACGTGTCGAGTGCTTTAACCACCTGGCCATGCAGGGACTAACAAATAAAATGGAGAAGTCGAATTAAACAGTTTTAAGAGGGTATTCTATCAAATAACCTGGGGCGAACATAGTCATATCTCATGGTTTTTTAAAGTCGCAAGACGACAGGAGATGTTGAAACTATAAGCTTAATTCTGTAATTATGTTTCACATGTTCTTCAATCAAACCTGACAAAAACAGTCTAAGCCTATACTAGCCTCCACTCCTGTCTCTGTAGTTCTGTGGTACTTGTTTCTACAAGTACTCAAAAATATTTGTAATTGAACTTTATAATTATAATGGCATCGCTCTTTTCATGTCGTATTTATTTGTTTTTCTCTTTGTTTATTGTTAAACACGAAACTACAAACTCTGTTGTCTGTTTTTAAGTGTTATAAACCTTAAAACTTACTGCTATGTCACTGAGAGGTTTATATTTCTTAAAACAATATTATTTGAGAAAAAATTACAAAAAAGCATAATATATTTGTAAAAATATTAACTTTTCCGGCATCATATCCATAAAAAGGATTTTAAAATTGTCTAAAACGTATTGTATAACACAAGTATTGTACTTCATAACCACATAATCTAAAGAGGTTATATTGTTAAGTCGTAACGTGTGAATATTATTGTTTACAACGTGTTTATGTAGTTATTATTATGTCAGTACGTTGTGAAAAATATTACACAGTGCATTGCAAACGTGTTATCCACCCCTTACTAATAATGTTTCTTCTTGGTGAAATACAAATAATGTAAACAATTATCTGATGAACTTTTTTTTATTAAAAACTCTAATGGATGTACTTAACAAAATTATGTGAGAAGGAGGTTAAATGTCAACAAAACCTCCAAAGAAAAATAGGTAAACTGAAATTTCCTGATTGCGTATGTATTCAGCCCCTAAGCACAAAACTATACGGCCCGGCATGACCAAGCGTGTTAAGGCGTGCGACTCGTAAACTGTGGGTCGCGGGTTCGCATCCTCGTAGCGCCAAACATGCTCGCCCTTTCAGTCGTGGGGGCGTTATAATGTAACGGTCAATCCCACTATTCGTTGGTAAAAGAGTAGCCCAAGCGTTGGCGGTGGGTGGTGATGACTAGCTGTCTTCCCTCTAGTTTTACACTGCTAAATTAGGGACAGTTATCACAGATAGCCCTCGAGTAGCTTTGTGCGAAATTCAAAAACACACAAACAAAGCTATATAAAGGTTTTCGGCAGTGTAAGTCCGCAGTCATACCACTGTGTACAAACAAAGCTATATAAAGGTTTTCGGCAGTGTAAGTCCGCAGTCATACCACTGTGTACAAACAAAGCTATATAAAGGTTTTCGGCAGTGTAAGTCCGCAGTCATACCACTGTGTACAAACAAAGCTATATAAAGGTTTTCGGCAGTGTAAGTCCGCAGTCATTCCACTGTGTACAAACAAAGCTATATAAAGGTTTTCGGCAGTGTAAGTCCGCAGTCATACCACTGTGTACAAACAAAGCTATATAAAGGTTTTCGGCAGTGTAAGTCCGCAGTCATACCACTGTGTACAAACAAAGCTATATAAAGGTTTTCGGCAGTGTAAGTCCGCAGTCATACCACTGTGTACAAACAAAGCTATATAAAGGTTTTCGGCAGTGTAAGTCCGCAGTCATACCACTGTGTACAAACAAAGCTATATAAAGGTTTTCGGCAGTGTAAGTCCGCAGTCATACCACTGTGTACAAACAAAGCTATATAAAGGTTTTCGGCAGTGTAAGTCCGCAGTCATACCACTGTGTACAAACAAAGCTATATAAAGGTTTTCGGCAGTGTAAGTCCGCAGTCACACCACTGTGTACAAACAAAGCTATATAAAGGTTTTCGGCAGTGTAAGTCCGCAGTCACACCACTGTGTACAAACAAAGCTATATAAAGGTTTTCGGCAGTGTAAGTCCGCAGTCACACCACTGTGTCAATAGTGAGGAGGCTTCTTTTCCCTTAATGTCTTCCTTTTTGTCACTCGCCTCTGAAGAATAGCTTTGGGTGGAGATTAGGATGTTGTCGGTCTGTGAATCCTGACTTCCATCTCAGACATGGAACTTTGCATATCTTTCAAAGGTTCTATTGGTATCATAGTGGCATCTCCTACTAGGTTTCTACTTGCCCCACATTTAGTTGGGAAAGACAACCAGATCTTGGTAGTATGAAGCATATTCCACTTCTTAACAACGGACTTCACTGTACTATGTAACAAAAGTTTTACTTTTTTCTTGTTCCTGAGCATAGTGTTGTTTCCCAATTGCTTATGCCTAGAGTAAATGGAAAAGACCTATTTTTGTCTTCAAACTTTGTTTTTGTGACCTGGGAGTGCGTATAACGAAAACTATATTTGGGAGCTGATACGTGAAAGTGATTTACGTTACAGTCGCAAATCTCAAAAAACTACTTACTTCTAAACATTATGTTCATTTAACTTTAGTATAAATACATGTAAATCTTGATTCATATGTTGTTTTATTCAGACCTTATGTTAATGAAAATGTGCAAATCTGCTCGTTTTTACAAAGAAAATAGATTAATTTCTAAATTTCATTATCCAGGTCACAAAAGCAAAGTTTGAAGGGAATAATAGCCATTTCTGTACTTTTACAACATAAACAATTAAGAAATAACACATACTATTCAAGAACACAATTTGTGTTACATACTGATTATACTCAGCGACATTGAAATGTTCTTGTAATCTTTTGCTGATCTTTGTTTCTCTTCCACTTTATCTCTGACTTCTTTGGAAAGCTCCTTGGCCTTCATGGTTGGTTTGTCATATCACTGTGTAAACTGTGGCTTAAACAGATGTGGTGATGACTAGCTGCCTTCCCTCTAGTCATACACTACTGAATTAGGGACGGCTAGCGCAGATAGCCCTTGAGTACTTTTGCGCAAAATTCAAAAAAATAAAACAAACAATTGGTCCTAAAAAGAATAACGTTCGTCAATTATTCAAGAATATTACCCTTATTAAAACATAACACAGGCCTAGGAATTTAAACTTCAAAAAAATTGTTTTGGTTTAAATAAAGAATTTGCCATAATTCAGCCTCCATGATTTCAAAAGTAATATTCAATTTTTATTCTATCATATTAGAAATATTTTACAAGTAGGAACGAAAAACACTTTTATCTAAATTAAATTATTATTTCGTTTACCAATGAACAATTTTTATTATTATGTTTGGGTTCTAGAACGATCGGTAAGATCTTCAGGTCACGATTGGTCTAGAAAAATCTATTGGTGGTTGTCAAAATATAAGCATAATAAAATATGACACGATTTCAATGTTACTTATTCACTTACGTTTAATTACATGTGACGTTTTGCGAAAAATCTATAAACGATACAAGAAAACGAATATTATTTTCTGATTCAGTACTGGAATTGCTGTAGAACATATGAAAATGTCAAGAAATAATCGCAGGCCTGTGTACTTAAACATTATTATAACCATTAAAATACAATAGTTAAACTTCTTTATTCAGTAACAAGTTCTCACCTTACTAATGACGCATGATTAAGTATTATTACACCTGAGTTCATAACACAATGTTATCTTTAAGCTGTAACACTTATTCTATGAATAAATTCGGAGTAAATTAATCTTTTACAGATATTTCAAAATTCGTTTTGCTATGCATTCAATCATGCAGCTCGAGCATATGATTTATTTTAAATTAAAATACAATTATAAAAAAAAACAACTCGTTATGATAATATACAGTATTGAATCTTTAGATGCATTAACATATTGCACATTTCTACAGTTTTAATTCGCATTATTATGATATTTCGCTACTTTAGTGGGCCTGGCATGGCCTAGCGCGTAAGGCGTGCGACTCGTAATCCGAGGATCGCGGGTTCGCGCCCGCGTTGCACCAAACATGCTCGCCCTCCCAGCCGTGGGGCGTTATAACGTGACGGTCAATCCCACTATTCCTTGGTAAAAGAGTAGCTCAAGAGTTGGCGGTGGGTGGTGATGACTAGCTGCCTTCCCTCTAGTTTTACACTGCTAAATTAGGGACGGCTAGCACAGATAGCCCTCGAGTAGCTTTGTGCGAAATTCAAAAACAAACAAACAAAAGCTACTCTAGCAGTATTACTGGCTCTATTGCTTATTAGATCTAGTGTTACCTTAAATTAAAGTGATTGAAAAATACGTTTTATTCTTTTATAATGAAACATGAAACAGATAATACTGAAATGTGTAATATATTATCATGAAATTTTGAAAGCATTTGTAGTTTGAAATGACTTGCAAGATTTGAAGGACAGAAAAGCTTAATTTTTCACTACAATTTTTCCAATAATAGTTTAAAACTTTTCTTTTGCTCAAACAGCTAAACCAACCGCGCAAACATTAACACATATATGTTTAACATTAATTAGCACATGTAAACTCACACGAAATGAAAATAGTGGTTTCTCTATAGATTCCTTTGCAAAACGTAGGAGAATTGTATTCAAATATTTTAGCTCCACTATAGTATAATTTATTATTCTGTGGTGATAGACGTCTTCTACATAAGCACATTATATTTATAGCTGTGTATAACTATATATATTTTTACACCAACTCGTTTCTGCTCATCTTCGCAAGTATGATCGAATGATCAACCTTTTTCATAAATCGCTTTGTTTGTTTTTTGAATTTCGCGCAAAGCTACACGAGGGCTATCTGCAGTGTAATAATAGAGGGAAAGCTGCTAGTCATCGCCACTCACCACCAACTCTTGGGTTGCTCTTTTACCAAAGAATAGTAGGATTGACCGTCACATTATAACGTCACCACGCCTGAAAGAGCAAGCTTGTTTGGTGTGACGGCCTTAACCACCTGGCCATGCTGGGCCAATTCATAAATCGAATCAGAACATTTCTGAAAAGGTGACATCACAGTGGGTTTTATAAATTGCTGAAATGTTAGATAAGTTATGCTTAACTAGAAAAATTTTCATTGTTTCGGCCTACATCATTTTGTAAGTACGTTAATTGTTGGGACTTTAGTTGTATTGTTCTTTATAGTATTAAAAAAGTTCTACCGAATATTGATTTTTAAAATTTTTCTATTAACATGATCTCTTTTATTCACGCTGGAATTTTAGAGTAATATTCTGAATTGTTATTTTTATTTATATATTGTACATAGAAATCAAGATGTTATCTGAAACGATTAATAAATTAAATAGTTAATTATATATTGGAGTCTGAATCAAAAGCATTGCTTAGCTGCACAGATTCTAACTTTATTTAAGAGTATATTAAATCACGAGTATGTTCTAACAAACTCGCTTTGATTTAAACCAAAGATGAGTTGATTCTTTATTTTCAAAAATGTAAGATTGATTTGAACGGGATTTTTTAAAAAGACATTAGATCTTGCAAGACAACGATTTTTGTTTGAAAGAATCATGTCTCACGCAGTGTGGAAAATATAATATTTAATTTTATCTCATTCTAAAAGTCTAGGTTCACCACTTAGTTTCCAGTGACACAGCGGTATGTCTGCGGATTTACCACCCTAGAATCCGAGGTTAGATGCCGTGGTGGTCAGAGCATAGAAAGTCCATTGTGTAGCTTTGTGTTTAATTACAAACAAACACAAGTTTACCACTTAACTCCTGCCCTTCATGTAACTGGTAAAGTGGTACATACTCATTTCATTTACCTTCGTTCACTAGTCTATTCACCTATAAGAACATTCATCATAAATATATATAGTCACAAAATGCTAAATTTATTGTACGTTTTCTGTGACAAACTAGTGATGAAGAACTACTTGGTTCTGTGTGTTATATTGGTGAACTGTATTAACTAATGATAATCCTCAGATTCGTTTCTCCCACGTGTTTAAATAATTAATTTCTAATTATCATTCAATGAGTTTGTAGAACTACGTAATTATGCTTAAACAAGCAAACTAATTAGTTTGTTTTTAATGTTCTCGTGGAATTAAATGCAATCATATGATTTTAAGGCTAATTCATATTGTGTGTATGTGTGTATTTTGTGACAAAACGCGTCCTTAAAAGGTGAAGGAAATGTTTCGTTAGCTACTATTCACTTCTTCACATTATACGGTTACACAATAGCAGATATAATAAATAACCTTAGTACTCCAAAAAATGTTTAGTCTCGAAATCTAAGTTCAAGAGAGGTCCAGTTCAAACTACACTTCAATCGATGTGTGTTATTAGGTTATACTTGTTTCGGGGAATTCTATTCCTCATCAGTCATCCTTAACGAAAGTTGACCAAATAGAGATAATCTGGACCAATACTAAAATATTAAAGATACCGTTAGTCTGAACGTGCTTTGTATTCACTATGAGGATAGGTGAAGTTAAGAAAACGTGTAATTTACCACTATTCAGTTTTTCACATTATAAAGCCATGTAATATCATATATAATAAATAAAGTATTACAAAAATTATTGAATTTCAAAGTCGAAGTTCAAGGAAGGTTCAACCCAGTCCACACTTTGATTAACATATGTTATTGGGTTATACTAATTTCGGATAATCCCACACTTCATCACTTTTTCTTTGCTTCACATATCCAGTGTATAAGTTTTTCTCGCAGTCAGAATAAAGCACGTTCATGCCAACAACTTCTTTATGAACCGTGTAGTTTCTAATAAGCACGGGCCTTCCAATGTTCCCATACATGTTTCTCAGCAGATTAGCTGGTATATAAGATAGTGATTAATTTCATGATTTAAAACTTAGAACCATATCAGACGAAACCAGTTTCGAAAGCAATAAGATATTTCACAAATTTATCACAGATGTTAATGTCTTGAAAACGTATCAAAATAACTTTTACAAAGTCTGTCAGAGGAAAGCCCAAGAACTGTGTTTAATTAATAAATTAATTAGTTTTATGAAACGTTTTTGATTTTGTATCGTATTTAGTGTAAAAAAAAAATATTCTAAGTCAAACGTTATTGTGGCGAATCACACTGGAAACTTATCCTTTAAATATTTAGCATACTCAAGTTAAGTAATAATTGGAATCGAAACAACCCTTTTTAAACCAGGGAAAATTTTATTATATCAAAATGCAGTTGTTAACAAGTCTATTATGAGGCCACTTTCGTCGCTCGTTGGAACAACGGTAAGTCTCGGGATTTACAACGTTAAAATCAGGGGTCCGATTCCCATTAATGGATACAACAGAGAGCTCGATGTGGCTTTTCTATAAGAAAAATCTACGCAATCATCCAACTTTCAAAAATTAAGTCGTATGCTGCAGGTACATTACACTGTCTAACCCTTTGGATATGATTGAAATTATTTTAACCCAAAAAATATCTAAAGAATATTAACAGATAATGTTTTAAAAACAATTTACTTCCAACTCATTTGACTGAAGAATATGCGATAAAATCTAATCAATCATTTTATATAGAGCTAAATATATAAATCGCATAAAATAAAACCATCAAAACATATAAACAAAACTCAATGACATCAAAGGATTCGAAGCTTTATACGTATGTTTGTAATAATACGATCATATCACACGGTTTATAAGAGGTGATAAATATCGTTCAGGTAATTATAGGCCAGTTAGTCTTACATCAGTGGCTCGAAAAAGTTTTGGGGAGAGTGATGAAATATGCATTGCAGAGTCACTTAAAGAAGTTTTATATAGTGACAAAGATTGTTTGTTTTGAAATTTGCGCAAAGCTGCAGGAGGGCTACCTGTGCTAGCCGTCCCTAGTTTAGAAGTGTAAGACTAGAGGGAAGGCAGCTAGTCATCGTCACCCATCGCCAACTCTTGGGCTACTCTATTACCAACGAATAATGGGATAGACTGTCACATTATAACATCCCGACGGCTGAAAGGGTGAGGATGTTTGATGCGACAGGAATTCGAACCCGCGACACTCTGGTTACGTGTCGAGTGCCTTAATCATCTAGCCATGCCAGGCTACATTTACACCCTTAGCAAATTAATTGAAACAAATGATCATTTTACAATATTTTCAGCATGGCGGCCGGTGTAGGCTCGCTGGACCCGCTGACTTCCTTTAATAGTCATTTTTTTCACACAGACGGCGTCATTAGCTGTGTTTTGCAGTACGGTTGATCTATTTTTGGGATATATGACGAAATTTTGAGGAATATTAGGTCATTCGAAATTGCGTTAGAAGGGCAAGGAGACCAATCAAAAAACAACTTCTTACCAACTTAATGAAGAAAAACGGTATAAATGGGGTCTGAAATACAAGAACTGGATGCAAGAACAATTGGAGGAAGGCGTTATTTAGTGACGAGACTCATTTCTTCGTACAGGGTCGAAGAAGTCTGCATTCTGCATGTTTGCAGATCTCCAGGTGAGAAACTTCGAGAATCTCACATCAATCAGTTCGTAAAACATCCCTTGAAGATGTTTTGGAGCTTTTTCAGCTACTATGTCGTCGGAGGTTTACATATTGTAGAAGGTATGATGCGAGAACTACAGTACATCGAAGTTTTGCAGAGAAGAGTCGTTCCAGAATTGAAAAAGAGATTTCCAGATGGATCTGGCATTTTTCAGTAAGATCTGACTCCGTGCCACACATCGAAACTTGTGAAGAACGCGAATAAAGGTGTTGGACTGACCTGGAAACTCTCCGGACTTAAATCCTATTGAAAATCTTTGGGCGATTTGTAAAGAAAGACTTCGGGGAAAAGACTGTACTACGAAAGATAAGATAATTGAGGCCATAATTGAGGTGTGGTACCGAGATTCAAAAATTAGTAAAGACTGCAGTCAACTCGTGGACTCGATGCCAAAGTGGATTAATGATCTTCTGAAAAATAAAGGCGGTCATATTATGTATTAATTTGTGAGTAATTTTTGGATTCTCAGAAATAAAACGCAAAAAAATTGAAAAAATCGTAATTTTCTGTCTAGTTTCAATTAATTTGCACAAGGGTTTAGTACTGCGGTTTCTACATTTGGTGGACATGGCTGAGGTGCTGATGAATCATTCGCGTTCTATTACCACAAAAAATTAAAAAACATCAATCGCACTTCGCACATTGGAACCGTAACTGCGTTATAAAGGTGACGGTCAAATCTCACTTTTCAGTCAAACAAAAGTAGCCCAAGAGTTGGCGGTGGGCGTTGTTAACTAACTAGATTGTTTTTAGTCCATCAGTCGTGAACTGATAATGGAACGGGCTACCGTAGATAAACAATTAGTAGCTTTTCGGAAGTATCCAATAATAAAAACAAACAGACCACGAACGTTAACCTTATTCGTTTAAATCAACTTCCGCGTCAAAGTTATAAGACACAACACTTCTAAACGATAACACCATATACTGAAAAGTTGTGCTCGATTGTAACACATATCATATGATAACCATTACCTTAAATAAATGTTTCACAGTGGCGCAGCGGCATTTATGCGGACTTACAACACTAGAAACCGGGTTTCTATACCCGTAGTGGGCAGACCACAGATAGCTCATTGTGTAGATTTGTGTTTAACTTCAAACAAACACTTGTTGAAAATATTGGTAATGTGAAACTTCTCTTCACTTTAGTGTTTCAGTCGCTAATAAAACTAAAAGACTGTCCATAAACACTTCTGAAAATAATTCTAAAAATTACGAATAGAAACAAAGAAGGACAAATGTTTGTGAGGACTGTTAGCGACAGGACAATTTCTTACCTTAGTTTGAAGTAGTCGAGCATACCAAAACATGGCAAATGTCCAGAAAGTGTGAACGTTCTTGTAGCACAGTAGTTACACTGTTCCATAGTAGCCGTTTCCTTTAATGCTGAAGAAATACACACAAATGTTAAAACATTAAGTTTAAGTTGGCTCTCTAGATGTCAGACTGTTAACTTCATGGTAGTGACTTTTAAAAAAATCTTTGGCAATTACCGTACCAGACTTGACATATTCTGTATTTTACGGCATTGTATTCAAAACAAATACAAGTTTAAAATAACACATACTACTGTTCGAAAACAAAAGACAGTTCAACGACTTACAAAAATACAAGAAGCTTTATCTAAAAAAGAAGAAGATAAATCAGTGTCATAGATGTCACGCGCAGTTTCATACATTTTAGTTTTTGCTTGGGTAAAGGTTCATACTATTCTAACAATATTGGTTCAAAAAACAATGTTTGGATTTTTCAATGTGATTTTAAAACGATGATACAAAAATCACCGTAAAAAATTCATTAAATAAATACGCGTTTGTTTGGCAGAAATTTTACCGATAAAAATGTCTACTTCTACTTTATAACAACTTAAAAATAAAATAGTTTTTACTAAATTGATGCACGGTCGTTGACATGTAAATTCTCCTATAACAGTAAAATTATAACGATTTCTTATTTAAAATAATCTCCAAATCAAACTAAGTACAATAATAACGACATCAAAATTGAAAAGTAATAGTTTGTTTTTAAGGCTGTTGTTGTTTGTAACTAGGCACAAAGCTACAAAACGGACTATCTATGGTCTGCCCACCACTGGTATCGAAATTCGCTTTCTCGAGCTCTAAGTCCGTAGACATACCTCTGTGCCACCGGGAGTAGCTTGTTTTTTTAGAAATCCATTTAACAGTACATTCAGAAGTTATATCAATAAAGATATATCAAACTCACGTACGGTCCTAGTAAATATCGTGTTCCTGTTGTGAAGAGAATACTTTTATTTAACATTATGTTCTGTTGTAAAGAAATGGTTGCTGCACATAATACAGTTATTTAGTTAATTGTTTACTCTTAAATACCTAAAGTGTGAAATTTTTATGGGTTTTTATTTGTGGCATCATTCAATAAACACTGTGGGAGTTTTGGTTACATACATAGATTTTGACATATCCTGTACATCAGTTATAGTGAAATAGTTTTCTTGTTTAGTATCCTGATAAGATTTTGTTCATTATAATATAGGCGATAGAGGTATCTCACATACTAATTTCTTAATGCGAAAAATAGCTAAAATGGGACAGAAAAATATTCAATATAACAATGTTAAACCAATGTTAACGTGACGTCATGAAGTGAGGATGAGTGAAAAATATTGGTTTATTGATTTTTTCTATCCCATTTTAACTGTTTAGGGGATTTGTTGAACATGACTGTGAGTTAGCTGTAGAGATTAGCATTGGATAATTTTCTTATACGAGATTATTTCAATTAACTAACTCTCTTAAGCTTTTCGTGAAAAGTTTTATATTCTGGTATCAGAAGTTTCAGGAAACCGAAAACAAAGTTGCTAACTTATAAAGAACATATAAAAGAACGAATAAATGTAATTTTTGTACTTTTTTGTAGTCCATAGATGTGAAAACCCAAACATTTGTAAAGTCTTTGAATTTTCGATTAATCGTTAACAAACTCACACGTTTTTAACAATTCATCCAGTTTTTAATGTATTGAACAAAATCCCCGGAATTAGCAATTAAAAAGTTTTAAATTGCCACTATGAAACATTGCATTCAAAAGTAACAGGTAAAAATCTGATCGTTTATATACTTTATTATCATATTTCATAAAACAAACAAGCGATAAGCTTCTCTTTTGGAATTTTTGTAAAAAAACTACATAAATGGTAACCCTGCACAGTCATCATTAATTTTTAACTGACGGATTACAGGAAAGGCAATTAGTCAACAGTATTCACAGTTTTTTTCTTGATTTATTCTAGTCTGTCCAAATATTCGGATTTACTGTTACTCTTATAATGCACCTACCACGACCTCAAAGTGAAAAGTTGCGATTTAGCAGCAGTTGAACGCGTATCATGTCCAGGCGCGTTATCCATTGGGCCCTGCCCGACCCCGAGAATATAAAACTAATTTAAGTTCACAAACAGGAGCATTTATAATTTAATGAATTATCCTTCACTTGTTTGCCCTCTCACAACTGAATCAGATCTCTACGATATGTAACATATATTTGTTGTGTAAATTATAGATACATACAGTGCTATTACTTAGTCATATAGTAGTAGTATTTTCAAATAACGACTGGGGAAATCATAGTTTTTTTTCTCAAGTTAACATTATTGCATCAAGTAACCTTCTTGGAGTCTCGAAGTTAGCAAATTAAGAGAAGAAAAAAGAAGTAAATTAATTAATGCCCCCCAAGTGGCTGAGTGGAAAATATAGCAGCTTACAACTGTAATAATCGGATTTAAGTGACCGTGGTGAGCAGAACACAGATAACAATTAGTTAGCTTTATATTCAAAGATATGCTAAAATATGCTAAACTCGCCCTACATTTTACCCAATGTTGCTGATTACAGGACTATCCGCTAAGTCTAAGACATATATAAAATTATACTAAAATAAAAAGGTCAAAGTAATCTATGGTCCTTGGATATTTGATAATTATATAAAAGAGATCTCTAGAGAATAACTAAATTGTTTTTTTTATAGCACATATCTATCCAAGAAGCTCTCAGTGCTCTGCCAACCATGGGTGTCGAAATTCGGTATCTAGTGTTGTAAGTCCACAAACATGTTGCATTGCCACTGAGGGCCAAATGGTTTCTCAGAAAATATGTGGATTAAGTTTACGTATTTGACGTCAGATGGCAGAGAATACAGTAAATAGAAGGCTTTAATTTTTTATGACAGTTTTTAAACTGGTAACGTTTATAAATTATTTTTATTTATTGAGTACAATGTGAAACAAAACTTTCTAAAAATTCCATTTTAACAGTTTTACTAGGCATTCCAGAATAATATTAAAATATACTTATTTTCTCATGCGTTAACAATCCTAGTGAATTTGGTTTGAAAATATGTTAACCAGTGGCCCAGCGGTATAATTCGGATTTACATGCTAGAAATTGGGTTTCAATACCTGTCTCGGTCAGAACACAGATATCTCATTGTGCAGCTTTGCACTCAACTATAAACAAACAAATTAAATAAGTGTTACTAGCGTCATCTACTGCATTAAAGAGAAACTACTAAGATATTATTATTCGTATATTCTAACCCTGCTTAGTGGCACAGCGGTATAATTACGGAATAATAATGAAAGAAATTGGGTTTCGATACCCATGATGAGCATAGCTCAAATAATACATTATAAATAGAAACAAACATTTAAAATATATTCTCATTATCTATTTGAAATTTTATTGTTTTCAGTTCTGGTGAAATATTTATTGAACACATTTAAGGTAGAAAAGACCAAATAGATATTAATAAAAAAGTACAAAAGATGTCAACAAAGAATTGGCGCATTTGAACAAAAGTAATATATTGAGTATTGTTTCCACAGTTTTCGGTAGGTGAAAAACCAAACTCAGAAATACAAAATTAGTAAATTTATTACACTAGGATTTGGTCACGTGTGATTTTCAAAATGTAAAAGTAAAAAGCAAAATGTATATAACGCGAGTCCAAACCATTTGTATCTGTAGCATTTCATAAGACTACTAAATTATGTATATTTTGACAAATACATCAAACTATTTAAAATACTTTTACAATTTTAAAGTTTTAAGCTCAGTTCGATATATCTCAGATTGAACAATACATTTTTTTTTTAAGTGTTAACTCCGACGAAACATAATTTAGTCTTATTGTCTTAACGCCAATACGCTCATAATGTAGAACTCTATAATAAAATCAGATTGGTAGCTTAAAAATATGTTGTCATTATGGGAAAATTCAATTTCAGAGATACTGACTGCGAAAAATTCGAGTCTGACAGTAAGAGGGACAGGTGTTTGAAAATTGTTCAGGATACATTTATACAACAGCTGGTGACGGAACCTACAAGAGAGGGTGCTATATTAGATTTAATATTAGCATCTGGTACGAATGTAATATAAAGAGCTGTGATTGGTAAGTATTTAACCACAAGCGACCACTGCACTGTTGGATTTGGATTTTACAACATGTAGAATTGAAGAAGAATAGTATCTTGATTCCAAATTTGAGGAAAGCCAAATCTGGCTTCTGTAAATTGGAATAAAAATTAGAAGAATTAGATGTTAAACAAATGTGTGAGACATTTAGGAAAAAGCTGATATGCACACAGAACATGCGTTTTCTCTACAGAAAGAAAAGGGCAACGGAACTGAATAAGTCAATATGGTTTAGTAAAGGTTTAAGAAATCATATTAGAGATAAACATAGTAAATTCAAGGAATTTAAACGTACTGAAAATAATAAAGACTTGGAAGATTATAGGAAGTCAAGAGAGCTAGTTGAAAAGGAAGGTAAAAAGCAAAAACAGTATATGAAAGAGTGTTGGCTGAAAGAGTGAAAACAAAGAATTAGGAATTCTTTAGGTATATGAATAGTAAGAAAAATTTTAAGATGGTGATTAGTTCTTCTCAGAATCATAGTGGAGAACTGATCTCAGAAGATAATGAGATGGTGAACTTCTTAAACGATATTTTGTCTTCAGTTTTTACTAAGTACAATATATACAAGTGTTATGTTTCAACCAGAACATTTAATGTATGGGAAAAATACTGATTAAAATATATCATTTTAATTTTTTAAATTGTAAGAGAAAATTGGGAAACCTAAAAATTAATAAGCCCTTTGGACCAGAAAATTTTTCCCCAGAATCGTAAAAGAACTTAAATATTTTATTTGTTAGCCATTAGCTGGTATTTTTTATAGGTGATTGAGTAGTGGAAGAGTATTAGAAGATTGAAAGTTGGCTAATATCAATCCAACATTAAAAACAGGTGATAATTATCGTCTGGGCAATTGTTGGTTAGCTTTTCTTACATTATTAGTCGGAAATGTTTTGGAAAGCGTGATTAAAGATGCATTCTAGAGTAACTAAAAGCAGTTCGATACAGTATTAAGCAGTCAGCATAGTTTCACAAATCTTCCAACATTCTTTGAGGATATTACTGCAAGACTTGTTGGAGAATATACTGTGGATTTGGTTTACCTTGATTTTTAGAAAGAGTTTGGTAAGATGCTTCACAAAAGATTTGTTACAAAAATTAAATCTATGGGTGGAGGAAATGTTATTAAATTGGATAGAAAATTGGATGGAGAGTAGAAAGCTGAAAGTAATAATAAATAAAGCTAGGTCTGAGTAAATTTCAGTTACGAGTAGTGTGCTGGATCCTCTGCTGTTCGTGATTTATATCAATGATATTGACTTGAGAATGACTAAAAATATTGAAGTTTACAGATTACCGTTAGATATTTGGAATAGCTAACTGTATAAAAGATGCTGCAGACTTACAGGGAGATTTAGATCATTTGATGCATTGGGCAAGTATGTAGTAGATTATGTTTAACTATCCAAGTTGTAAGGTGATGTATGTATGGTGTCACAATTCAAATTATTGTTACAATTTATACACCTTAAAAAAACAAAAAACGTTTTTACTAAACTGGTGCACGGTCGTAGACATGCAAATTCTCCAATAACAGTAAAATTTTAACGATTTTATATTGAAAATAATCTCTAAATCAAACTGAGTACAATAATAAAATATACGCTTAGTATGACAGGATAGAAAATCTAAACATTTTGACCGTGCACTGAATTGTAAAAGACTACCAATGAAGGTAATAGGATTTCGGGTAGCATATATAAAAGCATTGAATACAAGCAAAGGAATATTATTGTTTCACCTTATAGATCACTTGTAAGGCCTCATTTAGAATACTGTGTACAGTTTTGGACTTCCTTTCTCAAGAAGGACATTGAATTGGTAGAAAAGGTTAAGGGAAGAGCCACTAAGGTGTTACATGGGATGATGAGATTGTTTTATGAAGAGAGATTAAAATCTCTAAACTTGTTTTCTCTCGAGACAATGGTTAGAGGGGATTTGATTCGGTTGTTTAAAGTTATTAAAGGTATTTGTATTATAGATCCATCAACCTTTTTTCGTGTTTAACAGTGAAAATAATATGACAAGGGGTCATAAATTCAAATTTTGACAGTGTAGGAGTAGTTTGTAGTTTAGGCAGCATTACTTTTCAAAGAGGGTAGTTGGCTTTTTGAATACGTTACCTTCAAGGACGATGGAGATAGAAATTTTAACAGTGTTCAACAAAAGGTTAGACGGATACGTGAGTAGTAGGTAGTAATTGTAATTGGAAGATGGAGGGGACATTTTTGATGGGCTAATAAGCTCCTTTTTGTCCCTTTAAAATTTCATGAATTTTAATAAATTTAACTAGTTTAATTCATAGTATTTTATTGTAGTGTTTGACTTTAGGCCTTTATCAGGCTGTACGTAAATTAAAATTTTAAGATACATGATACTAACATCAACTACTTAAAATGGTAATCAAAGTGATAATCATAATCAAATAATTTTAAAAAGTAGTGTTAAGGTGTTTCTGAATTGGCAAATTTGGATTCCAATAACGAAAACTTAGTTGTTTAAAAACTTTCTTTAAAAATTTCCAGATTATTTTTACAATCTTTTTTTCAAACACATGTATTATACAAACCATATTTATAATCTTATAGATTATATACCTATAATCTAGTTAAGCTGTATAAGAAAGGGTTATTGTTAATATTCAGCAGAATTTACATAATAAACTACCTGATGAGTCGGCTTTCATAACAATAAAATTTGAGATAGTCCATTCTCTTATTTTGCGGTAAAATAAACAAACAATACATAATAATAATAGACCAGAAAAAATTTAAAGTTCATTGTTTTTGTCCCGATACCTATATATCAAGCTGCTATTAGAATAACCTGTGAACTGTTTTGTTAGGGTCATCAAAATAATTATTATAAAAGAAAGGATAACTAGATTTTATTCAATAATTTTATGTTGTTTCACCTGTTTATGCGAGGATTCTATATAGTCCTACAGAGGGCTCAACACCAGAAAATGAGTTATGCATCTGTTTTAAACAGTAACAGAAGTACGTATTTATACATTTTGAATTTCCAATATATGTATAAATATACATATATGTTCTCGGATGAAAAATTGAAAAACAAAATATTAGATAAGCAGCTTATTTCACTTTACTTGTTATAGTTATGTGAGATTTTCGAATACTTCGGGAGTATAAATCCTCTCCAAAAACATCCGTCCTTTGGTTAGGTATTCATGTGAAAACATGGAGATTATCTTTTTTTTTCGTCGTACATATAATGGTGAAACTCACAGTTAATCTGTCATAATTTATATTGGTTTACTCTGCTACTGTAATTTCCAGGTGAGACAGTGATTAAGTCAACGGACTTACAACTCTAAAATCTGGGGACTCAATTCACCGCGATAGGCACAGCATATAATTTTAAATCAAACAAACAAACTATTATTATATTCTTTCTTTCCTTATTATACTCTGAGATAAATCAATTTTTTTCTGTTGCAGCTTAAAGCTACCCTGGGAAAGGAAGGCTTTGCTTGGTTATTTCATATTTTTCAAAGTTAATAATTCGATTACGAAGCCTCCCAACATTTTGCACCTACACACACACACACAGATATGTATATTAAATCAACGTTGCATGTGCCACGTAATTATGCAATATAAAATCCTCTTTGTTAAGCCTTGTCGATTGACGTCACTACCTGCGCAGTTTTTTTTTTTTTTCTATTTTGTATTTACTGGATATCAACAACAGCACTAATAATTTTTTGGTCTATAAAAAGCTTCGATCTGTTGAATATCTTTAAGGTAAATTAAACTTTTTAGGTTCCTACCGCTATATAGGAAAATGAAAACCGTTTTATCCTGTTTGCTTAGTACGATAGAATGGAAAATCTTAAACATTTGTTCCGTGTACTGAATTGTAAGTTCTACTCCTGAATTAGACAAACTATTATTTTTTTGTGTGTAAGTCTAGTTGTAGATTACTATATGGCATTAAGCGAAACTATCTATATTCATGTATGTATTATATTATGATTTGTCTTGAGAAGTGAGAATATCAAGTTATATCTTCTTCAGTCACAGATTTTCTCCGTTGAAATATTAAAATCAGATTTTTTGTAATATTTTTCGTATTTATCAGAATAATCAAACAACATTTTTTTGTTTCTCTCACATAAAATGCATAATATGCTATTCAGTTGCTTTTGAATATCACACAAAGCTACTCGAGGCATAACTGTGCAAGCTGTCTCTAAGTTGGACATAATAGGCTGGAGAGAAGGCAACTTGTCAAAACCAGTTACCACTAACAACTGAACTACTTTTTACTTACGAAAATTGGGATTTACCGACACATTGTAATGCTACCACCGTTGAAAGGGTATGCATGTTCGGTGGAAAGACAAACTTGCGACCCACAGAATGCGAGTCGAGTACCATAACAACTAGGTGTGTTATTTTCTAATTGTAGTTACATGCAATGTGACATAAGTCCTTGATACGCATACAAATTCAACCAGTTACTACACAATAGCAGTTCTTTGTTCAATAAAAGTTTAATGAAAAATATTAAAACATTGTGTTCCATTACATCCAACGGATTGACTCCTGAACAAAGGTCGTTATATAATAGTAACACGAATAGTAGTTTGAGTAAAAATATGAGTCATTATAAGCGAATGGAAAATGTAAGTTAAAATTAAGTGGGCCATCTCTTCAAAGGGTTTTCCTGCCAAATTTCGTACAATTGAAAACTAGCGTAAACAGCCTAACTACAGTTTTAATAACTCTTCTCAGCGTAATTTTGCTTTAGGAAAAAACAAGCTATATTATTGTTTTCTTGTGTTAGATCATATAATTAATAATAATTAAATAAACTAAGTTATTGCTTAGATGTTCTAAAAAATCACTGGAATATGTTCAGAATACAGTATTGTTCGGGCCTGGCATGGCCTAGCGCGTAAGGCGTGCGACTCGTAATCCGAGGGTTCGCGCCCGCGTCGCGCCAAACATGCTCGCCCTCCCAGCCGTGGGGGCGTTATAATGTTACCCACTATTCGTTGGTAAAAGAGTAGCCCAAGAGTTGGCGGTGGGTGGTGATTACTAGCTGCCTTCCCTCTAGTTTTACACTACTAAATTAGGGACGGCTCGGTGCAGTGGGCTAACAACCTACTCACTTAAATACTTGTTAAAGAATCCGCAAGCGATTGCGGCCCTATGTTCCTAGATGGAATCTAATGGTAATAACTAACTAACAGTATTGTTCAAATACATTTGTTTTCGAGGTTTGTTCTTAAAAGCTGATTTTAGTTAAACCCAAAATATTTGTTGTATGAGATACTAACCAAAACATTGTTTATAGAAGGCTTATTTATATAAATAGGAAGGATTTGTTTTTTCTAAACATACAATACGGTTTGAACACAAAATAATACGTAAAATAGACAATGACATTCATTAGATCCTTCTCAAAATTTCTTCTTTTTTGATATCTTAAGCTTTTTCCACAACACCATGTCCTTTTAGAAGATTCTAGAGATTATTATTATTTCAATGTTGTCATTGATACTAAGAGACATAACTGACGAAACACGTAAAGCTGGTTTATTTAGTTCTTGCTAAACCGAAAGTTACACAGCGAGCTATCTATGGCTTGGCTACCATGAGTATCAAACCCTGACTTTTTACAGACTAACTACTTCAGAATTCTTAGTGAGAATTGATTATATTATAAATTACACTAAGCCTTGCTAGATTCTCAGCAATTATTTTAGTACACCATGTTAAGAAGTACAAGCTTTTATAAAATGTACACAACCATGTATTCTAACCTCCTGGTGAGCTAAATGTTATTCTTTATTCGCATACATCAATCCTTGTCGGTCCTTTCTTAATGTTCAGGTAAACACATGTAGCGTAGCGTTTGGTTATGTTAAGGTGTCAATGACCCAACACTATCATACCGAACATGTGTAAAAAGACTGAGACGCCCACTAAGAGGCCCAGTCATTTCATCTACAATGAAAGCTTAAGATATCGGTCACCCCTGTTCATCCTACTTTTATATGTTATAAACATGTTTTCTTTAGACAACAAAAACTTCACGAAAAGGAAAGTGGAAAGTTATCTTATTCCTACCCAATCCTACAAGATTCTAGAAAACTTCACTCATTAATAATAATAATAATAAATATATTTTTTCAAATTTTCAAACTGAGGCTATCAAGTGAGTCTGCAGTAAATTTAAAGGCTTATGACACTAAAAAAGAAGTTTTGTTACTCGCTGTGGGCACAACACAGATAGCCCTTTGCGTAGCTTTGCACTAAATAATTAAACAATTCAAACTAAGAAAGTAGAAAATCTTCACTTACCTGAGGAAAAAAGGTCTTTAATTTTTAATGTCTTTCTTTGAAACATACTTTGCTTTATGAAAGTTTTATATAGTTTCTATAAATACGGTTTAAAGTGCATAATTAATTTTCACGCTTTCCGTCACAGACTAATATAAACAACAAATGTCAGTTGAATATGGAATACTATATATTTATACTACAGCTGCTTTGTTTTACAATACTTAAACTTACTACTATTAAAATCTAATTTTACTTTCAGACATTAATTTGTTTTTCTGAGAGCGTTACTAAAAATAAAATACTTTAATTTCTACACTCTCTACACCCAGTACTTTATTCACTTTAACTGTTTTGTAACTTTTGTTCCTTCATTTCTAACACCATAAAACGCCAAACCCAATCACCTCTCCTTCGTTTCTAAACAAGTGACGATTGGTTTCAAGATTAGCGAAAGTTGTTGAGAAGACAACACCTGTTTCCTCCCTCACACACACGGTGGGTGAGCTTTAAGTTTCCAAAATTATAGCAATAAAATCCATTTTGCGATTCCGCAATGGACGGGGCGCAAAAAAAACCCATTGTGTAACTTTTTTCCGTGTACCAAACCACTGAGTACTTGGTATTTGTAACCTGAAATGCACTTTTTGCTAGATGTAGGCTAAATGGATAGGATTGGTTTGTTTTCGATTTGGCGCAGAGCTACACGAGGGTTCGCTACTCTAGCCTTTCCTAATTTAGTAGTGTAAGACTAGAAGGAAGGCAGCTAGTCATGACCACCCACCACCAACTCTTGGGCTATTCTTTTACCAACGAATAGTGGGATTGATCGTCACATTATAACGCTCCCACGGCTGAAAAGGCGAGCATGTATGGTGCGACGGGGATGCAAACTTGCGACCCTCATCTTAGATTACGAGTCTTACCTGGCTGTGCTGGGCCATTTCTGTCTGTAGTTAACAGTTTCAATAATTGTCAAATCTATTTTCAACATTTCTAGTTGAATCTCTGCCCTACTGTTAAGACTGTATCTAGTAATAACTCTTTTTTTTTTCAATTCTTTGTTTGTTTGTTTTAGATTAAAGCTAGATTGGGCTACCTGTTGTGTCAATTATAAGGAATCGAAGACCAAATTTTAGCGTTTTGAATGTGTAAACTTACCGCTGTGACTCTTTTTTTCAACTACAATATTGTTGGTAGAAGTATTTTAACATTTCTTGTTCGATAAATCGAGCAGTTATAACAGTATTAAATAATAAAAAATATCTCTGTTCAACAAGATAACAGGAAAAGACATAGGGATAACATTTTCAGTTTTTATTTCTCAATACGTCTACATATAACGCTCAGAAATATGAATATGTCTTCGTTAAAATTATATGCACTAGCAAATACTCTATTAATGTACGCGGTTTTTCTCTGGCTTACACATTAATAACTAATCTACACATGCAAATAAATTAACGTGAAGTACGTTTTATTTCTACTGCATTGTTTTTGTGATAATTAAAATGTTACTTTATTTATTAAAGTCATAAACAAAACAAAATAATTTGCTTCTTCTTTCAATCTGTTAAAGATAAACCTTAAAATATTTTAGATTATTTTTTATAATATACAATTAATCTGTTAAGATTGCTCTTCTTCCCTTCATCAAAAGCATAACGTCATTTATGGTTAACGTACATACACATCCGGTTTAATGAATTAGGATGTACTGCCTACAGGCACTACAAATTAATATAAATTTTATATATTTCTAAATTTTAGAAAGCGAGAGAGAAAAAAGAAAAAACAACTTTGAATTAACTGTCAAAAATACTTTCAAGTATGGTATTTGCTAAATAAATGTAATGTTTTTGAATTGCTGTACATGAAATAGTTATTGTGTTTGAGTCATTCACTCGGTTTCTGCTACATAAGTACAGAAATTAAAAATCTGGTTGTGGAAGCTACCTTCCCCCACTTTATCATAAGAAATTAGTAAATGGATGTTATGTGTTTAGATAACTTAAACAATTTTGAAATATTATCAATTATTAGTTTGTATTAGGTGTGTTTACAGTGCGTTCTATTTTGTGAGACAGCTGTTATCAGACATACTGACATATCATTGGATTTCACGTGACCATTTATGTACATATGCCATCCTTTGTGGTTTCGTGAACGTCAGTTGGCGTGACACAATCACAGAAAGTGGTTTGTTTTTATTTCTTTTATCTTTGTTCATCATGACGTGAAATAAACTCAAGAAAAAGAAAGACAAATCGAATTTGTATTTATGGCAAAGCTAATGAGATTATTTGCTGCTATTTTGAACTACTGGCTACAAAGAAGGCAACCAGTCAGCAGTTTCCTAATAGCCACACTAATAGACTGGTTTTCACATGGTTGCTTTTATGTTGGTTCTTTACAGTTACCGAAACTATCGAGCTCACCTTAAATACTAGGGAAAGTTTCTTCCGAGAATAACAATAAACCTAATTTTAAATAATCATATTTATAAAAAAAACAATAATCAAAATTGGGTTATTAATGACTGTATACACAGTTACCTTGTTCGACCAGATCTCAGCTTAGTTTTGTATTTCTTCTTCTTGGAGCTGGTGAACTAAATGAATTATTGGCTCTCATCAAGATGCACCACGAAGTTTGACATTCTTTATATTTTTATGAAATGTGTAAGACGTGAAAATAAATCGTTTATTTATACTTTTATTATTATCTGTTTTGATATCTTTCGATCTTATTACAAGTCTTCAAAAAGTCACAAAAAACAATATAATAAAAAGTGAAAACATTACACAATTTAAAACCACATTTCATACTAACACATCGACCATTTGTTGTAGGTGTGGTATTTCACGTCACTTTAGGATGTTTTTCTCATTTTTTAATTTTTTAGTGCTAAAATTTTGGAAAAAATTATTTCCAAAGTATTCACTATGACAATAAAACTTTTCCAAAATAGGAGTTAGATATTACGTACAAATGAACGTTTGACTCATGCTATGACTTAGCTATAGTTCGACACTTTAGTTTTAAAAACGCATCATAAAACATTGCATTAATTATAATATTTCATATAGGGGTTTTATTAAGTATTTTTGTTTTTAGATAAATGATTTTGATAAAATAAACTGAAGAATATGGCTATGTCTTAATTACAACCAATTGCATAAAGTGTGGTTTAGAATGTGTATCGAATAATAACAATCTCAGAGACGTATTTCCAATTGCTTATTAATGTTATTCGTAGGCACTAGATAGTGCGTCACGTATAAACCTAGATTCTCAGCATTACATCCAATCATTGTCTTTATACCAAGCCTTTCTTGGAAAAACGTGTCACACCAACAGCTGTGTCGTAAAAAAATTCACTAAACTCAGGTCAAGGTATAGCTTAAAGGAATGTGTAACCCTATGATCCCATTAAGGCTGCTAGGTAGAATAACGTACTATCACGAGAGTTTTAAAAATCTTAGATGATCCAATACGAGTTCCTTGTAAGTAAAATGTATGATGCATCTTCTCCTCACCGCTCAACTTGGCGTTTCTTAAATAATTGACAGAACTATATTATGAAGCACTATCGTTTTCAAAGTTCATGTCATATGAACTGCATTATTTTGCTCATTTAACTTCGATTGAGGTCTAGATTCCGTCATTATTCGTTTTTGCCAGGTCTTTAAATCGTTCTCTACATATATAGGTTCAGCAACTTCGTTAAGTGCATGGTTCTTAATGCTGAAAAATGAGGTTGATTCTAAATTTAGATCTTCTCGGATGTGAGTTTAAAGCATCGTGGTAATGAATCCGGTGAAACCTGGAGTCATTTAGGTTTTATATACTCTGAAAATTTTGAAAATGAATAGATGATCTTTAAACTTTAAAAAAAATATTCCAGCATATATTTAGGTTGAATGATACATCTTACTTTAACTAGTGGGTTATTTCTAATTAAAAAGCTTATAGAAACACTAAAACAATTATATTTTTAAAAGGTTTCAACCTGAATTTTTAGGAACGTTCATAGCATTTAAAAGTTATGAATAATATGTTTTGTAATATATATACTGTAATAACACACTTAGTTAAGTTTTTGCTTATTTTGTTTTTTATTTTTATGCAATAATTCTAAGGTACTAACTATTTTAAACGCTCAGTAAACAGAGATTATTTACCAGTGTTTCTGGATAAACTTATATAAAGCTATCAAAAGTAAAATATAAATCTATAAGTGGATTTTTTTTATCAAATAATTCACTTTCGGATTACCATATTTGTTTAGAATTATTGTGTCTGGAAACAAATGTTGTCCATATTGGATTCATTTATCGTTTCTGCATTGTTAAGATATTTCATATGTTCAGCATATTTAAGAACAAGGAAAGTGCTCTCTGTATAGACCTTTTATTTATTGTTTATTTAAACATTGGTTTAAATGAACAAAATGCCATTCAGGTTGAAATACAAAATACGGTAGAATATTTTTCAACTTTTCATTTGCTAATTGGATACAGAAGGCAGGCTGTTAAATTTCATAATTCAGTTGATTTATTAATTTGTCTTACATCATTCTCTTTAACTACTTTCAACAATTAAACATGTAAAACATTTGCAACATTACAAACAAAAGGTGAAATATATGAACAATCGTCTTTACAAAAATCATAAGAATGTTTGATCAAGGTGATATTTTGACTTTTCAGAGAACAAGAATGTATTACACGAAATAGGAGTCTAATTGGTAAAAACAGTGGAGCATCTACAAATAACATACTAAAAATCAGTAAAACATATTAGACCTGTAATAGTTTATGCAGCTCCAGCATAGATAACTGTAAGCAATAAAATAATTAAAACCAAACTACAAACAATTCAAAACACACTCCTCACAACAGCATACAAAGTTCCAAGAACTATATCATCTCAATTCATTCACAAATATTCCATACCAACATACCAACCATACCAGATAGACTCCTACATAATACAATAATGTAATTTAATAAGAATTGGATGAAAAACGAATTACTATGCGAACTAGATAAGTGCCTCGTACATGATGAAGCTAGTCCTAAATATCTCTCCCCAGTTAATTTATATTTTAAACATAAAAATAAATAAATACAAAAATAATAATAATAAATATTAAATAATAATAATAAATATTAAATAATAATAATAAATATTAAATAATAATAATAAATATTAAATAATAATAATAAATATTAAATAATAATAAACAATAAATAATATTTAATAAATATTAAATATTAAATAATAAATATTAATATTAATAATAAATATTAATATTAATAATAAATATTAATATTAATAATAAATATTAAATAATAATAATAAATATTAAATAATAATAATAAACAATAAATAATATTTAATAAATATTAAATAATAATAATAAATATTAAATAATAATAATAATAAATATTAAATAATAATAATAATAAATATTAAATAATAATAATAATAAATATTAAATAATAATAATAAAGTGCCACCAACAAACTTGACATTTTGCTGATAGAGTAAAATAATAACTATATATGTGTCACAATACATGGACATTGCCCTGAAAGGGATCAGAATAATATTCAGTTCAACAATTACAAATTCCAATCCGGTAAGACCATAAGTACGGGTTGGAGGAAGAGGTCATAAAGAACCTGACCCTCCAGGGTATGAACATTTCTTATCCAAACAACGAGAGAGAGAGAAATTATATGAAAGTCTTAACTGTGGCTTTCAGGATGGTCTTTGGTGTTTATTGGCGCGTGGCCTTCAGGAAGGCCTGGCATGGCCAAGCGCGTAAGGCGTGCGACTCGTAATCCGAGGGTCGCGGGTTCGCGCCCGCGTCGCGCTAAACATGCTCGCCCTCCCAGCCGTGGGGGCGTATAATGTTACAGTCAATCCCACTATTCGTTGGTAAAAGAGTAGCCCAAGAGTTGGCGGTGGATGGTGATGACTAGCTGCCTTCCCTCTTGTCTTACACTGCTAAATTAGGGACGGCTAGCACAGATAGCCCTCGAGTAGCTTTGTGCGAAATTCCAAAACAAACAAACAAACAAACAAAGCCTTCAGGAAAGATTAATGAAAAGCAGTGTGCATAAAAGTACAAATAGTGACATTTTGCAACAACGATTAAACATAAAGACAAGCTTTGTGTGTATTAATCATGATTTCGATAAAAGCTTTAATAGATGAGTCGTCTAACAGATATTAAGCTAAACAAACAAATATAAAATCACATAAATACGATAGTACTTGCTGCACTGTGTTTTCTACATATGTTTTTTTCTTCAAAATTGGTCTATTTCTATATCCACAATTTTAAGAAAAATAAACTGTGAGCTGTTCAATTAATAATCATTGTTAGTTTATCTATTGATCATATGTTTAATGAGTAACATAACTTAATCACTTATAAACTTAATATGATTTTTATGGACATCAAATTTTACTCGTTTCTTGTGTTGAATGTACTTCTTATGATCAGTACTCACATCTACTTTATCCCATATAATACAGAGCGTTGTTTTCTTATAGCAAAGCCATATCACGTTATCTGCTCTGTTCACTGACGAGAATCGAACCCCTGATTTTAATGTTGTGAATTCGAAACTTATTGCTGTCCCAGCGGGTGACTATAGCACAGTATTTTATGTATTTCTATGTACTTTAAGCACAAATTATAAATGTTTTACATAAGCCTTGCCTTGTGAAATAATGCAAGTAACCCTCACTTATACATAACAATTAAAAAATATTAGGTTTAGAAAGTTTATAAATTAATTCACTAACATTAATGTATTCTTAGTTAACTACTAAACCCAAGTATATAGTTATATATTCTATAATTTTTGCCAAATTTTAACTTTATTGTTGTGTTTCTTTTTTATATTAGGTTCATTATTTTGTAGTGCTGATTTTAATCGTCTATAAACAATTAATGTATTGTATAGCATAAATTTATTTAATATATATATGATTATACTACACCAGTAAGTATTTCATAAAGAATTATTTAAAATATATGTGATAAGATTTCACTTTATAACTTTAAATAACAAGATAATAATTATAGCACATTGCAAGTAATTAATTATAAAGTAAGTAGACATGTTTTTCAATAATATATAGCTTATTGATGAATAATAAACTACGAAATATATGCAAAATATTTCTCTAGTTTATACCACGGAAGGTAATTACCAAAGGCAACGTTTAATATTTCCTTTAACAAATTTATTTCACTATTTGTTTTCATTTGCTTGTGAGTATTTTCAGTTCTAAACTGAGTTAGGACATAATTTCTATAATTAGTTCTTCGAAATTGGATTTGTTGAGGTAAATATAATTTGTTAAAACGAAACCTTAGATCCAGAAAAGAACCTTTAAAATTGATTCAAGACTAAGAATTATAATAAATTTAAACTTCTAAATGTATGACAAAAAACACAAAAATAAACAAAGGATCGTGTATTTTTGATTATATCCTAAAATGACAGACAATTTGAAATATGTTAAAATGTGAACCGATTTAAAATAAACTATCGTAACTATATTCTGGAAATTTATTTTTCCTGTGAAAAATATTTACAGTTTTTGGCTTGTGAAGTTAGTTATGCTTTCTATAGAAATCAAGATGAAGCTTACCGAAAAAAAAAGTTAGTCCCTAAACTGAACCTTTAAAAACTCACAAAGATTTTTCATTTCAAACCCTTAAATAATACATGTGTTTTTTAACTACCATATGTAAGTCTGTAATAGACTTCTTGAGTAACTCAAATTAAACTTACAAAATTTTTACAGGTTTGTAAGGAGAATTCGTGAATAAATCATACAAGACTGAAAAAACCTTTTCATTAATATCGATATTTTAATGTTAGTAAACTTTTTACCCTTGTTGTAATTACTTACATGATATATAATCTATCACAAATAAGAATTTAAATCGCACGTATGTAAAGGCTCTGTATATACACATCTAATTACTGTTTGCCTTTTATTAGAGGGGGAATTTTACAACAACCATTATATACATGTTGACTTTGTAATGTATTTGTTTGTTGTTTTTTTTAATTTCGCGCAAAGCTATTCGAGGGCTATCTGCGCTAGCCGTCCATAATTTAGCACTGTAAAACTATTGGAAGGCAGCTAGTCATCACCACCCACCGCCAACTCTTTTACCAACGAATAGTAGGATTTACTGTGACATTATAACACCTCCACGGCTGAAAGGGGGAGCATGTGTGGTGCCACGGGGATGCAAACTCGCGACCCTCAGATTACGAGTCGCACGCCTTAACCCACCTGGCTATGCCGGGACCTGTAATGTAATCACGTTTTTAAGACCAAAACTTTAAGTCGAATGGTCTGATAAAAAATAACAAACCGATCAACTTATCCAACGAGAGATATCAGATCTAGCAACGATTTCAAAACCAGAATATCTAGAGCAAGTATTAAAACTCAACAGGGTGACGACAAGAATGGTCTTAGCGTTGTAAACAAATAGAGAAATCACACACAAAACATTAACACATAAACACTGCTGTCTGAAACTGGAATCTGAGGAATAACAAGTCTATTCCACAAATATATTTCCTTTTCAATGCAAAGAACTTTCTACACCCATCCCTCCCTCACGGTTACGTCTTTTGAGCAACCTTATTCCATATTATATTTCTCTGTAGTTTGGCAAAATTCAAAAACCTTCCCACGTAAACATACACGATGCTCTTTTAAATACATGAAACATTCAGTGGAGGAGGTCTTCGTTACCTAGATAACGTTGTCGTCATATCTCTACTGCTGGTCTGTTCACACTAGCGGCCATTTCAGATAGGAAAATACTATGGCGTGGTAATTTTGCTCACATATGACATCATCTGCACTACTATTAGTATATCATGTGTTGAACAATAGATTCTCGATGTTTTATTTATTTCTTTTTTGTTGTTGTTGAGAGTAGTTAATCTAATCACGTTCTCACAAGTCACTCTGGTTGAATGCTGCAACAACGCGAATTAAAGAAATAAAGTCTTTCTAATAACTACAGTAGGAGAATTAGGCATAATAATAATTTCTTAAGAATTCCATTTTCTTATTACCAATAATTCTCACTATATCTGTTAGATCCGTTCTTTCGTGTTGTTATAGCTGTTTCTGAGGTAGACAAATTTTGCCTTCTTTCAACAGAATTCTATTGCCATTGGTGGTGTCTTTTTCCTCCTCCAGTAATATTTCTATTTTATTTCCTTAAAACTATATATATTCAGCAGAACATTTAGCAAAAATAAGATAAATACAAACAACATAGAAATACATACATACAATGAAAAAACTAGCGTTTACAGATTTCTCCATGCTTTTATATAGGTGTCTCCAGTTTTATAGTGACGTCATCTAGTGAAATAAACATCACTATAGTTTATTGAGGTTATATCTCTGTAAAAATTTCAATTCTGACTGTTAAGAGGGCAATTGAAACTTGAGTGCGATTTCTTGGTCGGATTTATTATTTTTCTGGGGCTAAACTTAGCATCATTTACACTAAGGTATAAAATCTTGTTTGCAAGCTTAGAAAAGTCCTCCTTAATGGTAATGTGTGTGAAAATGAAGTTGTTTAAACTATTTCCAAGTTAATTTATAAGTGTTTTTCTTAGAATAACAAAGAAACTGGTAATTTCTTTACTTAAATTTAATTTCTTATATAAATACGCTTCAAATATAGCTTTCTTTTAGAAATACCAGATGGCACTATAATCAATTTTAGGCAAACTTCAATAGGCATTTTAATTTTTGAAATAATTGTATTTACAAACCGTGTATTGCAAAATGCGTGACAGAAAAATAGTAAACATAAAATTACCATAATAATATTGTGTTTAAAGCATTTATTAGATTTTACGAAATTAAATTCTGTTTTGGCCATTTACATTTCTTATTCATTATAAATTGAGTGTTAAATGAGTCAATCATGTTTGAATTATTGCTTATAAATAATCTTATGGCAGATTGAATGCTTTATTTTAAAGACTATCGAATTGTTATTTTAAACTTAACTCTGAATGTGTGATTTCTTTTTTGCTGATAGACTACAATCTACCCTCCAGAGGCACAGCGAGATGTCTACGGACGTTGAACACTAGAAACAGGGTTTCTGTGATTGTTTGTTTGTTTGAAGTTAAGTACAAAGCTACACAATAAGCTATCTGTGCTCTGTTCACCAGGGAAATCCCGGTCGCACCAAACATGCTTGCCCTTTCAGCCGTGGGGGCGTTATAATTTTACGATCAATCCCACTATTCGTTGGTAAAAGAGTGTTACGTTGGCGGTGGGTGGTGAATGACTAGCTGCCTTTCCTCTAGTCTTACACTGTTAAATTAGGGACGGCTAACGCAGATAGTTATCGAGTAGCTTTACGCGAAATTCAAAACAAACAAATTCACCAGGGATATCGAAACTAGGTTTATAGCGTTGTAAGTCTTCATACATACCGCTCTGACACTGGTGGGTTTCAGTTTTAATGCAATTATTTGAAAAAAAATCTGTTTCTTTTTCACAATAGTAAAGCTCGTAAACCAATAAGATGAATTATTAGAATTAGAACTGACTCATTTTTTAACCCTTTCCTCCATCTGCTTTTTCGAACCGTGTCATATAGTGGTAAAACGTGTTTCCCGGATATTATTCCTAAAGTTAGCTAATATCCCAGTGTGAATTTTTTTTCATTCAGTTACTTTGGGTATTTGAACTTCAGACTTAATGACAAAGTTCACCTTCAAGTCTATAGGTGTGTAACTGAAACATGATTCTGAAAATTTTTCTCGCGATTGTTTTATAAATTAGTAACTACAATTAATGAGAGTACATATATATATATGTGTGTATATATTTCCAGTAACACAGTGATATGTCTACAAATTACAAAATCAGAATTCGGATTTCGATACCTGTGATGGGCAGAGCACAGATAGTCCATAATGCAGCTTTGTGCTTAACTACAAACAGATAAAGAAATATATATGGATATTTATTTATATATAGACGTAAAAGTAACTTGAAAGTGTATTTTGTTTCTGTTTTAAATGTGTGTTAATTGAGTAGTTTTTAGAAAGTTAATTGTTTTAATTTTTTTACACTCGTGATTTTGCTAACGAAAATTTAACATTTGACATTTGAGAAGTGGAACTAGCCACATGCGCCTTGATTACTTTAAGAGATATTGCAGATTCCTGTCAAGGGCATTTAAAGTGTTTGTTACATAAAAAGTTTGGGAAAGGGCAAGGATATTGTAGCTTTAAATGTCAAATTCCCGGAATTACCTGAAGATATTTATCATCACAAATTAGAAACAAGCTGTTACAGCTGAATTGTACTATGAGTGAAGAAAAGGTATAAATAATTATGTAAACAGCTGACATTTGAAGCCAATACTTTAACCTGTAACGTTTTACTTGGCTTTACTGTCTTAAAATAAAAATGTGTCTGATATTACAGAGTGCTTTTTATGCAGTAAAATATTCAGCTAATTTTTATTGCTTTTTATTGGTGAGATTTTAAAAGAGTAAAAGTAAATTTAGGATGACTAGGCTATTAACACAAATAAAGTAATCAATAGATATGTATTGCCGAGTATATGCTGAAGTATTAAAGGTTTTCACTACAAGCAAGCTAGCTGGCTCTGATTTTTTCACAATATAACAACTTAGTATGCTTTTACCCAACAAGAAATGAGCACACAGGAACTGAGTACTTTACCAATTGCATAAATATTAAATGACTAATGTCCTTGATAAAGGCAGTTTAAAACTGCTGTTTAATCTTAAAAAAAACTCGAGTGAAGTTTAATTTATATACGAAAAAGCATTTTAACGTATACTGCTTTCTGAGTGCTTTATTCTGTCTACTAAGAATAATGGAGTATATAATTCTATTGCACTGGACAGGATTAATCTAATTTAGCATAATTTAGCAGTGTAAGACTAGATGGAAAGCAGCTAGTCATCATCACCCATCGTCAACTCTTGGGCTGCTCTTTTACCAACGAATACGGGGATTAACAGTCACATTATAGTGTCCCGACGGCTGAAAGAGGGAATATATTTGGTGTGACAGGGATTCCAATCCACAACCCTTAAACTGTAAGTCGATCACCCTAACGACCTGACCATGCTGGTCCCATTTTCAAATAGAAATAATAAAAAAACTAATCAGTCAACTGCAAGGTTTAATTAAGTTGCTATATTTATTTTCATTTGGTTACTGTTGCAAATATAAGTTCTCAAACAAAATTATTCGTTCTTTCTTCTCAGTTAGCTAGGAAACCTCAGTATCTAAGACAAAGAAATTAACTTGATATCCATTTGTGTATTTGTTCATATTTTAACAATTACTGATTCCACAGAATGTATGGAATAGGGAGAAAATGGTTGAAGTTTCAATGTCTTCATTATTATTATTTTTAATAGGACAAAGGTGTGGAGTAAAATGGTTGAAGTTTTAATGTCTTCATTATTATTATTTTTAATTGGACAAAGGTGTGGAGTAAAATGGTTGAAGTTTCAATGTCTTCATTATTATTATTTTTAATAGGACAAAGGTGTGGAGTAAAATGGTTGAAGTTTCAATGTCTTCATTATTATTATTTTTAATAGGACAAAGGTGTGGAGTAATATGGTTGAAGTTTCAATGTCTTCATTATTATTATTTTTAATAGGACAAAGGTGTGGAGTAAAATGGTTGAAGTTTTAATGTCTTCATTATTATTATTTTTAATTGGACAAAGGTGTGGAGTAAAATGGTTGAAGTTTCAATGTCTTCATTATTATTATTTTTAATTGGACAAAGGTGTGGAGTAAAATGGTTGAAGTTTCAATGTCTTCATTATTATTATTTTTAATTGGACAAAGGTGTGGAGTAAAATTGTTGAAATTTCAATGTCTTCATTATTATTATTATTGTTAATAATATTAACAATAATATTATTGTTAATGAGAAAAAGGAGTAAAATGATTGAAGTTCAATGTCTTCATTATTATTATTTTTAATAGGACAAAGGTGTGGAGAAAAATGGTTGAAGTTTCAATGCCTTGATTATTATTATTATTGTTAATAAGACAAAGGTGTGGAGTAAAATGGTTGAAGTTATTATTTTTGTTAATGAGACAAAAATGTCGAGTAAATGACTGAAACTTTAGTGTCTTGATTATTATTATCTGAACAAAGGTATGGAGTATTAAGAATTATTGATTACTTGAAAGAGATAAGTGAACCTGACGATGACCGAAGAAGGTCGAAACGTTGTTCGCTCTTCTATGTAAAGTGTTTTCTCAGCCCAAACGAGCCGTTTTTGCATATAAAAGTCTGAAACAATGTTTATGCTACTTGGTTTATAACTGATGCTTTTTGAAAATACTCTTTATAACTACTTCATTTTACTTCTCTTTTATATTTTCTGGATAGTAGACATTGAATTCGCTATTGGAAATACCAGTATATCGTTAATATATCATTAATCGTAGTAAAGAATGAAAGGTTTCGGAGACCCCTGGATATTAATATTTATAAATCACAAAGATTGATTTGTTTTTAATTTCGCGCATAGACGAGGGCTATCTGCGCTATCCGTCCTTAATTTAGCATTGTAAGACTAGAGGGAAGGCAGCTAGTCATTACTACCCACCGCCAACTGTTGGGCTACTCTTTTAGTAATGAACAGTGGGATTGACCGTCACATTATAACTTCCCCACGACTGAATAGGCAAGCATGTTTGGTGTGACGGAGATTCGAACCCGCGCCCCTCGGATTACGAGTCGAGTGCCTTATCCACCTAATCATGCCGGGCCGAAACAGGTGGAAAAATATTGATTTAAATCACATTACATATACAATCTTTAGATCTAATTGGTTAGCCTACAGAACGTCGTTTTTCGGTGCAGCATCAAAGTTTATCAAAAAATTATTACAGCCTCAGCGCTTATGGAGATGGACTGAAGAACTCAGTTCAAGACATTATCAGCTGTTAATAATTATTACATAAGAGTGGTTAATTCCTACACATGTCGTTATGTGTTCTTTTAGTTTTCTCTTCGATTGGACTGAGTTGTTTTGAGGAATATAATGATGAACCATAATGCTATACTATTTTTTAATACATTGTATTCAATATATTTGTCTCAAATAACCAGCCCTCGTGTAGCTTTGAACGAAATTCAAAACCAAACAAACAATGCATTTGTAAGTGCACAGCTTTAATAACTTCATTTGTTGTTTTGTTTTTTTCCTTGTAATTCTTCAAGTTGCAAAAATGGTACTTTATAAAATTATTGTCATGGCACAAACAAAGCTCTAAGGTTACAACAACATTTCATAATTTATATGAACCCTGTGAAAAAGTTCTCCCAACCGATTAAAATATTTTATTCAAATTTACTGAGTTATTCTAGTTGCATAAATTTAACATTTTAAAAGAAAACCAGATAACACTGATGCTTCGTATTATTTAAAATTAGTAATACTCTATTCGCATGTCATAAAGTAAGAGAGAATCTGCACTCACTTTTGATAGGAAAGATGACACGCGAAGGTTTTTACTACATCAACGCTATGAATTAACTTCCAAATTTTGGTACCTTAAAATGAGACTTAACCTCCTGCTACGAGGAAATTATCGATGTTATTCGTTGATGCATACTTTATTTTCAAATGTTACTTCCACTACGCAGTGTAATCTATTTGCAATATTCGATTTGTTATTTTTATATGTTTGTCAAACATATTTAATACTTATAAGGGTGCAATATCCAGTGACCCTTTAGGCTCTTTTCTCATCCATTAACGTGTTAACATGCTTAAAAATTGCATTCCTAGCATCGCCGCGATTCATTATGGTCTCCGATTGGCATCTTACGGACAGGGGCGTAAATTGAAACTATTTTTATCCTCAAAAATCCTTCTAGTTTAGAAGTGTCTGTCCCTCTTGTCAATCAGACTTCCAGAATTAGAGAGAACTGGTGAACAAGAAGGTCAAAATAGACTAATGTTAGTTTGTGCTTGTCTAAACATCTGAACTATTTGGCGCCTCTCGAACGAATTTGGTCACATTTCATCGAGAGATTTATGCTATTTTTGTAGACCCCAGGATACTGGAGAATAAACTGAAGTGAATTTATGTATATGTAGTTTATATGTTGCATTCGATTTTGTTGCAAAATTCGATGTCAAAAATATTTTAAAATTCTCAGTAATGGTGGTCGAACACTTTTGGGAAAAATAGAAATATTTTCAATTGTATGAACTTATAATGTATTTAGCTTTCATATATGTTAACCCTTGTGACGGGTAAGGCAATATAAATACTTGATATTTTGAAAAAGCGTAATATTTTTCCAATAGAGCCTCACGTTATTTTGGTTGAAAACATTTCTCAAAAAATAACTTTAAGACACAAGATTTCGCTACATAACATTTTAGACAAATGGTTATTTTAATTGGTTGTCTTATATTCTTTTACTTATACAGTATCCTTATATTTTATATAAATCTTTCCTAGTGTCCTAGAGTAATTAACAAAATTATCTGATCACACAGAAATGTTTCTATTTCTCATCATAATCCATTTATTAATTTTAGTAATCAAAGCTTTGAAATGTTTAATAATAAGAAAAATTGGGTCTCAAAAAGATTAGAAATAAAAATAAAATAAGATTCGACTAAAACGGGCACCTGATTGTGAATCATCGTTTCCTGGAGGGTAAGGGGTGGAGAAATGTATCACTCATGTCACAAAAACAGACAGCTCTCTCGGTTAATGGTTTGGGAATAGAATGTTAACCTAGTGTAGGGACATGGCCAAGTATGCATGGAATTTGTCAGCTGTTGGTATAGCTGTGTTGTAACATTTGGCCGAGAAAACTTCATTATTTCTGTTTTAGTTTGATTCACTAATAACATAACTCTGTCTTTTCTAACATCATAGAATATTTTAAAATATAACAACATTATTTGAAAGTTAACACGAAGCCTTGTTTAAAGTAACCTAAACTGATAAAGTTAACTCTGTTGAATCCATTTACATGACATTTAAGATGTCGTAGCTTGAAAGTTTTTTTTCTGCTGTTTATAAATATCTCTTAAAACTTTACTGAATTTCTAGAAGTGGAAGGTTAAAGATTCATTGCGCTACAACTGAATGAATTGTACTGATATAGTGATTTTCAAAATACATAGATAATGTAACATCTCTATAAAGTTATTCATAAAACTGAGAAAAATTTCTTGCCTACCCAGAAAAACAAAATAAGAATACGTTCCAAGGAATGTTGTGGATATTAGAAAAGTGAGGCAGAAGATAGCGAAAGAAAAAGTTTATTGAAATTGTTTGTCATAAAATGTTTATAGTCAAAAGAAAATTAACGCTGGTGTATGACAGACATTTATAATTTTAGAAAAAATTCAGATTTAGTCAGGAATCAAAGAGGATAATTGATTTATTACGTTTTAATATTCAGACATTTTACTGGCTAAGTGCTTAACTAAGTGAGTATAACCCTAGATGTAAGGTAACCTCTTATTATCCTTCTGCATACCTATATTTTGTTATTACGTTTTAATATTCAGACATTTTACTGGCTAAGTGCTTAACTAAGTGAGTATAACCCTAGATGTAAGGTAACCTCTTATTATCCTTCTGCATACCTATATTTTGTTATTACGTTTTAATATTCAGACATTTTACTGGCTAAGTGCTTAACTAAGTGAGTATAACCCTAGATGTAAGGTAACCTCTTATTACCTATATTTTGTTATTACGTTTTAATATTCAGACATTTTACTGGCTAAGTGCTTAACTAAGTGAGTATAACCCTAGATGTAAGGTAACCTCTTATTACCTATATTTTGTTATTACGTTTTAATATTCAGACATTTTACTGGCTAAGTGCTTAACTAAGTGAGTATAACCCTAGATGTAAGGTAACCTCTTATTACCTATATTTTGTTATTACGTTAAAAAAAAACAACTTTACTTCTTAACATCACGTGAGCCATTCATTAAATACAACGAAATGAAAATCCCAATAAAAATATTATTTGGGGACATGAATGGGACTAAAATTTATAATAAGTTTTAAAGAATTGCGAGGATATTGGAAAGAGAAAAAAAACAATTGAATAATCTCATAAGAAAGTTTGATTTTCACGCAAGGCTACACGAGGGTTATTCGTGTTAGCCGTCCCTAATTTAACAGTGTAAGACTAGAAAGAAGGCAGCTAATCATCACCACCCACTGCCAACTATTGGGCTACTCTTTTACCAACAGATGGTGGGATTGTTCGTCACATTGTAACGCACCCACGGCTGAAAGGGCGAGCATGTTTGGTGGAACCGGGATTCGAACCAGCGACCCTCAGATTACGAGTCGAGTGCCTTAAGCAGTTAGCCACGCCGGGCCCGCAAGAAAGCTATGAGTATTAGAAAGTGTAAAGGTGAACTTGCGAATAAAAACTAATAACTTTTTAAAAAAATAGAGAATGTTATAAAAATATTATAAAAATATATGTTGTCATTTAATAAAAATGTTATAAAAGTATATGTTGTCATTTGATAAAAATGTTATAAAAATATATGTTGTCATTTGATAAAAATGTTATAAAAATATATGTTGTCATTTAATAAAAATGTTATAAAAATATATGTTGTCATTTAATAAAAATGTTATAAAAATATATGTTGTCATTTGATAAAAATGTTATAAAAATATATGTTGTCATTTAATAAAAATGTTATAAAATATATGTTGTCATTTAATAAAAATGTTATAAAAATCTACATTATGATGTTATAATACTAAAATATTCGGCAGGCAGGACATAGCAAATAAAATGAGCGAGAATTGAAACGTTAAATAACTAAACCAGTGTTTTTTTAAAAGATTGTTAAATTTTAACGAATAAAATATCACAAATATACTAAACTTCATATAAAACATTGTGTTTACTAATATAAGTATTATCCAAAATATTTATAAGTTATCATTGAAGAAAACTTGCAAAATAAAGATGAAATTGGACAATGTGGTAGTTTTAAAGACCGTTAAAACTAATAAAAAATACTAATTTTAACATTATTACCATTAAAAATAACCAAAGTGATATGAATGTCAAAATCGAAACTATTTACTAACAATTCGCCCTCCGCTGGTACAGCGGTATATCTACGGATGTACAACGCGAAAACCAGCGGTTCGATTCCCCTCGGCGGGCTCGGCAGATAGCTCCATGTGGCTTTCCTATAAGAAAATACACCCACACACATACTAGCAATTCTAAACAACTCAGAGAAATTTAGGAGGCCTGATAAAGACGATGACAAATATCATGGTTAATTTTATCTAGAATGTTTTATATTGAAACCAACTAGATTTATAACATTCAATATCAATGTGTTTCAACCAATGGATAGTCCAGACACCATAAATATATTAAATGGAGCGACTAAATAATCTACGCCACTTTTAAGAATCAGTCTATATGTGTCTTATATTGAATCATGACTAAGACGTATTGCATGAATGCAACCATTTCTAAAACCACAAGCTTTATGAGAATTATTTTAAATTCTGAATCACTGAAAAAAAAAACCCTTAAAGATTATAATGAAGAAATATTATGAAGAGCATATGATTTAATATTATCAAGTTCATCCACCTGTGAAGTTCAGGCGTCATAACGCTATGCACGTAAGTACAGGGAACGTTTAATATATACAAGTTATCAGAACGTATTATTTACTCTGTCGTGACCCGACACATTAGGTTTTCTACATCTTATAAGGGACTATTACAAATAGCAGGTCAACTAAGATTTTGTATGTTGTAGCCAAGCTGATCCAGAGATCGAAATGCAACTTGTTCAGTAGTTGTTCATTAGCAACTACATGAACCAAATAATGTTTAGTTGAAATGCTAATATACTGTTTTATTACTGAAATCATGTATGTGCAATAAAGAAGGCTGAAGTTTAAACTGTTATCAATCTCACAGTTATAAACCTAGGTGTCGTGAACAATGCTGAGAAGCTGAACTAATTAAATCAGAAGTTTCTCACAATCTTTACTGTAAAGAAAGTAAAATTTACAAGGCGACATAAAGCATAGTTGGTATAACTCAGATAATTTCAGTCAGAGGTGTTTCGTTATTTTCATGTCCTTCAAACAGCTGAACACAGTGATATTAGTGAGAATTTGGTATAGTTTTTACCAGTATTAAGTATGTAGGTCGTAACCTTTAGGGGTATCAGGTTCACTTCTGACCTCTTCCCCTCTCCTCTACAGTTGTTTGTTATAGATTCTGTTAATGTTAATGATGTATTAGTACAAGGACTGGAGTTACCTTGGAAAACAGTTTTTCCGACCCTTTTCTTAGGCTATGTTCACGTATTACTCACTATTAATATATATGCTTAGTGAACACTTCTCTGATGCAAGACTGGTGTGGTAGTAAGTGTTTTGTACACACTCTCTTACAGTTCTGTAAACATTTGCATACTTTTCACTAGTTGGCTAACGAGGAGTGTATTTACATCTAAACCTTAATAATACACTCATAATATATTAATCTAATGATGTATTGTAATATCCAGCTACAGGTGGCTTATTTATTATGTTTAGAATTTCTGTTAGAAGGTTATTTTTACACAGAACTTTAAAGAAATACTCCATTGTCATATATGGAGTTCGTCAGGTATGTAAGGCATGTTTGAATATTTGTGTAGAAATTTAGTTGATGTACTTCTTGGATATCTATATGCAGCAGTTAATATTTTGTTTTGAATAGTTTGAATTTTATTTATAGTTTATGTGATTTATTGTGCCAGACTGGACATGCATATTCCAGAACTGGTCTCATATATAAGTTGTGCACATTTTAAAATCGTTTATGGGTGATGTGCCTTTGTTTCTACCTAACAGACTCTTGGCATAATTAACGCGTTTACATGCTCTTTTTTTGTTACATCCATTATATGTTTTTTTTACTTTGGAATCATATGTAATCCCAGGAAATTTGCTGACGTGGAATTCTGTAGGCGATTTCATTGTTGTTATAGAATTGGGGATTTTTTTATTTCATTTTGGAGTCATCCGATGAAACAGCTGTAAGTCTTCGAATTTTCAACGCTAAAATCATGGGTTCGATTCCTCTTGGTGGACATAGTAGATAGCCGCAAGTGGCTTTGCTATAAGAAAAGCAAGTATACATTGTAATCTTGGACAATTTTGTAAATAATAATAATTGTGTTTTAGTGCGTTTATTTTTATTCTATATTTTTGACGGCATTCCTGTATTCTATTTAGTTATGATTTTAAGTTGGTTAACTTTCCAAACTGCCACATCATCTGAGAATTGTGATGTGAACCTTTCATTTGGGTCGTGGGAATGTTACTAACAAACATGATGAAAAGTATTGGGTTAACTACCCATCCCTGTGGGACTCCTGCGTCTTGAGTAAATAACTCCTAGTAAGTTCCCTCCACATTAATTCCACATTTTATATATTCCAAAAAATTGGACAATCAGCGAATAATTCCACGAGGTAACTCCACTTCATTGATGCAGAACCTAAGACAATTATGCCAGACAGTAACAGATGTTTTCTTTATACCGAGAAAGCAGGCATTCTTTTTTTATTGAAGCTATCTGTTACAATGATGAAGTTTTGCGATTATAAAGCGAAACATGTATCGATAAAAATGTTGAACTTGTCTTCTTTTGGCAGATTATGTCTCACATAAAACTACTAAGGTATCAGTATAGCCCGTTTAACAAATTAATACAAAAATGAAAATATCTTCGATTATACACTGCACAACAAAGTTTTTGCTTCTTGAACACGGTTGGGTGTTCCTTATAGATATTTTGCTGCTGATCACGAAAATCACATCCAAATTTGCCCAGCACGTAGCGTTTCATCGAAATCTTCAGTTTCACCAGGACATTGCTACAATGGAAAAACGATATTAGGGCAACTGATATCCATCAATACTTGCTGACTACTGTTAAACACTGCAATGTGATGCACCAGATATTGAATACAAACGAAAATCAGGAGCAAAACACTTTTAATTATGTTGAACTTAATAGCGTATTAGAAACATAAACGCAATTAAATACGTTATTACCGGTAAACAGTGAACTGTCTATTTCTCAGAGTTCCTACGTGATGAAGCAAAACCAAAACTATATTTGTGCATACCCACAATACCTGTCACAATCAGCAAAAACTTTTCAGAAAGCAAAACTTTTCAAAGAAATTATTGTGCAATGCTACTAATATAACTTTTTTAAGACTAAAAACGGTGATCGATTAATTAGTCTTTTGCTTTTAAAATTCAAAAATGGAATACAAGTTTTTTTGTAATTACTTTAATACACTTTGAATTCCTGGGTCCGATAAAATATATTATATTTATCGGTTCAAATTCATATTATTGTCAAAAATTACCCACCATTCTGTGAGTCTCCGTAGTAGGGTTCAACGGGTTCGTTACCATAAACAGGATGTAACAAAATTATTTTAGTACTTTGTATTATCCAGATAATTCCAGTCAGCTTGTATGTATATTCTTGATTTGATGGTATTTGGAATCGTTTTTAATCGAATACTTTTTGTCAGTTAATTTTTAAATCATGATATAGTTGTTCAAAATGACTGAATACAAACTAATGCCAGAAAACAAATGCCATTCAATAATCCTGGTGTTATAATTTATGTAGAAAAGTTTGGTTATTACTCTTTAAAACTGATACATTTTAATACAGTTTATTCCTTCTCTTTTGTGTATCATTAACATAACTTCATTACAACCATTTTCTGACATATATATATCTTCCGAATTGTTGAAATACCATTGATCGTTTTAAACTTTCCTCCGAGAAGCTTAAAATCGGTTATTTTATCATGGTGTACCGTATAATATGTATTTTGGACGACAGAGAAAAACACCTCGTACTTCTTACACCCAATAACATAAATAAGGTTATGATGATGTTTTCCAGCTTTTCAAGAGTGGTGTACAGCTGTGGAGTCTGAAGTAGGACTAGCACCTGCAAACTGGATCGTCAAAGAACAACACTCATGTGTGATTTGTCAACATTATCGTGGCTATGATGTCAGATAGGCCTGAAGCTTATCTCGATACATATAAAGCGGGAATCTGTTGACAAATTTCACAAATTAAGAGCCCGCCATAAGCATGATGCCACGTGACAGGAGTTTACTTTAGCGGATAAGTTTCCAGAACCAGAAGGTTTCTTTCGTTCGTGGCAGTCGTAGAACAAGTGCCATAATCGTTGTATTGTCTCTGATTTGTCTTTCAAGTGTATCTATTTGCCTATTTATGGAAAGGCTTAACTGACAGACTAATTGTTGTTCTTCACTGATTAATTCGTTATCTTCAGTTGGCCCCGCCCAGCCTCAAGACGGTGGTGCTGGCCTTAATCGTTTACATGTTAATTTCTTCACGTGCAAGTTGTTAGCATACAAGTGAAGCAGAGACCACTACAGCTTGTCGCCTCAGGTTAGCCAGGGATGAATATGAAATCCTGAGCAACTTCTCTCGAGCGGTTTGTATATCACACTCGTCACCAATCGCCTGAGATTCCATTGCTTCAGGGATTCTTATATTCGTGGTATCTTGTGGAGAAACGTCACTTGATCAACTGTCTCATGCTTAGTGTCGTGAAGATGACAGGGACCTTTCGGTTGAGGGTTATGAATGTCTGTTACATTTACTGTATTACTGTCTTCCTCGAGAGTAAGTTGTATTCAGTATAATTTTCTTTTTCGTTTTAGTCTAATCTCGCTCTACAGGTCAGGGTAGACTTTGTATCTGACTGTGACGTTGTGATTGATTGTCTAGTACTCTCTTTATCTTGCAGGTTGGGTATGATGAATTAACACCACAAGTTGGCATGTTGTATAACCGAGTTTTTCCTGTCTAACTTGAGCAGGTGTCGCTCTGGAAGGTCACAAGAATCTCCTGGGGCTAAAGCAACTGCCGATCGCACCTCATGAGACGTCTGATCATCTTTTCTCTAATGATTTCAACACAAAGACCACTCCAGATGATACCATAACAGACACATTTTCCCAGGGGTCGTCTCGTCTTTTCCATATTAATGATAATCTTCATCAGTGCTGTGTGAAAGGAAAACATATAATATCGATTGGATTTGGTTTGTACACCTCTTTTTTCCCTCCTATTGATTCTAATTGCACAAACTTACACATTTCAAAAAATTATTTACTAACAAAATAATCATTCCTCAGTAAAACCTTAATACCTGAGGATTTATAAATAACAGAAATATTTTTTTTATCTGTAGTACGTATGTCACTTTCGAATCAACTGGGTATAGAGAGTGTAATAATTTGTTGGTAAGACTTTTTATCTATGTAATTGCCATAATTTTATTTTTATTCCTTTAATAAAATCATGACAGATCTTGTTACAGGAAGTTGATAGTATGTGACCCAATATTGAACTTACAGAACTATAAGCACTTATCATTTATAAAAACTCTCATTTATAAAAAAAACAACTTTAAATATACTGCTCAAAGCAATAAGCAAAATAATAACTGCTTTTCAAAGACTTCACAGGAAACCGGAAATACGTAGATATTGGACGCTGTCGTCGTAAATGCAGACAGAAATTTCATCATCATCTCCGTCACCGCAAAAACTTGACACAAGGAAATCATATAAGTGCGGATGACATGATAACTGAAAGAGTTGTTCAGGTAAGTCAAGATTCTTGTTGATGGATCAATAATTATGACTAATATCTCAAAATATTTAATATATTTTTCGTTTTACTTCTATTTGTCATCTCTTTCTCTCCAGTTTAATTAAACCATAAGTTACTACTTAAACCAGACATAATCACTGTAACTTAAGAAACTATATTTTCACCAAAAGATGTTTGTATATATATTGTCTTAGCTAGTTTTAGTCATTTTCCATTAAGAGGAAAACTGTTTTCCAATATTATTTAAAACGCGTTTAGTAAGTTTTATTTCAACTCTCTATTAGTAATAAAAATAATTTAGTATTTTTTTAATTGTCTTTCACCTTCACACTTCTTAAGTTATTAAAGAATCAAAGAGAAACTCAAAGCAATTTAACTCAAAGTTACTTAATTCAATCAATAAACGGATTGAATAAGAGGTTCCATTAAAATATTACTTATAGATTAAGCCTCTCTCGATGTGAAAGAATGTTAATGTTTTATTTCAGCATTAGTGGTCAAATGGCATAATTTTACTTCTAGAAACACACAGAGAAATGTATAGAGCATTCTGCTAGATTTTAATAATATGTTTGTTAACACAATTTTATTTGTTACCAGAAATGTTCCTCCTCCGATGTGTGTGAACCATCATCAAGTAAAATGGAAATCCACCATTCACTGACAGGCCTACTAGAAGTGGTTGTTATTGAAGACTGCCAGTGTAGATCTAACCCTTCGAGCTGTCAACGTGTCTCCAGCATGATGACGTTTTTTCATGAGACACCCTTTGAGTCGACAGTTGACGTAGGATCTTGTCAGGGGCAGTGTGACGATGGTGAGTTCAATTCATGCTGTGATTAAATAGGTCTAACACATATTAGCGTCATGGATGTAAGAAACACAGTTTGGTTTAAAGCGCCTGAGCTAATGCCTATAACTGGTTCTAAGTTAATTTAAATAGTTGTTCCAGATGGCGAAAAACCGGTACACAATTAAAGAAGGAAATGGTAAAGAACTCCGCCCTAACATTTACTACAAAGGTAAGTATACATTTCACTAACACTCTCAAAATAGAAACCCAAATGTTAAATAGCTAAGTTGAGCACATCTAGATGCAATTGTTGTCCAAAATCCTTTCATTCAGCCATACTGTTTATCACATCAAATGTAAGAATTATAATTATTATTAGTTATTACTATATCAACACACTTAATGATATCTTGTGCTAGTTATTACGAAAATAACTTATATACACATACGATCAAAACTTACAAATAATTTTAATTATCTTCTTTGTTGTCATTGAAAGACATCATTGTTTGAAAAAGTAAATGAAAAACTTATCACCTATAAATGGTAATTTTCTTATGGTATAACGTAAGTTGTGACATATCTTGCGTACAGTAAATGATCAAAGCTATCCCCTTTAAGATATATTCTGTTTTGTACGTGAAATCCTTTCAATTTAATTAGGAATGCATAAATTTGTCAGAGTTCACCATTTTTTAATCAAACTGCCATTTTTATAAATTAACTGCTTTGCCAGTTAGATATCATTTTTCGTTAGCAACTATCGTTTAGACTTTTATCTTTGTATCGAAAATTCTTTAACGTCTTTCTAAAGTATCCAAACCAAATTGGAGCATTAGTTAAATGGATATTTGATTCATTTCATTGTAATGTTATTTGCCAAAGATAATGTGATTTTTTTCATTCGTTTTGCGCTTCTAAAGAAAACATGCTTTATTTATATATTTCTGTGTCTGACAACACTGCCGATCCAGGTGTTAGCTTATCAGAAACTCTGGTAGGAGCCGCAGGCTAAATTAAGAGAACTTAAGTAATACATTTTCGCCACAACATGACACCTGCGTGCTGTGCTGTTTTTGTGGGTTTTTTTTCTGTGAAACGTTTATTTGTTTTCACGATAGAAGTAATTAAAATTTAGTTTCAATTGATAAAGTCGCTTAGATAATGTTTCACAACCAGATGTGCATGGGTTATCATCATGTGTGTAACCAGTGTTATCTCAATTTCTAGAAACCCGTAAGCGAGCCATTAAACACACGTGCACGGTTCTGTGAAAAAGAAACCATTTATATAAATCCTATATCACAAGAGAAGGAAATGCTCCTATCAGATTTTTCGTTCACATGTTCTGGTGGAAAGTGAAGAAAGATTGCAACAAAAATGTCGACTTAGAAAGCAAATGATGTCGTCTTTACATAAGTTCATCCTTTTACTGACAGCTGATGGTTTAAGATCGATCTTAGAATGTAATGAGAACAACTACCCAGGAAGAATTGATTTTAAGTTTTAAAACTAAACGTAGTTAATGAACTTACACTTTAATGATTAAAGAAAACATTGATAATTCTTGTAATAATATTAGGTAAGATAACGCCATATCATGCCATTTAAGTGCTGAAAAATTGTGCAGTATTGTGTAAAATAACAATATCCAAACAAAGCGAAAATGAAAGGTAGCACACAAACATTTCCTTTCTGCTCATAATGGTGCAAGTCAGAAAATTTTTAAGGTGAAATGTTTTTGATTTACAGATTGTAATTAAATTACGGACATTAGAAGCAAATGGTCGTTGAAAAGAAGGTATGGACAAAATAAACGTTTATTCGGTAAAACTGCATGTTTGTCACACATTGGTAAATATACATGTAGAATACAAAAGTATGGGGTACAGAAAAGTGCAGTTCAAAACGTACGACTTAATACTGCATTAAAAATGTATTTCAAATACCAACTTGCAATAAAGGATATGAAGGTAAAGAACCGAATCTATCAAATGATTATAATAAAAAAAAACCTAAACGTAAAATCATTATATGATAAAAAACTACTTGCCCTCTTTGATTGGATAATTAAACATCTTTTTTCTATATGCTATTTCAACTAGCATATAAAATTAGTCATAGGCGGAGTTACTACAAGCTTTATGTTTTGTACACAATGTTCATTAATGCCCCACCCAATATCTTAGACAATGACAATCGTTTTATCTCAAACATCAACTTTGCACTGTTGATAAAATAAACAGAACTAAGAGCAATGCTACCTTACGGAAAAATATATTGTTTGTTTGTTTTGAATTTCACACAAAGCTACACCAGGGCTATCTGCTTTAGCCGTCCCTAATTTAGCAGTGTAAGACTAGAAGGAAGGCAGGTAGTCATCACCACCCACCGCCAACTCTTGAGCTACTCTTTTACCAATGAATAGTGGGATTGACCGTCACATTATAAAGCCCCAACGGCTGAAAGGGCGAACATGTTTGATGCAAGCGGGATTCGAGCCCGCGGAGTACGAGTCGAACGCCTTAACGCCATGTCGGGCCCGACCTATGTATGTTGTTGAAACACTTATACAGTTTTCAAACTTTTATAAAAATATGTTATAATTCACAAAATGCTCCTGGTTAATGCTTTCCATAGGACTAATATATTATATGATATAATAATTCTGAATGTTTTAATTATCGTACTGGGGTTTACGAAAATCATAAAATGAATAATATTCACGATGCTCTGTAGAATTTCCAAAACGAGTAATAAAAATACGATTGACCTTCGAAGATAGTGAAGGTTTTTAATATTTTATATTTTGCTATATGCCTTAATAAGTACTTATGATAATCACGCAGCTAATAGAGTAGCTGAAAACACGAGTGAAAGTTGGAAACAATAAAAATACGGTGTAAAATACTCGACAACAACACAAATAGTCGTGTGATAATTATTAAAAACTTTCAAAATTATTAAGCTGTTAATAGTTCTTTATATATATAAAGTTTTTTTTCTACTATTTAACAGATGTGACCCAATTATTGGTTATTTTTAACATCTTTGTTTGTTTTTTCTTTACCGTATATCTACAGTAATGCTTGTAACTCACTGAGTTACATAAGAAAAATCATTATATTTATTTATTTATGTTGTTAAACCCAAAATTGCATAACCACTGTTCAAACAAGGAAAACTTATACTTATAGAGATTTGCGATTTACATAGGCTAGTCGTGAAACCCGTGGATATGATCTATACCAGATGGTAATAAACTCGTGGAATGAAATCCATATCGAATTGCCGTTAAAGTTAAATGATAAGGCTTATAACGGATAGTTCTTTGTCATAACGAATTAGCATTACGCTAAACTTATTTTACAAATAATCACGGAATTGCCTTTACTCGCCTCACCCCTTTAAATTATAAGGATATAATGGTGAATTTTTTGGCAACATTAAGCGAGTAATCAAATAAGACCATTTTAAACAGAATAGGAGTGTTTATTAACCCATTAATAACTCTGTTCAGTGCCTCTTCCTCGTCAGGTCAACTGTTTTCATATACAACATGTAAGACGCTCAATATTTTCAAGTTACCTTGCACTGCATACCAAATCACAACAATGAACAAAAGTATAATTGTTGGCACATGTACCACAGCCAGATATGGGGTAATTGCTTATCTATAAGTAAACATTTCCATGCACCACTTCATAAAAGCCTAAAGTATAATTAAATAATCAGGCTCGGCATGGTCAGATTATTAGGGCGATCTACTCGTAATCGGGTTCGATTCCCCGTCACACAAAACTTGTTTGCCCTTTCAACAGTAGGAGCGTTAAAATGTGATGGTCAATCCCACTATTTCTTTGTAAAACTGTAGCCCAAGAGTTGGCGGTGGGTGGTGAAGACTAGCTGACTTCCCTCTAGCTTTACACTGCTGGTTTAGGGACGGCTAGTACAGAATGCTCTCGTGAAGTTTTGCGCGAAATTCAAAACTAACAAATTACATAATCTCTCATAATATTAAATTCGTGTCTGTGTTAGTATTGAATGAAAGGGTTTTGTCTGAATATAGGTAATTCATTAATATTTATATACTACCAGTGACATCGATCATTGTCTTTAGTCTCCCGCTGGAACATCAGTATGTCTTTGGATTTACAATGTGAAATCAGTGGATCGAGTCCTCTCGGTGGACACAGCAGATAGTCCGATGTGGCTTTGATATAAGAAAAACACATACACATTCCTTAACTTTAGGGGGCTACGCAAACTATGTATGACAATTGATTATAAGGTCATGCGCGAAAAGAAAAACCGTCTATAAAAGTAAACTTCTCTCACAAACTGTTAAAATTAATCCATTCCAGATATATCAAACGCGTTCTCAAGTCACTTAAGTTTTAAGGGAAGGCGCGATTGTCTCTCTGACTGATATAGGGATCTATGAGCTGGGGAGAGTGTTAGAATTCGTGCAGTACTCCAGAATAGTAATTCCTTTAAGCTTTGATGTATTATAAGATTAGCAATCAATTCCTCAGAGTGTATGGTGGTTGTTATGATCCCAATGGCTGGTAGCTTTTCTTCTGGTTAGTAGTTTAAAATTAGGGACAACAGCAAATAGCTTCAGTGGATTTGGCGTAAATAAAAATTAAAGACATGAGTATAATTTTCTGAATGATATGCAGCAGTAATAAATATTTCAAACAGTTTTTAATTAAAATAGCGGAATATTATAATTTTATATTATTAAATTAATTAAAGCCCACTTAAACTATACAGGTAGTTAGGAAAGTAAATAGTGTAATGTTAGTTTGTTTGGATCTATTTCATCTTTTAGTAGTTATAGTTACACGGTGGAAGAGATTTTAACACAAGTCCTCTTTCTTCTAATTACACAGTTCTGTTGCAGCACATTTGTCAGCGTATTGCCCAGGTAGTGTCATTTTATAAATATCAGTGTTTGAAAGGCGCTCACCTTCGAGGTTTTTTACAGATAATGACACTACTTTGAGCCATAATGTGGGTGTACGGCTTACTTAAACTCTAAACACAGAGCTTTCTAGGGGCCATTTCGACGTACAATTTAAAAACAAAAATCTACAAATGCCATGACAAATATGTTATTCACTAATTAACTAGAAAATAAAGATCTGTTTGTTAGTTGCAAAAGCTTGAAATCAGGTCATATGTTAGGAACATAAAGTCTCTTTATTAGAACACCCTAATTTCTAATCTGCAATCCATCACAGTTTGGTGACAAATGGCAGCCATACATTAAGGTTTAATTGTTTATCCTTTCTAAAAGTGATTAGATCTGGACTTTTTTCTTAGGTTTACTTTAATCTTTAATTAAGGTTACAGGCTAAATAAACACAAAAGGACTTTCGTTCAGATATTGATTATGCAAATTGTTTATTTAATAGTCTGGTCAGAGTAAAAGTTAAGCTTAGTGTAATACAAATGCACTAGAATGCAATTAATACCAATAATTCAAAAAGATTAAGGGAAAAAAATATTACTATGTATTAACCGTAGCCTAATATTTTAATAGCTTGAGTTCCAAAGTTTTAGTGGAGAGGGAAAGTGTGATTTAAATAAACTTTATGACAGAAGTTATTTCTAGATACTAATAATTAAACACAATAATTTAACATGATTTACACATGCTTACAAACTTGTACTTCTCAAAAATCATACTTTTGCAGCGTTTATCATTCATGTTTTTATAGCATAACTTTAAATACATAATACATCATGGAAAGTAGTTTTTATTATTCAAGTGGTTTTTGTTTTCATTATTACAGATAAGAGGTAACTGTGATTAATTTCCGTAATAGCCTTAGTTGAACGTGATGTCTTTCGGTTTTGTTTTGTTCTTATGAAAGAAAACAATGAAAACAAAAGTTACTAATTACTTTAGATAAATTTGTTTGTGGGTAAAGCAGAAAGTTACACAGTTGGCTATTTATACTTTGTCCTTCACGGGTATCGAAACCAGGATTCTAGCGTTGTAAGTCTGGATGCATACCGCATGCTTGATTTCACACATTTTCATTGTTCAGGAAATTCAACTGGCTAATGTAACAGCAAATGACTTAAGCTGAGGTTTTCGTGTTTTTTTAACTGCCAAAAAGATGTTCCATTAACTTCAACGAGACCTTTGTGTCGTACACTTAAGCTAAAAAGAACTTGGATATTAAACATAAGCTTTACGGAATCGTCAACTAGAATTTTGATTATTCCTTATATGAGGAATACTGTAACTATCTGATTAATTTGTTTTTGAAATTAGCTTAACTTTACTGGCAAGTATTCACGGCATACTTGAGTTACTTCTTTAGTCAATATTAATTTTAATTTATCATTTATCAAGCTACCAGATTGATATTTAAATTGTTTTAACATCTATTAGCTATTTAGGTTCATCTTTATGCAGCCAGAAACCTGAATTTTTGGTTAATATTTATCTAAATTTAAGATCAAATTAAAATTATTATAAATCACAACACCCATTAGAACTTTACAAAACTTTATGTGAACGTTAACTTGGTCTTTCTGTTGTTTTTTTGTTCCTTTCTAACCATCAATTGGACTTTCGATTACAATATGTATAAGCTCCAACTCGAACTATTGGACTATTCTTTATATAAACATTAGCTTGGCCTTTGACTTATAATGATCTGTTTGATGTTAAGAACAAAGTTACATGATAAGTTGTATGTGCCGTATCCACCACGGGTATTGAAACCCGGTTTTTGGCGTTATAAACCTTTAAACTTACCGTTTATTAATTGGGGAGGGGCAACTTATGATGGTCAGTATATTTCACTGGCATCCAGGTAAATGTGTTCACATTTTACTGATATTCAAGTAAGTTTTGTCACGTTTTGGATAAAGTACATCATTAATGTAAAAAACATATTAAAATGTATTCACACAAAATTAGTTTATTACTAACTGATATAACTACGCTCGTTATAAAATTGCTATTTGGTTTATGAGTGATCAAATATTTTAAGATTTTGAAATTATAAAAAGTTAAATATATATTATATTTTATTATTTTTCTATTATGAACGGAAAGTTCATTATTTTAATAATCTGAAACATATCCTTAAAGTATTTTGCCTTGGTATTTATCCCAAGGTCTCAAAATATGTATTTGTATGCAGCGCCGTTCGTGGTTTCTCAAGTACGAGCAACGTTGACATGTTCATGAAAAGATACAAAGGACTCGACATGCTAATCCTTGTGTTAGCTTTTATTTTCATACTCGTCGTGGTTTCCATAAAATTAATATAGTTTCATGTGTAAAGAAAGTTAAATGCAAATAATGTATCACTTACAGTAAATAAAAAACTCAAAACAATATTACTATTTATTAAAGAGATTGAAAGAATATCTCACATTATACGTCACCTTCTCGAGAAGAGGACAAAACAATAAAAAACTTTATTTGTATTTACCAGTTCTTATTACCAGTTACGTTGGCCCCTGAGTAATTGAAACTCAGCTTACACTCATAAAATTTGTAAAAAAAAAGAAAATAAATTAGTTTTCAAACAAAAATCATTAGAAATTCGCAAGATCTCCGTACTGAAATGAATTTAGATTCAATATTCTCTGATATAGAGATTCTATTTACACACACACAACACACCCACAATATAAAAACATATTTTGAAAGTAAAACCAAACTATTGATATATCTTACTGCCGAAGTAATATTTATAAAACAAAACAATTTTAACATGAGAAATGAAAGATGTGTGTGTGTGTGTGGCTAAAAGATCCATATGAGTAATTTTGCACATACCCATATTAATGGATACGGGTATAACAGTGTTTGAGGAAACAGCTTGATTTATTGAAGTATGATTCACCTTAATAATATTTACACTAATAGTTTGAGCCCATTAACTTATACATAAAGAATTAAATCTAAGCGAATGATTAACACTGTCAAGGGTTTTTTTAATACCTACTGTGCGTGGACTTTATTTGGTTTAAATAAATTATTAGTTCGATTAACGCCAAGTTTCGATATTGAATCAATGATATTGACAATGGGTTGATTTAAATTTTACCTTATGACTTGTTAACATCATCCATTTGCATGAGTAAACCAGTTTTACTGCTATCAAATAATATATCTACGAACCAACTCAGCTGTGGAAGGTTAAGAGAACAGGTGTATGTGAATGTATCACACAAACCTTTTATCAGCGTAAAGACATCTAAACGATTTTGCTAAGAGCGATCAAATGAAAACCAAATCAAAGCATATAATGAAATAAAATTTAACGCATCTTATTACAGAAAGAAATATATAATTATTTTTCCTTTCTTAGTGGAATCCGAAACTCATAGCATAATAATTCATTACATGTCATTACAATTCTTAGCACGCGTAATATTTTATTTCAAAAGCTGCCAAGAAGCGTATATTTGTGTGAATATTTGGAATTAAGTAGAATTCTACGCAGTGAGCTATCTCTGCTCTGCGCACCACCTGTATCGAAACCCTGTTTCTAGCGGTTTAAGTCCACAGACATATCACTGCATCACTGGTGGGTCATATATTTAATTTAGAAAAAAGATAAATAATCAAAATGTGTTACACATGCCTATATTTCGAACACCTTATTTATTTTATTTAATAAGGTTTACAATTTTTAATAGATTAGATTATTATTTCATACCACATTGCTAAAGTTATTGTGCAGCATACTTCAATCCATGTTTAGATCCGTCCTCTCTGACTTCTGTATGTCAATATCATTGTGCGTTATTTCTTATAGGCCCGGCATGTCCAGGTGGATGAGGTACTCTACTCTTAATTTGAGAGTCGCGGGTTCGAATCCCCGTCACACCAAACATGCTCGTCCTTTCGTAAATCCGTAGACATATTGTTGTACTAGCGGGGTGCATATTTATATGTAATCAAAATCTTGCAGTAATCTATACACACGCATTAAGCACGCGGATAATGAGTTTATTATGGTTACTCCACTAACTTTCAAATTACAGATTATTTTTAAATAAGAAGAAATATTATTACTATTAATACTTAATTATTTTCTGCCCCCTGCTAATACAGCAGCAAGGCTACAACGCTAAAATCAGGTGTTTGATTCCCTTCTATGTGCTCAGCAGATTGTTCGATGTGGCTTTGCTATAAAAAAACACACACATTATTTTCTACCGTAGGATCAACATGTATGTTTTTACAGAGTAAAGTAGGGACAAGAAAAAAAAATATATTTTACAGATATATTAAAACTAAAAAATTAAAGCAAATCCGATAACAATCATAATCTATCGTATTGTTCGTACGAAATCAAGCAGAATGCACATCTAATAATGTTATTTCGTCATTTTTGTTAAATTTCGCGCAAGGTTACTTAAAAACTATCTGCACTCGACAGTACTCAGATAGTCAACATTACCCACTACCAACTCTTGGGCTACATTTTACCATCAAACGATGGAAATGACCGTCATTTATGACTCCCCAACCACTCATGGCTGAGAAAGCAAGGACATTCGTTGCTGAGTTTCGATTCCGTGACTCGTAAAGTATAAGTTATATGCCCTAATCACCATATCATACTAAGTGTCTGTCATTTGGAAGTGATATTTATCAAAAGCTTCAAATTATACAAATGTTAAGTTATACCCAATTTTTATTAATGTGTACTATTTTCAGTTTAAAGCTCAGTTTTTAATGGATGCAATTACATTTTCCAGATATGTTTTTTCTTTTTAGTTGAAAGTTGTTGCAAAATTCGTAATCAAAATTCCTCAAGCTAATCATATATTTATTAGTTTTAATGAATATTTGTTACAAGTTTACCCAGCACTTCTATCGTGGATGTTTGACAGTTGTAGAGCCAAGCCACATTTGGTTATCTGCTGTGTTAAGAGCATGGAATCGAGCCCCGGGTTTTAGTCTTGTAAGTCTGTAAGCTTACACTATCCTACCCAGAAACACTTCTATCACTTCGGTTTTCCTGATACACTAAAAGAGTGCCTTTTAGGAAGAAATGTCAATTTCCGTATCATGATCAGAGTCGTTAATTAATCTGCCAATGAGCATTAATGTAATCTTAACTAATTACTTATAATTCATTAGAATTATATAATGTAATTATACCATACTGATGTTTGTTATGCAAAAAATAATAACAAAAAAACTGTAGAAATATCTTAAATTATATCTAAAATAACTAAACAAATAATTCCTAAAATTATCGCTGATTCCTCTTTCTTCAGAAAAAAAATACATGAAGTGAAGAAGAAAGACAAATAACACAAATCCACAAACATTGTAGTTACCTTAGATTCAGTGTTTCTCACTTTCATTTCTATATTACACGAGTTGGCTATGTTGTAGAGCTATAGACTTCGGAGCTAGCAAGTTGGGTTCAATCTCGTAGATATTGCACACATTATAAACTGTTGACGATTTATAGGCGTGACATTCATGGGTTACGGGTGGTAGGGTACTGCTGACTGCCTGCCTTTTCTCTAGTCATAGAGGAATTAGGGACGATGGCAGATGGTTTTAGTAGCTTTTACTTCAGTATAAAAGCCCCAGTGGCAGAGTGGTATGTCTACGGACTAGCAACGCTAGAAACCGGGTTTTGATACCCTTGGTGGGCAGAACACAGACAACCCATTGTGTAGTTTTATGTTTAACTACAAACAAACAAAATCAATATAAAACGTAAATACAAATTAATTTTTGTAGTATTTTATATAATCTATTAATGAAAGTCTCTGTTTTAGGTGCTACGATAAGCGAATATAAATATGCATGAACTGTAAAAATATGGCATTTGCTCACTATTTCCATTCTATTTAAGCGCCAAGTTGATTTGATTTATGATATCAAATCTCCATCAACTACGCCTACTTTCCGTATCTGAAGACTTCGCCATGATCAAATCTAATTACAAGTGCATGAATTACGGGAATCATAAACTGCTTTCAGGCTTATTCTCTTGTGTTTAGTAGTACCCACGAGATCTGTACTCACTAGCCTCACCTGAAAGTGATAGGTTGCTTGGATTATTTTACAATATCTTTGTGTTGTGAATAGTAACATCTGAGGACTTTTTAGAGGTCAGAGGTTGTTTGTACTGTTAAACAAAATTTTAGGTTATCGCGAACATCAGCTATCTTATTTAGAGGTTGCGTAAATTATTCTAACTTTTATTCATGTATTGCCAACAGAAATATCTAAGAGTTTGCAGTTTTTAACGCTTCTCAAAGTTAATGATTGCTTGGATTATTTTACTATGTCCTCAGCCGTTGATTTTCCACTCCATGTTATCTCGTGTTTGGAATATCTACTAAAGCTGAAACGGATGAGAAACAGCCTCAATGTTATAACAGTATCCTAAAATAAACAAGTAGCAAGTCCAAGATGAAATATTTATGAAAAAAAAGTAAGAAAACGTTATACAGATAATCTGGTAAAACTATGTAATCTTCACAAATACTTATTTCACACAATAACCAAAACATTAGATTACTACTATTTTTATCCTCACTACACAAGCCTCAAATAATTTATTATATCGTACACTGTTTTGTTCTTCTAGCAACAGAGAAATACTTAATAAAATCTATTTCTTTATATCTAGGGAACAGTTGTAAACCTCTTCGGAATAGAACTGTTAGCATTAATGGTCCAAATGGTGAGTATGACTGTCTCAAATTGGACTTTGTTATGAACAAAAATATCGAATTTTGTTCAAAAAATAACAGCAAACTCATTTAAAATATATATGTATATATCATTAAGCCAGACATTTAAAATATAAAAGTTTCAAAACAAGGTTGCAGTTACATGAATTCACCAAAAGGTTATTGTTTTATGTGACATTAATTGTGAGAAATAGATTTTTGAACACAGAGAGCTACCTCGCATTGGAGATAAATCTTTAACAATGATCTCGTCCACTTATTACATATTCACCCATTATAAGTTTCCAGGAAATAAATTTTGAGATGGACATATCTCTATCTTAAACGGTGCCTCATAATGAAGAACTTACACACAACATCAAACTAAAAACATAAATCACGTGCATGTACATAAATCTTAGTGGTAAGGAAATAATAACTTGTGTACATTTTTATATTAATTTTTTAACTTTCATAAAGTTATTTTATTTTATTTTAATGAAAGAAATTTGTTTTTCTTTTCAAAATTCTTATTTCATTACATAGAATAATCATTATTCTGTGAATGTTTTTACTTTCAAAATCTATTATTTTTGCCTAAAATGGAGTTCGCGTTAGGCTTTATATTACATTATCTTTCCACTACAGGAGCTTCATGTGTTCCTGTTATTGAAGAGTGCCAATGTGCGCAGCCTTGCTACAGAATGGAGTTTCTGGAGTTTTATTACGAACACGTATGGAATGACACACGAAATACAACCGAAGAAGGAGTAAAGGTAAGTTGTGGTAAACCCGTGCGTATATCATTATACTGAGAGAAATGCTGTCTAGATTATTCGTTAATATATGTATTAAGAAAACGCCATTTCTCGGGTTTAATGTTTATTACACCCAGTAAAAGCTAGAAACAATTCATATATTATAATATATTCTGCATATTGTTTGTTTTGAATTTCTAGTAAGCTACACGAGGCCTAGCTACGCTAGCTGCTATTAATTAAAGGAAAGCAGCCAGTTATCACTATCAGTCGACAACTAATAGAACATTATTTTACCAACGAACAGTGAGATTGACCTACCTACGACTGAAATGGTGAGCCTGTTTTGTGGGACAGGGATTCGAACTTGCGTTACTCAGATTGCGAGTAAAGCGCCCTAACCACCTGGCCATGTTGAGTTCATTGCGCAAGTTATTATTATTTTTCTACTAAACTTATCTAGACTATTTACGAATAGTATAAATGCATTAGTATTACTCTGTTACTGATAAACTTTTATGAATATGAATTATATGGATTTTTTTTTTATTTAGTGCGCTTTCTTGTGTATTAGATGCACAATGTTGGCCCAGTAAGGCCAAGTGGATTAAGGCGTTCGAATCGTAACCTGAGGGTCGCGGGTTCGAATTTCCATAGCACCAAACATGCTTGTCCTTTCAGCCGTGGGAGCGTTACAATGTTACAATCAATCCCACTATTCGTTGGCAAAAGAGTAGCCCAAGAGTTGGCAGTGGGTGGTGATGACTAGCTGCCTTCCCTCTAGTTTTACACTGCTAAATTAGGGACGGCTAGCACAGATAGATCTTGTGTAGCTTTGCGCGAAATTAAAAAAAAGCACAATGCTAACCAAAATGGCCATTTTTGACAGTCGTGCATTCCAAATATTTCGCAAACGAACATTTCACACTCTCTTCTAAATAGTTATTTCAGAATTTATTTTTGTTCTATAAACCTAAACTTGTTTACATTCCTACCTATTTTTTTCTGTGAAAATATCGTATTATTACGATTGTTATTATTATTACGTATTATTACGATATTTTACTTTATCATTAGTTTGAAATTTCCCTGAATGACAGATAAAACATTCAGGAGAAACTCACGTCGTCTGATTTTAAAAGAGTTGTGTTTTCAGTAGATAAACCTCAGAATACTTATTTCTTATGCGGAAGAATATTTTGTTTCCTCATTGACGTATGCAAGAGTTACGAAAGCCTATTAACTCAAGTATACTGTCGCAAATACCATTAATTTCAACACATTGTAAGTATTACATTTTGTTAACTTTTACGTTGAAATGTTTTGGCTGCCGGATGTGGTAGTCGTAAGAAAAACAAAATAACGAGGTGAGCCTTGCTATTCGAAGTTCGATCAGTTATGCCGTTGAAATGAGTTGGTCGATAACATCATCAAATACACTTTTAATAAATGATAGAAAGATACATATTGAACTTGCGCACCAAGCAGGTCTACTCAGATGTTTGCCTATCAAGTGGTAAGGTGAGACTAGAATCATTAAACAGTACTTTGAGGTCTCGCCTTATTCGATATTAGTTTTTTTTATATTTTCTTATTATCGGAGCAACGCACTCTTCGTCGGTCAGACTTCATGCGCTCTTTCAGTGAGATGAAGGAATGTTCGCCATACAATACTTTTAACACTAATTCTTGTATACATATACATTAATAAAACTTTGATGTAGTCACTAAATTTAAACTGCTGATGGAGTTTTATTATTTTACTTACATAGTGATGTTTTCAAAACTTGTTTCATGATTAAACTATTGAAGATTTGATATTAAAATAGATCATATTAGAATCTAATGCATTTGTCCCACAGAAATAACAGTTTTTGTTTTAGGTTTTGTAGCTGATCTTTGTTTGTTTGCTTCTTTTGAATTTCGCGCAAAGTTAATTGATGTTTTGAAAAATATATTTCTTTAAAGTCACGCTAGCTAATTTAGCAGTGTAAGACCAGAGGGAAAGCAGCTAGTCATCACCACCCACCGCCAACTCTTGGGCTACTCTTTTACCAACGAATAGTGGGATTGACTAACACATTATAACGCCCCCACGGCTGAAAGGGCGAGCATGTTTGGTGCGACCGGGATTCGACCCCGCGACCCACGGATTACGAGTCGAACGCCTTAACACGCTTGGCCATGCCGGACCTGTAGCTAATCTATCGATTGGTATAGACAAAACGGAAGAATTTGTTACTCACAAATCTTGACTAAATTTCAATTACTGAAACTATACAGTTGTGTTTGGTACACCAATCATAAATGTTCGTCTTCATATATCTCTTTATTTACGAATATGCTTCCCATAGTGGCTCAACGATAAATATGAGTGTAGAGCAAAGGTAGACAACATTGTAGCTTTGCAATTAACAATACACTTAGTTTGGTAAAACACGCAACTGACTTTATATATGAAACTTTGTGACACAAGTGAGAATAACAATAAGGTTGAAGAATTGTTATTTTTTACTTTACTGAGATTCGTGACTTTAAAAAATATATTTTTCAAAACATTAAGTAACATATGGAAAATAACGAGATTTTACAATTTAAGATAGGTTGGATATATTTAGGGAAATTCAGTTTTATGAAATCTTCAAGTTGTAGCACTTGCTTAGCATCTAGTTTCTTATGTTAAATCACGTCAGTCCAGATGAGGAGATGAAATCCTCGACAAGTGTTGATGACGTTAATGTTTAGGAATGAATTACCAAATCAATTTTATTCTTGGACTGGCGTCGTTCCAGTTTAGCCTGAGGTGAAACAGCGTTCATTACCTGGTATTTTACAAATGAAACATCATTAAGCTGATGACAAGTTTCATATTTATGAACGCCCTCTAAAAACTTTTATTGCAAAGCGATGTATGCTCACTCCACATTAGGCATACCAGGAAATAAATTCTCTTCTTGTGTAGACTCTCTTCATAAAAGTGTTTGGCAATATGCTGTATCAACAGTAGAGCTAAAGTTGAAAATTCATTTATTTTATTAATAGCTAGAATTATAAAAGTTGTAATATTTTGTTACATTTTTTACGCTCCCATATATTGAAAAGTAAATAAAAAATGTAAAGAATAAGCAGGCTGACCCGATTGTAGGAAATTACAGTTAATCCTTCGAAATTGTGTTTCGAGCCTGAACCGTTTATAACCTCATATATTTAAATATATATTTGATGTTCTTATTCTCATTTATGCGCCACACCAAACATATTTCAATATACGGGGTGTTCAAAAAGTCACTGTGCACTTATATATTTATTAACAGACATGTTTCAATATAGAATACAGGAGGTAAATATGAATGACAATTATAAACTGTTGAAAGTGACCCCAGTTGGCATCAATACAGGCTTGAATCCTTCTTATTTTGTTTTTAAACACCGCTATTTGTTGCTGGCTTGAAATATGATAACATATGATTATAAAACTACACAGTGACTTTCCGGACACCCTGTATATATACGGTCCAGCATTGTGACAGCAATAAGTCTCGTATTGACAATGTTAAAATTAGGGATTCACTTTCTCTCGATGAACATAGCAGATAATCCGATGTGACTTTCATATAATAAAACACACATACATAATATCAATAATCCAAGTAAGACTTGTTTTTTGAAATATACACACTTTCTAAATACCAAAAGTATATATTTTGGTGACACAAACGTCAGCCTCAGCCAATTCTTAGATTTACCGCATTCACCAAATAAAATTTTAAAGCTACGAAATAAAAAAATTTTGAAACATTATAATTGTTGAATAATTGCTTTACCAAGAAACAGTTCGTAGCATTAATATTACATATATTAGAATCCATAATTTAATACAGTTTTTTCCTGATGAATCAAAAACAAGACAAATATTAAATGCATAAAAATAAGTTCATTTTCTAGTTCTGTTTCTTAATATCTCATTTTCCAAGGTTAACGACGGAGTGTGGAATATTTGAAATCGATTTAAATCAATTAAGTATGCTAGCTCCAGGTATAGAGATATATGCAACAAAATACCTGCAGGTATATAAATATAACATGTGAGATAAGAAATATCTCCAGGAGAGAAAGAACAAAACTAAGTTTAAATCCTGTTCTGAAGAACTGGTGGATCTGTATTTCCTACTCAATCTTGTTCAAAGAAAATCCTTGACATGAAGAGGATTAAAGATCTTTGATTTTGTTTGTGAACTTCCACAGTTGAACTACGATGTATTAATATATTTTTTGTTTTGAATGAAAAATGCTTTTGAGATGGTAAATTAATTCAGTTAATTTCATTCTCAGGAAATAGATGTGGGTCGCTGCATTGGAGGATGTAGCCATCTAGAAGAAGATAGATTTCACTGCGTGCTTAGGTGAGTTGAATTATTATATCTTCAACCTAAACTGAGAAATCGAAACCACAACGAAAATTAAAGATAAGTAGTGGTCATTTAATTCATGGAGTAGTAAGTTAAATATGTATACATGTTCATTACATTCTACTGCATGAAAACTGTTTCTATAGCGTCTATTTTGAATGTTTTCTATTACTCTGGATAAATATTTCATTTTAACGTCTTTAAAACAGCATGCTATTTTTATAGTAGTCGTAGTATTTACATGTTACAGTAAGGAGTATTTTGGTGTTAATTTTTTTCTTAGTTAATAAATAAAATAAGATTTTATTTATCTATTTATCTCGAATTTTAAACATTAACGTTATTATATCAACCGTAGTTTTGTACTTAGCATAAATAATATTTTAACATGTTAACGTAATTTCTATAAACAATAAACTATTTCTATTGTTAAATCAAAAATATTGCTCTCGAGTGTATTGTCTTAAAGATTTGCAGCAACCGACCAATCATATATTTTGTCTAGATTGTTATATTCGCATATTTATTCTGGAAAAATACCTCAGTGGTTCAGCAGTAAGCTTTAAAATTTATAACTCTAAAATTCGAGGCTCAATCACCACGCTGGACAACGCATAGATAATTCATTGTGTTGATTCGAGTTTAACAACAAACAGGTAAACGAATCGTTTATAACTTGCTAATAACACTATTTTGCAAGGTTTGTGCTGTGCTTTTAGTACTAATACGCGATGCGCCTCGTACCCCACAAAGGCTCATTGGTAAGTCTTCCGGATTACAACTCTAAAATTCAGGTTTTGTTACCCGTGGTGGTCAGAGTACAAGAAGCTCAGCTCATTGTGTATCTTTGTGCTTAATAACAATCAAATATGCACTTAATTGGCTGAAAAGTGATATTGTTATAGACCCAGAAAAACAATATTAAAATAATGGAATTATACGTTAGTAATTGTTTACGTTTTTACATAACAAAAACTTCAGACATATATTGTTTTATAAAAAAAGCTAAAAGTGTTTACCCTAGTAATAGTTTCTTACTAAATTTTACGATGCTGCTACATGAATCTTCTGCCAATACAGGAGATACTTCTTTATGTGTGAAATCTGCCTGTACAACTGGTTTTAGAATGGTTCAGGTTTAGAACGTGAAAAGAGTATTTACTAACTTTTAGAAACCACTGCAAAAACAAAATCAACAATCTTATCACTGTAGATAACTGAATTCTTTTTCTTCTAAACACTTAATTAAAACATATTCGTGATATTTATCAAAATTAGCTAAGTTCTTATATCATATATTTTCATTTATAAGTAGATATTTCTTATACTCACTAAAAATTTTACAAATATACTGGTAGTAATAGCTACCCCGGTTTTTTATGAACAGTCATTTTTCTACATTTTAAGTTAGTAACTCAACTTTTACTCAACTTTATAAGTTAGTAACTTTGGACATCTCTAGAAGTCTTCTATGTTTGGACCTAAATTTCCTGATTCATATCTAGATCATATAATGAACAATCAAAATATGTTAAAATAGAATACGTTAGAAGGGCTTGTACATATATTTTCAATGTGTGAAAGGTCTGCAGTTAATCTGGATAAACCAGAAAGAAATATCATCAAGCTAACCTTTAAAGTACATAAGTTGGTATTCGTTTATGAAATGAAAGAGAATTTGATAACAACGTGAAAACTGTATTAGTAGTAATCCAGAAAGGTTATGAATTAGCTTTTTATTTTTATATTCATTGAACCATAATGAAACTGAAATTAAGGGAAGGTTCTGTGCAGAGATAGGTCTTCTAGTACAAGTTATCAAATTAATATTTTTGAATGAGAAATATTAAAGTTAATCGCACTTCTTAGGGAAATGTTCCGAGTTCCGTGTTGTCCTTGAAACAATTTCGATCTGATGGTTAGGGTTAAGCTTAACACGACAAATTTCATTTTAAGGAGAATTTGCAAAAGACAGAAAGAACAATGTGTGGCCACACAAAGTGTATGTAGACATTCCTCTACTGGTATATTAAGTTCACAGGTGCACAAACAAGTAATATTGAGTGTATTTGAGTAGAGAGTAGCATGAACATTACTTTCATATTTTACAGTTCATGGACCATTTATAACTTTAAGTACATTTTATTAAAGTCTTATCCAAATGGTCTACGGTTCAGGAATATCATATCACGTAATTGGTACCAAAACTTTCTCTTGGCAACGAATGAAGTTCATGTTTTACTTTTCACTTCATGAAGTTTAAAAACTCTCCATTAAAACAGAAACTTGAAACAAATGTTAAGTTATACAACAACTTTATATACGCTACCTGGCGTGTTGTTGTTGGTAGCTAATCCTTTCTTTCTTATGGAGTCTTTTTCCTGCAATTTATTTCTCTCGCTCCAGGATCTTGGAGGTAGTAAGTGTATTCTTGGCTTACGCTCCTTTGAAGAGACAAATTAACGATTAACACAGTTAATCGAAATACATGAAACTCTTCAGAAGTCACTTTCTCGTGTATATGTTTGTGAGAGGCTGGTATTCCTGAACATTGAGTTTGCAGTTTTGAGTAAAACTAATGCCTGTCTTGCGTGTGGTAGGTTTCTGTTCAATAGTTTTATACATTCATATAGATGTTGTACTTCTCCTTTGCTTCGTGTTTCAAATTACTGTATTCCTGGCTTTGCATCTCCATGAAGTACTGTAATATGAATATCCTTTGAAAAGTGCTTTAACAAAAATCACCAGTCATAAGGTTAACCATGACAAAATTGTACTACTAGGAATTAGTAATGAACTAAATGTATAGGTGGTAAACACAAATCATTAGTAGCATGGATCACACCTGGTGTTAAACACCTTTGACTAGAGCGTGTAAATTGTTTTCCTAAAATAAGAGTTATCCATTAATAACCAGGCTCTTTTTGAATTTGGTTAATTGATTGAGTAACCTAAAATATACATAGCTGATTCTTTAAAAGCTTGTAATACATTACATACTACAATAAGAATTACCAAAGTAAAACATCTCTAAACATTCACGATGTTAGAAAAACATGTAGGCTCAAGACATCTTGATGGAAATGAATGAAAACCCTACAAATCAAGTACTTCGAAAGGTCTACCTTTCTTCTTCAAGGGCAAACTGGAAATGCATTATACAGTTTACTCCTGAAGAAGGAAGCAACACATTTCAAAAGCTCTGTGATTATAGGATTTTTATTCTTTTCTAAACATTCAGTTGCAAAAAGCTATTAGCTTTAATTGGGATTGGGATTAGGCTTAGATTATTTGACACTTGTTAACTCATATATTAATATTAACATGCAAATCATGTTAGAAATTTATTTCGTGAAGCTAGTTCTACGGATAGTATAGTTTTTTTTTTTTCATTTACATAAGTATTTAATAATGAACCAAGCAAACAACTTTAACTAGAATATATGCACTTAAATCTTAAAAAATCTTGTCGCTTTTTCTTCTGTATCACTAATTCCTCTTCTATCACGTGTTCAAACGAATCTTTCGTTTCATTTGAAAATACTTGTTTAGGGAAAGGTAGGAATTTTTTCTTCCCATGTTATTTGATATTTCATGCTATATATAGTGTTCATTCAGCCTTATCACTAAGTTTATTTGTTTTTGAATTTCGCGCATAGGGCTACACAAGGGCTATCTGCGCTAGCCGTCCTTAATTTAGCAGTGTAAGACTAGAGGGAAGGCAGCTAGTCATCATCACTCGCCGCCAACTCTTGAGCTACTCTTTTACCAACGAATAGTGGGGTTGACTGTCACATTATAACGATTCCACGACTGAAAGGGCGAGCATGTTTGGTGTGATAAGGATTCGAACCCGCGACCCTCCGATTACGAGTCGAGTGCCTTAGTCATCTGGCTATGCCAGGCTTTTATCACTAATTACAGTAGTACTTCATAGTAGACAGCTTGATTAAACAAAATAGCGGCTTAAAAATCGCTCGCTTAAAACAACCGTTAAAATATCTGAAGGTTATTCATAAAATCACCTAAATCGCTCTAAACGTATTTATGGAGTGAATCAAAATTTTACTACTTCAAAGAAGTGTAGTGTATATTAGTGGCCTTCCCAAAAAAGTTTACATATAAAATAACGAATCTTATTGTTCTAATTCGTTCACAAAACTCTTCCGTCTGGGGTCCCAATGATTTGTTTCTTGTACCGAATAAGATACTGATATATACATACGATATTGGTCAAAATGTTTGCATGCTATTCTACATTGATGTTATTTTATACACCCATGGAGACGTTATTGAGTAAATACTCGAGTGGCAACAGAGAAGGTAGCGTATGATCAGTTTGGTTTAGTTTGGATTGAATTTCACGCAAAGCTACACGACGGCTATGTGCGCTAGCCGTCCCTAACTTAGCAGTGTAAGACTAGAGGGAAGGCAGCTAGTCATCACTACCTACCGCCAACTCTTGGGCTGCTCTTTTACCAAAAAATAGTGCGATTGACCGTACATTATAACGCCCCTACAGCTGGAAGGGCGAGCATGTTTGGTGTAACTGGAGTATATGATCAGACAAACATGTACGAGTTGTAATTAAACAAATTAATCTGGTATATATTTAGACGAAAAATTGTTTATATCACAGTTACGTGATTCAAACCGGTTTTCAACCACGGTTTAGAAATATTATTTTACAACGCTAAAATCAGGGGTTCGATTCCCCTCGGTGGGCTGAGCAGATAGCCCTTTGTGGCTTTGCTATAAGAAAAACACACAAAACACAGAAATATTATTGAACTTTTTTCCTTTATACAAGAGATATTTGCTTTAGACACAATAATGGGGAAATTTATTTTATTTTGCTAGGTAGTAGTTTATGTATGCGATAGTAAAAGAATAAATGAGGTAGAGATGTCAGGTCCAGAGAATGGCTGAAGACAGTGAAGCAAAGGCCTGTCATTCCGTCGAAGATAAATTCCAATGAGAAGGACAAAAACAAAGAACTCTAACATATTGGCCTTAACAGAACTGGACAGAGATCTATAAATCCAGTTGCATGGTTTGGATCCATAAATCCAATGCCATACGTTTACAAGTGGTTATTTTGATCTGTATAACTTGCTTTAAGCATTTATCCGTCAAACACACATATACACCTGATTCATATAAGATGGCGTGCTTTTTTGCATAATCTTTCTTTAGACAATTTCTCTGTATTAGATGTTCCAGGAAAGTCTACTGGTAGAAGCCAAGAAACTACTGTCGAAAATAACCATTTCTCGAGCAGCTTAGCACATCAAGTTCAAAAGAAGTCTTGCAAAACCTTAACACAGGAATAGAATGAACACATTCTAAGATTGCCCAAACAAGGTTATTTGGTAAGAAGGGCTATTGCAAACTAATAGTAACCGGAATTCACCGCCGTCATCTGTTATTTAGGTAGGAAAGCAATTCAACTTACATTTAGGACACTAGCGACGTGCTATCTTTTCTGATGTTTCTGGCTTGTTAAAGCTGATGAAAGGGCGAACATATTTGGTGTGACGGGGATTCGAATCTGCGACCCTCCGATTTCGAGTCAAGTGCCTTAACCACCTGGCCAAGCTTGGCCTCCTGATGAGTAATAAAATCGAATCGTGTAAACGAGCGTCGCACGCTTAGCATTGTTGGTAAATATTAATATAGTTATTATATAGGAAACAAACAACTATAACAAACAAATAATTTTATAAAGACAGGTATATATTGACTTTTACGTACCATAGTTTTTAATAGTAATACAGAAAGTTTCATGCTACAAAAATTATTAAAACAAGTTAGCCGAAATTACAGAAACCAAATTATTTAAAATTTTAAACACTTTATTCTTACTTTGGTTAAGACTAACATAACTATTGTATAAGAATAATATTGACGAAATTTTAATTAACTCGGTTGTTGTAGACTTTCTTGTTTCAATAATATTTTTAGCATTACAACTTTCTGTAGTACTAGAATTTAAATATTTCCCTTTGTGCTTGTTATTATGATCATCCAAACAAGTATATCGCGTCAAAGTAAAGAATCCTGTTGCAACAACAACGATTGTGTTGTTGTGTGGTACTTGGTGTTCATAAAATAAGAATTATTTAAGTGTCAGAGGCTGACTTATGCACGTTAGTGGACGGCGCCAAGAGGCCAAACCTTTGAGGTACGACATGAGAAAACCATGACGCCACTTGAGTCCTTGTTGGAGGTGGAGCTTTTTTCTGTTCGACTAACGTATAGGTTAAACTAGCCAAGACACATTTTAGACCCCACGCTAAGCGTCGTCGGAGAAGCGTCTTTATGGTAATTCATTTGCTTTGCTGTCACTTGGAGAACAATTGTATTAATGAATACACGAATCTCTACAAGCACCTTTACAGACTGGCTTTTAATCTTCAGCTGTTATTGGCATTGCTGTAGTACAGACACAGCTCTGAGACCTCTTGAACTATTCATTCATCATTTGGCGAAGCTGATGGGTCAGACACGATCGTGTGCTGTGTACATGATCGACCTGCTGCCGGACGGCCAAAGCTGGAATGTGTCGAACCCTGCGTTTCTATATACGTACAACAATTGGTTTCTTAGTTGGATACAAAATAATTACACCTTGGTAGAAAATGGTGATCATTTATTTCAGAGGACCCTAAAGAGTAAACTCATACCCGAGTAAGTGGCAGACAAAAGGAAAACAATTCTGGTATTAATATAATGTAGATTCCTTGAATTAGGATGTAAAATATCTATGCTAAACCACAAAATGAGCAAAAGGTAATGGACATTAGGTTATTGAATCTATTACATGTATTTATTAATATTTCTTTCTTTTTTAAAACTTGGCCTCCGTTTCAATATTAGTAGTAACTATATGTTTCGACGAATTTTTTGTAGTGTTTTACTTCTCTATTCTGATTTAGTGAAACATGTGCTGACAAATTTGCGTAGTTGTGCTTTCATCCTTTCTTTTCAAAATAGTATACGAATGTCATAAAATTAAAGACCCGTCGTGATCAGGAAGTTGAGGCACTCGACTCAAAATCTGAGGGTCGCGGGTTCGAATCCCTGTCACTCCAACTATGCTCTCCCTTTCACCCATGGAGGCGTTATAATGTGATGGTCAATACCACTATTCGTTGGTAAAAAAATAGCCCAAAGGTTGGCGGTGAGTGGCGATGATTTACTGTCTTACACAACTAAATTAGGGACGATTAGCGCATTAGCCCTCATGTAATTTGCGCAAAATTCAAAACAAACCATAAAATTAAAGTTGGATGATAAATTTACAATTGTATTGTAGAAATAAGAACGTACAAAAAACCACTTGAAGAAAAATTAACTGTAGGTTTGATTAAATGTTCACATTATTCGAAATCTTTATCATATGATGTTATTTTTCAACTAACGCTATTAATAAGTTTATTAATTTGAACCAAATTCATGAACTATGCATTAAATGTTGCTTTTAAATCAATAATATCAAACACGTTGTCCACAAATAATATAGTGTTTCTGTCTAAACGATAAATAAGAAGAAAAAGATCCGGGTCACCTGCTGGGACATGTAGTTTTCAGGCGCCAAGCTATTCTTTGGAGCAACAGGAGGCGTTGCATTCCTTGGTAGGAACATTAAAGGACACAAGATCTAATTATATGGACAACCTTCAGGTGTCCTTGTAAGAGAGGGAATTACACTGCTTTATTGAAAAGAACTTTGCTTTGCTGTCCAGATTTGGATTGACCCTTAACATTTTACAACTAACGATGAGAAAAATAAACAGCAAGTTACTGAATAGCAAACTTTAGGTGGTCGACTGAGAGTGACGGGAACAGTGCTAGAAAACAACCTAGAAGTCTACAGAATTTTTCTCGTCTTCTCATAGTTTTATCGCTGTATCTTGTGTTTCAAATTGGTAAAACTGTTCAAAAAATAAAAATACGCTATGAATGAGTACGTTTGTTTCTAAAATAGTGTATGTTCTTAATTAGCACTGATCAGATTAAGAAAGTTTATATTAATGGTTTATTTATTTTTCTTAATGAAATTATGTAATAAGACCAAAATGGGAGTTTTTATTTATTTATTATTTATACTTTGCTGATCAAGACTCATAAACTTGTTCTGATTTTATTCTAGTCTAAGATAACCATACCTTAACTGTGTGTGAGTGTGAAGACCTTGATTCAATTTGTAGATGTTTTGAATCTTATAGTGTGGTGAGATTTCCATATGAACATATTAAACATAGTTATTTATTTGCAACTAGTGTTTAAAGCATCATCAAAACGAATTTGGGAGTGGTGAAATCCAACGATACTTTTAGGGAATGCCTTATAAGTGGACATTCCTACTTCATAATAGTCAAAATCTTAAATGTATGTTGAACGAGCTTCAGTGAATTGAAACAGGATAAACGCAATCAGTTGGTCGTATTCAAAACAGCATAAAAACATCAAAAATGAACATTTCAAAATAACAAAGATTTTTTATAAGGATATACTCCTGTAAAAGCATATCAGTTTGTTTTATTATGAAATGGATTGAAGTTTGTACGTATAATTTAGTTTTTAACTTTCTCTTTTCTCTGAGGTTTTCTGGATGTAAAAAATAGAATTTCATTAAATTTTTTAAATCTCACTGTGCATCAGATGAAATAATTAATTTTAAAAGAACAGTTATGTTGATTTTGTTGTAAAGTATTCAATACCTAGTAACCAATACTTTTCAACTTTTAATGCAGACATTGTAAATATTTATTCGGAGCTATTAAACGTGTTAGTTAAGCTTTCGTGCAAATAGACGCATCATAAATATTCCCACTTTAACTGCTGTTTGAATAATTGTATAGAAGCTAGTCAAAATGTAGTCCCACGTAATATCCATTTAGTTGAAATAAGTGGAGCTAAACTTATGTTAGATTAATTTTCGAATTTTGTGCTATTTACGTTTATACCAAATATAAAATCATGTAGGCTTAACCAATATCATAACATCAGGCTAGGGCTAAGAAAAACTCGTTTTAACAGGGTGATAAGCACATAAGTATATTTTGGAATTTACTAGCAACAGATATCACATTTAAGGTTCTGAAAGTAACACGTTCATAGTATCTCAGTAAAATTGCGCGTGCTTATCCTATAATTCACGAAAGTAATTTAATGATAAAACCTTACAATACGTAATATTGAAACAAAATAAACATCAGTGGTTCAACAAAAAATAATCCTATAAGGAATGATTGTTTGAGAAAAATTCCGCAATTGTATGTTGTACGGCAAAGTTGGTAAACTTAGTTTAAATAACTATAGACGCATTGTAATGAGTCAGCGAATAAAACGACATCAATATTGTAAAATACTTTTAGTGTTGACCAAAGTAACGGTTTCTCATGAATCAAAATTCTCCACAGCTTTATTGTTTTACTGGCTTTAAAGGAATAAAGACATCACACACGTTGAAAACACTTTGTGTCCATTTTCTCAGATTATGATATTTGAGGGTTCCAAACAGAAAAATATATCAGCATATGTATAAGCATAACTGTGAAGTTTGGTACTCTTTTAATTTGCGCTCCCTGGTGGCTTAGCAGTAAGTTTGAGAGATTGTAACGTTAAAATTTTGGCTCAGGTGCAGACAACTGATAATGCACAGATAGTCTAATATACAGCTTTACATTTAATAAGAAACAAACATTAACACGGAATAACGGTAATTCTCAATAGCAGTGTTGGACATAGAAAAAATAGCCCGTTGGTTAGCTTTGTGTTTTGCAACAGATAAACAAAGTTTTTTTTTAGTTGACAGGCACTCGATAAATTTGTAATTTTAACAACTCTAATGACTGTATAACACAAAATCTCAGGGGGAAATGAACCTCCACACATACACATATGTGTATATATACACACAAGGGATTGTTTGTTTGTTTGTTTGTTTTGGAATTTCGCACAAAGCTACTCGAGGGCTATCTGTGCTAGCCGTCCCTAATTTAGCAGTGTAAGACTAGAGGGAAGGCAACTAGTCATCACCACCCACCGCCAACTCTTGGGCTACTCTTTTACCCACGAATAGTGAGATTGACCGACACATTATACGCCCCCACGGCTGGGAGGGCGAGCATGTTTAGCGCGACGCGGGCACGAACCCGCGACCGTAGGATTACGAGTCACACGCCTTACGCGCTTGGCCATGCCAGGCCCCACAAGGGATTGAGTACATTATATTTAAATATATGTAAATCTGCAAATCACGTGACAGCCATAGTCAATGTAAAGCCGCGATGGAATAGATTGTATCAGCACTACAATTTAATACTGTTTGGCATTACTTAAATAGGGCTTGGCCATTGTGAATTATAACATATTTTTATAAAAGTTTGAAAACTGTATAAGGTGTTTCAAGAAGGTGTTTAGGTTGGGCCCGGCATAGCCAAGCGTGTTAAGTGTTCGACTCGTAATCCGAGCGTCACGGGTTCGAATCCCGGTCGCACCAAACATGTTCGTCCTTTCAGCCGTGGGGGCGTTATAATGTGACGGTCAATCCCACTATTTGTTGGTAAAAGATTAGCCCAAGAGTTGGCGGTGGGTGGTGATGATTAGTTGCCTTCCCTCTAGTCTTACACTGCTAAATTAGGGACGGCTAGCAAGATAGCCCTCGAGTAGCTTTGTGCAAAATTCAAAACAAACAAACACTTAGATAGTCTCATGCAATCAGAAATGATCTCTTTTGGAAATAGTATGTAATCATCGTTTCTGACTCAAAATATTTATACACCCGGATCGTAAAGATGTGTTTATGTTGGGGCATGAGAAAATAAAGAAAAATGTATGAAGGCGTACTCCAACTGTGTTGTGCGAAGTGTGAGTCTTTTAACAGCTGAGAATTAATGACTAAGAGGTCAATGGCAAACGCTGTCCACGAATCTCAGGCAACACAATAAAGAAGGTTCTCTCTCTAGAAGAGAGACACAAATTGCTTCTTCTGTTCAATTGTTACATATTTGAAGCAACTGAAGAGTACAAGAAATATCTATAGTATTACTGATAAAGTCACCGGGTACAGCGTCTATGGATTTATGTTCGATCCGGTAGTTGAAAAAAGCGCTAAAAAACGATCGCCAGTCGTCATAATACACTATATGGATTAAAGAAATGCAACAAAGAGGACTGGTATATTTTGAACATTAATATCTTATGATGACGACTTTTTCCAAAAGAAAAAGCTTTGCGGGACTAGTTTCAAAACGCATGGTCATCAGGCAGAATATGGCCAGATGTGGCTACGTGCACCGTAACGAAGTAGTGAGGCTGCGAAATGGTTTTCACTTAACGTGCTCAATCTCAGTATAACACTTACAGTAGGTTGCTTGTATTAAAGACCAGTAATTTTGCTTTTTTAGCTTTATTTTAGCTACAAATGAAAATATCTGACAATTAAGTGTACATAAAGATATTATATATACATATGTCTATATTATCGTTGTTTTCTTCCCCAAGAGATGAAAAGAACGAAGGAAAGTGTCTTATGTCTCTTCAGAAAGAAGAACCACTGTGTGCACCTGTACAATTCAACACCCACGTGTTTACAACACGCAACGGTGCAGTGAAATCAGTGCTCTCTATAGAAGACTGTGCCTGTCAGTGATGCAGAAGTGTCTTACGAGTGTCTTGAACAAAAGAACGTCTTATGATTAGTTAAAAACAACGTGTTCGCGTAACAGCAGAAATTGTGCTGGAAGACATAAGATATATCCTGCAAAGACTGATATACTAGTATCCTTTCCATGAAGATCCCTATGTTTATCTAATATGGTTTTGTTAAGGCATTAGTTCAACGCTTTCTTCTCTAACAGTTTCTCTGCAGCAACAAACGTTACACTGGGGGACTAAGTTTATAAAGAAGTTGCTGGCAGGTTTTGAGAGTTTTAATTACTTCTTATTTTACTATAAGAACAGAAGATATATATACATATGTGCTAGAGTTTATGCAAATTATTTGCACATAATCTGCATTTGTTTATTTGAAAGACAAACAAATTATTATAAAAAATGTGTCCGTCATAGAAATAAGACATACTTTGCTTCTTTCTAGTTTATAAAACGTTTATTTCACTACATTTCACATTTTATTTTATTCTATTAAATTTAATAAAGCAGAACCTTGATATTCCAATGATTTGCAAGATTTTTCATAAAGGTGAAACATACTTGTTTAAACTTGCACAAGAAATACTATTTTATGTATCGTTCTGCATTATAACTTGTGTAGATTGTTTTAGTTTATTCTATTTGTCATGTATACTAAATTTTAAAAGCTTCATTTATATAGATTATGTCACAGATCATAAAAAAGTAGGAGGTATGTTAGTAAAATCTCTGAAGGTCTTTATAAATAATCTTAGCTTAAATAAACGCTAAAAACTTTATAAAGAATTTGTAGCTCTGTTTCTTCTGTAAGAAGATCACTTGTAATAACCACCATTTTTGAACATGCTTAAAGAAATATCGAATAAGTTCAGTTTTTATTTGTATGAAATACTGGTTATTCAGTCAAAATGTTGTAAATACGCTTTATTTTTAAATATTTTCATAATTATTTTTACATTTTATTACCTACCTTAAGCCAACTATGCTTCCACTCTGCAGGTATCTTTCCAATACACCATATGCATTTGTAAGGTATTAAACCATTAATGATAATCAAGTTAAAAATGACTGATTTAATAAAATTACGCAAAACGTTTTATTTTATAATTCAAGTGTTTAAATCTTTTACCAAGCACATCTGTATTAATTAAGGTTTTATAGCTACTATGTTCTAAATAAACTTTAATATACTTTTGTCTGGTTTTATATCTCTGCCTTATTCTAAGTTTTTTCTCATCAATACAATACATATACAAAACAAACAGTATTTAAGTAAAGATTTATTACCTAAACATAGATTTATCCTCAACAAACAAACTGTGCATTAAGAGTAGGGGTTAATCTGTCTTAAAAATGACAGATGTTTTCCATTATTAGTACAGTTAGTATGATTTAAGTCAAATTTTTTAGAAGCAAAATATTCTATAACGTCAGTATTCTGTCCTTCTTAGTAGTTTTTAATCTTTATTGAGAAAATAAATAGTTTGGATTAAAATACGTATACAAAATCCATAAAAATATACACGACTAAAACATTTACGTGTGAATGAGTGGGCAATAAACCCTTATTCAACATACTAATTTTCAGTCGATTTCTGTATAGGTGCTAATACCAACTGTTCTCAGTACGTTCTCTATCTTTTCGTATTTAGCTGACATTTAGGTCAGTGAAAGTTCAACAGTTCTTTGGATTTATACATAAAGAATTAGGACATGCCCAAAATTCCATTTCTATCAAATTAACCATACTATTAAAGTTTATATATATAATTATTCCAACCAATAAAATATCTAAATTGTTTGTATTGCAATACAATTTTAAAATATGGTCTACGATCTTTTTTGTATTTTCTGAATTTGAAACGACCAAAGTTAAGAAGTGTAATACCACAACATCCAAAATTAGCTAAGAATAGCATTTTAACGTTCAGCAAACGTATCCTATAAGCACGTGCTGTAATTGTTTCCCATTTTAAAATACGATTTTTTATTAAAGTATTCTGCATATATGGGTACTATACATGTGGAATACTGAGATATTAAAAAAATATTTTCGCATACTTTCAAAACAAAAAATCTCACTCATTTAACAATCTGTAAAAAGTTCTATATTTCTTTATGTTTTATACATAGCAGCTTTAAAACACATGAAGTGTACGGTTTTACAAGATAAAACACATTTACTATGAACTTGTTCGGAAGCTAATATTAAGCATAATACTTGTATTTTGCATTAATGTTTACCAGTTAAAGTCGTACAGTATACAGCTAACCTCGAAATGTATATTTTTTAAATAACACTATACTTTAAGAAGTGCAGAATAGTCCTTATCCTTGTCCTCAAGGTATATGACTTCATGAAGTATATCCTGTATTTGCAATGTTCGGGATATCCTTAACCCTAACATACTTGTCACTGTTTTAACTTACAGTTTCACTCACATCTTACCTTATCTTAGAATTATTCTAAGTATACTTTAATACTAACTTACTTCCTCATATAAGTTATATTTTACAGTTAAAATGCTTATGATATCTTTAGATGCAACATAAATCTATGTTTGAAATATACCTCACAACTTAAACGTGAGATATAAAACTTTCAGTCTAATTTTTACTCATAAATATGCAGTCTACATTTAAAACATTTACGATATAACCTACGTTTAAAGCGTTCAAGATGACCTTAAGAGCAAAGTCTAAGTTGTCACAAAATATATCTTTTTGTCTTTTTCTTCTGTAATTAAGCATAAGTTTGTTTGTTTGTTTTTCAGAATTAATACGTAATGCTTATTTATAAGTGTTTCATTATTTTACGTATTGCTTATTTATAAGTGTTTCATTATTTTACGTATTGCTTATTTATAAGTGTTTCATTATTTATATTCACCACATTTTCTCATTTAGGATCGTTCTTATTAGGAATAAAAACGTATTGATCATTTTTGAGTTAGTTTTATGTTATTTCTAATAACTTATTTCTGTTTACAGTTTTAAAATAAGAGTTTTATTTATCATGCATAAGCATGCCAAATCTGTATACTACTATTTGTGTATTACTGAGCGGTGAGTTCCCTGAAGGATTGGTGCTCTGGTTCAAACTCTTGTGAAAACGTTTCAACCTATCTATGATATACTTTCAGTAAAAACGCTCAATTTCAATGTCATAACAGTGGGTAAGTTTATTTTAGTCTTAACACATCTAGGGGCATACTTTTTCTCTTACTACTTGTTACTAATATGCTACTTACTTCAACTGTAAGAACTAACTCAAGTAGGAACACATGTATAATTAAGCAGTTTTTCTGAACACTTTGCATGCAGGCTATAGCACAGAAAAAAATTAACGTTAAGGTTAGAGCATTTTAAGCTGTAAGTTAAAACTTATACAATGATCTTTGCTGAAGAACGTTGAATTATTTATAGGTGTACTGAAACGTTTGACTTTTAGATTAAGAACATATTGTATGTTGAGGTTAAAATAAAACAACAATCTGTGTTGCAGTTATTTTATATATTTATAGGTTAGGCTACAGAGAAGATATATTTTGACCCTCCAATACACAATGATATGTCTGCAGAGTTACAACTCTAGAATTAGGGTTTCGATACCAGTGGTGGGCAGGGCACAGATAACCCATTGTACAGCTTTGTGCTTCATTACACACAAACAAATATTTTGTGACTAAATATGACTCGATGAGTCAAATGAGATACGATTTGTTCTTATGGTTATATTGAGTCGTGAGTACATAAAACAGTTGACGTCACAGACTGTGCCTTTGCATTACTTCAAATGTTTCAAAGACATATTGGTAAACTTGGACTTGCTACATTATTCTAAGTCTTTCTTTTTATCCCCCATATATTTATAACCAATAAATTATAAGCTTTAATATCTTAGTTGATTTTATTTATTAAGTAATTGAGTCTTTTAGTTGTTTACTTTGCGAGAGTGAAACAGTTATTTTTGTTGCTTGGATTTGGGTTTTTGAAAATTACCTAACAGATATAACATGTTGGTTTGTCTACGGAGAGCCCAGGCGAAAGAGGATATAGAGGTTTTCGGCAATAGTCCGAAGTATATCGTGTTTTTATATTATGTTTCTTATGGCTAACCAGATGGCAAAAAACCTATGCCTGCTAAATTTGTAAAGTTAATTGTAAATGATATAATATTTAGCATTAACAGAATACAGCAGGTATTACACCCTCCATATGATCGAGTAATTTCAGTCACAATAAAACTTCCAGGTAGCTTATGTCTTAACACAACTTTAACTTGTAAAATATATATGCCCCCTACTGGCACACACCGCTAGAAACCGGATTTCGATACCAATGATAGACAGAGCACACATAACCCATTGTGTAGCTTTGTACTTAATTTAAAAAAAAAAAAACCAGCAAAAAAATATATATTTACCTTAATTAAAAATTATTATAATATGATGTCAATATACACTATTAATTTAAAAATAAAAAACGCAGTGGCACAGCGGTAATTCTTGATACTTATAATGCTACAAACTGGGTTTCGATGTTCATGTAGGCAAAGCACAAGTAGTTCATTCTGCTCAACAGCAAACAAACAAATAAAAATGTTAATTTACTCCACTAATCCGAATAAAAAGTGTTACATCACTGTGAAAAGAGTGGGCTCTAACTTTCTTTTTCTAATAGCAACTTTATATTTGCTTATCAATGAAATGTTTCATTTAAATATTTGTGCTTATAACTGACCGCTGTGGAGAGTAGAATACTAACTTCTAATTTAACTATTCCGCTGTTTGTTCCAGTAATATTACTTTTTAATCTATATTCAATTAAGCCTATTTAGGTTTTTATAACCAAACAACATGACGAAAATTAGTTTTAGATATAATCTGAACATCTAGATATGTTACTAATGCTTAACTAATTCTTATATACCACATGAAAGGACTACAAATAGTAGCTAAACCAGGTTGGATGTATACCTTCACGAAAGTGTGGATCATACATTATTCAGGTACATTTCCTATATACAAAGATACATCATATCATTCCCACCGCGTAGTTTGTACCCCAAGGTCTAAAACGTATCTATGAGGAAATTTCCATATTTAGAATTACTATATTTTATAAGTTACTTGTCCTAGGGGAAATGCGTTTCACCAGAATCACGTAGAGTGCAATAGGCTTTAGTTGCATAAACGTTTTACACGTCAAATCTTTTTCTTTAAACCAATCAAATATTTATTGGACTTCACAAGTTTACTATGTCAGTTGTAGATACTCCAAATTTTGTAATAAATTCCGATATATATTCCATTTGAGAAGACCCCCTGTTCAAATCTCTGCACATTCAACGATATCATCGAAAGTGGCTGTCCATTTTTAAGTTTGATATTATCTTTTATGTACCTTTGTGTCTATAAACAAGAAGTCTTCTGATGAGATAGCAGTAAATCTACGGACTTACAACGTTCAAGTCAGGGTTAGATTCCTTGCAGTGGACACAGCCCAATGTGGCTTTGCTCTGAGAAAAACACAATAAAACCAAACCAATCTCACACAGTTGAATGAGCGAGATAAAGAATTGATATAATATTAATGATAATGTGCGACAAAAGACATTTAGGTAATCAAAATAATATATTATTGAAACATTCTGTCCAAACTTTCCTTATTAAAAATCTGACGAAATTTTGTGAACCCTAGAACTAGCAGCTTTTAAGTCGTACTCGTTTTAAAGTAGTTTTTATTTATAACCATCATATTTTATCTGTTTTGAAATTATTGCTGGGAGCTATACTATACCATTCACTACTCATTCATAGTTTACCGACAATTTCAGTTATATCTTGAAAAATTAATTTCGAATTTTTGAGCTTAAACAGATATTATCATATACATTGAATGTGTGTCTTCACAGTGACCTGTTTAATAGCAGAGAAGGAACTTTCTTTCAACATTAATTATAACATTTTCTATCTCAGATCCAGCTTACATATCCAAGCGCCTTCTCACATGTTCTTTTAGTCAACTAACTTAAACTATTTTAATAACTTTTTTAAAATTATTATTCATATTCTTTGTTGGATTTATGAAAATAATAATCAAATTTGTAATGCTTATATTCAGCATTTGAACTTAATTACGGTCACGTAAGAACAAAACGAATAGCTCCTGTTATATCAATATTTACGCAAGCGATTTTCAGTTTACTTTAATACATTGAAAGATGTGATTACACAAATATCCAAATGTTTTAGATAGAAAATGTTTTCAAAAATTTAATTCATCATTTATCGATTTTTACAATTTTGTTCTATTATACTTATGAAACAATTATAGCTCACTGTTTTAGCCCATAGCACGTGTTTTATTTCAAAGTCAAGAAATTTCGCAGAATAATCTACAGTGTTATTATTTTTGAAAAAGATAATTTAAAATGTTACGTAATCATATTTTCCAAAATAAGCTTTACAACATGTGTACGTTAGGCAATATGTGGATCGCATTAAACAGTCAAGAAGAGGATAATATACAAATTAAATTCATTTATTCATATATCGATTACAGATGTTAGGAAAACACGTAGATTCAATAAAATGGACAAAAATACTAAATCTTATTATCCCGATCGCTTTGGTCATATTATAGGATTTTTTTTTTTTATATATATATAATCTATGGGATATTGTATAAGTATACATATAACTTTCATTTTCTGACATGCGTCAAACATAGCTTTGCAAAATAGCGTTTTAAAATCTGATGTATTACTCTTGCTATGCCTGTTCAAATACGTTTATAAGCTTTGAATGACATCAGCGAATGATTATGAAAACAGTATAATAATATCGCAGCTCTCGAAAAAATAATTAATTATTTGGTCTCGTTCACAGATTTTAATGTTGATATCCGTTAATCTATGAATAATGAAACTTTAAGTCTAATGAATGTTTTCAGGTAAGTTAAAAATTCAATCAGGACGGTATAGAAATTATAAACAATGCATCACTGTTTTGCGAAAATAACATAGATAATTTTAATTAAAGTGATAATTAATTAAACAAAGTTAGTAATAATAAAGATAGGTGAATTAGACCAATCATTTTTCTTGTTGTATTGGCACTACTTCTACTAACCCATTACTGCTACAAATGAAAATCATCATTTCGTAGGTCGACCCTCAAGAATTACGACTTATCTTTACTGTGCCGATGTCTGCCTACGTTCAGTGACTGTACAAATCTGAGTTAGGCTGAAAAGGGAACATTTTGGAATAGGTCACAGAATAAATCGTTTCCTACTTCCTAACATGTTCAAGTTAATTCAGCCCAATCTAAATCACTAAGAAAACTCTCTTGACGTCAACGATTGGTTAGACAGAAAACTCATTTGCTTCTTATGTACTATGTTTTATACTATTTAGCGCAAATGTATTATTACAAACTTCTCAATGATATGTGTGGTATATTCATGCACATGTAAGACTAGGCTAAAATAATTCTACAAACTGAACTAGAAGCAACTAGAAAACGGACAACATGCAAAACCCTTAAAATTTTACCAAGGCTGTTGAGTGTTTTATTTTCAATACGTTAATTAATATGTAACTTCAGATCTTTGCGTAATAAAAGGTATGCATTTCCTAAAATGTGTGTACAGTATAATATCCCTTATCTTTATAAAATGAAAATCATTCATTGTATTTTGAGGTACGATTTGTATTTTTTTACATCTTATGCTGTACTAAAAGAAAAACTTCTTAGAGTGTTTTAAGTAACAAGAAACGTACGTTGCGTCTACTTTGAAACGCTGTATTAACAAGATTGTTTTTCATACAATGTACCTGTGGAAATCACGTTGTGATATACTCATTTCAACAGTGTATCTTATGAACACCAAGAAATGATTACATATGAAAGAACTTAAAAAATAATTAGTGTGCTTTGAAAAATTAGTTTTTTCAAGTTTCTTTCGCTCGTAGCATTTATATACTCTTGCCTGATTGGAAGAGTTATTTTAATGTTATTTTACACATTCTTGAGTTATTTGAGTTATTTTGAGTGAATTAAATACACTCCATAAACAACATAACAGTAATAATATTTCTGATTATAGAAGTAAAACGTATTATAAAATTACTTTCTTTTCATCAGTTTCTGATATTTCTTTCTTGCTGTCTTAATAATACCATTATATTAAAATATTCTTTATAACTGTATTCTGATGAAGTTCTTAAACGGTATTTATGTGAGTTACTGGCAATCGATAAAAGCTGTTTTAGGCTATCGCATGTATAAATATATAATATATATATATCGTTTTACTTTTTTCATAGATATCATGGCTTCATGTTTTATATGTATTATATATATATAAATAATTTAACCATTTCTGTTTAGATTGAAGGATCTGAAAATGAATAGCGCTGTCTGTACAAATAATTTTCATGCCCGCATACTACAAGTGATGTGAAGTTGTCATTTCTAAAAAAAATGTAATAAGATACAATATTCGTTATGACAATATCGTAAATTTCTCTTTAAGTGTAGGTAGACCTTAGAAATCTGTTCTTCTACCTGCAATCTTTATCAATTTCATGAGGTAAAAGATACGAAAACAGCAGTAAAGTTATTTGAACTCTGAAAATCTAAGCTAAATATTTACTCAAGTTATAAATTTAAATACTTTAGTTTTTTATAAGAGCTTCAATATTATAAAATTCCACCAGCACCAGTCATTAAAAAGTTGTATTCTAGCTATTCATCGATACTTTTATTTTTTCTTTATAAAATTACATTTTCATTTACAGAAACACCATACGAACATGATGCTGTTATACTCAATGAAATCCTAGCTTGTTTAGTCTTGTTGGGCAAGACTAATTTTGCTTCAAGTAATAATCATTATATTTTAAATAGTAGCCGCAGGTTTCCCTCTCTGCCCCCTCACCCAAATCCTCAGATCAGTGCACAAGTCTCATGTAGTGCAATATATTATGAATCATAGAGTCTTCTTCGAGCGGGTGACTTGCACAGAATAACATTAAACTGCAGCGAACCTGGATTTGTACGTATATGGTCCCGTTGTAGACCCTGTGAACGTTTTTATTACAGGAGAAGATGAGGGGTAGCAACATGAACAAAGCACACGGGTACCCCCTCCTCCACTTCTTATCCATCACCTCACTAATGACCGACAGAGCACTGCTGGGAGTCATGCCCTGCCCAACCCTCTCTATGAGGTTATCTGTGATTCGCACGCCGTCTGGCACTTATTACTCAATTAGGAAACAGAGGTGAGTTGAACTAATGAGGCTTGGTTCGTCCATGGAAAGATGTTGTATATAAGGAGTGTGATTCCATGACGTATCCTACACACAAGTTATGTTAGGAACGCGAGCAACACTAGGCTGACATAATCACAGTCACAAACCAACAATCAGGCTAAGGTGTAGTCTGACGCCGGTAGAGGGAGGATCCGGAGTGAATCAGGAATCTTCCGGCTGAAGGCAACCGCGTGATTGGTCTTCCTGTGTACTTTGTCTGTCCAACTACACATCTGTGGTCTCCACCGTCATAAGAAAGAAAAGAAAAAGGAAAAAAGTCACCATTCCTCGATCTATAAAACTGTCTCTTGGCAAATCAAGCGTCAGACACTAGCACTCTAGATAACAGAAACACACATCATCACAGAGCTCAAGTCGTGGTCGATTTTCTTGTGGCACATAGCCGGCACAATGGCTTTCTTGAAACTTGTGTGCGTTCTATGCCTTCTAGCGTGGAGTCTAAAACTGGTTGCTTGTCGTTCACATCAGCTCCTGGATGCCAACGAAAAAAAAGAAGCCATCAACAGTCTCTTACAAATATTCAACATCAACACTCCTGGAAGAAGCGACACAGAGTTAAACCCTCCTCAGTACATGCTAGACTTGTATAACGCTTTAGCATATAGTGGAAAATCGCTAAATCCTTACGAAGTCAACATTGTCAGAAGCTTTCCTGATAAAGGTAAGAATAATAACCGGTCTCAGGATTTCAGTAGTTTAAAATATCACTGTCTTTTTCATGCGGCTGTAAAAGTCTTCTATTACTTATTTCAGTGAGTTTGTTTAAACGAAAAGGTAGACCACGAGAAATTAAATCCTGGATTTTGGCGTTGCAACTTACCGCTGACTCTTTGAGATATAGTTTCTGTAAAACAGTAATTTTTATACAATGAACAATAAAGGTATTTATAAAAAAATATCAAATGGTATGGTCTGAGATTTTATGGTAAAACACTAGTAAAACTAGTTTAGTGTCAGAAACTGGTAGTTCTCCAATGCACGACACTTACTAAATTTCTAGAAAACATATACGAACTGGTCTTTTTATTAACAAAATCCTTATTTGATTGTAATCGTCATTTCTAGATTAATAAAAAAAAGTTACTATTCAAAGTAAGTTGTGTTTCTCTTTAAAGTAAATCCAGTATTGTATGGAATAGAGTTCTGTTTAAAAAACAAAGTTTAAAGTAGTCAGTTGTAAACTGAAGTACTTATACAACTAAAATCCGGGATACAGTTCTCTGTATTGGGTAGAATACATATAATTTGTTGTGTAACTAAATTATTGCGCTAAAACAATAATAAAAACAAACAGGTAATATATAAGCTAATTATTGAACACGGAAAGCCCCCCAGTGGCTCAGCGATATGTCTGCGGACTTACAACGCTAAAATTCGGGTTTCGATACTCGTGGTCGGCAGAGCGCAGATAGACCAATGTGTAACTTTGTGCTTAATTTAAAACAACAACAACGAGAACACAGAAAATGGTTGTCGAAGAGTATCCCAAGAAATGCTGGAAATGAAAACAACTGCAATTCCTAGTTTAATCTAAGTTAAGTTAACATTCCAGTTTGCTACTGGCAAGAAGAAAAATTTGCGTGTCAATGAACACATGGTGAAGACGGGCTGTAAACTTGGTGTATTTTTGTATATAGTAAATAAACTGTTTGTTTTGGAAAATTTCTGCAGTTTAAGAACTGATGCAGACTAGCTAAGTTGTGGTCTGAAGTAAACACATATACTACAATGGTTACATCTTTTTTTACTTTGTTTTTCGTTATAAAGAACTTGAAGTAATTCAGAGTACAATGCAGATACAATAACAATGATGGATCACTTTTGTTTCTTACTTAGGGCCTGGCATGGCCTAGCGCGTTAAGGCGTGCGCTTCGTAATCTGAGGGTCGCGGGTTCGCGCCCGAGTCGCGCCAAACATGCTCGCCCTCCCAGCCGTGGGGGCGTTATAATGTTACGGTCAATCCCACTATTCGTTGGTAAAAGAGTAGCCCAAGAGTTGGCGGTGGGTGGTGATGACTAGCTGCCTTCCCTCTAGTCTTACACTGCTAAATTAGGGACGGCTAGCACAGATAGCCCTCGGGTAGCTTTGTGCGAAATTCCAAAACAAAACAAGTTTCTTACTTAATTCATTTTTACGAATCCCTCTCTGAAATACAACGAAAAAACCTTTTGTTATGTTTCTACCGATTAATATGTTATTCACTGATTCGGTTAATTTCATATTCCTCAGGTAATTACTGTGGGATTACTGAATTATTATTGTTTTTTTAACTTGAAATAGCCTGGCATGACCAAGTGGATAGAGCGCTCGGCTCATCACACCAAACATGCTTGCCCTTTCTGCCGTTGGGGCGTTATAACGTAATAGTCGGTCTCAGTTGTTGATAAAAGAAAAGCACAAAATGTGGCAGGGGATGGTGATGAACCTTCCTCTAGTCTTTCACTGCTAAATTAGGGACGGCTAGCGTAGATGACGAAATTCAAAAACAAACAACTTGAAATATAGTAACTATAAAAGTGAGACTTCACACTGAGGTTTCTATGTTGCTTTTTAAACTACACTTTTGTTTTAACAGAAGTGGATTTTTTATGTCTTTTCCATCCAAATAGTTTGTTCTAAGTGTAAACTTAAAAAATACACTCATTTGCTACATCGGTTTTGTTGATAGATAAATTAACTCCAACTCAGTCACTGCGGATTTACAGTGTGTAATAATTCTGAAGCAATATTTAAGTACAATGGTTTGTTAAGAGTTTTGTACAATCTATCCCTGAAAACATTTATAATAATGTTCGTTTTTGCCATTTCTATAAACTATGTTTGTATATTATGACAAGCACATTAAAACGTCAAGTGAAAACACAAAATGCATTTTTTCTTAGATAATATTTAAAGTATGGAAAAAATGTTTTGTTTTCCAAATCGGTTTTTTTTTCAAGATGAATATTATGATTTTCAGACCAAAGGCATAATTTCCATTTTTACTTCAACATCACGGATAGTGTGCCTGTCACAGAGACAGTGGTAGAGGCAGAATTTCATCTCTATAGGATGAAACCGAAAAATATAGTAAGGAAGCATTCTGAAGACATGAGAGCCCATCTGTTAGAAGTATGTATGAATGAATTACATTTTATTTGTTTCATTTTTAAGTATAAACCTGACGGGATAGGATACAACTAGATAAGAACACTTAACGGACTGAAAAATCCTGATTGTGTTCACGAGTAGCATGAGAAATTGTGTCTAAAATAAATGTGGGAGCTACGAGCTTTTTTCATCTGCTAAAAGTCTGTTTATGTAAAATGTTTCAAGGAAACGATCAATCTTTCTAAAGTACGGGATATTGTTAAACAAATTTTAGTAGCATAAACAAGCCCAAAAGTAAATATAAAGTATACTTTTTGTACCTAACGCTCAAATAAAGCTACAGCAGAAGACATTTAGAATTCTGAAATGAGAGTTTGAAGTTAAGAGGTGCAGAGTTCAACCAAATATAAAACATTATGTCCCCCAGTGGCACAGCAGTATGTCTGCGGACTCCCACCGCTAAAATCTGGGTTTCAATACCCGTGGTGGGCAGAGCACAGATAGCCCCTTGTGTAGTTTTGTGCTTAATTCCAAAATAAAGCGTTACATTTTCCATTCAGAATCTCTACTTTCTTTTATTTTAATTGAACATTCATTATAACACTTTAAGTATGCATATGTGTGTATATTACTTGTTTGGCTTGAATTACAAGATGTAAAACGTTAATAACTATAAATCCTATTCTATTCATTCTGACGGAACACATTCCTATTCCTTTCTTCAATGGAAAGTTTTAAACATCAATTTTCCTTGAAAATATCTTCCTACTTGTTATCTTCAATAAATACTTGATTTTGTGCACCTCACAGGTAAACAACAAAAGGATGGAGTGTTTATTCTAGTGGTGAGTCAAGTGTCTATTTAAATGAATGGGATCTAGAAAGCTTGTTTGTAAAAAATTGACGTTTATTAAGACCTTGCCTTCCAACATTTAGTAAAACGTGTTTATCAACAATAAAGTCTTTATTCTACTGTAATAATTGATAGGTGTTATGTTGGTGCAATATCCAACCTAGTAGTAATGATCATGTGCCATCTCAGTAAAGTCGTTATTCTATTGTAATAATTGATAAGTGTAACGTTAGTACAATATCCAACCTACGAGAAATGACTATGTGTCATCTCAATAAAACTTAACTAGACTATAAAATGTATATCACTATTATTTTTCATTTACCTGATTTTTATTTAAAGTATGAATGTGTGTAGAACATTTGTAATTCTCTCCCTGAACATCTTGTTCACCTAAAACTTTGAAATCGTATTTGCAAACATTTGCATAAGAAACGAGCTTGAAGAATTATAAAGCAAGAAACCAGCTGTCGATACTCCGGGTAGGCGCAGCACCTATAGCCCATTACGTAGCTTTGTATTTAATAATAAATAATTCAATAAAAAGTCCCAACAGAAACAAATAGCTTAACTCGAGCACAACACTTATTTTTCTTTATATATATAATTCATACTAACGAGCAATTTTTATATCGTTATTCAAAAAAGCTATATTTCATTATCACTAAGACATACTAACTGTTGAAAAAAAGTGTTGTGTGATATTTATCTACATATTTTTCATGAACTCCATTGATAATTTAATAGGGTTAAATTACAAAAATGTTCTGAAAACGTTGAAATCGACATTTTATAATCATTTATGTTTATAGTTATTAACTTATGTACAGACTATTCTTTGTAGCTTCGTGTGTACCAAGTCATGCCACCTTCGATTTCAAATAAAGATGGTGACAGGTTGCTGGACAATCGACTTATTAGTGCCTACTCCGTGGGCTGGGAAGTGTTCTATATTAAGACTGCTGTAATGGATTGGATAAACGACCCTCAGACAAACCTTGGTGAGCATTAAGACATAGAAAATGTTACTGATGTTATTACACAGTTTTATTCCTTAAATACACGATTGTTTTTGTTTGAGTTTGAATTTCGCACAAAGCTACTCGAGAGCTATCTGTGCTAGCCGTCCCAAATTTAGCAGTGTAAGACTAGAGGGAAGCAGCTAGTCATCACCACCCACCGCCAACTCTTAGGCTACTCATTTACCAAGGAATAGTGAGATTGACCGTCACATTATAACGCCCTAACGGCTGAAAGTGCGAGCACGTTTGGCGCGACAGGTATGCGAACCCGCGACCCTCAGATTACGAGTCGCACGCCTTAACACGCTTGGCCATGCCAGGCCTTAAATCCACGAAAACATTTCAGTTTTAAAATAAGCTAATTTTGATAAGACTCGTTAATTCATTTAACTTATTAAACCAAATAATTTTGTCACGAAATCTCAAACAAAGTTGGCGGTGGGTGGTGATGACTAGTTGCCTTCCCTATAGTTTTACACTGTTAAATGAGGGACGGGTAGTGCAGATTGCTCTCGTGTAGCTTTGCGCGAAATTCAAACCAATAACTTATGTATCCGATACTTTTATTTTACTTGATATATGATAAAAATGTATTAATTTATTTTGTATATAAAATTTGGAGTTACCTAGACTTAATATCGGCTTGTATTGTTTTACTAAACGAACAAAAATAAAACATTATTTATCTTTTCATTTTGTTAAGTATGCATTATCGAAGCCCCCCAGTGGTTCAGCGGTATGGCTACGGACTTACAACGCTGAAAACCGAGTTTCGATACCCGTGGTGGGTAGAGCACAGATAGCCCATTGAGTAGCTTTGTGCTTAATTAAAAATAGCATTACCGAAATATTTTCTATGCATTTTTTTGTTTAATTATGGAAAATAAATGATTCGATATTTCAAAAATTGCTTATTTCTTAAGTTGTGTAAACTATTACAGCACGCAGAGGAAAAGAAATATGCCAAAAATTTTAATATTCCATGAGTTTTCTGTAAAATTGCTGATACATTGTTTTGTTTGTCATTTAGATAGTCAGTGACAACTTATATATCTCAAATAGGTTGAATATAGTTTAAAAGAAATAACTTATATTTTAGGTTTCCAAACTCAGAAATGATTTACAATATCTAATTTTCTCTTGCAAATCAGGAAATGTTATAATGAGGTAAAGGGTTATTTTATGAGACACTCAAACGTAAAAAAAATAGAGGTAAGTGCTGAGCTATGAGAAAATACAATCTATGTAACAACTCCTTTGGTTTTACCAATTATTACTTGCTCTACGCTCAAAGGCGTAGTCTAGAGGGGACTAATCTGGAAAATCTAGATATATTGGTCACATATTTTTCAGCTTTGATATGAAATATATAATTAAAACGTCTATAAACACTATTGTATTTTATTTCTTTTAATGATCAATTCATTAAAAATTCAGATCAACTTCTTAATTCATTGGCCCCCTTCATATTTCCTGAGTGGGAAAGCTGGCTACGCCATTGTCTACGCTTGTCGCGATTTTCGCTTTTATGGGGCTTAGTTGCCTTCCTTTACTAAATCTATATTTGAACAGGACTGTGTTTTTGGTATGACTGAACAGTTATGAAGAGTTTGTTTAGCTTGCATTATTGTATTGTCAGTATCCATTGCTTTATTTAATCTCTGACTTTCAATGGTAATGTTTTTCAACACTTATCCAGCTCTCTATCTAAATCGAAGTTCACAAAATATGCTGAAAGCAGATAAAAAAGCACATCTAGCTTTAAACGATATGTGGGATTTTGAAGTGACGGCTAACAATACTTGCCTTATTGTCTTTTATATGGAACACACCATCGTGAGGACCGCAAGAGACTTTTTAAACATAATGTTATGTTCACAAGAGACAATGAATAACTCTGTGAAGATAAAACAATAAACTAGTTTGTTAGAAAGGAAGGTAGCTTTCTTTTCCTTAAATATATTTTGATTTATAGTGGTTCACAGTAAATAGAATATTTTAAAAACCTTCCAAAGTTACGCAAAATCCCAAAACCAATTGAACCTTTACATCTGTTATATGTTTTTCCAGAAATATGCTATCACTTTAACAGTATAGCTTATACCATGGTCCAATCTAAAATTTATTATACAACAATTATTAGTAGATAATAATAACAGAAACCAGGTTATGAAATCAAGGTACGGTTTACAACCTTCCTTGGAACAAAGAATTGTGTGTTATAAATTGGATTACTAGACACCTCTTTTGTAAAGTTGAACCTTAAAAAATCTAGTGATTTTCGTGCCCGACTGTGTACCTGAAGCTCTATGATTCTTTTGTTCGGCTCCACCAAAAAAAAAATCATCCCCAAACACTATTGTTTGTTTGTTTTGAATTTCGCGCAAAGCTACACGAGGGCTATCTGCGCTAGCCATCCCTAATTTACCAGTGTAAGACTAAAAAGAAGGCAGCTAGTTATCACCACCCATCGCCAATACTTGGGCTACTCTTTTAACAACGAGTAGTGGAATTGACCATTACATTATAACGCTGCACAGCTGAAAGGGCAAGCATGTTTGGTGTGACGGGGATTCGAATCCGCGACCTTTATATTACGAGAGAGCGCCTTAACTACCTGCAAATGCTGGGTCCACCAAGCACTTTCAGGACGTTATAAGAGTGAATGTCAAATCCGTCTATTTCGCTAGAGTAACCAAGAATGGGTGGTGTTGAATAGGTGCCTTCCCTATATATAGTATAACACTTCAAACTTATGGGCAGTTTGTCTCACGCAGATAAAACTAGTGTAATTTTACAAAAAGTTCCACAAACAAAAAACATTTCAATAACTCAAGACGGGATCACACATGAGCTCTTTTGCTTAGTAATAAAAGTAGAATATATTGTACCTGTACTTCATTAATGTTTTGATAAAATTCCTGTTACTTTTAGTTTAATATTTATAGAAAATAAATTCTATAAATAATTTAGAGTCACTAACGCACATAAAAAAACATTTAACAGTAGTTTTTCATTTTTATGGAATGTAAGTTATTCCTTTGGAAATTATATTTGTTTTATCATTCATATAAGGCACTGTAGACTGTTATACATTTAATATCTCACTAACAGGCTAAACCTAAGATATATGGAAACATTAAGTGGTTTGAATGAGATATGCATATTTCTTTTCCACTGTTTGTGTTTCAGGACTTTTAATCACAGTTAAAACAATCTCGGGGAACACACCAGACGAAGGAATTATGCGCTTTGCTCGACGTCATCACAAGCATGTTAATAAACAGCCAATCCTGGTTCTTTTTAACGAAGAGGATAAAGAGAAAAAGAGTTTACTCAACACACTTCCTGGTAAGTATCAACACCTTACAATTATGATAAGAAATAGACAATGACATTCTACTCTATACTTTAATTGGGCATAAATATCTAATGATCGTTACTGATCTATTCAATAGAAGTTTCCCAGGATTTTAAATCTGAATATATGTTTTTACATTTTCCTGCATCTTAAAGAAACTACAATAACTAACAAAGTATACTATATTGTGTGGTGCTTGTTACAAGTGTTCATAGCTTCGAAGTAACCTATTCACATAGAAATTACGTCTTTTAAGCCCCGCTGTTAAAACCGTCGAATTCTATAGTTCGTTAGTAATTTTTCACTCGCATGTTTCGGTAACGATCCTCATTTATTAAAACCCCACTTTTAGAAATTCTAATCGTTTAGATTACTAATCCTAAAGACAGTTACAATCGAATAAATGTTCTTGTAACAACGGACGGACAGCAAGTGAAAATGGTTTCCAGGTGATGTAGATATCCAATTTATTAAAAATACAGCCAAGTACAGACTACAGCCGATCGCAAATATATTCATATAAATAATATCATCTGATGGCTTAGCGGTAAGCTTGAGAGCTTAAAATGCTAAAAACATGGATTCGAGCCCTGTTGTGACCACAACACAGATCGCTTGATGTGCAGTTTTATACTAACAACAGAGATGATAATAATAATAAAAGACGGGTGTGTATATTTTCTTATAGCAGAGCCACATCAGGCTATCTGTTGAATCCACCGAGGGAAATAGAACCCCTAATTTTAGCGTTGTAAATCCGTAGATTTACCGCTGTACCAGCGGGGACGATAAAAGACGGAACATAACTCACGGATTAAAGAAAGTGAACCTTTATTTATTAAAGCGATAAATCGTGTTTCACATTTTGATTCACAACGATTAGTTTTTTCAGCTCTTCAGATAGAATGTTGTATTTTTTTAATTCATCAATAAGCACTCGAATCCCCGAAGATTTAGTTATTTTATTCGGAGAAAGCAAAACTTATGTCTGTTGTCAAAGGCCAGGAATATTCTTAATTTAACTTTTCCATTTTGTCAAACGTAGCTATGCTATTCTGATCAAAAATATAAAATGTTATGACCAATACAAGCAAAATGCAAATGAATAACAATTTTCTACTTAATTCAAAAGGACAAACGTTAAGATTTTCTGCAACCTAAATTATTTTTAAAAGTAGTCATTTTATTGCATTATGTTACATAGAATACTAGAATTTTACTTGATCGCTAGTGTAAAACAGTGTTCATTGCTTCGTTCTGTTAGTTCTTCACACTAGAACTCCTTTCTTACTCAATTCATTGGTCCTCCAGGTGGTTAAGGAACTTAATCCGTAATATGAAGGTCGCGGGTTCGAATCCCTATCACGCAAAACATGCTCTCCCTTTCAGGCGCGAGGGCATTATAGGTGACGATCAATCCCATTATTCTTTAATAAACAGAAGTTCAAGAGTTGAAGGTGGGTGGAGATGACTAGCTGCTTTCCCTTTAGTCTTATACAGCTAAATTAGGAATGACTAGCGCAAATAGTCCTCGTGTAGCTTTGCGCGAAATTCAAAACAAACCAAACTAGTCACTTCATTAAAACATGTGACATCAAGAATAGTACATTTTGTGATTTGCTGCTAGATCAAAAAAGTAGATGGATCTGTGGATATTTAATATTCATATGATGTAACTGGTACAATAAGAAGACGAATGAAACGTTCAATGAAGTTGTTGAGCTAGTTTAGAAAGAAAAATGACTCGACGAGTCTTATATTGTCTAGGATAAGTTACTTTTGGTTTTAGATAAAATATAAGAAAATTCAATGCATTTTGTTTATCAGATTTTGAAATGATATAGAAAATAATAATTTTATGTAAAGCAAAGAATTACCTTTCACGAAGAATAATATTTTAAAACGTTCTGCCATACTATATGTGTGTGTGATATGGACGTATGATCCTTTTCAAGTATTAAGTACTATTAATTTTTATCTATTAGTCGACAAATATAATCAGTCTTTTCTTACGTTGCAACTGAGTTGATATTTTGGAATTATCCTAGGTCCAAGCCCAAGTTCCGGAACTTTTTTTTATTATTTACATACGTTAATGTTTGTAAGAAAGTTTACTTACATTGATTCATAATATGCCTAGCACATAATAATATGTATATGTATATGAATTTTGTCAAGCTCGTATGATTTAATTGGGCATTAGTAAATCAACCCACTTATTGTCTGACCACGACAATATTTGTAGAAAGAAGTTCGTACTCATAGTAAGAAAACCTTAAGGGTGAAAAGAGATGGAGAAGGCTTGTATTCTCAGATAGCTCAACATTAAATTTGTTTTAGCGACATTAAAATTAGACATATTAAAGCAAAACGAGACTTGCAGACTGAAGTGTCACCTTAAAATATGAGGTTTTATTAGCTCACAAACTTTCCAGTTTTTTTTTAAGAGACTTCGTAAAGTTGATTTACACCAGTAATTAGTAATATTTGTAAGTAAGAAAACTATAGCAAGCAATAGTTTGAGCATAAAATATAACAAGAACTTATCAAAGTTAGTATAAAACTTACATTCATCAATTATAATTGTACGTATGTTAATTTCAGAGGTCCATGGTTACGGAGATCAATTATCTGGAAACATCCCAGTTCCCTCAAATCCTTATACTTTGAATTCACATTATGAGCAAAATAAAAAATATTCAGAGAGCAGCACGAGATCCAATGTAAGAGGCAGAAGGTCAACGGAAAATGAAGGGCAGTTACTGAATGTGAGTTCACTGGCAACTAACCAATCATCTGGCTGTAATCGTTTTGAGATGTATGTAGATTTTGAGCAAATCGGATGGTCAGATTGGATTCTTTCTCCGAAAGGCTATAGAGCTTTCTATTGTAAAGGAAGATGTGATTTTCCTCTTGGTCAAAATGAACACCCATCAAACCATGCTACCGTTCAAAGCATTGTGAATAAGCTAAACTTAGTTGATGGAGTACCAGAACCTTCCTGTGTACCTAACGAACTGAGTGCCTTTTTACTACTGTACCGCGACGATGGCGGGAGTGTTGTGCTCAGGAGGTACGCTAATATGGTGGCGGATAGTTGTGGTTGCTACTGAGTACTGCAAGGAGAAGTCTTAGTGCCCATGACTTAAATGTATTAGATGATCAATATGTACGTTCTAGGCACGAATTGACTTGTCCCATGTTTAAGTGAACAAAACCACCCGTCTCTAGAGCTCTCGTATCTCACCTTTTAGGTAGCTTAGCTTGTAATGAGCACTTGAACTGGAATCGACCAGCGATTAATTGGATTGTTTATTAATAGAAAGACATGGTGTCCTTCAAGAGATCGTTCAACCTCCGGAAGGCCTATTGGTTTCTAACCACCCCAGCTTGGTTGAGCTGTAAGAAAAGTGGTTTGTGATACTAGTATACATTTCTTACTTCGAAACATCGACATCTAGAAGCAATAACTACTTTGAATTATGACTTTCTTTATTATTTGAAATTTGTGTAAAATTTTAAAAGGAAATATGAACTGAATAACTTATGTTAGTTTTTCTGGAAATTGTTTTCTCTCTCTTTATGTATGTTTTGTCATACATAATGTTGTATTTACAAAATTCAAAATATGTTGTTTAAAAATGATAATTATTTTATACAACACAAATATTATAGATATATGAGAAAAGTAATCAATTAATACCAATCATTGTCTACTAAGCACTTTAATCCAGTGTTCACCACTTGTCCGTTGTTGAAGTTCTGCAAAAATAATATAATAATTTAAAAACATCACTTACAAAGATGTTTAACTTAAAGGTGATGTGCACATATTCCTATAACCGATCTCAGCTTCTGGCAAGTTTCGATATTTTGTTGCTTGCTTCAAGTAGTTTAAAGCCATTTCTGTTTACTTTGAGCAACTGTTAACAACCTTCCATTTTGCTCAATACTAGTTTTGTATTACCTGTAATTGTTTCTGACTGGAAACCACAGTTATTATGTTAAGAATTCAGGCTAAAAAAATGTCATCATTCGCATGTAATGTGTTTTATAATCATTTGGCCTAGCTGGATCTCCTGTTATGCCAACAATTATTAAACAGTATGACCTACCATGATTTCCTTTTTTGTCAACAACACTCATCCTGTCATTTTTTATTTTAATAAGTGCATTGTAAAGTGAAAAGTTGAAATGGACTTTAAATGGGAAATATATATATTTAAAGTAGTTAAGAAATTTGGTTATTTTAGACTAAGATATACACAGAGTATCCAAATCTGCTTAAATGACTTCAACTCAGTTTAATAAACGAAGTGTAGTGATGCCTAGATTAACAATACCGAAGACAAGTTTGATCAAGTACATTGCAGAAAGTTGCCAAAGTTTTTTAGTCCATATATTTTAACTTAATGTTAACAATATAGCAACACCATAAGAAGTTTGATCAACAATTAGCATAACTAATATTGACATGGTAAAGAGAGACATCACCAAATAAATTATATGGTAAAGTTAAGCAGCAATTTATAAACAGAAATTGCATCAAGGTAAGTGGGTTTTAACAACAAATGCCAACATAATAATGCTTATAATATTGAAAATATTGCAATAAGTATGAACAAGTTCTTTAAGATAGATCAAACAGTTAGTTCGTCAAATCACGGAAGTCAAATGATAGTAGTTTCCAATGGGAAGATCAATTATATGAAAAGTGCACAACGTATGGAACATTAATAAAAAAATATGATTTACGATATTATGTGCAGGAAATTGCGTATCCGCGAAGTATGTTTACCCAACAGTGATAATATCAAGTACACTTTGAAAAATAAGCAGTTGGTTACCCTGTAGTCCCAGCTGAATAAGCATGGGAAATAAGATGTAGTTGATACTGTTTCCAGCAACGGATTGACAAAAAACACATAGCTAAATCTAACGGTAACTGTATGGTTTTATTTAGAAGTTGTAGAGTCAGTTAAACTGTAATGCACCTATCAATTTTAAATCATAAACTAGCCTTGTCCAATGAATAAGGTATAAAAACCTCAAAACGTGATAAGAGTAAAGTTTTTAGTTTGGCTATATGATAAAACAAGACTCTACAACTACAATATCAACAAGTGTAGAGACTACTTGATGAAATAAATACTTTGATTACATTTATAACTTTCGCCCTCAGTTGTTTGTTTGGAAGGAATTATGTTGTAGATTTAGAAAAAGTTTACAATTAGTGTAATGTTTTGTAACATTTATGTAGATTGTTGTCAGCGAGAATATATGAGTACTGAGATTACATGTTAAGTTGGCCTAAGTTATTTCTGTTTTTTGTATATAACAACCATCAGGATAATATTGTGGAAATAAAAACCATTGTGAAACAATTCTGTTGGCTGGATTAAAAGTATCGGAAATTATTCAAAATACTCTAAACATAAAAAGAAAGAATATTCAATGGCCGAGGCGCTTAAAATTATTTTAGACAGGACTAGAGTAATTTACTGAATGAGACCTTGGGCGTACTCAAATACATCAATCAAACGGATTTGGTCTCCTGAGTTTAAAATTCTAATTAGATCTCAAATCGGTCAAGAGATGACAGAGCTGTGAAATAAAAGTTTGTTGATAGAAACACTCAGAGCTATTCTATGCCGCGGCTAATAAAAATACAGTACTAAAAGTCAATCGGCAATGAGAAAGAAATTATCTCTTAGGTCCGTGCAGTACAAAGTATTCAACTTTATTGAAGGACGAATAACAACATGAATAATTGAATTTCATATACAATCTACAGCAATAGAAAACCATCTCATATCTTCCTTATGCTTTGTCAACTTAATTAAACATCCTTTTCCTAGGATTCAAGTAATAAAGTATAAATTTAGAACAAGATAATAAAGCCATTTTTCTCACCAATCTCACGATAATTTAGGATTAATGATACGAATATTTTACCATCAACAAATTTCACAATAAAAATGAAAGTGTTGCTTATTATACATTCTTCCAATTGTCGGATAAAGATAGTTGAGACATTAAAAAAAAAAGAGTTTGATGACCTTATTAGGACAAAAGGATGTTCTATGGTTATGTTACAACAAATATGATTATTTTTGAAGAATGTATAATGGCAAGCATATTTACAAATTCATTTTATAAAGTCACAGGTAGTTATTTGTCCTTTTAAGATGAAATAAAAATTTAGAAGCTCAAAGTCTAATTACTTTTTTAACAGCTTTAGAAGAAAGCTAATTAAAAAACAAATATATATGGCTTAAGAAAGAGGTTGTTTTGCAAATCTGGGCAATTTTACAAAAAAAAATTATGCCTGTTTATTACTTATAGTAGACACTTGAAATTTTCATCCTGAAAGCACCTTATGCGCATTTGTGCTAATCTGCCAAATCAGACACTCTAACCCCAATTCCCACCTAGGGTTAAATCCTTTTCAACTAATGACCAGAAAAAAAAAGCTAGGCAGTCAGTAGCACACACTAACAGAAATCTTAGTGAACATACAATAGTAGAAAAGGTCATTGTGAAACCTAGCACTCTAAAAACGTACATCAAAACAGAATAATTATTTGATTACTTCAACATGAATCATTCTATAACTGAATATTCACCCATATTGTGAGCCTACCAACTTATCTTCTCTGTAATATACAATCCTAAATGGCACCTATCGAAAATAACATTTTGTTCCATTGAACTGAAATATAATTCATGATTGAGCATAATTCTTTATGTATATAAATAGATATAATTTACAAATAAAAAGTGTTACAAATGACTCTCGTGTTGTTATTATTTGCCCGTTTTCATTTTGTAAGAAACAGATTTTAACAGATGATTACATTAAAATAAATATTAACATAAATAATAATAACAGAAAACATAATCAACTTACAGGCCTTTGACCACAAACAAAAGGAATTACTTTTTTAATATGAAACGAATAAGACGTTTTCATTAGTTCACACTTCAATAAATTTTTACGTTAAATATTTCTGTTGTTGACACGATTATAGTATCTTCAAACTGACTACAATACTACTACTGATTAATTCAAAAGATAAAAACTGCATGTTGTAAAAATACAAGACAGAAGTAATTCTTTTCCAGTGCAAAACGAACAAGTGTGCTATCTTTCCTTATGAGAATTTTCTACGAGCTGTTACATCAGCAAAATTTCTCAGCTTTAAAAAAATTCTTTGGAATCTCACATAAATAACTAATGTTTTAATTTCTGGATATGCTCAGCAATCTTGGCTTCTTGTTCACTGCTACTAAATAAAGAATGTTTCTCAACTTTTATTTCATGCTTTTTAAACACTTTTTCGATGTAACTTTTCATTTTGGCTCAAAGTCTGAACTACTTTTCCAATAAACTTCAGAAACTTTGAAATAAAATATTAATAGATATTTTTACTGATTTGCCAAATTATAATCCAAACAAGTTGGAACAAATTTAGATTTTTATTGCATCTTTGTCACGTTCGAGATACTGAATGCATTGTTCTTTATAATAATCAAATTTTAAGACAATACTTCCAATTTGTCTACTTGTAGTGTATTCTGTAAAGTATTACAAAAAAACTGTAGATTTAAATATTGGATAAATCAAACCATCTTACAAGAATTCTAAAAACACACTAAAAATTATAATACTTTAATTAAACTGTGTTTAACAAATCTTGACTTGACAACAAGATATATAACGACATAATGAGGACATACTGTTTTAACACAACTGACATAACCTCTTTATATTATACCTAAGAATTCCTGTAACAATTTTCGCTGTCTTTCAAAGTATAACATTGAACAAAATATTAAAAATTTTCAGATGAAAATGCTAGAATATTATTCTGAAAAATCAAAACTTCTTCCGTCACATTTAAAGCAAATATTAAGAACAACAGAGTGACAGCTCTTCCCAAAATTAGTTTGCAGTCGTTATAACCTGACTGAAATCATAACTAAAATAAATGGCTAAACTCATGCTTGATTTAATAAGTTTTTCTTCTCAGAATTAGTGTAGTACAATAGTTAATATTATTCCACAAACAAAATTGCTTCAAAAGCTCTTCAAAGTTTTCAACAAGAAGAAACTCAAAATCGTCGTTCCTCTATGCTGTGTCTTTTGCAATGTAGCTTTTAACAACTGTTTGTTCACACCCCTAGTGTCTTAATTCATTAATAATGTTATTGTTTGACGAAGAATAGTTAATCTAATAAAAATGATCAATATTTTCCCTGTTCCCTGTATTAAATGTCAAACCAAAATATCTTTTAACCCTTTTTTTATTCGTAGTTGAACACAAAATTATACAATGGACTATCTGAAAACCGATTTTTAACAATTTCAGCTTATAGAATTTCCGCTGAAACACTCATGGAGGTTTCTTCTTTTAACAGAAAATTACGCCGTTTTCTTATTTCAAACTAGGTAATTTTTGTTTTGTTCTGTTCGTGTTAAGCGCTAGACAACAAAATGGACTATTTGTGCATAGTTCCTAAAGAACATCGAAATTTGACTTTAAGTATTAATAAGCCCTGAGAATTATTGCTGAACTACCAGATTGAATTCGGTTTTAATTGCACAAAGTAATAATAATAACGATTCGTAATTTGTTTCACAGATAATAGTTTAACTTTTGTGTTTTATTTTTAAATTCAATTAGGAAATGATGGCTTAAAGTATTAGGGAGTATACATTTTATCCTTTAATTAATCAGTTAGTTGGAAACCATTAAACATTTCTAGCGTTGTTATGATTTTAGCTAAAACGTATGCCTTGGAAAAGTGCTAGAAATATTACAGAGCAATACTTGAACCGTAAAGCGATAATAAATAAATGTTTTTCAATTTAAAAATTTGCAGCGTCAGGTATCAAATTTTTCTTTTTTTAATAACGAAAAATAAAATTCAAGAAAATCTTTATTAGAAATTCTGACGTTTCGACAAGCCCGTTTTGTGTATTAGAATTAAGCGTACAAACTAAATTACAATTGAGAATTCGAACTTTAGTTTGTGTTTTGTTTGTAGCTCTTTTGTCCTTGAAAAAGGTGTGTGTGTGTTTTTCTTATAGCAAAGCCACATCGGGCTATCTGCTGAGCTCTCCGAGGGGAAGCGAACCCCTGGTTTTTGCGTTACAACTCCTTGGACAAACCGCTGTACTAGCGGGGGACCTTAAAAAAGGCTCAAGTCGAAATGTCAGGTTATCTATCTGGAGCTTCGTAAGTCATTTTCACATTAAAATGTAAATATTAAATTGTTAAAGCGCCATCTAGAATACAAGAAACTTTCTTTACCGAATGGCTGTTTGAGAAGAGAAGAGGTATCTCATACAGTCGAAGAAAATCTGTTTGAATCGAAGTGAACAAGAACAAGAAATAGTTTAAAATATGACGGAAGGACTTTACTTAAAAGGAACTTTGCGAGGACACAATGGATGGATCACTCAAATCGCGACTAATCCAAAATATCCAGAAATGATACTGTCGTCGTCTAGGGGTAAGAGTTTGAACATACGGTAGAGAATAAATTATAATTACAGTTATAGTGTACCTTGCTATTTACACGTAACAGCAACTAAACTTTGTAAGTCAAACATTTCAATCAGGAATTACTTATAGTAAATAATGTAATGTGGTAAGTGAATATATTCATACAGTTATAGTTAATATCTGAAAGCCAGTGGAATACTAAATCATGACTAAATATATTTTAAATAAAAAATAACTTTCAAATATCTATTTTAAGTTCTAATATTAATTATTCACAATTGTATTTGATTCAAACTAAACCCTAAATTCTGGCTTTGCTGTTTCATTCGATGGTATATTGTAATTAGGATTATGAATTTATGTGCAACTTGAGCAGTTCTTGGTAATAGTTCTACTAAAAACTTTGAACATTGTATGGGTAGTTCTGTTCTGTATTATTTATCTAAATATAAATACCTAATAAGGAATGTAAAAATGTTTAGATTGTGGTATTTGACAACATTTTGAATGTAGAAGAAGTAACCTAGTGCCTTTTAAGTTTCAGAATAGGTAAAAGTTAACATAAATGGTTAAAAACTAAAGAACCAAGCCTGGTCTGTATGGTGTAGCTGTCTGTAACTGTAAGACTTTTATGTTAATAATTTGTAACTTATTTTCTATTTTCCAATGTAGACAAAACCCTTATTATGTGGAAACTGACTCGGGATGATACAAACTATGGTATTCCACAAAAAAGACTCAAAGGCCATGGCCATTTTGTTACTGATGTGGTCATGTCTTCAGATGGGCAGTATGCACTATCTTGTTCATGGGACAAAACCCTACGTTTGTGGGACTTGTCTGTGTAAGTTTCATGCAGTTTCAAGAGCTCTTTATATGATGAAACATGTATCTGAAATGAACATTAATAATATTATTAGTATATTTATGGAAAAGGCACAGTTTGGTCCTGTAAGGCTATTCTTGGTTATCCATCCTTGTGAAAAATAAAACTTTAAGCCAACCATTTATTTTCTGGGAAAATTGCAAATTATCAGTTTCTATTTAAAACTTGTGTAAAGTACTGGTTTCCATTGTTGCCAATGGCAACTGATATCAGTAGTTAGTCATCCTGTTTTAAACTGGAGTCCACTTTGTCTTTCAGAAATTTTTAATTTTAAAAATGATAAGGTAGAATATAAAATAAGAAACCCTGTCCTTATTTTGCTGAGCTATGGCTTATGTACTGAATCAAACACAGTAGCCCTGTTCATCTCTTTCCATTTTTGAGAACAGTCTCTTACATACATTTACTTCAGTAAATCAGGTGAATGACCAATTGACAGCTTAGAATCTCCCCATTCTGGTTTTCTCAGCCATTTTCAGCTGTTAAAAAGGCTACCACGTTCTTTCGAACCATGATTTCAAGGAGGTATGTTGTGACTTTAGACTTCTCCAGGCTTTATATTTGTTAGACCTAAATACAACGTACTCATTAAGCTTGATAAATTAGTGGCATTCTGTGGTAGTAATATAGTAACTTGTGATTTTTTGATTATTCAATTGTATACATGCAACATAAATAAAAATGGTTTCTTTTACACCTTGCATGTACAAAATTTTTAAAGGCTTTGCAACCTTGCTCAAAAACTAACTTGAAGAAATAATTTTTTTCTTCTTTATATAATGTTTTATATTTTATGAAAAATAAGTTTAATAACTTATTTTTAAATAGAAATGGTCTATATACATGTATAATTGAAATGTGGCTATATCTTACAAAATACTAGTCTACTAAAACATGGCCAAGGCAGGTCACTTTGTAAAGACTAAAGGTCAGTTTTATGTTACTGGATACATTAGCATGAGTGCATATGTATCGTGTAAATGCAAGTTAGGTTAGTTAGGCCTGACTAAAAGGTCTAATATATATAACACTGGGGAACACTCATTTTGTTGCATTTAAAAAAAGACCTTTCTATAGTCAATTTGAGTGTGTTGATTTCAAATCTGAAGTCAGATTTTGTCTGCAAGCTACAGATTTTATGCAATTTGACATTTTTATTTATTTTTTAATTTTTTGTTATTATAGGAAATTATAGGAATAGCTAATCAATTTGTTTGTGTATTTTATTCAGGTAGGAATTTGCGTTTATAACTTTTGTGTTTGTACACTTCATCTGCACAATCTCGTTTGATGCTCCAGCAGTAGTCAGCCATCATACTTTTGTCCCAGCGCCCTTGGTAGCATTCTTCCATGACCTTTAGGTCTTGGTGGAATCGTTCTCCTTGTACGTCACTCACAGCCCCCAGATTGTCAGGGAACTTATCAAGGTGGCTGTTCAAAAAATGAAGCTTGATGCTCATGTTGCACCCGAGATCACGAAAAGTGAGGAGCATTCTGTTCACAAGTTCACTGTAGTTCTCCGCCTTATTGTTTCCAAGGAAGTTCTGAACGTTTTCCTTTGGTCCAGTCTCAAAGCATTTCCTCACAATTGTGGCACACAACATGAGGAGCCCATTGCTTGTCTTGATCACCAAGATGAACTTCAAAATATGTCTTGTAGGCAAGCTTGACGAACAAGGATATGTTACGTCTCTGACGATTGAGTGTGTAGCATCCACATATGTAGCAGAAGGCATCAGGCTTGTTTTTGCAATGATATCTATTTTTGGAAGCCATGTTTGATCTGAAACAAAAGAAGAATGATCAAAATATTAAAGCTATTTATATATATGGATGTGAAAATGCTTATACATGGTTTACGCAAGTTCACATTTGTACAATTTCATTAACCTCAAATTGCATACAAACTAGAGCTTGTAGAGAAAAACTAATTTCAGATTTGAAATCTGCACCTAAAACTCCTTCTGAATCAGTTAAAATATCCAATGCAACTCAAAGTTACTGAAAAAGTGTTCCCCAGTGTAATATATAATGCTGTGAGACTTAAGCTATTCAGAATAGACATTTTAATTTTAATGTTATATTTTGTAGTCATTCTAGCTTGAAAAAAAGCATAATTTATATTTATTTCATAATTTTGTTATGATTGTTGAGGTTAAAAGTATCATATTTTGTAAAGTTACAGTACAGATACTTAATGTGTGCAGATGTTTATACAGGGTGTTTGGAAAGTCACTTTGCAGTTTTGTAATCAAGCCAGCAGCTGATAGTGGTGTTTAGAAACAAAATAAGAAGGATCCAGGCCTGTATTGATGCCAACAGGGTTCACTTTCAACAGTTTATAATTGTCATTCATATTTACCTTCTGTATTCTATATTGAAACATATCTGTTAATAAATATATAAGTGCACAGTGACTTTCCAAACACCCTGTATGAACTTGTGTATGTTATACTGAGCCAGCTGCAAAAATATTAATTTAAACAATAATAAACAAAAAAGAGCAAAACAGAAAAGAGTAATTCAGATGTTCACAGTGAACTATTTGGTGTACAGTCATTTAATATTTTAATTATGGGTGATTTAAATATTCAAAACTGCAGCTTTGTATTCTGACACTCCTGTGGCCTGAAACCGTAATTCTTGGGGAATTCCTGTTTTTAGATCAGACTGCCTACAGATGTGGTGGTTGCTATGAAGTTTGAAGGAGTTTAAGTGAATAATTGATGAATGTTTGAGTAAGGTTTTTTTCTTTAAACTTAGTGGTTGGGATACCCTAAATAAACAAACACATCCTTTGTTCTTAAATTTTATCTTTATTGTCATCAAGTGGTAACTGTGCAATGTAGTTGAGATATCATACTGTGAAATATCATACTGTGGTTTGAATAATCAGCTGAACAAATGAATAAAAGAAATAGAAATGTGGAATAATATATAAGCATTCATGAATATGCTGTTTTAATAACTGCTGTAATATTAATCAAAAGGATCAGCTGTAATAATAATGAATTTTTTCATTTATTTGAACTTTCTTTTTGTAATTCACATTAGTACTTTAACCCCCTAAACAGTGAGAATATTGTAGGTAGCAGCATCAGTTGATATGGCCTCCATTTAAGGGTTAAATCTACTGAGATGAGTTTTCCTATGGTCACAGTCAAAGGCCATGCCATCACATCAAATCGCTATCACACCAAATGTGCTTACCCTTTCAGCCCTGGAGGTTTATAATGTGATAATCATTCCTACTATTCATTGGTAAACAAGTAGCCCAAGAATTTGGGGTGGGTGGTAATGACCTGTCACTTTAGTCTTGCACTGCTAAAATAGGGATGGCTAGTGCAGATAACCCTTGTGTAGCTTTGTGTGAAATTCAAGGAGCATTTAAATGGTATATCTCTTATAGAACATTACTATTTACAGATTACAGACAAGTTCATAAACTTATTTTTCTTAAAACATAAAAGAGTAAATAAGGAAATAAAGCAAACAATTCTCTTCTAGTTTGTTCAGCATTAAGACATTTCACTCATGGAAGATGTGAAATGAAATAATTTTATTTTAAGTTTTATGTGTACATCAGAAAAACCAAAAAAGTCATAAATTACTTCACCAATACCACAGAATTCTATTATAATTTATCAAGTATAATAATTAAGCTATATTTCATTCTAAAAAAAATCTCAAACAGGCTAAAGACTCAACTTACCAGCATGAATGTTTGTCTAGAAAGAAAGAAAAGACACCTTTATATTTGTAAATGGCTGAGAAAATTACTAAGAGGACATTCTGAGCTTCTGATTGGTTATTTACGTGTCATGTAGAAGTAAGTACTACTGGCCAAAATCTTAAGGCCAATGAACATATAGAAAAAGTATGCATTTTGCGTTGTTAGACTCGACCACTTATTTGAGTAGAGCTTTAAAAGATGAAAATAAGAAATGGGAAAATAAAAAATAAAAACTTTTAGCATTTAATAGGGAAAATGTGAACACTGAAATTAGCCTAAATACTAGCTGGTCAAAAGTTTAAGAATATACCAAAAAGAAGTCCTAAACAGGGTAGGAAATGCCCAACAAGAGGTCTCAGTAGTGAGTTGCATGGCCGTCATTGCAAATAACTGCAAACATTCATTTTGGCATGGTCAATATAAGCATTTGCAGAAGGCTGGTTGGAATGTTATTCCAAGTGGTAAAGATGGTTTCACTGTTTGGAATTGACGTCCATTTCTATAGACTTCCCTTGCCATCAACCTCCAAACATTTTCAATGGGGTTCAGTTCGAGCAAACATGCTGTATGTTCTTAAGCAGCATTCTGCGTCCGTAAGGGCCTTAATCTGGTTCGACAATCGGCTGGTGTCTTGCCGGACAACTGTCAAATCCTCCTGCTCAATGCCAGTGAAATTTTCTTGGGCCGACCACTTGAAATTCTCATTCCGTATCCCTCAGGGTCTTTTAAGAAATTTGCAACAGCAGTTTTACTATGCCCAATCTCACCAGCGAAGGCACGTTGAGAGAGAGACCTTGCTTTTGCAACTTGACAATTCTGCCATGTTTAAACTCTGTCAACTTTTTAGCCTTTGCCATGTTTTTACCCAAGGTAACACAGGAGATGTTGACAAAGCTAATGCTTGAACACAAATGACTACATTTTGTTACGTGTTTACCGATTAACACTTTGTTTCAATATGGTCGTTAACACTCCTACGAAAAGACGTTTCTAATCCTGATTTCTCCAAGCCCGTTCCCCTGGCTGTGGTTTTGCTAGATAGTAGATAGGGACAGTGGGAATCTTGTTAATCCATTCATTAATGGATTTAAATGGCAATTTCATTTAAATACAAAATTATTAGCCTAATATTAATAACCTTTCAAGTTGCTCTGGGGCCTATTAGGCCCCACTTTTTTGTAGGAGTGTTAAACTTTTGACCATCTAGTATTTCGCTAATTTCATAGTGTTCACATTTTCCCTATTAAATGCTAAAATTTTTTTTATTTTTATTTTCCTGTTTCTTATTTTCATCTTCCAAAGATCTACTCAAATAAGTGGTTGAGTTTGACAATGCAAAATGCACATTTTTTCTTTATGCTCATTGGCCTTAAGATTTTGGCCAGCAGTGTATATACAAGGGACCCTTTCTAAAATTGTGAGCTGGGCCACTGTGTTTGATTCACTAAATATAGTGATAGTTAAGGAAATAAAAAAATAAAAGGTTTTTATTTTATATCCTCTCTTGTAAGTATTGGTAATTTGAGTTCCTAATTTGTACAAAACTTTTGATTTTGTATTTTGACATCACAAGCATCTAAATGAACCAGTGCCACATTCAACATATGTGATACAAAAAAAAAAGTGTTTATTTAATATTTACATTTAGGTTAAGAAATTAAATAATGTATAATTTTAAAATATGAATTATAATCTATGGTTTGATACCAAACTTAAGGAGATAAATTCATAAAATAGTTGAATAAAATTTTGAATGCATGTCAACAAATGTGATGTCTTGTGACCCATCATGATAAGGTTAGTGCTTCTGAACAAAGATACATCAGTTTGAATCTTCTAATTTCAGTACAAGTGTCATTTTGTTCAATTTATCCCAAAACTGTCAATTTCAGCAGCTGTCATGGTATTATGTAAATAGTCTTTCTTTCTTTGAGAAGTGAAAGGTAGTGATGTGACATACAATGAAAGTTTATTTCCTGTCCTTTTGTAATTGTTTAAGCCAATATGGCATCCATTTCAGGTGACATGTAGAGAGTATAAAAAAGTTATAAAACGTAACTTTGTAATATGTTGTGTATCTCAGAACATTGGTATGGGTTAATACCATACCAGCTGTTCAGAGATAAATTTTTATTTCAAGTTGGTTTCTCATCATCAAGAATTATAATATGTTGCTAGAAGACAAGTTTTAATCAACTACTATAATTACAGTTGTGATTTTGTTTTAAACTTATGAAAAGTTAAATTTCTTACAAGGCCTGGTACACGACTCGTAATCCAAGGGTTACAGATTTGAATCCCCATCTCACCAAACATACTTGCCCTTTCAGCCATGGGGGCATTATGGTGTGATGGTCAGTTCCACTATCCATTGGTAAAAGTAGTCCAAGAGTTGGTGGTGATGACCAGCTGCTTTTCCTCTAGCCTTACCCTGCTAAATTAGGGACTTCTAGCACAGATAACCATTGCCCTCATGTAGCTTTGTGCAGAATTTAAAAAAACAAGCAAAACAAACATCTTACTAACAGTTAAAAAGATTTTCTAGTTTATTATTTTGCTGTGGTAAAAACATTTCATCATGCATCAGGGATTGTAAGTACTGTAACGTTTTTTTTTTTAAACAGACAAAAATTAGTTTCATAAATGTTGTGAAGCTTTGCAAGAATGTATTTAGGTATGAAAATTTTGTATTGAAATATAGAACAATAAACATTTTTAACTAAGAAATCAGAAGTCTCAATTTTTTATTCACTGGTAAGGAAGTTAAGTACAAGTTTTTTAAATTCTAGGGGGAACACTACCAGCCGATTTGAAAATCACACTAAAGATGTTCTGAGTGTGGCTTTTTCTTCTGATAACCGTCAGATAGTGTCTGGGTCTCGTGACAGGACCATCAAATTGTGGAATACTTTAGCTCAGTGCAAGTATACTATTCAGGTCAGTGATAAAGATGTTTGCTTTACTGTGCTTTTCTTCTCTTTAACTCCTTAAATCTGTAATTTTTGCACATACTGCCATTGCATTTGAAATTTGTTTAAAACAAATTGTTATGCTTCACAGAACTTCTTGTTTGTTGATACAAGGAAAACCATAATATGGTTTGGATTATTTAATCAAATTGGAAAATTTGTTCCTACTTGATATCTTGTTCATTTGGGTGTATTTTTCAACACTCACCTTAGTCAGGCCCAACCTTCTCCTCAACTTTGTTCAGTGGAACAATGGAGCAGTCAGTTCTCCATGCTTTTACTGCTTCCCCTCTTGCAGCTTGTGAGGTTCTATTTCTTTTGGGCATGTTGTCTTCCATGTTGTAATTTTATTGTTATAAGCAATGAGTTATTTTTATGAAAACACTTCTTATTTAGATGAAGTATTGGTAAGTTTTGGAAGTATAATATTTTACTAGCTAAACAAATGCTTGGGTACTTGATCAAAAATTTCACAATGTAACTAAGGGTATGCTGACTTTTCTTAAAATCTCAATTTTGTACCTTTTAGTCATAGAGGTTTCACTGAGTTAACTAGAAATGAGTATTAATAAATAAATTTTCTTAGTGAAATAAAATGACCATCTTGTAAACATTTCTGTGCCTTTGAAAAAAATTCAGTAAGCATTTTGGATTTTTTTATATTCTTATAAATGCAATGAATATTGTTTTCTTAATAAAACACATGGATTAATAGTCCTAATGTGTGTTAAAATATCTACTAAAGAGTAACCTCAAAACAATATTCTTGACCTATTTGCTGAAATACTTTGCTTGTGATTGTTTTCAACATGTAAATTTGGATGATTAGTAGAAGTTTATAATCAGTTAGTCATCAAACTCATTATTTGATTACATCATCAATTCAGTTATTCTCACACGAGACTTGCCTGTTTAAAAACACTAATTTTGTCCACATTGATTTAATTGTAATTTGATTAATCAGTTGGTTAATGTGACACTAATATAATTTATGTTCATAGGTAATTGAGTAAATTGCCCATCAGTGACAAATGGGTGAAAGATTTACCAGATAATTTGTATTATTTAATGCTCTTTCTTTAACATCAAGATCCTAGTTATGTGGTTTCTTAACTTAAGAGTTTAAAAAAATTAATTTTGAAGTACATGTTTAAAAATACTTTAATAGTGGTAAGTACTTTTATGAAAGTTCATTAAACTGTATCAATTACAGCTAGATTAGGACATGCAATAAATAGTGCCACTGTTACAGATTGTGTTGAATGGAAACTCATTTTTCACTTCAAATGAACCTGTGTCTTGCAGGAAGATGGCCACAGTGACTGGGTGTCTTGTGTGAGATTTTCTCCAAACAACAGCAATCCAATAATTGTATCCTGTGGCTGGGATAAGTATGTGAAGGTGAGTTGTTTGTTTAGTTTTCTCTTTACTGAGTTGACTTCCTAATACTGCCTGATGATTAGAATGTATTAGCTTTTGATTAGCATCTGATGACTTTGTTCTGCAATAATGAGGGTAATATGAATACTTTTTATGTCAAGATGAAATCATTTTATGTAGTTGTAATGATATAAGCTTTCTTTTTCCAAAGGTGTGGAACCTGACTAACTGCCGACTGAAGACCAATCACATTGGTCACACTGGCTATCTGAATACTGTGACAGTGTCTCCTGATGGTTCACTGTGTGCTTCAGGTGGTAAAGTGAGTAAATGTTTTGGCTTTTCCTTAACTCTTTCCTTATTGGCTTGGTACCAGTGACCAACTTTGAAACCATTTTGTAGTTTTCTTGCTGTAACTTTTGATAAAGTATTACAAGGCTTACATATGAAAACTATTTTTTTTATAAAGTTTAATATTTTATTAGTAATGTTTTTCTTGTGGAATTTTTTAACTATCCAACATGCAAAGTAATTTTGATTTTAAGATTTAAAAAATGATTTTATTATGCAACAGAAAATGTTCAAATTTCATGTGCAAAATGTTTGTAATATTCAGATAGTTTTTTCTAAAAAGAAACATTTGATAATTATCTCCTGTTTTCATTATTGTATTTCTGTAAAGCTTTGGTTGGTTGCACTGATCTTGTAACCACCATAAAAATTATAAAATATATATATAAATTAAGTTTTTGTTGTTGTCCTAGAATTACTGCAAATTATAACACAAAAACCCAAATGTTTTATTCTTAATAGCTTAACCCTTCATCATTGGTTAGGTGAAGTGCACCTCACTCATAATCATAAAAGTAATTATACTGTGATTTTTCATAATGTACACATCTTTACAACATTTTGCAGGTTAGTGGTAAACAATATAAAGCTTTTGAACATAAAATATCAGGTTTTTAAATTCTATATCAAGACTTTAAAGATTTTCTCCTAAATGTTTCTTTTCGAATGTTGACTATCTGACATGCAAAGTAAGTTTGATTTTAAGATTAAAAATGCATTTATACATCAGAGCATTTTAAAATTTTGCATGCAATATTTTTATTAACTCTTAGATAATTATCAAGAATTTTTTAGAAACTTTCTGTTAATTTCATGACTGTACAGGTTTACAGTTTGACAGACTTTGTAAATATAAATAATGCTTTTCTATTCTATAATGACTACAGATTATAACATGAAAACAGATGTTTAGTCTAAATTGTTTATATTTCATAACATTATACATTCTTGATGAAACTTTGTATAATGGACTGCAACTGCTTGTTGTGGAGACAGAAGTGTGGAGGACGACATTTCAAAAGTCTTCTGCATTTTGTTTTCAGGTCAGTGTGTATAAGGTATTGTTGGTTTTTATAGTGTCCTGGTGGATTGTGGAGAGTGTGTTATAATTGGTTGGATTATCACTGTTTCTGATTGGAGGAGAGACTTCCTGTAGATTCAACCAATGGTAGCCACAAGTTACTCACCTCTAATCTGGAATCTCTGTTTAGTGAAGATTTAATAGTGTAAATATAAAATGATTCTTTGATTTTTCTTGTCCTCCAGAATTTGTCTGTGTCTGATTCTTGTTCTCTCTCAGTTTATTGTGTCTACTTAACATGGCGTGCTCTACAATGGTTGAATTTTGTGTTTTCATGAGACTTGTACTATCTTTGTTCTTTTAATCTTGTTGAAAGTTTCCTTCTTGTTTCTCCAATGTATGTGTCATTGCAGGAACATTGAATTTCATAAATAATGTTTTTGAGATTTTCTTTTGTAGGTCACTGTTTTTTACCAGAATGTATCTTAAGTTACTCACCTCTAATCTGGAATCTCTGTTTAGTGAAGATTTAATAGTGTAAATATAAAATGATTCTTTGATTTTTCTTGTCCTCCAGAATTTGTCTGTGTCTGATTCTTGTTCTCTCTCAGTTTATTGTGTCTACTTAACATGGCGTGCTCTACAATGGTTGAATTTTGTGTTTTCATGAGACTTGTACTATCTTTGTTCTTTTAATCTTGTTGAAAGTTTCCTTCTTGTTTCTCCAATGTATGTGTCATTGCAGGAACATTGAATTTCATAAATAATGTTTTTGAGATTTTCTTTTGTAGGTCACTGTTTTTTACCAGAATGTATCTTAAGGTATTTCCATCAGACTTCTATGTTTAATTTTTTGGCATTACATTTGAGATTTTTAGTAAAAATTTTGCAGATATGGTAGGTAAACAATGGTAGTGGTGGCAACTTTCTTTTGTGGTCTTCTTCAAGGAGTGTTTGAAAGAGGAGGTATAACCATTCTGTTTAAAACTCTTATGATCATTTGATGTTCTGCTTTGATGGATGTCTTATTGCAAATGTTTTCTGCTTTCTTGTTTAGGCTTTGGATTACACCAAGTTTTATCAAGGTTGGATGATAGGACTGGAAGTGTAGATATCTGTTTGAGTGGGTGGGTTTTCTGTATACAATTGTGGTGATTTGTCTTGCTTGTTTGCTGGTGAGTATGTCAAGAAACAGTAGAATGTTTTGTTCCTCTATTTCCATCGTGAAGTGGATTTTTTGGTCTACGGAATTGAGATGTTCTAAGAAGGCTGATAAGTTTTCTTGACCATGGGGCCAAATAACAAAGTGTCATCGATGTAATGTCTGTAGAAACTTGGTTTTATCGGTGTGAATAAAAACTTCTTTAAAGTTTTCCATGAAAATATCTGCTAGGATTGGAGAGAGTGGTGATCCCATGGCTAGACCATCTGTTTGCTTGCAGAATTCCTCGTTGTACTGGAAATAGATTGATTGTAGGCAAATAGTTGTTAGTTCCATTATGGCATCTATTTTTATATCTGTTCTGTGTGGTAGAAAGTTGTCTGGTGATGTGAGGGATTTTTGAGGTTGGAACATTGGTAAATAGGTCTGTGACATCAAAACAGACCAGAATATCCTGGAATTTGATGTGTAGCCTTCCTAGTTGTCTTATGAAATATGTTGAGTTTTGAATGTGACGTTCAGTGTTTCCTTGAAGAGGAAATAAGATAGGTAGTAGGAAAGTAGCCAGTTGATTGCAAAGTGAGTTTTTAGCACTGACAATAGGCCTCAAAGTTATATTAGGTTTGTGTACCTTAGGTAATCCGTTGAAGTGAGGAGGGAAATTGTTGTTGGATCTTGAGTCGTTGGTTAGTTTTTCATTGATTAAGCCTTGTTTCTTTAGTTTGTTCAGTGTTCTATTGATGAGTCTTTCTGGCATTTCTGTAGGATCATTGGTGATATTTTTATGCTGGTGTTTGTCAAGTAACTGTTTGATCTTCATGTGTCATAATCATTGATGTTTAGGATGACTACTATTTCCTTTGTTGGTAGAATCTTGATGATGTCTCGTTTTAGTCAGTTCAGTGCGCTGCATTTGTGTTTAGTGGCATGATGAAGGATTTTCCTCAGTATTTTAAAATGAGAACTTTCAGGTTTTTAAATGCTATATTAGAAAATATTATGTATATATGGCCCAAAATAATTTTAGCAATATACATCACTGATCAAGATGCACTTAAAGCACTTAGTGACAGATGTGATATTATTAAATAGCTTTGCATTCTACTGTACATTTTACTGCTAGTGTTACATTTCCAGATGTGACTTATAGCTATACAGAATAGGAACTAACTGGTGCAGACTGTGTATATATAATTGTTCTAAGAAAAAAATGTATGCAAAATTTCCTTTCTTGTGAACTAATTGTTGTTATTAACATTTTATTTTTATGGATACATGTGGGGCATTAACTTTTGTTTTAGCCTTAGAAAATGTAATATTAAGTAAAAGTTAGGTATGCCTAAAAAATAGGTATGCAATAAAATTGTATAATTAGCCATCAAACAGCAAAAATATTGTAGATAGCAGCATCAGTTGGTGATGACAACCATTTAAGGGTTAAAAAATAGATTTTCAAATTTTGGAAATAAATACACAGATATTTGAGGCAATTATAAATTTCTTATTGACATCACTTACATAATTATACAACATATTTTTGTTTTTTCATCTGATGCATTTGTTTGTTTAGAATTAAGCACAAAGCTACACAATGGGCTTTCTGTGCTCTACCCACCACAGGGATCAAAACCTGGGTTTTAGTGTGCAAGCCTGCAGACATAACACTGTGCCACTGGGAGTTTATATCTGATGCTAAAAGTATTATTTATGGATAAATGTAGTGAAAGAGTTAAGTAAAATATGGAAAAGTGTTAAATATCATCATAGAGCGAGATGATTGAATATCAAAATAATATATGTACAGTATAAGAATAACAATTACATTATAATGCTGAACAGGAGTAACAGTGTTGTATTTTGATACCATTATCCTGAAAGATGTATAAATGAGATACCATATCTTGAGGCTAGCCTTTGTTGTAAATTACTATATAGTGTTTTTCTGTTCAAAATTCTTGCTTGAAAATGGACTTCCACTGTGTCTTATCTGCATATTACACAGTTCTATGAATTTATACTTTCATAAGTTTTGATGGTTTTTTTATTGGATTTTCCATAATTCAGTTACCTAGATCTTGATTTTTTTTTTCTGTTATGTGAAGATTTTTTACAAGTCAGGAACAGAAACTTAAATCAAATTATCATTTCATTCACCAAATGAAAATGCATCTAATTCTTCCTTTTTTTGTGAAATCTACATTTTTTTAGTCTGAAAACTACTGTTGCATTTTGTATATGATGCAAAGAAATGGATACCATTCTTGGATTCAGTGTACAGCAGTTACTATAGATCATGAAAACATAATAAGACCATCATAGGCCTGAGCTATATATTGTACTAATAAATTGTTTTTTACTAAATATTAATACAGTTACAACAATTAGGTTACATGTAAGGGAAGCATCTCGCTAATCATTTTTGACAAAGTACACAGGTCTGAGTCTCCTATACAAAATAATTGAGAGAGAGTTAATAATTTTGTTGATTTCATCCATTTTAGTGATAAATTCACACTTGTCATGCTATTTGTTATTTAAAAGTAAAATTTTAACGTGTAATCTACTTAGTAATCATCACAAGCAATAATAAAAAATATTTTGTGCACTTGAATTGAAATATTTAGAAGCAGGTACTCATTTATTCTTTGTGCTGTTTTTCATTATTATTATTATAAAATGTCTCATTTAAGTAGTAATGCATAAAAATTTTCTTTAATCTATTGACATGTATGTAAGTGCTAATAAACCAGAATTGATATTATTATTATTGGCATTTCTGATGAGATTTGCTTGCATAGTAATACTTGCTAAATACATTTCAAAAATAAATTTGTGATACATATTTTTAGCTTGTTGAAACCATTAACTTTCTCATAACTGGCTTGGTATAATATACACAAGTTTATCTGCACATTTGTACAAGTTAAGTATTTACCCTATAACTTTTAATACAGCATGTGTACCTTCACAAAATTTGTACACAAAAACTTATATTTTTAATGAAATATTTTTACTAAAGATTTATTTGTGAAAATATTGAGTCTGTTTGGTTACTAGTCTGAGTGTGAAGTGATTTCATGTTATGATAAAAACAAAACTATTCTTTATCCCAAAAATCTCAAATGTTTTTGTAATTTCTATAACCTTCTAAATACATTTCAGTGTGAATTCATATTTATGATATTTTCTATACCCTGTGTTGGTTCTGTTTCTTGAACAACCTCATAACCATCATAAAAGAATCAGGAAATAAATTTTTTCATGTTAGAATGACTATATATTATAATACAAAAATACAAATGTTTAGTCTAAGTAGCTTAAGTCAGTACTATATGATCATTATATTTAATTATATTGACCTTTCAGTCGTGCCTAGCGAACATTACATTACTTGCATATGTGAGGTGCACATGCACTGATGTTATGTATTCAGTATTAAACTTACCTTTAGTCTTCTCTGTCTTGGCTGTGTTTTAGTGGACAAATAATTTGTAGTATAGTCACATTTCAATTCTTGTATGTTATATATGTATGTAGATTATTACTGTTTAGAAATATAATATTAAACTTATTTTTTTAAAATATAAAACAATAAGTAAAGAAGTAAAGTAAACAGTTATCTTTTCTAGCTACAATCTTTGAACTTTGTTGCTGCTGGACATAGATTGCTAAACCTTTTAAAATTTCACATGTAGAGGATATTAAACAAAATTTTTAAAGTTTTATACATAAGCTGAATAAATGAAAAATTGCAAATAACTCTAGTGATACCACAGAATGATACTATAAATTATTAAACTAGTAATACCACAGAATGATACTATAAATTATTAAACTAGTAATACCACAGAATGATACTATAAATTATTAAACTAGTAATACCACAGAAGGATACTATAAATTATTAAACTAGTAATACCACAGAATGATACTATAAATTATTAAACTAGTAATACCACAGAATGATACTATAAATTATTAAACTAGTAATACCACAGAATGATACTATAAATTATTAATCTAGTAATACCACAGAATTATCCTATAATTTATTAATCTAGTAATACCACAGAATTATCCTATAATATATTAATCTAGTAATACCACAGAAGTATACTATAATTTATTAATCTAGTAATACTACAGAAGTGTACTATAATTTATTAATTTTAGTAACTAAGATGAATTTAGTTTTAAGAAATTGAAACTTTGAGCAGACTAAAGATGCAATCTACCTTCATGAAATATGAAACTTAGTTCAAAAGAACTAGGTATCCTTTTCACAGATTAATGTGGCTGTGAAAACCAGTAAGGGGACATTCTAAGCTCTCATTTGATTATTCATGTGTCATATACTGTAGTAAGAGTATATTAGGGACCATTTCAAAAAATAGGGTTGAACAGGACATAAATAATGTCTCAGCAAAATAAAAAGATATGAAGTTCTTATTTTATGTGCTAGCTTGCCAATATTGGTAACTCGAGTTCCTAATTTGTACGAAATTATAGATTTAGTATTTTGGTAAAACACATCTGATTTTAATCAGAGCTGAATTCAGTGTACCATGTGATTCACTAAATTTTATATTTATGTTGGTTCTTTTAATATTTTTAAATTAAGGTATTAACTCGTATATAATAATATTAAAGTTTGAATAACAATCTACAGTTTGATTCTAAACTTGACATAAATTGATAAAATAGTAGTTTAATAGAATTTTCAACTCAAGTTAACAAATGTAATGACATGGACTTTAACCTATGACTTGTCGCAAATTTCTGGCTGAATTTCTAATCTAGGTTTTCTTCATAACATTTTGAAGAAAAATTGATGTGCTATGATATATCAAAATTTAGGTGTTTGTTTTATGCTAAATGAATTGTAAACATTATGTATAGTACAGTTCCCTGGTGGATCAGACGTAAGTGTATGGACTTATGATGCTACAGTAAAGAGAGTTGAATATTTGTAATTGAATTATGATAATTAGCCTCTCTCTTAATCAAATGCTGACATTTTATGTGTGGATATATGTTGTCATAACCCTGCATCACAAGTTAGACAAACATCATGATAGTGTTCTTTGATGATACTGACATTTTAATAGTTACACAGTTTTGCAGCATAATGTGTAGAATTAAGCATTTTGAGTTGTCAGCTATTTTGACCATTTTCAACTAATTTTTATCATGTATGGTAAAAGTTATTTGAAGCATCAACATTTATTTCACATAACTTAAGCTAGTTTCTCCACTTTTTGTAGAGGAGGGTCTTTGTTAACAAAAGATTTCATCCCCCCCTTTTTTTTTTGATAAACCCCTCAGTCTTGTCTGATACCTAGTCTTTTTTGAGTTTTATACAAGTATGTCTCTTTCAGATATTTAGTATAGAATGGTTTTCCTTTCATGTTGCATAATTAATTTAATATATGGATCATGTTAGAGAAGGAATCTATGTCTCTCCTACATGTTAGAAATTGTTTGGATTTATTTTGAAATTTATGACCTTTTATTTGCAACAGGACTGTAAAGCTATGTTATGGGATCTAAATGAAGGAAAACATCTCTACACTCTAGACCATACTGACATCATCAATAGCCTGTGTTTTAGTCCAAACAGATACTGGTTGTGTGTGGCAACTGGCCCCAGCATTAAAATCTGGGTATGTTAGATGGCTGTTGGAAATAAACTTCACAATTTCTCTACATAAAAATTGACTGTTTTTGAGAGTTTATTTAGTATTAGAAATTGGTTAGTGCTTGAATTACAGTGGTTATTTTGAAGTTTTAAACTCATGATAAGTTTGCTTTTTGAAATTAAAATGTTGTGTAGGTAAACTTTCATATTTTAAAGTCCAAGTAAAAGATGAAGAATGCTCAAAGAACACTGCCCTTTAAATGAAAGTAAGGTATAATTACAAATATCACACCAAATATTGTATTCAGCAATTTTTTATTGATTTAATATATGCCTGAGGTATATGCAAATAATATATATTTACTTAATATTTGTTAGAAGAATTTACTCTTGCTGGTATTTTGTAATAAGCATACGATACCTTTTCAATGACATATAAGAATTTTAAATGTTATTGGATAAAGTATAATAGATATGTATGGAAGATGCAAAGGGCAGTGTTTTTAACCCTGTGGATTTTCCAAGTAATTTTTATATTATACTGACTATTGTGTTTAGAAACTAGTAAAGTGAAAATTTATGCAGGTTGATTCAACCAGAGCTGGACAAGTAAGAGAAATGGTTTGAATCTATGTTTATCATATTTAAGAAATAAATGCACAAATTTGTTAGATGTTGTCATGAATATTTTAGACATTTTACTAAAAAATTTAATTTTAGCACTTTCTATTTTCAGTACATTTATTCTGAAGTATAAAGGCTAGTTTTCATTAAATGAAAATTACCCATTTTCTCTCATAATACACTAATGAAGTGTAAAGCTACTAAGCCAAACAGAATATCACTTTGTTAGTGAGGAGTAAAAAGCTATCCTTGCATTAGATGTTAGCATCTAGTGATTTAAGCCTTATCACAAGTGGTGAGCACACTTCAAATGTACACCTATGCAATACATTTAAACTTGCTATTGATTTCAAATGTCAGTTACTTTGATGTGATGTAATATTTCATACCTCTTGTAACCCTTAATTGAGTGGGAGATTTTTAAATTCCATAAGTTTCTGGCAGCTATAGCTGATGAAACATTCTTGTATTAATTAGTTGTTCACTACTTCCCAGTTCTTACTACATGAAATCTGAATTGTATAACATGTGGTTGTTTAATCGTGATCATGACAAAACTCAGGTTGTAATTTCATGTACATATAATATTAAAATGATTTTTGAAAGCCATTTTTTACAGTATTACTTATTTCATGCTAATAAAAATTTTACATTATCACATTTTAAAGGAAATGTACATGCAATAACCATGTTTGAACATTTTTTATTTAAGTTTTGAACAAGTTTGATATGTAAGTTGTTAAAAGGTTATTTACAAGTTCAGTGTTTTATTTTTAAAAAAATTCATTGAAAAATGGATGATTACACTTTGAAAGAAGGGTGTTTGAAGTTCTTTTGTTGTAGTATGAAAATTACCAAAAAATATATAATATGGTTATAATAAACTTGCACACTAATATGACATCATTCTAATGAAGGTAGGCCTGATTCTTTGTCATTAAATTCCTAGTAAATCTTCTTTCTTCCTTTTTATTATTATTAAGAAGTAGATCAGTTCAAGTTATACCCAATGATTACTTTGTATATTACGACTGCCAGTGATAATAAATCCTGCATTGATGAGGGTTATTCTTGACTGGTGTATTAAATATTGTTTATGTGTACAACATTAAGTTTAATTATTTCATTTCTCAATCTTTCCATGTAACTTACCTTAAGTTATGAATTTATGCAAAATGAATGTTGTGATTTTATATATGTTTTTATTTTATATTAATTTATATGCAAATACAACATTATATTTAAAACTAATATTGCAGAAAACTCAGCTGCTTCTTTCCATACCAGTGATTAAACTGTAGGTAGCACTTTCAGTGGAAATGAACCCTTTGATTTGCATGATTAAACAAATAATATAAAGATCTTTGAATATGTGATATATGGTTCAAATGTCACATGTTCTTGTTTCTTCCACAGAGTTAGTAATGTTGTGTTTAATTCTCATTAAAATATTTCATACAGTCTTTGTTTTTATATGTGGCATATTTTTAGTACATTCATTGAAATATAAAAAAAGGAAGTTTTGTTTAAGAAAGATAATTTTTTTGAGAAGCACATACTAATTATTGATTAAATTTGGAATTCAATCTGATTGCTAATTGCAGGATCTGGAGGGTAAGAACATGGTAGATGAACTGCGACCAGAAGTGATCACAACAAGTTCCAAAGCAGAGCCTCCTCAGTGTATTTCTATGGCATGGTCTGCTGATGGCCAAACACTCTTTGCTGGGTATACAGACAACTTGATCAGAGTTTGGCAAGTGTCAATTGCTTCACGTTAAGAAAACCTTTGGCTGAACTAGAAAGTGTAATTCTAAGGTGTTTTAAAGTTAAATAAAACATGAAGAGAAGAACCACTGTGTGTGTGTTTATTTTTTATTTGATTAAATGTTGAGATAGCTACTAATATTTGCATAAAATGGATATGTTGGTTGTTTTTATTCTTAGCTTAGTAATCCTTAGTTGGTTTTTTGTTCAATTTTTTTTAATATTAAAAGTATTAGCAGCTGAAGGTTATCCATTCTTGAGGTTACTTAATCATGTTTCATGTTTATCAGTTACCATTTTTACACAGTAATGAAAGGAAGTAATTATTGTAGCTGTAGGTGGTTTGGTACATATAGGCTTGGCAAATTGGCTCACAAAATTCCTGTGTTTGAAAAGAATTGTCTTAAATTATTTTAAAAAAAAGTTTACAGAATATCCATCTTGCAAATATCAAAACACTTGAACTATAAAGATATTTGTAGTGAAAGTGTACCAACTATGTCAATCTTAAAATTGATCTTTGATAAATTGATAAGCACTTCTAATTTATATTTTAAAGTATTTGATTTTGAACAGTCACCTTAGTTAGTTTCAATGTAACAAAGCAGATTTATGTAATTTAACATCTCTAATTCTTGTTAGACTAATGAGTGGTCTGCAAAAATACGTATCAGAAATGTATGATAGACGAATAATGTTGAACTTGTGTGAAAAGTGACCCTATATTAGAGCCCTCGGTTTTAGAACTGGTAAATTGGTGTAGAATCTGAGTAATGTCACAAAATATCCTTTGCACTTTGAGGTTGTGTTATAAAGGATAACAATACTTTAGCAAAAATACAAAGTACCAGTGTTGGAAGTTCTCAATGGGTATTGTGGACATTGTGTCTGATGCTGGTGTTTGGGTATAGTGCTCACAAAACCCTGGTGTTGCTGCAATGTCCTTGCATGACATTGTAGTGCGTCCTCTCGTAGGGCTCCATGATGGGTGGGGTCAGTGAGTACCGAAATTGTCCTTTCTTCCTATGGATTCTCCTATGAAAAATTTAAATGAAATAGTGAAAAAACAGTCAGTAGGTAAACGACCACATTTTGAAGACTCTAAGCAGCAATCTTCAACATCTGTAACACGTACCTCATTTTCTTATATTACATTCTTTTTTAGAAAAACCTTTAGGGCAAATGTCCCCCTTTTTTATTCAGAAGGGACTTGCTGGCTCTCCAAAGTCAGTAAAGAAGCTTCAATCTGGAGAAATTGGTTGAAACATCCACATCCCAACACAGTGAACTCCTTTTGAATTCAAAGGCAATTTGGGATGTACCTATTGAGGTTACCCCTCATGTTACCTTGAATTCATCACGAGGAGTTATTGTTGAGAAGGATTTGAAGAACGTCCCTGAGTCGGAGATTCTCGCTGTTTTCTCCACTCAAGCAGTTTCTGCAGTGAGGTGCATCTCCACTCGCAAAGATCGTGTTACACTGGCGACAAATATCCTCGTTTTGACATTTACATCACCATATGCACCTGTCACCATCAAGGCAGGTTATCTAAATTCCAGGGTATGACCGTATATTCCAAACCCTTTCCGATATTTCCAATGTCAGAGGTTTGGCCACTCAAAGACGTCATGTCGTGGTTTCCTGACGTGCTCCTTGTGGTGGCAAGGACCATGATGCCTGTGAGTGCAACATAGACCTACAATGTGTCAACTGCAATGGTTCTTGCCCTAAATGGTAAGAGGAAAAAGAGCTGCAGCATTTGGAAATGACTCAACATTAGTTATCCTGAAGCTCGAAAATTGCTTTTTGCCACTTCATCTCGGACATATGCTGCTGCACTTCGTTCCACAACTACAGTGGAGTGCAGACAGATATCTGTGTTTCCAAGAGAATTGTTTTCAAAACAAATGAAAAGCCTTTTGACCTCCATAGTGAAAAAGGTTGTTGAATCAACTTCTACATCCATCTCTGTTCCTCCCGTACATTCCAACAAACACCAAGATCCACATCCTTTGATTTCAAATACAGACATTTCTTCAGATACATCTTTTTCTCTTACCCCAATATTCAAAACAATCATTTGTTTGCGTCCTCAGTCACTGGAATCCCCTTCCAACAACAAAGACCTGCCCAATTGACACAGGACAGGATTTACGGAGGTTGATAGACCTCCTCCAAATAAGGACAGTAAGGAAAAAAGACGTGGTCAGTCACTTTGCCTACCCGTCATTAGAAATGACCACCTTGATACAATGGAACTGTCGAGGTTTACATTCTAATATGGATGACATCAAAACACTGATTGCTTCCTACCATTCCCTATGCCTCTCCTTACAAGAAACATGCCGATACAGTCACTTTTCGGCAGTTTTCTTTGTACAGAAATGACATGCTGTGTGATGGACGAGTACATGGAGGAGTGGCACTGTTGGTTGATCAACATGTGCCCATCCTGTTTTTGTCACTCAACACACCCTTGGAGGCTGTAGCCATCCGTGTTTCCTTGGGTCATATCATCACTGTTTGTTCTCTCTACCTGTCACCTGGAGAGACATATGGTCAATCAGATCTTGATGCTCTTGTTGAACAGTTGCCCTCTCCCTTTTTAATCCTGGGGGGCATTGATGGATATCATCCCTCTGGGGAAGTGCTGTTATTGATAGGAGGGGTCGCTCTGTAGAGCGTATGCTCTCTGATTACAACCTTTCTCTTTTCAATAGTGGTTCTTCCACTTATTTTCGTGCACCTAGTCAGTCATTTACCGCTATTGATCTCTCGGTTTGCTCCCTTTTGTTATTCTCCCATTTTTTATGGAGGGTTGACAATAATCCACTAGGTAGTGATCATTTTCTTATACTTTTGAGAGAGACTGGCTGTGGTCAATGCTACCCTACCTGCATGCCTAGGTGAAGCTGGATCAGGCAGACTGGTCCACTTTCACTGCTCTTGCACAACTTGATCCTGCCATCGTCAGTCAGCCATCAATAGACAACTGTGTGGCAGTAGTAACTAACTGTATTATACAAGCAGCTGCTCAGTGTATTTCTAAAACCTCGACACGATATCCTCGTCCGTGGTGGAATCCTGCCTGCCACATGGCACGGAAGGCTCAAAAACGGGCCTGGGATACTTTCCGTAGATATTTTACACTTTCAAACCGCATTGCTTTTCAATGGGCCCGTGCACATGCTAGGTGGGTAAGACGTCAAAACCAGAAGGAATCTTGGATTAAGTTCACAACTAGCATATCTTCTACCACTAGTTCCAAGGTCATATGGGACAGGGTTCGAAAGGTCAGTGGGCACTACAATTCTGCCCCCCTCTCGATCTTACTCTGATGGCCAAGAGGTAGCTGATGTCCGGAGCATCGCCCATACTCTAGGTAAAAGCTTTTGCCACTTTTGCTTGTTCCTCCACCTTGGCCATCAAGACTCAGACAGAGCATTCACCTCTTTCCTTTTGAACTGACTGTCTCTTTGACTATAATCGTCCCTTTACACTGGTGGAACTGAAAATGGCCCTTCATCGGTCTGCCAGTATATCTATGACATGCTGCACTATCTCTCTCCTGCTTCTCTTGATATTCTTCTAATCGTTTTTAACTGGATCTGGCAGAAGAATGTTTTTCCTTATGTCTGGCCCCAGGCTATTATCTTACCTTTCTCTAAGCCTGGGAAAGATCCCAAGATTCCTTCAAACTACATGAGCTGTCTTTGTAAGACAGGATGGTTAATGTTCGTCTTGTTTGGTTCCTCGAATCAAACAACCTCCTCTCGCCCACCCAGTGTGGGTTTCAACTACAGACCACCTAATTCGACTTGAAACATCAATCAGAGAAGCCTTTCTCAAACAACATCTTGTATCACTATTCTTTAAACTTGAGAAGGCTTATGACACAACATGGAGGTATGGCATTTTGCGAGACTTCCATATATACTCCATATATATTGACTCGCTTACTTCTCTACTGACCCTGGAATCGCTTCACGTTGGCTCACACCCTGTTCTCGCTGATATTCAAAACCGACTGGTCCATTTCTCTTTACCATCTTCTTCTATCCAGTTTTTCGGGATACCAGGCCACGTTGGTATTCGCGGGAACGAACTTGTAGACATGGCAGCTAAATCTGTCTGCTTTTCTACTGTCTGTGCCTATTCCATACTTGGACTGTGGTCCTGTATTCAAGGCTCGGCTCCGTGTCAGCTGGCAGTCAACTTAGAGTGAGCAACGCGATAACAAGCTTTTCCAAATAAAACCCTATATTGGACTTTGGCCGTCTACCTTCCGTAAACTAAACTAAATTAACGTGGCAGGGGTTCAGTTTAGAGAGAGAGAAATCAGAAGAGTTCTCTCTCCAACTGGGGTGTTCAGGAACTTTATAGTTCCTCTTCGTCCCCTTACGTGAGAAATGTTTTAAAATATCCATGGAGTTTTACTTTATTTTAACATTTCAAAATATTTGTGAGTGAGAGGAAGGACGGGAGAACTGGACGAAAGCAGCGAAAGTGAAGTGAGCCAGACTTTAGCTCGAGGATGGAGAACCCTGGCGGCTGGCGAGGTGGTTTTAAAATTTACTGTAATTGATTAGATACCCTTGACTGGATAAACGGCCCTTTTCAGAATGAGGCTGGGACCTACAGGTCCGATGCCAGAGATTTTGCTGCTGAAGTAAACTTGGGCTAAACTAAACTAAACTAACGTGGCAGGGGTTCAGTTTAGAGAGAGAGAGAAATCAGAAGAGTTCTCTCTCCAACTGGGGTGTTCAGGAACTTTATAGTTCCTCTTCGTCCCCTTACGTGAGAAATGTTTTAAAATATCCATGGAGTTTTTACTTTATTTTTAACATTTCAAAATATTTGTGAGTGAGAGGAAGGACGGGAGAACTGGACGAAAGCAGCGAAAGTGAAGTGAGCCAGACTTTAGCTCGAGGATGGAGAACCCTGGCGGCTGGCGAATTGGTTTTTTAAAATTTACTGTAATTGATTAGATACCCTTGACTGGATAAACGGCCCTTTTCAGAATGAGGCTGGGACCTACAGGTCCGATGCCAGAGATTTTGCTGCTGAAGTAAACTTGGGCTAACTAACTAAACTAACGTGGCAGGGGTTCAGTTTAGAGAGAGAGAAATCCGAAGAGTTCTCTCTCCAACTGGGGTGTTCAGGAACTTTGTAGTTCCTCTTCGTCCCCTTTCGTGGATTGTTATTAGGATTAAGTGGTGGGTTTTTTTTTATTATTATTTTAATAAATTAATTATCGTTATTATTCTTGACTTTTTGGGTGGGGAATGTCTCACTAAATGGTCTTTTGGGTAGAGGCAAAGGTAGCAGTGGAAAGAAGGAAAGGTCGGGACCTGTCTCGAAAAGAAAAGTTGGGTAGATGTGAACATGAATGTAATTCATTCAACTTCAGATCAAATCAAACGGCCCGATTCTGGGTCTGGCAAAAGGTTGCCTGGGCTGGGATCTAGAAATCCAATGCCTGAAGATTTTGATGTGGGGAAACGGGAGTACCCCTGAGAAAACCCACTTTCACCCGACAGGCGCCGAAAGTTTTGCCTGTCGTGTGCCCTGTACCTGAAAAAAAAGGAATTCATGTTAATAACATAGTTTTTATGTATTTAGACTCTTTGTTGAGTGGATTGTGATTCTTGAAATATGTTGTATGGTGATATGTATTTTGTTGGTGCACTTGATAATTTGTGTAGTGATGCCGTTAGTTTGTTTCTGTTTTCTGCTTTTCGATAATATTTCATAGAAAGTTCTGTTATTCTATCTCTTATAGTTGGTAAATTACTAATTTGGTGTAGATAATTTGTTGGTGTAAAAGATGGTAAACTGAATGCGGATTTTAATATTTTGTTTTGTTGCACTTGGATTTTTTGGAGTGTGTTGTTTGACATGTTGTATGTTACTTGACATCCGTACTCTATTAGTGGACGGATGTAAGCCTTGTATATTTGTATAATGGTGTTCGGTGCGCATTTTGATTGTTTACCAGTTATAGTCTTTAGATATGAAATCCTTTTTCTTATTGATGAGTGTATATTGTTTATGTGTTTTTCCATGTTAGTTTTGTGTCGAAAGTGACGCCAAGGAATGTGATGTTTTTGCTCATGTTAATGGTTGTGTTTCCAAGTGATAGATTTATTTTTTCTAGATTTTTTCTTTGCTTCTTTAGTTTTCTATAGAAGGTGATTGCTTGTGTTTTTGTCGGATTTAACGACCCTCCACTTGTTGCTCCATGTTGAGACGTTGTTTAGTGATTCTTGTACGCGAGACATGGCCATTACTGGGTTTCTGGAGGTGCTCCAGATTGCGATGTCATCTGCGTATTGTGAATTGTGTGTGTATGTTAGATTTGGAAAAGGTATGTCACTGACGAAAATTATGTAAAGAAGTGGAGAGAGGACTGATCCTTGGGGCACTCCTGCCGTTATATTAAATAATTTGGATATGGTTTTATTGACTTTTACTTGTGTTGTTCTATTGGTTAAAAAATTTGAAATCCATTTGACTATCGTAGGATTTATTTGTAGATGGTTTAGTTTGTATATGATGGCATTGTGCCAAACGCTGTCGAATGCTTTTTGACATCTAGGAATACCCCGATGGTTACTTGATTGTTGTTGTAAGCTTTGTATATTGATTCGGTGAGTCGTGTGAGGTGATCTGTTGTTTGTCTATTTTTTCTGGAGGCATTTTGAGATTCTGGAAGGATGTTGTTTGATTCGCAAAATGGAGGAGACGGTTGGAGATAATTCTCTCCATCAGTTTGCCAAGGCAGCTTAACAGACTGATGGGGCGGAAATTATCTGCATTTGTTCTGTTAGTTTGTTTCTTGGGGATCGCTTTTTTCCACGTGTCAGGGTAATACCCTGTCGCTAATGAAATGTTCATGATGTTTGTGAGGTGTTGTAGTAAGAGAGTGGAACTTTTTTTGAGAATAATATTTGGTATTTGGTCATGTCCGGGGGAAGTGTTCTTCAAGTTTTTGATATTAATCTTTAGTTCGGTTATGGTTATTTTTCTATTGATTGAATTTGAGTATGCTTCTAGTGTCTCTCCGGGAAATCCTGGTGAGAATGAAGCTTGGTTTGCATTTATGTAGTTGTTGACATGGTGTTGGTGTTGTGTGTCGAAATCTACTGAGTTTAAATCGCTAAAAGCGGATTTGTAATAGTCAGCTAATAAGTCAGCTTTCTCTTCGTCCGTCCTTGCGATTTTATTGTTGTGTGTGATGTGTTGTAACATGTGATTTGTGTTTTTGTCTGACGCAATACTCTTGAATTTTTTCCAGAATTCTTTTGGATTTTTCTTGGTTTTTTCTAAGTTCTTGCAGAAGTTATGCCAATTGTTTTCTCTGACTTTTTTAATTTCTTGTTTAATTTTTTTTTTTTAAGATACCCTTGACTGGATAAACGGCCCTTTTCAGAATGAGGCTGGGACCTACAGGTCCGATGCCAGAGATTTTGCTGCTGAAGTAAACTTGGGCTAAACTAAACTAAACTAACGTGGCAGGGGTTCAGTTTAGAGAGAGAGAAATCTCTGACTTTTTTAATTTCTTGTTTTTTTGTTTTTGTTTTCGTAAGTTTCGGAAGGAGGAAGTTGTTCTAACTAGACTACGCATTGGTCACATTTTTTAACTCATCGTTTTCTTTTATCTGTAACTGATGCACCAGTGTGTAGTTTATGTAACACTCAAATCACCGTAAGCCACATTTTACTTTCTTGCCATCGTTACGACTCTCACCAATGGCACTATTTTAAACATGTTCTGTCCCAAGGTTTGTCCATAACATTAGACTGTTATTGGTAGCGGTGTCTCTGACCATCTTGATAAAGTTTTTAGTTTTTTAATGGCCATTAATCTTTTTAATGTCATTTAAGCGTTTGATATTTATTCATTACACCTTTTTAATTGTGGTTCCCTTTTAAGAGTCTCAATCTGTATAGTTCGATTTGAAGTTGGAAAATGGCCATGACATTAAATAACTCGATACCAGGACTGGAAAGGCCAATTTCAGGTGCTGTTTGAACTACCCGTTAGTCGTCCTGGCGAGTTATTATTACAATTTTGCTGCATGTCTTTTAACACTTTTATTACTTTACTTTTTGTTACTGGCCATAATGACACATAAGCCGTAACCAGGACTGGAAAGGACAACTTAAGGTGACTGACGGTGGTTCTTGTACTTACCTATTAGTCTTCCTGACGGGTTATGATCATTACCATTATGCTACAGAAAGTCCTTTACAACTTCTCTTACTATGTTTTCTCTCTTAACATTGTAGACTAGGTGTCAACATTGGTTTTATGCTTTTTTCTGTTTTTCAGTGCCGTTTTGTTTTACCTTCATTTCCTTTTATAAATTTTACTACATTTACTTTATTTTTTACCTTTTTACCGGACTTTTGGCCCAGATAGCCTAGCTGCCTTGTGCCATAAAACACTAAATCAACCAACCAGCACTCGACACATAATCCAAGGGTCACAAGTTCGAATCCCCGTAAAACCAAACATGCTTGTCCTTTCAGCTGTGGGGCTTTATAATGTAATGGTCAATCCCACTATTCGTTGGTAAGTGTTGGCAGTGGGTGGTGATGACTAGCTGCCCTTCCCTCTGGTCTTTCACTGCTACATTTGGGACGGCTAGCGCAGATAGCCCTTGAGTAAGTAGCTTTACGCAAAATTAAAAAAACAAACAAACATACTGCGATTCTAAGTTTATTATGAAATCAGCTTGGAATACGTATTTAAGTGAGTGAAATGAAAGAACGCCATGTTTTTGAATTATCTTCGTATATTGTTGCTCTTAATATTGCATGTTTTATGTTTTGGTTTGTCATCAAATCTTAATCTGTGACGTCTATTTTACGTAGTAATAGTTTATTTTTTGTACCTGTTAGTTATCAGGCAGTATTATATTAAGTTGAATTATTAACAATGTTTTGTGACAATATAGGATCGATTGGTCTATCTCGGCTATTTCATTAACTAAACTAAAACATGATGTATTTTTTTTAAATCTTGAAGTCATCCCATATAAATCGTATTGTTTTCAAGCTTTCTTTTAAACCCGCATTTACTGCTTTCAGAACATCAAAAGGTAACCCATTCCGAAGACCATCCATCCTTTAAAAAAAAAAAAACGTCTTAGCTGAAGATGACACCAACCTTGCCCAAAGTTATACTTTTGTCCCCTCGTCTTCCTCTTCTCACTTTTAAATATGAAAAACTGTGTATCAGTACTATTAATTCCTTTTTCAATCTTAAAACATCTCAATTGGGTCCCCCTGACGTTTTTTCAGGAGAAAGGAGAGATTTCAACCTCTTCTCGTATGACAACCACTCCATTCTAGCAACCCTTTCCAACAATGCATTTTCATTCCTAAGCTAAGTAGGCTATAACTGAACACAGTATTCCAAATATTGCCTAACCACTGACATGCACAATAAAATTATAATATATTTTATACTTGTGTTCATTATTTCTATAAATAGAACCCAAAATCCTATTTGCTCTACCACTAGCAACAGCACACTGTTTAGATGGCTTTAGAGACTGAACAACTATTATACGCGGTTCTTTGTTGTGGTGATTACTAATCGTTGTATTCATACCTCATTAAAAATTGTAGAAAAAGTAAACATTTGCTTATAAAAGCATTTCACTGGGAGATACAGCACGGGAACAGTGTTCAGATTCTTCTGGTATAAATTGTAATGTTTTTGTGTATTAAAAGTGTTGTTTAAAAATAAGTTTTCCTTAAAGAACACAAGTTCTTTATTACTATATTTAAAAACTGCATTAGTCAAGGCATACTGTAGCGTGTCGTATGGTCAAAACAACCTACTGTAAGATAGTAATTAACAGGAGTATTTATTGATGAAACTGTAGAATAGACGACAACTGCCTGTTGTGGATACACAAGTGTAGAGGATGACGTTTCGAAAGTCTTCTGTCTTTCGTCGTCTTTGGACTTGATTGTTTTTTTTTGTTTTGTTGAATTTCGCGCAAAGCTACTCAAAGGCTATCTGCGCTAGCCGTCTCTAATTTCCTAGTGTAAAACTAGAGGGAAGGCAGCTAGTCATCATCACCCACCGCCAACTCTTGGGCTTCTCTTACCAACGAATAGTGGGATTGACCGTAACATCAAACGCCCCTACGGCTAGAAGGGCGAGCATGTTTTGGTGCGACCAGGAGTCGAACCCGCGACCCTCGGATTACGAGTCAAACGCCTTAACACGCTGGGCCGTGTTTGGACTTGAAGGAGTATTTATTCAGCAATTTTCTACATTATGTAGCTCGAACTGTGACAATCCAAACTGTCACGTATTAAATTTTTTTAACTCCTTTACAACGAAAGTGCGGATATGTTTTTGATAGAAAAAGTATTTAACGCTTACAGATTTCTTTTGAAATTTGGTAGACAGAATTTTAGATCCCAAAATTAGGTGTCAAATATAACCTTAATGTAAGCCACGTGCAAAGTTATTCAACAAAACGTTTGGATGAAAGGACGTCCATATACAAAATTGTTAGTTGGGCCAAGCAGTTTATCGATCAAGTTTTCAAAAAAAGCTTATGGGTGAATGGTTTTTATCCGTTGTCGGCGTTGAGCACAAATGTGCTAAATTTCATGAAATTCTCCAAATTAAAGACTGTTTTTTCACACCAAAGGTATTTTTGATTAGATGAAGATAAGTTAGATTTTTGATACGGCTGTACCATATACTTGCGGATGATGACAAAAGCTATTAATCTAGATTCCATGGCGTTACAATAACGGAAGTTATTAACATTGTTTTACAGAAGAAAACCTGCCACAATATATTTTTAAAAATCGTTATTGGTTTGGTAAAGTATAGGCCTGTTCCATATAATTGGGTTGCGATTCTAAAGCTAATGTTGGTTACTACTGAGTGTCATTATGGCTGCTACGGTTTGTTGGTGTGTATTGACACAAAGTCATGATATTTAATTGAAAACACCTTAGCCGTGAAGAAAAGGAACGGCCAAGAAAATATTTAATGTGCTGTTTAAAGAAATGAAATCAAAATTGACAACCAAATTGTTCGCTATACTAACAGCGTTGATAGTAATTTGGTAGTAAATATTTATTTGTTAGTTATCTAGGTCTTTTTTTTTATCCAAAGTAATGTTCCAAGTTTAACAAAAATCGCGGTCTCGCTAGCTATTGAATGAATATTTACTGTAAAATTCCTATCAATGCTGTAAGTTTAGCTACCAATTTATCCAACAATTTTTTTTTCATTCATTTATGGCCACACCTTGTTTTTTCACACCAAAGGTATTTTTGATTGGATGAAGATAAGTTAGAAATTCAGCTAAAACTCAGCCGAATCGAGCTTGAGAAAGCTTGCATTGAAGATGAAAAATAAATTAAGCTAAACGAAGTGGAAAGTTAGACTTAATTCTGATCAGTCAAGGAAAGTGACAACTTTGAACTTAATCAATATGTTAAAGTACCACCATTTTATGAAAATGTAGTTAATAAATAATTTCAGCATTTTGAGAAAGTCGCCCAAACCATTTAATGGCCCACCGAAAAATAGTTATTATTACAAAGTGTTTCGACAAGTAAACGCTCTTTCTCTAGAAGACTATACTAATTATGATAAGATTAAAGCAGCTATTCTTGAAACGTATAAGCTGGTATCGGAGGCTTCTCGCCGAAGGTTTCAAGGTTATTACAAGCAAGATAATCTAATGTATGTACTCGTAGAATTTGTCCACGAAAAATGGGTTTGTTTTGATTGATTATGTAATTATATGCATATTGGCAATAGTTTCACTAAACTAAGACAGTTATGTTTAATAAAGGAATTTAAACGTTGTGCACGTAAAGACCTCAAAACGTGTTTGGACGAAAAGAGAGTTGAATAGCTACAGAAAGTAGATGCTCTTTCTGAAGATTACACTTTAATGCGTAACACCACTTTTCATATAAAACAATTTCTACCATCTCAGAAAAACCAGTATCTGTTCAATCTTCTAAAGCGGAGAATTCTAAAAAACATCTCTGGTTTTAAATCTTCTAACAGTCAGTACAAAACTTCATTAAAACTATCAAGGCCTGTCTTCCATGTTATCTCCGACTGTTAATGTTTGAAAAAGAAAACAAGGTTACACCCAGTGTGTTTGTGGATGTAATTTCATCAGATCATCTACCAGATGTTGTTGATTCAGCCACTGATATAAAGGTTGATATGGTCAGTGAGTAATTTAGACCTTTTTGTCTGTAAGTTTTGTGTCTGACTCTGGTGAGTCTGTTATTGCTCAGAATATTGAGGGTTGCTTTGTTAGTGTTCCTTTTCGTAGAATCTATTTACCATCAGATCTAGTTTTGAGACTAGTTGTGGTTGTAGTGAGACCTATTATATTGATTAAAGGTGTATCATTGTTGTATGGAAACAGTTTGGCTGGGGAAAATCTGTTGTCAAATCCCAAAATAGTTAATGTGCTGATCACTGTTTCATCTCAGGATAATGTTACCATTGAGGAAAATCCCGATGTGCTTCATTCATGTGCTGTGACTCGATCTTAAACTAAGAAATGAAATCAAAATCAAATGAGAAACACATTTTCAGAAGATGATATTATAGATTTGTTTTATACATTTTTTCTGATCCAACAGAGATCTTATGGATGATTGATCTTATGGCAATCCTCAGTAAGTGACAATGTTGGACATGAGGGATCTGGGTCACTTCATGAAGTTGTGTTTGCTAAAAGTAAAATACTTGTTGAATAAGGAAAGGATCCGTAGATATATTCATCATTTAAATATGCACTTCCAAATGATGAAGTGGGGAAAGTTCCAAATTACTATTTTTTAAAAAAAAATTGGCGTGTTTATGAGGAAATTGGGACAACCAGATGTTCCAGCTTCAGAGGACTGTGCTGTGATTTCCAAAGTTATTGTTCCCAAAGCATACTGTTCTGAAATATTGTAAGTTGCCAATGACCTTTCAGGCCTAGAATGGCCAGGTGGGTTGAGGCGTTCGACTCGTAATCCGAGGGTCGCGGGTTCGAATCCCCATTACACCAAACATGCCCTTTCAGCCTTGGGGTCGTTATAATGGGACGGTGAATCCTACTATTCGTTTGTAAAAGAGTAGTCCAAGAGTTAACAGTGGGTGGAGATGACTAGCTCCCTTCCCACTACTAAATTAGGGACAGATAGCCCTCGTGCAGCTTTGCGCGAAATTCTAAAACAAACCATGAGCTTTCCATGCGAGGTCATTTAGATACCATTAAAACACATGACAAAATTATGAAAAACTTCTTTTGGCCCAAAATTAGACAAAATATTTCTCAGATTTGTAAAACATGTCATCCTTGTCAGTTGGCCAGAAACTTAACCAGAAAATTCCTGTTGTTTCTTTGAAACCTATCTCAGTCATCAAAGAACCCTTCAGTCGTGTAATTGTTGATTGTGTTGGACCTTTACCAAAAACGCGATCAGGGAGCCCGTATTTGTTGACTATTATGTGCGCGTCCATTCGATTCCCTGAAGCTATCTCTTTAAGAAACATTTCTAAGACTTTGATTAAGTTCTTGTACTTTGATGGCTTGCTCAAAGAAATTTAGTCTGATCAGGGATCAAATGTTATGTTGGTATTGTTTGAAGAAGTTGTTTATCAGCTCGGTATTTAACAGATCAAATCTGGTGCGTATCATCCAGAATTGCAAGGTGCTCTTGAGAGAGCTCATTCTACCATGAAAAATATGATGCATACTTATTGTTTCGATAACGAGAAGGATTGGGATGAAGAAGTTAATTCATTATTAGTTGCTGTTCAGGATTCGTTGAGTTGGTGTTTAACCATTCAGTGCATGGACCTTTGAAATTGCTAAAAGAACAATGGTTGGAAATCAACCCGAAAGAAATGCGCTTATTGGATTACATCTCGAAGTCTTGGTCCAAACTCTTAAGCACTAACTGCGTCGGGAAAATTAAGTAATTCCAAGCTGAAAAAAAAGTTTATGACTGCAAGGGTGAAGAGTTTAAGTTCTGTCCTGATGACATAGGTTTAGTAATGTTACCCACAATGGGACATCCACTCAAAGCTAAATATCGTTGTCTCTATTAAGCTGATCGGATAGTTAATAATACATACTGTGCTATAGAAACACCTGACAAAAGGGTACGCAGCTATTAAAAAGTGCGACCTATTAAAGGGATACTGGGCTGCTCCTCTAACAAGGTAAAAGAAAAATCTACTTTTGTTACTCTTGGTGGTTCGTATCAGTACATGAAGAATTCTCAAGTGACTTTTCAGTGAGTGGTGCATGAATGTCTGCACAGTCTCAGAAGTTGGAATTTATGTTGACGATATTTCAATTTGCAATGACACTTGGGAAGAACAATTATTATATTACCTGATTTTTTTTTTAATTTGAGAGGCTCACGAAATCTAGACTCACTTTAAATTTAGCGAGTAAAGACAAAGTTGTTTTCTTAGGTTATGCAGTTGGCCACATCCAAGCCAAGAATATCCAATTGAAGCCAAAGTTGATTGTATTGTGAATTCCTCAACTCCTACCATAAAAAGGTTTGATGAGGTTTTGGGGAATGGTTGGTTACTTAAGAAAGTTTTGTAAAAAATTTGCTCATCTCACTTTATCATGAACAAATCTATTGAATAACAATTCAAGTGGTCTGAAACATGTTAATCTGATTTTGAAAAGATCAAATCTTTATTGTGCACTTACTCTGTATTGATGGCACCAGACTTTGATAAGCCTTTTGCATCATCTGTTATTGGTGATAGCGATTTTGACGCTATTCAGTTATATCATACGACAAAGATATTGAACACATTGTTCGTTATTTTTATAAAAAGCTTTACTGTTACCAAAAGATTAATTGGAATTAGTGTTAGTAATGTTAACTTTAGAATATTTCGATAAGTATGTATCTGAATCTCAACAAGTTATAGTCATTTACAGTGATCACAACCCATTGACATGTTAAAACAAAATAAAGGGCAAAAACAGAAGTCTGTTAACTTAAAGTTTATCGTTGCAAAGGGTTGATAAAGGTTGATTGTAAAGGGGTTGATAACATTTGTACTGATGCACTTTTACGTTCTATATAATTTTATAATCATGTGGTTATTTGTATTGATTGTGTTATATACTGTCATGGTTTGATTTTGAATTTCGCGCAAAGCTACACGAGGTCTATCTACGCTAGTCGTCCTTAATTTAGCTGTGTAAAGACCTGAAGGAAGGCAGCTAGTCACCACCACCCACCGTCAAATCTTGGGCTACTCTTTTACCAACGAATAGTGGGATTGACCGTAATATCATAACGCCCTCACGGCTGAAAGGGTTTAGTGTGATGGAGATTCGAACCTGCGATCCTCGGATTACGAGTCGAGTGCTTTAACCACCTGGCCATGCCGGGCCTGTACTGTCATAATTTATGAAGTTGTGTAATAACTTTTGAATATTCAATGTATTGCTTTCTTAATTAAAATTGTCTAACACCAATTTTCATTTCTCCAAGGAGGGAGTTTTGACGGATTTATTATCATATATCTATTTTAATATTGATTTTTTGAAGTTTATATTTTTCGAAATGTACACAACTTATACTGTTAAATCTGTATTGCGAAATTTTCGTTACGTTTGTAAATAAAACCAAGGCGACGCACCAAAAGGCAGTAGATAATTGGTTTGCTATAGTTGGAGTGCTATAAAGAAAATTGTATCTACGTCAACACAAAATTAACTTATTCATCGTGAACTCTCGATAAGATATCAAGGAAGTTTCAGACAAGATAAGTATGTAATTTTGTGAAACGTTTATACATAGATCATTATTTGTAATAGCTGTTATTGTAAATTGTTTCATGTTTGTATATTAAAATATATTTCTATTTAAAAACTGTGTGTATCAGTCTTGTTGGAAAATATCAGGAACTGGATATATGTGAACATTTATTCAACATCTAAATCTAAATTATCATTTAACTCAGTTTCAGGGTATTGAAAATTATAATAGGTTGCGACATTGGAATATCATCATGGTTAAATTGTAATACGTAACAGCTTAAAATGTGTTGCTTCTGATAATTAATATACAAATAACAGATATGTACATTAGTGGCTCACACATTTTATAAATTTTATTTTATGAAATTAAACATCCTCCAAATGTGAAACCAGATGCTTATTTTGTGATGTAAGCTCTGTGACTGCACTTAGAAATACAAAAGACATTCCATCATAAAGTTCCTCCAGTTGTTTTATATTAAAAATTCTAAAAGACAACACTATACAAATACTGTAAGCAACTATTTCCTCTTTTAATTAAAAACGTATAAAGAGTGATGCTTATGTCTATCCTAACAATTCAGTTAAGATTAGTTAAATGTGAGATACGTTGAATTTTTATGAAAATTAATCATCTACTTCTGATTTCGTGCTATTGTTATTCTGTAAACCTTTTTTACTTCATTAAAGAAAATTATTTAATACAAGTAACGTCCAGGCTTTTCAGGTGTTAACAAATTATTAATTTTTAATTACGTATTTCCGATATATTTTTATTCTCCATCTGAAGTTATTAGTAACAAATTATGTGGAAGAGATTTATCTATAACGATCTCAAAACCATAATTACAAGTATAAAACGTATGAAATATACTGTACAAGTTGGTCTTATCAAAAAATCATAGTGAAATATTTTTATCCTGGAAAAAAATTGTGATTTCAAGCAACATAAAATGTAAAAAAAAGAAAAAAATGTTCAAATAATATTTATTCATTATTAAAAATATTGTAATTATGTATATTTAAAATATTGATTAACTTAAATTGAGATAATCTAGGTATAGGCACAATATGTATATATACATATATATACACACACACATGTACTCATTTTTAATTACTTTACACTATATACACCAACAAATGAGAGAGCAAAACTATTGTTATTCATAATAATGACAATCACACTCAAAAGTTTCCTACGTGTTCTGAGTTTCTTGGCACAGATGTCTGCATAGTTTTGATTTCTATAAATAAAGTTTAGGACAAAATAAATGAGGCACCATACTGTTTTGTTATCCCACGTTACGGTCATTATGTTGTTTACTTTCTTTCTATGATCCATCGTTTAACTACTAAATGCAGATGTTTCAATACTAATTGAAATTAGCAGCATGATCCTTAACAATTGTTATCATTTTCTCTCTTCAAAGCCATGGTCCAGTTTCTTCTTCAATGATTACCGAAGCATCATAACGCCCCATAACTCTACACGAGTTTAGAAGATCAGTTAATGCAGTGGGTTCTGGGTGCTTGGCTTTCCAGAGATCGAGGATGTGTTCAGTTGGGCTTGGTTTAGTTGCAAAGTAATTCAAATACCTGTAATATAAATAAATAAACAAAAAATATAGTAGTCTGATTGCTTAGATATACATAATCTGAAAACTCGCGAAGATAGAATTTTAATGTTATTTGGTGAATAATGAAGCTGTAGAAGATCACATGATAATTTTTAAACAACAGCAACTAAACAATTTACAGTCCAACTTGCTAGCATTTCAGCTAAAGTAGATATTGTAATTATTATTAGAAAGTTATTTGTACATACATATCGCTATATTCAACCACACTTATTTGTATTTATCATCTTATAGATTTTTTAATTGTCACAAAACGTTTAACAAAACAGTACGAAACTTTGTATGATATTAACTCTTGACACCCAACAAAAAGAAAAAGAAAACCTTCAGAAAGATTTGTAAGAGAAAAATCGAGATCAAAGAGCTTTGGGACTCTCAGGTTCGAGAAAATCGATTTATTTAAAAATTGATATTAACCTGTAAGAAGCTGGTAAAAAAATCCAAATTCATATCTGCGCTTATATTTTGATAACTTTTTATACTGGGCTCTAAAACCTGAAGCAAAGGAGTTTTCAAGCTCTGAAAATTAACTTTACTGATATTTGAAAAATAGTATGTTCGTACTAGAGATTCTTCAATTAAATATCTGTGTTTAACTTCTGAAATTTTTGTACTGGACCTTCTAACAGCGAATCAAGAGGCCTTGGAAGATCTCATAATTGGGTACTTGCATTTGTTTGAAATTTGATAAGAACGTCAATTTTAATTGGAAGCAATGTGTATATTTTGTACTGCACGTATTTTCATAATGAATTTGTTATACGAAGTTTCATTGAAATAATAGGTAAATAAAATAATATTTTCAGTTCTTCGACGTTTATTTTTAACTTAAAATTGATCACTTGCATGTAAATAAATTTGTTCTTTTAATTATTTTTAATTAAAATTTCTAAAAAATGCATTTTTCCACCAGATCCATGCATCATCAATGATTGCATTTCAAACTTACCAGTTGAATGAGGACTTGATAAACAATAAATAAGCTGTCTTTACAATATAATTCATTTATAATGGAAATTTGAAGATTATTTAAAACTATTTGTTGGTGTTGACTCTGAATGAAACTGTTGCCTTTAAAATAATTGATTTATAATTTTATATAAAAGTACATTCACATTTTACATCACATTATTAATGAACACATTAAACATTTGCAATACAAAATGAAAAATAAATCTCAAGACAATATATAAAAGAAGCGTTACTTTTAAAGTTAAAGAAACCTTTTGGTTACTACATAACATCTTAAAGTTATTTTTCACAGTACATAAACACAGTTATATTATTGCAATACATACAAAAGCCTATAATGCCATAATTTAACAAACATTTTATAATTTAAATTTTAAATTAAATTATCGCTCTTTAAATACTAGATTATAATTAATTTCAAGCATATTAAGCAAAATTATGTGATTTTGCATCTAAGTTTTTTTAATAATTGGTCAAGAAACCTATTGTTATTTTTATCGCGTTTATTAATTTGATTGAAAATTTTTGTTTTCTAATCCATAGCCTAATGTTGCTCTGTAAGACTTACATTAACCGATTTTTGAGTTGTAATGATAAAACAAAGTAAGAAACGTCAAAATAATACGTTCCAAGCTAGAGTTGATTGTAAATTGTTTCTGAGATCTGTTGCTTCAAATAGTTTAATGATCTAGAGTTTTAGGTTTTTATTTGGTGCTTTCCCACCATAGTACGACTGTTTTCAAATGAAATGTAAAACTTTCAACAGTTTTCTAAGTATGCTTGAGTGATTAATAACAACCTTTTTGGTAAGATCTTATATCTTACAATTCTGCATTCAAGCAATTAATCTCAAAACTTGCATGATAATGCAACGTTGTTTGTGAGGCGAAGAACGCTTAAGTAACTAATATGTTAAGAAATGTGAAATTATTAATTATTATAATCCTTTAAATTAATTTTAAAAATGGCGTTAGTAAAATAGATCGCTAGAAGAATGGCTGAAAAAAATCCATATTGTTACTTTTATTACCATTTATTGTCCAGCATGATATAAAGATAAAAGTAAAGTGTTTTTTACATGTATTTTTGCTCAATAAATGACAACCATAATGAAATGTGTGTTTTTCTTATAGTCAAGCCACATCGTGAAGTGAATCGAACCCTGATTTTAGCGTTGTAAATCCGTAGACTTATCGCTGTACTAACGGGGAACTATTGAAGTGTTGTTTGCAAAATTACCAATGCCATTCAACTCTCGAATACTGAATATTATTCATACTTATTTTTCTTTTTCATTCTTTGTTCGTAAACATTGCATTTTAAATATTTCGCATAGAACATTGGCTAGAAACCTAAATAAGAAATAAATTCAAACTAATACTGAAAGTTGTACAAGTTCTGAAAAGTTCTTATTGAAGTTATTGTTGAAAGTATTAGATAGGGTGTTTAATAAATTAAATTTATTTCTACATTAACTAAAACGTAACGACGTTGCACGTCTTTTTTTCTTCTGCTAGTATTAATAGGCCTAATACGTTTTTTAATATGAATATTGTAGGATTATTGCCAGTATTTATTATTTATCAAAATCTGCCAGAGAAACCTATATCTTCTGTAGAAGTATAGAATCACTTAAGGATAATGAATGCATACTAAACGTGCTAATAAATATCAAAGGTCGTTATTTGGATGTTGTCAGGTTTTATATATATATATATATGGGCAGGATTCTTTACAGTAGATGTCTGTGACTTGTTTACGATCAATTTCGATAATAACCAAACAGAATACAGTCCATTTGCTTGAAAATAATATACTAAAACAAGTCAAACGTATTTAGGTAAATGTTCATTACCTTGTTGGTTACCGCAGTTGTATCCAGAGCTTTAAATAATTGTTTCTTTTTCATCAAAATCCATAATACTAGAACAGTTACTTCAAACACAATTTGACAGAACAATTTATTTGCCATACTCTGATATTACAATACAGTTTGTGATAATATCACTTTAAAATCACCACTAAAATGTCAGTTATCAGAGCTGTATCCAGAATTCCAAACAATTGTCTCTTTTTCGTCATAGTTCAAACAGTCTGGTTCGATTACTTTAGAACGCAATTGTCAAGACAAATTCTTTATCTCTACTCTGTTAAGGCAGTACAATATGTAATAATGTCACTTTAAAACCGTCACAATGTTATTTACAGCTACGTAGTCTATCTGTTTATATCTTTATAACTAATGAGCTCGAACTACATTTTGAACGCGTATTTATAGCTTCATCAAGGCCTAGAATGTTCCACACATTACGAGATACTATGGTTTGAGTAACATGAAGCAATAATACAACAACCACCAGTTCACAACAATTGAACTACACAACCTATGATTCGCGCAATTATGCAAAGAAATCTGCGATAAACTATCGCTTGTAAAAATATCTAAATTCCACAGTCGCGCGAAACTTCAACAATCTAAATCATAACACTATTATAATATATATATTTAACAGATGTTTTCTTTCTAAATACAGGTGAAAAGTACGAATTAGAGGCTTAAACCTAAATTTCTTATTTCTTGATAATCTGATAGCAGAAACTTTATGCTCAGATTTTTCGGAATATAAAAAACAGTACACTACATGAAATAACTCAAGTTTTGTAAAACATATATCGTCTTTACAGTGTATTTTGGCTCATATCATTTTGAGAGTGAATGTATGAATATGATGTTCGAAAAGTTTGGAACCATAAATGATTTACAGCCTTTCTTATTTTTAATACGTGTCTGATAACGGCGCCTTCGACCATTAGAAGATCGAATTAATCCTATTTTTAATCTGAATATGTTTCGAATTACACGTACAGCATGTGGAACACATTTCGTAAAATTTGTTGAAGTTCTTGCGGTTCCAGACTTTTCTAACATCTTATATAGCAAGTAAAAAGAGAAAGCGATAAAATATTAGAGAAATATTATTATAGTTAGAATTGTGTAATTTACATAAATAAAAAAAAACTGTTTTCAAAAATACGAATAAATATATTAAAATGGGAGAAAATTCAATTTTAAATTACAACCCCCAAAACGAAGGAAATTAATTCAGAAACATTCAATTTTCTCAGCATATTTAATAAACAAAATTATACACTTAACAGACCCATATCTTAGAGCATCCAGCTGGTTAATCATTACTATGGAGACTAAACGTTCTAACTGGTATACTTTTCTTTGAAGAATATGTTCCAGCTTGCACATCAATAGCATCACAAAGCATTTAAAAGTAAGATAAACTTTTATTTATAATATTCTAACATGTTTGTTTAATCTTGAAGAAAAAATGTAAAATTAGTTTATATGCAAGTAATTAAATTTTTTTGCACGTGACAGCAGTTTACCAAATAAAATGCACGTTGTTTAGATCTATTTGTCATTTTAGGTTAAAGTAAGCAGTCAGTTCTTTTTAGAAAATATAAGTGCACAAAATATTGATATCATTAGATAGTACGAAAACTGGCAGATTAGTAGAATCTTAAAATGTGTTTGAAACAGAAAAAAGGAGTAAGTCTTGGGAACATGTAAAATGAAACCTTTTTCGTGTTCAAATTAATGTTTTCATTGTATTTTCTTACAGCACAGCTAGAATTTGTAATACTTTGCTTATTAAACTCGTTTTCAGGGATTTTTCTTTTGTATTTTATGGTTTCGATAAGATCAGTTTATGAATTTCTTGAATATGTATCGCAATTTGAAAAACATTTAAAAGTATGTCAGATCCCTTAAAGCAAAAAATAACAGCAAAATACAATAATAATAAAATAACAAACAAAGCAAACCTTTTTGACGTCTTAGCCTACCAATCAATCAGCTATACATGTATGTCCCAGAGCTTAAAAGAATAAACTCAGATTTCGATATTTGCGTTAACACAACTTTGCGTTTAGCAACAACGAACTAGCCTCAATGTCTTAAATTTGAGAACAAAGTGATATTAGTAATTTGTTTACTTAATCAAAGTATTGTCTTGTCTCAATCCTATTTAACTATCTTTTATTATATGTTTATTAACATTTTATTGATGTGATTTTGAATCTTAATATACTAAAAATTAAAGAATAATTATATTCTTATACTTTTTTATATGAAAACAAAACAAACACTGAGAAGTTCAATGCTGGTGAAACTTGTTTATTACAAATATCCCAGGTAACAAATTCAATCAAGTCGAAAAAATTCATTTACAAATAACATAAATGCAAAATTAACCAAAAATACCAATATCTGGCTGCACAAAATCAAAGAAAAGATAACTTATTAAGATGAACAACCTTATCAAAATAGATCTTTAATACCTGGTGAGCTCTCCTTTATTTTCTCTGTTCCCATACTGCTGATGACATTTTAAATAACTTGTGTCAGCACAATCCACTCTTAGGTGAGAGCAAATGTGAGCTCCTTAACATTTGTAGGAGAAGATTATCTGTTTATAGCTGCTTTCCTTAAATAAGTCCCACTTCCATGCATGCTTAATCAGAGTTAGAATTAGTGACTTATCAGGCCAATTCAATACCTTTGTTCCTACATACTAGAAAAAAAACAACTACTGTATGATCCTGGCATTATCCTGCTGTTACAAAAACTCATCTTCTAGAGCAAAAGAGTGAACAATCGGTAGCAGGATTTCATCCACGTAAACTTTTGTTGTTCATCCACCACATAGTTCCCACATACAGATGCCACCCCAACAACGGTGGATAAAATTACAGGCCAAATATCGCTATTATTTACCTCTCCAGATCCTCATACGTCGATCACTTGAAAATACACATTACAGAAGCTCACTGATGAAGGGTCCAAGTGAAATATTTTTGGGCAAATGTCAGCCACGTTGTTCGGTATCTTGGAATTGGTACACAAACTTTAGCTAGTATGCTGAGCCAGAAATAAGCCTGTTCCTGATTGTTGAGCACAATACACGTACTCCAGTGATTTGCTGAATTCGTTCTTGAATACACTAGCGCTGCTGGTGTGATTTCTAAAGCCTAGTTCCGGAGACATCAGTCGTCCTTCTTTGGTCCCATTCTGAACTTCTGGTGCATTTTCTTATGGTCTGACCACAGATTGTGACACGCCCATGATTTGAGTCACCTCAGTATTGGTGCGGCACCCCTGAAACAGTGTGACGACTCTGCAAACTTCAGTTTCTGTTAATATGTCTCTAACAGCTTACCCACTCTATCAAAAAGTCAATACTAGCAGGAACATCCACAAACTGAATTTTTTCAACATCCTTCCTAATAAATAAAAACTAGCCTTTTGTTTTGCATAGGGAACCATTGACAAACAGACTTCCAAAACTAAGTACGATTAGTGTAATTTTCTACAATAAATATACTAAATCTGAAAGAAAAACTCCATAACCTCAAAATATATAAACTTAAACAAACCTCATTACCTTTTAATTTTTATGAGTTACATACATTACAGCTATTGCGAAAGTGTTTTGACCCCACTTTTTTTTTTTACAATAAAGTTTTACCTGTCCACTCCTAATTCTTGGGCCAACCTTCTCCAATCATTGCCTTTAGTATTAGGAGGATCAAAACAGGCACATAGTTTTTTCAAAATTTTTGGTGAAATTCTAAACATATAAAAAATCAATATTAAGTGCTATTAATTCATAATATTTATTACAGTCTCAGTTACTGCACATAAAACAGCTCCAAATACTTTAATAATTAAATCAATGAAAATAAGCAAACTTCATTGTGATTCTCCTTATCAGCTGTGTTTATTCGTTTAGTTATTTAGATTCTCTTTACAAATCAAATCGAATTTTTTAGAGTTGAAATGTCACATGTTTAGGCATTAATAAGCTAATATCACATTTTGCATGTATCATATAGTGTTTCAATAAAGGTATATAAAAGGTAAAATCTGGATTTATGAGACTGCGGTCGCTCTATTCTTGTACAAGAGTATAATTTCTAATCTAAATTTGCATAACTTTTTAAACTGCTTAACGAAGTCCCTTTGATCTCTTGGCAATTCAAATGAAGAACATTTTGGTCAACTTTTTTTAACATTTAAAATATACAAGAAGTAAAACAAGCACAAATAAATTAAAACAAAATTTACATTATGATTCTGACTTCGAAACTTCCACCTTAAATTACATATTTAGAAGAGTTTTACCCTAAAGTTTATTGGTTTTTGGATACTAGCTTTATGTACGTATTAGCATAAAAATTATAATAAGTGTTTTCTTAACTGATATTATACAATATATGTTACCTAAATTCCTGTGCAGAACGGTCTACCGGAGACAACAAACTCGTTTTGCCCATTGTATTAACAGCAGTGTTTATTAATGGAGCTGATATTGATACAGCAGGGCCTGATGATACCATCTGGAAGAAAACATTACTTGACTGAAACTTATGTAAATAAGAATTTAAAAACGAAGCAAACTTAACCTATTGTATAAAACAATGAAATATAAAAAACACTGGATCGATGTCGTAAGTTTCCATTTATTATCAGAAACAGCAGCATAAACCTTATGATTGGGGATGAGATAAGTCACTTAACTTTATCAGTTACAAAGTCTTTGAATAATATTTGGTAGATAGCACACAAAGCAATAATACACCTTACGATAGATAATCATGAGTTATAATTTGATATAGAAATATCCAGAATATGAAATCGCACACCTAATCAAATAGGATTGCATTTTGTGCATTGAAGGTATGTTATAAAGTAGATGGTATTTTCTTGTGAATAAAGGCACAGAAACCGACATTTTTTTGGCACAATGAAAGGTAAAAATATTTATTATTTCTTACAACCTACTAGTTTCGCTAGCAAAGTATTTTGAAGCTGCTAAAGTGATATGTTAACAATGTGTACACACTTTTTAACTGACATGCTAAAGAGAGGGCAAATCCTTAACAGTACCCACCGCCAAACTCTTCAGCTACTATAGTGGGATTTGATATCTCTCTTACAAGGAATCCACTACCCAAAATTGTGGACCATAGTTTTTTGGCTAATGAACGTAAACTCTGGACCCTCATCTTCACTTTCCGGTAAGCTAACCATAGGCCACTCCTGGCAACAGATGTATGAGAATTCTAAGTTATGTAACCACATGTGATACACCTTTACTTCTTCAAGTACCATAAATAGGAATGTGTACCAAATACATATTCCAGGGTTTTCGATCAGTAAATGGGTCTTTATACTCCTTCATTGTGAATCCCAAATAAATGTAAAACAAGCACACTCATCTCCAGAGAGAAATTAATTATATATTCATTCGAGAGAGTTTGAAACACAAATTATAAAGCAGCTAAGAATGCTTATGCACTATTATCGTACTAATCAAAAAAGTAGATGAAAATTCTAGTAACTGAACTTTAAATTATAAAAGGTGGCTCGCATTTACTTTAGAGACATTGTACAGCATTTAAGTACTTCATTTTCAAAGAGCTATAGAAATGGAATTCACTTTCTTAATAAATCATATTAACGGTTTAAAGATGCATGATATTTGCTAACATAGCTACGCTGAAGTTTCCTCAGAATAAATTATTCTTCAACAAGAATAGAAAAATGATCATGTCAAAAACAGAAAACGTTTAGATAGCAAATCAATTCCTTAACCCTTACTCCCCAAAAAAAAAAAAAGAAAAAAGCGAAGCTGTTTCGATAATATTTGTGGGTAACAAAATATTTACTAGCATCTGGAATCTTCTGTTCAATTGTGAGAATGTAAGTGAAAGAACACTTGTCGTCCATCAAGTTTTGAAAACAAAAATGTTCCAAGATTGAAATAAAATTATATATATATAGATAATCGTGATAGCAAACCCGGTTTTATAACTATGAAAACTATTCATTTCACTGTAGTCTACAAGTTGATATTATCTTTATCTTTTCATTTCGATCTATTATTGCAAGGGAACTTGTCTCATTTACTTTTAGACAAGCTCGAATGTCTCTCTCTCTGTGGGTCTATTTCTTTTGCACGGCAACATATTTACAGCTACAAACTCCAAACGTGGAATACACATACAACTTTATTAAATAGAACAATAATAAAGTCAGAATATGCTGTAAAATACATTTGACCATATAGTAAAAATCAGGAAACCTAAAGGTGGGAAATTTTGTATTGGAAACCCAAAATGTCGTGTAAAGTGAGTGCAAAAAGCAGGAGAAATGTATCCAGTTTTGTTTTAATTAAAATAGTTTTAGCAGTTTTGAGCACTTGTTATTTTTATTGATTTTAATCAAAGCATTTAATGAGGCAAAGAGTCATCTCGATTTTTTGCTAAAAACTATAATTAATTTGGTTGGTTTAACCGAACAACTCAGGATATTTAAAGTGATTTTCATCCAAACAACACCAGGTACTCTGATAGTTGTAAATAAATAAACATTTTACAAACAAATATGTATGCACTGTTATATTTCGAAACAGCATTATTCATCTATGTGTATATGTTTATAAATGTGAAGCGTTCTTGGATGAGGTAATAACTAACTAGTCAATTAAGACTTAATATTACTGAATAAGCTTACGTCACGAAGATCTGTATTAATCTGGAACAGTTGACGATGTGCTTGAAATCCTCGTTGATAAACTAAAATATGATAACGAATTGTTTGAATTGAACGATCAAGATGTTTTAAAGTGAAGGAACAGTGGAGTTGGTTCAGTCTACCGCTCCATACATGTTGAAATGGGATTTCCTAAGTGTGAACAAAATGTACATATCAGATTTTTTTCATAAAATAAAATTGGCATTTACAAACATTAAACGGCAACATACACAACTATTAAAAGTAAAAACGTTCTACTAGTGACTTAAATTATAATGAAAACTATTACTCATTCAAAGCCTATTACACAAAGATAAAGTAGTCTGATAAAAAAGATGTTTTGATTAACGGATATGGACACACCTGATAATTACCACCAGGTTTACACTTCCAACCAGGACCTATGTCTTCTAGACAGAGACAAAGATTAGATCCTCCATCCTGGAACCACATAGATTTAGGGGCGTTTAATAACTTCCCTCCCAGTTCTTTCTCCACGTTAACTACTCCCTGAAAACAAAAGTATGCAAACAATATTTCAGTGCTATTACTTAAATGGAATGCATATTTACTTGTATAGTAATTGTTTTACTCAAATATCTTAAGCGTTAACCTTACCAAATGTTTCTTTGTTTCTTTTCCTAAAATAATTGATTGAAACGTCATTAAAATTTCAAGAACGTGTGAAGGTGATCCCGTTATGACATTGTAATCTGACTTTGCACGTCCAGAACAGCTGGTGGTGCTCGGCTGTATTTCAGAATTGAAACAAGCTTTGAACATTAGATGAGCACCAGGTAAGTTTTACTGTAAGTAATAATTTATTTATTTTTTTTTAGTTTTACTTGTTATGTACTACAATTTCAAAGACTAAAACTGAGTTAAGTGATAATGTAAATTTAAAAATTAAATAAATGTAAATATGCATCCAATTTATGATACCCGCCAACAAGACTGATACCAAGTTTTCATTTTTTATACAAATATATTTTAATATACAAACAATAACGTAAGTTACAATAACGGTTATCACAAATAATGATGTATGTAGTTTTACCAGCTTACAAACAATATCGAATCTTCCTTTCGCTCTAGAATTTACTTGATGTCTTATCGAGGGTTCACGACGAGCGAATTAATTTTGAAATGATGTAATTCACTTAACACGGAGCTAGCTAGCTATCTCTGTGGTCTTTGTTTATAACATGTCGATTATTGATAGAGTTTTTCACAGTTGAACTTATATATGTCTTCGTAAAAATATTAATGTCCAGTGTTAATCTGCTGAAGTTAAATGGTCTGTAATGTTCGAAGTTTATAAGCGTTCCTGGTCAAATATCTGAAGTTCCTGATTAATAAACGTTAACCACAGTTACAGCTTTTTGAGGTTTTATAGTATAACAACTGTAGCAAACCAATAGTATCTACTGTCTCTTTGTCGTGTTGGTCACATTTATAGGTGTAAGGAAGGTATTAACGATACACTAGTGAATCTTTTATAACTTAGTGAATAGACGGGAATTTCACAATACCAATTTAGCAGTATAAAATATATATATATATTCATAATTACAATTTTAATTTAAATAAAAATCGATTTTAAAATAGATATATAATAGTAAATGTATCAAACCTCACTTCTTAAAGAATTAAAAATTGTTAAACGCCAATTTTTAACTGAGATATCATACACACACATTAACAAGAACACAATAATTATAATACATTAGTGAAGAATTATACAACTTCAATAATCGTGACAGTATATAACACAATCAATACAAATGGTCTTATATTGTAAAAATTACCTAGCACGTAAAAGTACATTAGCACAAATGTTAACAACCTCTTTGACATGGATTATCTTCAAATAATACTCTTGTAATGTTAAACTCCAATTTAACAATTTTCTGTTTCTGCCCTTATTTGGTTCCAAAACGTCAGTTGGTTATGATTAATGTAAATGACAATGTGTTGTTGTGATTGAGATACATGCACATTGAAATGTTCTAAAGATAACACTAGTCAATGTTTCTTTTTGCACAATATAATAATTCTTCTAGTGACAATTAACTTTTATTAGAAAAATAACAAACAGGGTGTTCAATACTTCTGTCGTATGATTGTAATAAAAAAGCACTAGTACCACAATCGCTGTCATAAACAGCTAATTTGAAAGACGTACCAAAGTTAGATATCATCAAGCGCACATAAAGAGTTGACCTTTTGAAAAACAGATTGGCATGTTTCTGACCACTTCAATTTTTTATTTTTCTTCAGTATGTCTGTTAGTAGTACAGTGACGTCAGCAAAAGTTTTGTAAAACTTTTTGTAATAATAAACCATTCCCAAAAATCTCAAGTTTTGTTTTCGGTAGGAGTTGGAATAAATGTGTTCCGAAACGTCCGACCCTTATAAATAAGTGTTTCCTGTTTCGTTAACCGTCTTTATTTTTCCTTGGCTCTAAATCGTAAAGTTTTGGATGAGTAATAAATCTTTGTTTATAAAGTTTATTTAACTTATTTAAGTACTAGCAAAAACCCAAGGGAGTTTATAGACGAACAACTCTAAAATCTACGGTTCCGTTTCCTGGAATGAACAGACTGCAGGTAGGCCATTGTGTAGTAAAATTGCTAAAGAAAGACTTTGTTATACTGCATGAGAATCTGAGGCATCCTTAAATTTCTGAGGAATTCTATTCAAAAACTAGAAGAAACGTATTTTTTCTCCTGTTTGTGTATAATTCATGATATAAGGGATATCCGAGTGGTAAAACAACAACAAAGGGAGTGTATATATTACATCTGTATATAAGAACACATATTAATAACACCTTTAGATTATGTAACTCAGTTACTGATAGGAAAACAAATCAATAACAAATACACTATAATAAATGGAAAACGTTTAGCGATATGTATCACGAAACAAAGTAGACGACCTATGATTTTTGAATTTGTTACATAGTGATATTTGTATAATGTATGCATGCACACATTACATGGTCAAAAGACATGGACATCCCTTCTAATTTGTGGGTTCAGCTATTTCAGCCACATCCATTACTAACAGGTGCATAAAATCAAGCATACAGCCATGCAATCTCCATAGACAAACATTGGCAGTAAAATGGGTCGTACTAAAGAACTCAGTGACTTTCAACGTGGCACTGTCCTAGGATCCACCTTTCCAACAAGTCAGTTCATCAAATTTCTGCCCTGCTAGAGCTGTCCCGGTCAACTTTAAGTGCTGTTATTGTGAAGTGGAAAGGTATAGGAGCAACAACAGCTCAGCCACGAACCGGTAGGCCACACAAGCTCATAAAAACCGCCGAGTGCTGAAGCAGGTAGCACGTAAAAATCGTGTGACCACAGTTGCAACAGTCACTACCAAGTTCCAAACGGTCTCTGGAAGCAACGTCAGCACAAGAACTGTTCGTCGGGAGCTTCATAAAGTGGGTTTCTATGGCCGAGTAGCCGCACACAAGCCTATGATCACCATGCACAATACCAAGCGTCAGTTGGAGTGATGTAAAGCACATCGTCATTGGACTCTGGAGCAGTGGAAACGCGTTCTCTGGAATGATGAATCACGGTCATTATCTGGCAGTCTGAAGGCCGAATCTGGGATTGGCGGTGCCAGGAGAACACTACCTGCCTGAATGCATAGTGCCAACTGTAAAGTTTTGTGGAGGAGGAATAATGATCTTGGATTATATATGCAAAAACGGCTCGTTTGGGTTGAGAAAATATTTTACATAGAAGAGCGAACAACGTTTCGACCTTCTTCGGTCATCGTCAGGTTCACAAAGAAAGAGGTAACTGACCGGTAGCTGACCACATGTTTGAAAGGGGTTGTGTAACTGAGTGTCGGAATGTAGAGGGCGGTATTAGATGTTTGAATATACAATTTTATTTTATTTTATTATATTAATATAGGTATAAAGGCGTTCCTTTATATTGGTTTATTTTGGGTTTAAGTTGTTGTATAAGTAAGGATTCTTTAATTTTGTGTTTGTTTCTTTATTTAGTATGATCAATATATATAGTATATCAAAGACTCTTTTAATTTCAAGTCTAATCTTAATCAACTTAATCATAAAGCCTTAATAGCCAGTTTCGATGTGATATCCCTCTTTACAGAAGTTCCAACCGCTGAAGCCTGCAAGATACCCTTAGAACTCTATATCCAAGATCCTAACTCATCTATAGACATTCCCAGCAACCAATTAGCAACCCTCATAGAATTAACCACGATGAAGACAAACTTCATGTTCAACAACCACAACTATATACAAACAAATGGCCTATGCATGGGCAACCCAGTATCACCAGTTCTAGCCAATATTTTTATGACACAAGTTGAAACACAAGCAATTAACACAGCATTACATCCACAACTATACTGGTACAGATATGTAGATGACACGGTTGCGGGATTCAAATCTACAGAACACATACTTAATTTTTTCAATCACATTAACTCTATACATCCCAACATTAACTTCACATGTGAACAGGAAGAAAGCAATCAAATATCATTTCTTAACCTCAAAATTACAAGAACCGACACACAATTCAAAACAGAAATCCACCGAAAAATCACCCATACTAGACTATACATTCCTTGGGACTCAGCACATGAAACAAAACAAAAACTCAACATACTAAGAAACCAAATAAACACAGCCATAAAACTATGCTTACCAGATAAAATTAACGATGAATTAGACAAAATAAAACAATACTTCATCAATATCAATAAGTTTCCTCCACAAACCGTAGAAAACATTATACGCACACACCTAGACAGAAAGCAAAATCAACCAACTAAAGTAAATATATCTCACGAATCAAAAAATCACGAAACCATATACTGCTGTATACCATATATTCCTGACATCAGCAAACAAATAACCAACATTTGGCAAAAACTAGTAACAAAATATGACATTCCAGTTAATACCAAATTTATTCAAAAACCAGGCACAAAACTGAGGTCTATACTATGTAAAAACTACACTGACAAACACCACACCAACATTATTTACCAGGCACAAAACTGAGGTCTATACTATGTAAAAACTACACTGACAAACACCACACCAACATTATTTACAAAATACAATGTGATAACTGCCACGACTTCTATATTGAGAAACAAGTAGAAAATGGAAACCAGATTCAAAGAACATAAAAAGTCACCTTCACACGTTTTCGAACACTGCAAGTCAAATAAACACAACAAAACCATAGAAAACACTCAAATACTAAATAAAGAAACAAACATAAACAAACGCAAAATTAAAGAAGCCTTACTTATACAACAACTTAAACCGAAAATAAACCAATGTAAAGGAACGCCTTTATACCTATATTAATATAATAAAATAAAATAAAATTGTATATTCAAACATCTAATACCGCCCTCTACATTCCGACACTCAGTTACACAACCCTTTTCAAACTTGTGGTCAGCTTCCGGTCAGTTACCTCTTTCTTTGTGAACCTGACGATGACCGAAGAAGGTCGAGACGTTGTTCACTCTTCTATGTAAAATATTTTCTCAACCCAAACGAGCCGTTTTTGCATATATATTTCTCAACAAGTGGGTTTCTCGACATCACTGATAATGATTTTGGATTGTTTTTCATGGTTTGGACGAAGCTCTTTAGTTCCAGTGAAGGAAGATATTAATGCTGCAGCATACAATGAGATTCTAAAGAACTGTGTGCTTCCAACTTTGTGGCAACAATTTGGGCAAGGCCTTTTTTTTTTTTTAGCATGACAATGTTCCTGTGCACAAAGCGAAGTCCATACAGACATGTTTTGCCGAGATTGGTATGGAAATAATTTGCTGGCTTGTACAAAGCCCTGACCTCAACCCCATCGAACACCTTTAGGATGAACTGGAATGCTAAATGCAAGCCAGGCCTTCTCGCACAACATCAATGCCCGACCTCATTAATGCTCTTATGGCTGAATTGGAGCGAATTCTCGTAACCATCTTCCAAAATTTCGAGTTGATATAGGTACAGTTCGCTTAAGGCTAACTGGCTAGTTGCTTCATTAAGAAATACTGACATTCGAAGTTAATTCTCTGAAGTTAGAAACTAAACGCCTCTGATCAACTATCTGCAATTTCCCGATTGATAAACGTTTATCACTGTGATAAGTTCCGAGATTTATAATATACTAACTGTAGCAAACCAACAATATATAAAACTGTCTTTCCGTGTTGCGTTGGTTACCTTTTTTAAGCTTAAGAGATTTTCTAGAAATTTAAGTTAAGGCAACAATAGCAGTATTTTACACTTACACATCGTACGTTGTTCATTCTTACAACGTGAGGATCTCCTACGAATTAAGCAATAAGCAGGAATTTCGCCATACACATTTAACATTATAAGTTATATGCCTTTCTAAATATATAATTAACTATATCAAAGATCAATTTTACAATAAATATATATCAGTAAATCCGTTAAAACTCGTATTTCATCATATTAAACGAAATTTCTCAATCATAACGTCAAGAGCCTTCAAGGAAACAGATATCTAAATTAAAATATCAAAAATATATTTTACAACATTAACATAGAATTATAATTTTGCAATGTTGATCGCTAAGACTTCACATATTGTTCGATTAATTTAAAAAGGTATATTTCAATATTTTGTTCTACACGTGTATTTTTATATAATATACGGATGTGCGCACTACTACATAGCATAAATGTTATTAAAGTACAAACCTGTAATGCAGCACTTGTATTTTCCACACAGTACAAACGTATATTATAGTCTATGGAAGAATGCACTGATGGAGCGAAGGCTGCCAATGCAAGATACTTGATAGCTTTTTGGCCTGGTAGTGACTCTCCAACCAATACATAACGAGCCAAGTGATCCGCAACTATATTACAATGTTGTTGCTCCAACTGACAGAAAAGTTCAGTGTTGGCAGTCTCTTGGCCTAAGGTAACAACTTGCTGAAATATCACAGAAACAACGATAAGAGATTGATAAAAGACTGAGGGTTTATAACAAGAAACAAAACGAATAAGCTCACAATAAATCTCGACTAATGACGTAAGTTAATAAGATATAGTGCAATCTTTTCGACCGTTTCGTGGAAGTAAAAAGAGAAAATGTAAAAGAATTAAAATGCAATACGATTCACTTATAACATAGTATATGTAGAAAGCCGAAAATAACTTTAACTACGTCATTACAACATAAATGTCTTTGGAGAACTTAAAACCTAGTGTTTAAAACAGTTTGTTACGATAGTTTAAAAACACCTACCCTCCAGATCAGGTTTTCTTCATCGCGGTTGTTGGTGTCGCTACAATAGACACTGAGATTCCACTTACAAGGGACTAGATTAGCACAGTGTTGAAAGCTGATAACCAATGGTTTTTGTAAACTGATACCTGGCGGCCCAATCTGCACAACTGGACTGAGGACAGTTTGTTTATCTATAAACGTAAAACATATAGCAACAGAACATAGAGTCAAACTTATAGAATATCCACTTTTGAAAAAGAAAATAGTTTATGATGAAAGTTTAAGGTTATTTAACTTCATTTATTATATAATGAAACAAACAAACAGTAAACAGGTTGACTTTCCTTCTCTTTTGACAAAAATAAAATACTATAGTATTTATTCAGGAATTGTTTTTATATAGTCAGTTTTTTTTAGCTCCTTGTAAAAATAAAATCCATTACCGAAATTAAAGGGATTAAAACCTGTTATTCTATATCAAACCTTAAATAAAAAACAGTATATTTTTCAGATTCAGAAGTGTAACAATACGTAAAAAGTCGGTCCGGCATAGCCAGATGGTTAAGGCACTCGACTCATAATCCAAGGGTCGCGGGTTTGAATCCCCATCACACCAAACATACTTGCCCTTTCAGCCGTGTAGGCATTATAATGTGACGGACAATCCCACTATTCGTTGGTAAAAGAGTAGCCCAAGAGTTACCGATGGGGGGGGTGATTATTAGCTGCCTTTCCTGTCGTCTTACACTGCTAAAGTAGGGACGGTCTGTACAGATAGCCCTCGTGTAACTTTGGGCGAAATTTAAAAAACAAACAGAAAAATCTCCATGAACGCAATAAAACGCTTCGTCTCTTGTCAATAATCTGGATATTAGCTTTGATAATGGTTTTACTCCTTCAGAGATTAATTTCATTTTTGGATGGTAGTTCAGGATATTCTAAAGTGGTTTAATTTTATGAACATATATGAATTTTTGACCGATCAACAAAGAAACTTACTAGTTTCAATTCGTTTTTATTTCTTGCTTTATTAAAGTTACTACAGTTCTTGTTGCGGTATAGAAACGTCTGATTAGGAAAGAAAAGAAAATCATCAACAGCCGCGAAACTTAAAAATCTTTTTTGACAGGATAAAAAAAATTGGTTTGTTAGACCTTCCCCCCTTTTTTATTTTCTATATTTTCGTATGCCAGCAATACTAGGAGCGAAGCACGCGTATGCCCGATTCAGTTTTATTATTCAATCACGACCTCTACCAGTCTACCCTCAATTTGAATTTTTTTAAGGCAGGGTTAGAGTGAATTAATATACGAGACCTTGAGCGTGGTCAATCGAAAGCGTTTGACCTCCTGAGTCTGAAACTATAATTGGATCCCAAATCAGTCAAGAGATGACGGAATTTTGAGATAAAAATTTGTACTAGAAAGAACAACTACCAAAACAAAAACTCAGAGCCGTTCTACGAGCCGATACACCACAGCTTAAAAAATAGTTGAAAAAATAAAACAAAAATTCATACTTGTGTGTGTGTGTGTGTGTGTGGGAGCCGTAAGGTAATCTTTATCACTCTTGTGTTCGTCAGTAATCCTCACCTCTTAACTTTGGCCGATCCTTGTCTTCCATTAAGAGAGCCACGTAAATTGTTTCTTTAACTCCTTTCTTAACTGCACCGTTGGGTACACAAACAGATATTCCTGTGGTGCAATATAAAACACAACATATCAACTTGCGACTAAAGTATCCTACGTTTTTGACAAAAATGAAACCAAATATTATTATTTGTAAATTAATTGGGCTAATATGAATAGCTGGTTAACATCTTCTTACAGTTTTTTAGATATGAAATAAACATTATAAAAACAACATAAATATATTTATAGAAGAGGAATATTGATAAATAACAGAAGACATCGATTTTGTTTAATTTGATTCTTTCTAACAATGCCTTTGGAATTCTCTTCTTCGTTTAGGTGTTCAACTCTATATTATATTTTACAAACAATCATAAATAATGATTTTTATGTACGACATCTCTTATTAGTACAAAAACGAATATTTTAAATAGCCTTACAGTACAAAATTTACAAATCCTAATAAATAATGAATTTCTGTATGAAATCTGTTATTATGACAAAAAAAAATTATTCAAATAGCCTTACAGTCTTACCGAAGTGAGGCAGCGACACTCTACCTCCATCTTTTGTGATAACTTTACACGATAAATATTCAGTATGGACACCAGGTGGCAACACTGCAGATGTCGTTGAGTTGTGGATTGAAATTACATTTGAACAATACATCGAACCTGACCGTGATCCTGCATAAACGGGATGAGAAACAAATCTTACATTTGAAGATTACGTTGCAGAAAGCATTCAACGCATTTTTGGCAGCGGCAAATACATTCAATTAAATTCACTAAAGATTAGGGTTATACACAAATCGCAAATTTTGTTTAATAGCTTTCTACAACTTATTTCCTGTTCCTGTGTTATGTTAAGGAAACATTTTGTAAACATACGAAGTCCGATTTCGGCACGAATAAGACGTAATTGCTTGCAAAGTAATTTAATTCTGTATACCTATAAATTATTTCACGTTTTCTTTTTTCAATACTCCAGCTCCTTTAAATAATCCGCTAAAATATACTTTATTTCTATCATTTTTTTTCAAAATAACAATACAGCCTTTGAAGTTACTTATTTTGTTCATTCAACCGGCCATACAAAGTATCGTACGAGTATTTTATCAAGAATATTGTTATTCTTACACTTTATGTATAAAAAACACAAAAAAGCTACTTTGTACCCTTACTTGAAGCTGAAACTGGCGAATCCGTGCAAGGATATTTATTCGTAGAGTTAGGCGAATTGAATCGTTGTATTGCAAAGAACGCTACATTTGGAGCAGAGTTTCGGCCGGTAGTGAGTAGACCTGATTTTTCACTATCATTCAATTCTCTGTGACTTTCATGACGTAACTGTGGAGGTACTCTCGAAATACTTTGCGTCAGGTCGGGTTGGACTGCAACAAGTCCTATTGGATAGTGAAAAATGAATGCCTCACAGAACCAAATAAGAAAAACAAACTGGGAAGAGATGCTTGTTTTTCTTTTCATATAAATTGTTTTATCGAAAAAAAATCTTAAAAATCTACTCTATTTTTCTAAATATTTTAGAATAGTTATAGACACTTGACTAAATTCCGTATCCTTTAATTATTATAAGAATATTTAGGACTTTTTTTACTTCGTTTTTTTCTTAGGTTATATTGTTATTGTTATTTTGAATTAAACACAAAGCTACACAATGGGCTATCTGTGCTCTGCCCATGACGGGTATCGAAACTCAGTTTTTAGCGTTGTAAGTCCGCAGGCATACCGCTAAGCCACTTGGGGTCACTAAGGGTTTAAAACTTAATTTCGAAGACAGGAACATACCCTAATAATTCCATGATATTTTATTCCCTATATCATAATTACGTGTTCCGCTCCGTTAGTTAAACAGTAAAACTTGAGCTCCTAATCATTATGTGACAGAAATGATATGTTAAATGTTCGAGAGTATTGAATTATTACTTGACTGGGTGAAAATATTTTTTTTCACGAGAATCGTACAAATTCAACTCTCCGATATTGTCTTATTTAAGCAGATAATGTAGGGGGTAAAAACACTAGCGTTTTTATTCTATTCATATTAGTTATAATAAGTTTCTTGTAATTTCCGGTCATGTATTAGATACCTTGCGCTTGAAATATCTTTACGGAAACCAAAACTACGTATGTCCATTTAATTTGATGAAAATCATGAGTTAAGCATGTTCAGTCTCCTGGTGACGAACATAATCAATATTAAACTGAATAACTGTAAAATGAAACCTGCTAGAAAGAAGTGTTTGTACAAAAATGAACTTAGATGCATTAATCTATTGCCACCAGATGCTATTTAGGCTTTTTCCTGTAGAACATAATTGAACACATTAATCATTGTAATAATGGCTAACTATAAAATATTAGAATAAAAAGCAACAGCATCTCTTGTAATAAATAATCATCTCTAATATACTGTTTTCCAACGTCAATCTGATAAACCTGAGTTGGTTTATTTCTTCAAAACAACAACGAAGTGAGAAAAAAAGAGAGAGGCAGATTTATATTATTGGATTACACGTTGCTAAACCACCACGGCAATATTTAGCGAGGTAGCTCAATGTTATAAATAAGGATTTTCTTTTTTTGTATTGTTTTGATTCAGAGTGATACCAGTAAAATTATAACTCCTTATAACTCACTTTAATATATATTATGGGTAGTGTTTTGGTAAAAGCCTGCGTTAATAATGTGTATGATAATTGTATTTCTCAACAAAAGTAATTGATTTATTTTTATTCTATTAGATATTATTAACTTACCTTTTTATTGTAAATGAGTGTGAATAGTTAATTTAATATCTAATCATAGCTTTTCCCATACGTTAGATGTTTAACACGACTTGGCTGTCTGTATTCTAACTGTTGAAGTATTATAATTTTGCCTGACATTATAGATGAAAAAAAAAAAAGTAATTGAAACTCTGTAGTCTTTTGGTGCGTCTTCAGTTTACAATGATAAAGCCAGGGACTTGATTCCTTTCGGTGGATACAGCAAATAGCCCGATGTAGCTTTGCTATAACAAAATACACACATAAGAGTGCAAATAAAACCATATTTAAGCTTATGGGCCAGGCGTAGTTAAGTTGGTTGCTAATCAGAAGATCTGAGGCTCGAGCAGAGTGGTGTCCTTAAACAAATTCACATTCAGCTAGGAAGACTGCACTATTACGTCAAGAGTACCTACGTCACTGGTGCTGCCAACTATTTGATCTCTCTCTTGAAGATGGCTACACTTGAGAATTTAGATCTCTGATTTGGCAGTTTAAATCCACGGGACGTATAGACGGTGTTTAGACTAAGTGTCAAATAGTATAAGTTTGCACAGTTAAAAACATTATTCCACACATGACCTGTACTTGATACTTTTTTCAGTCATATTCTCAAGTCAGTTAAAAACGTAAATGGTTATGGATCTTATTAATCTAGAAAATATTTGTGTTCTACAAAACGCTTTAAAATAATCAACAAAAATAGTAAACAATTAACGCGTATTTTGACTGTTGTACAAATTGTAGGATCAAATCTCGCCATATAATAATCTCAATTTATTTAGACGTGTGAAAAATGTGGCATTGAGCTAATTTATTATTTGATATTATACAGCCAAGCAACTGTTTAATAATTAATTTACAATAAGGAAAACGTTATCGAGAAAGTTTTAAGTCAGATAGCTACTGTATGTCTTTCGTGATCTCTGCTAAAACAACAATGGCTTTTACACAGCATGAGTCTTACATCTTAAGTGTTACCTTGTCATAAGTTACCTTCTCTGTAAATACATACGATGTAGTAACTACGCATGCTTGGTTTGATCATTGGTCATTATATTAGCTAAATTCTTTCTTCTTATTGATTAAATGAGTCACCTAACAATAAGTATACGTACACAGAGGACACTAAAGAGTCATAGAAATTTTAATAGAGAAGTAACATACCCGTATTCCTAGTGCTTCGGAAGGAAGATTCTCTGTCTTTGTAACGACGAAGATAAAGCACAATAATTATCAAAATCATCAAAAGCACAGCCAAAGCAACAAAAAGTCCAAAGTATAGAGCGATGCTGGCATTTGTTGTTGCTGGAAAAACTGGAAAGGTCAGGCATACGAATTACGAGTTACACAAAATTACATGAAAAATAATTGTTACAAAATGCAGATAAGAAGAAAAATACATATATCATTGTTACTCATCGGACATCGTATTGGTGCTTCACTTTCGCTTCACTTTCAAGGTCAAAGGCTATTATTTACATGAATTCTGTAACTCTCAAAATGTCAGTTTATTTGTAGATGTAAGTATCCGTAATTTTTATTTCGTACTGCAGTTCCAAAAACCTTAACTCTATACATCTAATAGGAAAATGTTCTATTTTGTCGCACAATACGCTTAGTTTCACATTAGTACAATTTTAGATTTTCACGTAATAAAAGTCTTCCAATACGTTTATTAAGACCTCCATATATAAATATACTTACAACTATGTGAATCAAGATGTGTGTGTATATATATATATATATCTTACGTCACAGTCCAGTAAACATTGTACAACGAAATGTCACGACAAGTGTGTTCGATGATCAATCACTTCACATCGTGGGCGTTCAGATGAAAGTTAGAGACAGAGATAAGTTCGTGAACTGTGTCGATACACCTGTACTTGAGATGATTATTTAACTTATTACTAATTGTGTACCAGAAAGGGTCTTAAATATTTTACAGTGAATCATATTTGTGGACTGTACTTCTGCTTACTCAGAGTTTCAAATATTACCTAAGCTAAGGATATTTTATTTTCACATAGCACATAGTAAGAAATTATAAATAAACCAATACAAAAAAATCTAACAAAGACACACGAGACGCAACTAAACAAATTACTAATAAAAATAAAAAAAGCCAACACAATTTCACAAACACTTAATTCCTACCTACGCAAAACCGACTCACGCACACCACAAATATACGGCATCCCCAAAACTCATAAACCAGATTGTCCATTACGACCTATAATGTCCACATATGAATCGTTCAATTACAATCTTGGTAAATACATAGCATGGGCATTCTCCAAATATGTAACATCAACCAGCTCATTCATCAAAGACTCTTTTAATTTCAAGTCTAATCTAAATCAATTTAATCTAAAGCCTTAATGGCCAGTTTCGATGTTATATCCCTCTTTACAGAAGTTCCAACCACTGAAGCCTGCAAGATAGCTTTAGAACTCTATATCCGAGACCCTAACCCATCTATAGACATTCCCAGCAACCCTCATAGAATTAACCACGATGAAGACAAACTTCATGTTCAACAACCACAACTATATACAAACAAATGGCCTATGCATGGGCAACCCAGTATCACCAGTTCTAGCCAATATTTTTATGACGCAAGTTGAAACACAAGCAGTTAACACAGCATTACATCCACCACTATACTGGTTACAGATATGTAGATGACACAGTTGCAGGATTCAAATCTACAGAATACACACTTAATTTTTCCAATCACGTTAACTCTATACATCCTACCATTAACTTCACATGTGAACAAGAAGGAAGCAATCAAATATCACTTCTTAACCTCAAAATTACAAGAACCGACACACAATTTAAAACAAAAATCCAGCGAAAAATCACCCATACGGGATTATACATTCCTTGAAACTCAGCACATGAAACAAAACAAAAACTCAACATACCAAGAAACAAAATAAACACAGCCATAAAACTATGCTCCCCAGATAAAATTAACGATGAATTAGACAAAATAAAACAATACTTCATCACCATCAGTAAGTTTCCTCCACAAACCGTAGAAAACATTATACGCACACACTTAGACAGAAAGCAAAATCAACCGACAAGAGTAAATATATCTCACGAATAAAAAAATCACGAAACCATATACTACTGCAAACCATATATTCCCGACATCAGCAGAAAAATAACCAACGCTTGGCAAAAACTAGTAACAAAATATGACATTCCAGTTAAATTTATTCAAAAACGAGGCACAAAACTGTAAAAACTACACTGACAAACACCACACCAATTTTATTTATAAAATACAATGTGATATCTGCCACGACTTCTATATTGGAGAAACAAGTAGAAAAATGGAAACCAGTTTCAAAGAACATAAAAAGTCACCTTCACACGTTTTCGAACACTGCAAGTCAAATAAACACAACATAACCATATACTAATTAAAGAAACAAACATAAACAAACGCAATATTAAAGAAGCCTTACTTATACAACAACTCAAGCCCAAAATAAACCAATACAAAGAAACACCTTTATACCTATATTAAAAATGATATAATAAATAATAATAATAAAATAAATTATATAAAATTATATATTCAAACATCTACGTACGCCCTCTACATTTCGACACTTAGTTACACAACCCCTTTCAAACATGTGGTCAGCTTCCGGTCAGTTACCTCTTTCTTTCTTTGTGAGGAAGGTCGAAACGTTGTAGGCTTCTTTACGTAAAAAAATCTTTCAAACTCAAACGAGCCGTTTATACATATATAAAGTTTAACCGAGGTGTTTCGTGGTGTGGAAGGAGGAGTAGCCTTTGTAGATATTTACGGTTTTTAAAGCCTTTCTCTTGTAGATGCCGTCTTATTGTTCTAGGACTGCATTCTGCGTCCGTAAGGGCCTTAATCTGGTTCGACGATCGGCTGGTGTCTTGCCGTACAACCCGTCGAATCCTTCTACTCAACGCCGGCGAAATTTTCTTGGGCCGACCACTTGAAATTCTCGTTCCGTATCTCTCAAGGTCTTTTAAGAAATTTGCAACAGCAGTTTTACTACTCCCAATCTTACGAGCGATGGCACGTTCAGAGATACCTTGCTTTTGCAGCACCCTCCCGCTAGTACAGCAGTTAAGTCGACGGACTTACAACGCTAAAATCAGAGGTTCGATTCACCTCGGTGGGCTCAGCAGATAGCCCGATGTGGCTTTGCTATAAGAAAAACATACATACATGCTTTTGCAGCACGACAATTCTGCCACGTTCAAACTGTCAACTTTTTAGCCTTTGCCATGTTTTTACCCAATGTAACACAGAAGATGTCAGTGGGAGATGTTGACAACGCTAATGCTTGAACACAAATGACTAAATTTCGTTACGTGTTAACCGATTAACGCTTCGTTTCAGTATGGTCTTAAACTTTCGACCATCTAGTATTTTGGCTAATTTCATAGTGTTCACTTTTTCCCAATTAAATGCTAAAAAGTTTTTTTATTTTTATTTTCTCTTTTCTTATTTTCATCTTTCGAAGCTCTACTCAAATGAGTGGTTGAGTCTAACAACGCAAAATGGATATTTTTTCTTTATGTATGTGTGTGTGTAGTCCTCATGTGCTTCTTGCAAATTATTATTTACTAGTTTTTTTTAACGTATTTTATTAGAAACAGTTACATTAATAAATTATTTTCATTTAGTCATTAAGTGGCGAAAACAATGAGAAAGTTTAAAAATTAACCACTAATATTACGCGGTAATTGATCCGGTAATTACAGCACAGTTACACATACATACACATATTTTTCTTAACATATAATTCTTGTTAATGCCCGGCATGGCCAAGTGTGTTAAGGCGTTCGACTCGTAATCCGAGGTACGCGGGTTCGAATCTCGGTCGTACCAAACATGTTCGTTTTATCAGCCGTTGGGATCGTTATAATGTGACAGTCAATCCCATTATTCGTTGTTAAAAGAGTAGCCCAACAGTTGGCAGTGAGTGGTGATGACTAGCTGCTTTCACTCTTGTCTTACACTGCTAAATTAGGGACGGCTAGCTCAGATAGCCCTCGAGTAGCTTTGCGCAAAATTAAAAAAACACACCAAAAAAACTTAGTAATTACATTACCAACTTAATAAGATTATTATCTATAGTAAGACCAAGTCGGGCAGAACCACAATCAAGGATTCTAAATTGCACTCATTAAAGTTAGGTGTTGTTTTGTCCTTAACGTTAAACTTAAGTAATATTTAATAATTACACCTATACCAAAAAGGGGGAAAAACAAGCAGTTTGAATAAATTCACATACATTCAGCTAGTAAAACATAATTAGGCCTAATGAGCTGGTCAGTTAACAATGGAAGCTCTAGTTATTTTAGCAAAGGATGTATACAAAAACTCATCTCGGAAGCTTACCCTTATCCAGTCACTATCAGTTAAATCCTATCTTATTTGTATTATTTCAAATAATATACTACGCCCTATAGATTAAGGCTTAATGGATAACTCAGTTAGTCTGTGTACTTAAATATATATCTAAGGTGATGCAAAAAGCTATTTCAGTGTTATTTTATATTGTTATAGGATATGATTTTCTCTGATATCGATTAAACAGAAAAAAAGAAAGCATTTCACTTTCAACATATAACCAGCCAAAGTTCCGGAAAAAAACTAATATTTATTAAAAACAGAGAAAATGACGTAACTGGGCTTGATGATAAAAGTCATGAAAATATGTTGAGTTAAACAAAGAAACGTAGCTCAAATAATTGCGTATTTCAAATATTAGATTATTGAAACAACTCTGCGCAAGGTATTTGTTCTCTCAAAATGAATATGAAAGAAGTTATGGCTATTTTATGTGAATAAACGATGTACATATAATTAGCTATTTCACTAAATACAAAGCAAAAAAACAAACAAACAACTTTCAAAAGCGTTTGGCCTGGCATGGCCAAGCGCGTAAGGCGTGCGACTCGTAATCCAAGGGTCGCGGGTTCGCGCCCGCGTCGCGCCAAACATGCTCGCCCTCCCAGCCGTGGGGGCGTTATAATGTGACGGTCAATCCCACCATTCGTTGGTAAAAGAGTAGCCCAAGAGTTGGCGATGGGTGGTGATGACTAGCTGCTTTCACTCTTGTCTTACACTGCTAAATTAGGGACGGCTAGCACAGATAGCCCTCGAGTGGCTTTGTGCAAAAAACAAATCAAATACGTTTAGTCAGCGAAGAAGATACTATAACACTACGTAATACAAATTTTGTTCATGCATAGTATGTGTTATTTCTTAATTGCTTATGTTGTAAAAGTACAAAAAACGGCCATTATTCTCTTCAAACTTTGCTTTTGTGACCTGAATAATGAAATTTATAAATTAATCTATTTTCTATGTAAAAACGGGCAAATTTGCACATTTTCATTTGCATAAGGTCTGAATAAAACAACATATGAATTAAGATTTACATTTATTTATACTAAAGTTATACAAAAATGTTTAGAAGTGAGTAATTTTTCGAGATTTGCGACTCTAATGTAAATCACTTTCACGTATCAGCCCCCAGATAGTCTCCCATCATGTTTTCGTTATACGCTCCCAAGTCACAAAAGCAAAGTTTCAAGAAAAAATAGATCTTTTTCATTTACTTCAGGTAAAAGCAATTGGGAAATAACATTTTCTGCCCAGCAACAAGAAACAGTAAAAATTTTCTTATATAGTGTTACATTGGCTAAACGAGTATAAATTTCTGAGGCACTTTAATAGGTATATAAAATAAACACGAGATATTATTAGGATTATTCCTGAAAATATCATCAACAAAAATAATATCCAACTAACGAAACGCTGCATTGTAATATTTATCAGTAGAAACGCAAGAAAAATAATTTAATTAGCCGAACTGGATGCCAGGTTGATTTTTGGTTTTTCTCTACGAAAATGACTTGTTTTGATTGGAAGTTAACATGACCATAAGAATACTGCTATGAACAATGTCAACAAATCACCACTGTAATTAAACATTAATCCACGCTAAAAAGGCAGCCCCTATTCAAGAGAAAATTATACTTCTGTTGCTAAGCCTTCGTTGCCTCAGAATATACTGAAGTCTGGATGCATAAAGGTTCCCAATTGGGGTTAAATGTGTCGTTCACCACTTTAGAACTTATATACGAAAATCATACGTGAAAGATTGTTTAATCTCCTTACAAATGTGGATGGCTCCCAGCTGGACATCAGAGTTCTAGAATTAAGGTTAACCTTGGGACTTATAGTATCTAGGTCGATTTATTTGATCAGCAAACGTTTTCTAAACAGGGTTGTGTTTCGTTATGAAAAGTGGGTGCTGATTTACTCCAGAAGAGAGATACATAAACATAAGTTAAAAACAGATAATCTGGGGATACTAACTGAAAACTTTTTTCGTATTTAAGTACTTTATCATGCATAGTCAGTAACAGTTAATAGGATTCTGATATATGCCCTTAAGTTTGAAGTACCACACTTGTATTTATAAATAATGTGTTAGCAGCGATAAAAGTAACTGGTCACCTCAGACAATGACTGGCAAGCTGTGTTTATACGCAAGCACACAACTGAAACTTCACAGGTTTAAGAATTCAAATTCAAAGTCTAAAGGGTCAATGCAAAACGTCAAGAATAATCTTAAAACTGGCATTTAGAAATATATGTTCGATAAACTAGCACATTTCTTTGTTTCGAATTTCTGGCAGAGCTATATGAGAGTTATCTGCGCTAGGTGTCTCTAATTGGCGGTGTCGCACTAGAGGGAAGGGAGCTAGTCATCACCACCTACCGCCAACTCTTGGACTACTATTTTACCAACAAATAGTTGGATTGACCGAAAACATGCGACTGAAAGGGCAAGCATGTTTGGTGTAACGGGGATTCGAACTTACGACCTTCAGATTACGAGTCGACCACTTCTAACCACTTTGCCGAGTGAGGGCTTTACTTTACTGATTTATAAAATCAGATTTCTAACCAGCAGTGTAAGAGATGACTTCAGATATCGATTTTGTTTTATTAAAGTCTAAGTTTTTAAAACCAAAGTTTCAAGTTTTGAAATTCTTTATTTACCGTTAAACATGCTATAGATACTCAGTGAACAAACTATAATATGTCATATTTCATCATGATATAATGATAAAACATTTAGCCGTTCATTTATTCTTTGTATTTTTACTGAATTACCCAATGAACAGAACAAAAATATGCAAAAAGGAAAATATAAATGAGAACTTTTGATTTATAGTTTTAACTCAGTTGAGGTAAAAATAATGCCATTGTATCTTGGAAGATTGAATTACATGCATTAGGATCAGGAACCCTACAAACGCCCTCTGTCTGTACTTTTTTCTCCTTCCAAAACATCATTTGCAATGTACTTGAAAACACACATTAGTGCGAATAAATTAGTGCACTTTTAAACTTAAAATTTTGTATAATATATATGAATCAACAAGGAATTAGCTTGGAAAAAATGGCCATTTATATTCTATTTTTTATGTAAGCGATGCTTGGATTCTTTTCTTATGAAATCTTGATGCTTGTAATGAAACACAAAATCATAATTGACCAAAGAGATGTGAAAATGTATGTACATAGTTTCTTAGATCCTGGATATTATAAAACCTTCATCAGTATTTCAGCAATCACCAGTCATTTTTTTAACAACTGATAAGATTACACCATGCAAATTTGTTTTTACATTTTCTTGTTCCTGGGCAGAAAGTGTTATTTTCCAATTGCTCATGCCTAAAGTAAATGGAAAAGGCCTATTTTTCTCTTAAAACTTTGTTTTTGTGACCTGAGTAATGAAGTTTTCAAATTTACCCATTTTCCAGAACATTACAGGTAGACTTGGTGACTTGCTGAGTAGCTGATAGAGAATTTGCTCGAACTTACAAGAATTTTCAAGAACTTTCTAGAATATTATAGAACTTACGAGAATTTTCAAGAAACTTTTAGGATTTTCTAGAACTTTCCATAGTAATATATATGCGAAAGCTCACCACTCACCACTTCAGTTTAGTTCTAGCTTACTAAGTGAACACATAGACCTATCTGATTTTATCAGAGATGGTATCAAGAAGCTGCAAGCATTCTCCAGACGCATTCTGCTAGGTATGTATTGATAATTTAAAATTATCAACGATTAAAATTTATCAAGACAAGAGCAAAAAAGTACTCTGTGACAGCATCTACTAAAATGTGTGACGCTTACAAGGCATATTTTGGCATGCCTGTCGGTGATCAAGACAAACACTCATTTTGCCTGTGAGCACTGCAAAAAAATAATTCTAGAAGGTAAGACGGACAATTTTTCCTTGCTTGAATAGCAAGTTTTTATTATAAAAATTTTAGACCTTTTAAAGTTTAAATACTGTCATGTGAAAAAGTTAGGACACCCTATGAAAGCCTGTGTATTTTTGTAACATTTTTGGATATACAGATATTTAATCTCAATTCTAACAATACTAAGAGATTATAGGAATATAACTAAACAATAAAAACTAAAGAAAATACTTTTCAAGATCTTCTGTAAATGTAATTCTACAACTAACTGAGGAAAAGGTCAGGACACCCTACCCTCTAATAGCTGGTATTACACCCTTTGGCTGAAATAACTGCAGTGAGACGCTTCTTGTAGCAATCTACCTGTCTCTGACATCGGTCTGAAGAAAGTTTGCCCCACTCCTCAATGCAGAATTCTTTCAGCTATGAGATGTTTGAAGGGTTTCTTGCATGTACAGCCCCATTCAAGTCACCCTACAGCATCTCAATGGGATTAAGATCTGGGCTTTGACTCGGCCATTCCAGGACTCTCCATTTCTTGATTCACCTGTGTGTGAGTTGAGCCATTTTAAGTGGGAATAAACGTGGAGGTGTCCTAACTTTTTTCTCAGTTATAATATGCATTTTTGTAGAATTACATTTACAGAAAATCTTGAAAAGTATTTTCTTCAGTTTTTATTGTTTAGTTATATTCCTATAATCTCTTAGTATTGTTAGAATTGAGATTAAATATCTGTATATCCAAAAATGTTACAAAAATACACAGGCTTTCATAGGGTGTCTTAACTTTTTCACATGACTATATCTTTCGGTGTACCTCAAAGAGAAATACAACAGCGTTAAGACCTTGAAGTATGATGAGTATGGCTGGGAAATTATCGGAGACTTCAAAATGGTGACATTCCTGATGGGTCTTCAAGGAGGCTTTACCAAGTTTCACTGTTATCTTTGCTTTTGGGACAGCAGGAACACCACAGCGCACTACAACAGGAAGCACTGGCCACAACGGACCGAGTTCTCTGTGGGGAGACACAATGTCAAGTGTGAGCCACTAATGGACCTGAAAAAGATGTTGTTCCCACGATTGTACGTAAAATTGGGTCTTATGAAACAATTTATCACAGCACTTGATAAGGATTCTGCAGTCTTTAAGTACCTTCGAGACTTCTTTCATAAGCTGTCTGAAGCAGAGGTCAAAGCTGGTGTCTTCGTTGGACCACAAATAAAAAGATCCTGGAGTTCACAAAATTCCCCAAGAAGCTCAGTAGGAAGGAAGAACAAGCTTGGGGCAGCTTTGTCGCAGTGGTTCGGGGCTTCTTGGGCAATCACAAGGCCGAAAAGTATGTGGAACTGGTTGAGGCTCTGGTGAAGAACTACGGCAAAAGAGACTGCAGGATGTCCCTGAAAGTCCATATCCTTGACGCTCATCTTGATAAATTCAAAGAAAATATAGGAGCATACTCAGAGGAGCAAGGCGAAAGCTTCCACCAAGATATACTGGATTTTGAACGCTGCAACTAAGGAGCGTATGACGAAAACATGATGGGAAACAAAATTTGGGGGCTGATACGTGAAAGTGACTTGCATTACAGTCGCAAATCTCGAAAAACTTTTCACTTATAAACATTTTTGTATAACTTTAGTATAAATACATGTAAATCTTTTTTTTCGAATATATTTTAACCACGATCCTAAAACGTTTTTACATAAATGACTAAAATGTCATTTTTAACCGTTCAATATCTAGCCTCAGTTGAGATTTAATTTCTAGTCCATCATCACTTTTAAAAGCAAGATGTTATGTTATTTTGAATTTCGCGCAAAGCTACTCAAGGGCTATCGGTGTTCGCCGTCCTTAATTTAGGAGTGTAAGACTAGAGGGAAGGCAGATAGTCATCACCACCCACCGCCAACTCTTTGGCTACTCTTTTACCAACGAATAGTAAGACTGACCGTCACATTATAACGCCCTCACGGCTGAAAGGGCGAGGATGTTTGGTGCGACCGGGATTCGAACTCCCGACCCTCGAATTACGAGTCGAAAGCCTTTACCCACTTGGCCATGCCGGACCTTAAAAGCAAGATAACCATAGCTCATACATAGTTGCTCGCCATTATTCCAACGATTATTATGTAGGTGAATTTGTCGGATCTACTAGCAGACTGTTATTCTTAAATACCGAATGATTTTGTTGTCTTGATAATAAAAGCCTGCCAACTATTAAATAAAATAGTTACATTAAAGATATAAGAATGCTAACAATGTTATTAGCTACTGATTTCAGGATTAAGCAGGTATGTGGGTTAGTTAGTCAGTGATCGTCTTAAAAAGTTATAACATTTTACCTATCGAGTGACAAAATGAACATAAACATAATTAGTTACAGTACACAGTAAATAAAAACTTCTTGCATAAAATGTCACTAAACTGTTGTTAAGGAAAACATTTGATATTCTTAAATAAATTTCATTCAATCCATTCAGAGCCTTAAAAAAACTATTTAATTACAGTGAATAATACTAATATTACTTTGAGATTTTTGCATCGTGTATTCATATTACACTAAACTGGGGTAATAAAATTTTCATAAAAATTTTTCAATATCTACGTCATAATATTTGTTTTATTTTAGTGTAAAACTATGTCCGAACAGAAATTTAATCTCGAATTCTTATGCTAGAAGCCTCCAAGCTTAGCGATGAGTCACTGGGGGATATCATCATAAAATTATAATAAAAGTTGAAATAAATTATAGGTAGTTTTATCAACGTAGAGGAAATTTGAAAAAGCGCAATCACGCCCACCCACACACATATATATCCAACCATAATAAGAGCTGAAATAAATTATAGATAGGTTATAAACGGATTTCTAAATACATAAGCACACACACATACATACATAACATATATCTATATATACATTCAACAATAATAAAAAGTGAAATAAATTCGGGTAGTTTTATCAACGGAGAGAATAATTGTGAAAGTACAAACACACACATACGTAAATCCACCTGCAATACAAAGCGGAATAAATTAAGGGTGGTTTTATTAATAGAAAGGAGATTTGTGAAAGCACAAACACACACCCACATAAATATGTATAGTTGTAGCCAATCATTTGAATCGAGTGTATTAGCAATGTTTGAACATCAATATCAGTTCAATACCGAGAAAAAAGAAGTTTAATGAAATCATACAAAAACAGTAATTGTTAGAAGTAAGAATGGCATAGAACTCGTTTTGGTTTTATCTTTATAAATGATAATTATATTTCTATATGAAGCAAAGTAGAAAAAAAAATAGTTTGAAGTTTATATTTCGCATTCACTTTAATGTGATTTCTGTATTCTCTTGCGACGTCTTAGACCGGATATGTTTTTTATCCCTCAAAGAACCGGACTAAGTTTCCATATTCCTTTCTAGAGATGATTTTCTTGTGATGATCGTGAGACAAGTGAAGGACAGTTGACGTCACAACTGTCTGTATACCGTTAGCAACGATGTAGAAATACGGCTGGAGCTCCTGTACACCATTGTGGGACAGATACAAACTTAATAAATCTTACATGACACTTTCATTATTAGTATGTGACACATTTCATTGTCGAATAGAAATATTTCACATCAATACAAATCACAAGAAAGTGTTTGTATTGACTTACAAAAGAAGTGCTATAACAGAAAAGCTTGTAGAAGAAAAGTAAAAAATCTAAAACATAACAATAATTTCACTTACCTTCTCTGCTGCGGCTCTGACCGTATGACCTAAGATTTTCCGACTCTCGACCAACTGATAAAAACAGAAATATAATACAAGTGAATTATGATTTAGGTTTGTCATAAAATCCTGTTACAATATTTTTTCGGCAACAGGGCTGTAGGCTTTTATTTACAACATTAAAACTATTCCACTAGTTATGTAGGTGTATCTATTAAACATCAGCAGGAACGCAGTAATATTATTATTAATGTTTCCTTTTGGTTACATGAAATTCTAAATACGAAACCAAACTTTACATATTTTGAAACTTAAGCTTGTGTATATATGAATACATCATTTCATTTCAGTTTCAACAGAACGTGGAACTCAAGATACAGAAGTGAGCAATATTTAAGACAGTTGTTGACGGTTTGGGTTTCTAGAGTTACAAAGATAAGGACATCGTAATCTAGAGTTACAAAGATAAGGAAATTGTAAACTTTACAAAATATGATTCCGCCCATAAGTCAGGCAGAAAATGAATCACGTCGTGATCCTGGTTACTGAAGGCTAAGTTACAAGATTAACAGAAATACGAGAAGCCTCACGCCATTGTGATGCCGTCTACTGATATTGTTTAACATTTTTGTTTTATCCTGTTTGAGGAACTAATACACGACGTTTCAAGTATTCAAAACGTAAATAATTAATAAATTTACTAAATATGTTTCTTTAATAAATTATCTGAGTTCGTGAATATACACATAACTCGTCTGTTTAAAGTCCTAATTCTGAATTATTAATTTTTTTCTTTTAACTAACATTTTAATTTATAGATAGATGGTAGTAGTACCTTGTGCCACAGTTTAATCTGTTTATATTAGAGTAATTAACTTTCAACTGTGCCTCGGATTTTCAAAGACTCTAAACTAGCATTTTATTTTAAGACTTAACGTTTTAACAGTTTAGTTAGGTAAGAATTAAAGATTAACTGTCGTAGCATTTAATGTGTTAATTTGACACCATAATATCAAATGTGTGAACATGTAATCTCTAATGAACGTTTTAATCGAGAAGATACGTGTCATGTGTTTCTAGATGATTTTTTTTCGTGTCCTAGACCCAAACCCTCATGTAGGCTAACAGGCAGCTTGGATAACATCATAGTTCCTAAAGTTGTTATTAATTGAGATCATTATTAATGGTTTATTTCTAAAAACGTCTCTAGCTCAATTTCTATATATTCACTTTAAGATTTTAAGAGACTGAATATTAATCTATAACTTTTAAAAATTTCTTCAGTAAATGGTTGTATTAGGTACCATTAGATCTTAGAGGTTTTAGTTTCAAGTTCTGGTTTTCTTAAGTACTGTTTTTCTACAAATCTATTCTAGTTAATATTATAATTATTAAGCACCATTAGACTCATTGAAAGTTTTAAGTTTCCTTAAACAATCTTCTTCTACAAATCTAGTCTAGTCAAAATCATAATTGTTATATCTGATCATGTTTTGAAGATGAGGATATTCATAGGATCCTAGGTTTTGATTTAAATGGAGTGGAATGCAGGAAGTACAAAATATGTCTAAAATGGACTAAATATATTTACATGATATAAGAAGTTGATAATTATGCATTGTAGTACATGGTATGCTGGTATTGCTTATTACTTATTTATTGTTGTAATTTAAATGCTCATTGTGTTGTTCTTAAGGTAAATATTTGTATTATTATTACTTGTAACTGTGTGCTACAAGTGTGTCGAAAAGGTTATAGCGTTTGTGACTGACATGGTTATCATCTTTCTGAAAATAATAAAACTATGGAAAATATTAAAGTCAATTTCTTCAAGATTTATACGTTTACATATAAATATATATATACATTGGCGTGTTTGTTAAAAAGATCAAGAAATATTGAACAGTGACTGAAATTTGAAAAATATTTTGTGAGAGAATCAAAGTGACTCAGTTCTTAGTGAGACAGCTGTTGTCACTAAGAACAGACAGTGTAAGTTAGTTCACATCAAATGAGAGAGAAAGTAGGCTTGATGGGAATTGCAACTATATAGATATAAATTATTTGTCTTAATTTCCCGAAGAAAGAAATTCAACAAATTTTAAGAATTGTGGACCTGCACAAGTAAGCTTTTTGCAATTCAAATAGTTGGATATCTTATCGTACGATAATGGAACTCTTGGTTGTATGATTCTGGAAAAACTTTTTATTACGCGATATGCAATCCCCTAATTCCCGAAATTTTTGTCCCGTGTACATGTAGATTTACAATAGAGAACACGATTTTCCCGTTTTGCTTCAGTTTCCCGTTCACGGATAACTTTATTTTTCTCCATTCAAATATTATAAATGTTGTAATTTAAATATTCGCTAGATGGAGGTGCGGGATATTAAGATAGGCCAAAAAGAAATTTTTAAAATCATCATCATACAATAATGGAGCTCTTGCTTGTTTGTATGATACTGGAAAAACATTTTTATTACGCAATGTGCAACCCCCAACTTCGTAAAAATTTTACCCTTTGTGCATGTAGGTTTGCAATAGGGGTAACGATTTTCCCGTTTCGCCTCCGTTTCTCGTCACGAAGGATTTTATTTTTTTCTATTCGAACGTACAGAAAAAAATTTGGCAGCTGAATTTGCTGCGCGTAGGGGAGTAAAACAAAGTTCAAGAGGTTGGACATAGATTTGACTTTTACGGAGTTATGAAGCGATGAATAGCGTCAGAAACAGTTCTGTATTATCAGTTTTTCAAGTATCTACACATTTTCCAAACGAAAATTGTCATTTTTGATATTCTTTACTTTATTTATTGAGATTATGTTATTTTCATGTTTATATGATTTATTATACCCTTCCAACTGACATCCTTCCTTGAGAAAAATCGTATTCCAAAAAATGTTTTTTATGGCTTCAAAAAAAGGAAACAAAAGTGAACACCACCAATGAATGGTGTATGATAAGGTAAAGTGTAAGCTCTTGAGGAGCTAGTTAAGTATTACCATTAATTAGCATGATGCCTATGCACGTTGCTCACCAATAACTAAATGTCTTTTATCTTTGGCACGCATTTGTCTTTGGACAAGAAAAAATATTCAACAGAGATAACTATGGAAGGCTGCAAATTGCTCATAGCCACCAAGCATTGTCATCTCTACTAATTGCTGGCATCCCAAGTGAGCACTGGCGCCACGGGTAAGCGGCTGGTATAAATAATTTATTTGTTGTTTTTCAATACTGAGACATATAACAATTATAAACAAATAATTCAGGTACAAGTCTATTACACAATATTATTTATGTTTTATTTTCAGAGGGCATTTACTTTTTACATATGCTATTCTATTATGCTTATTTCTCATATTTACTTATTTAAGATCTTTTCTTTTTCTTCACATTGCAAAAAATTATATATGATTCGTACTTGACAGTTTTTATTTTTATTCTGCGTTCGGTTTAACTCCTTTCATGTTTCTAACGTTGTAAGCGATCATTTTGTAACGGGTTTACTGATGTATATATTTATTTTGATATCTATGTTTATTCCAGTTTCATGCATATTTAGAAATTTATGTAACTTTTATTGTTAAATGTGTATTGCACAAGTCCGTCTGTTTTCTAAATTTGTAGGAGATTCTCAAGCGTAAGAGTCAACAATGTACTAAGTGTGTATTAAATAGTAACGATTTACTGTATCATTGCCAACTGAACTTTCTAAAACGTCATCTAAAAAAAATCGACACGCCAAAAGACAGTAACAGAATATTGTTGGTCTGCTACAATCATGCTACAGCATCGGAAGCTATAATTGTGATAAATGTTTATTAGTCAGAAAATTACAGACATTTGGCGAAGATTTCGAACATTACAAACTTCAGTGAATGAAGTTCTGATGTCAGTATTTCTACAAAAGATCGCATACCTTTAGCGAAAAAAACTCACATGTGAAGAGCAGAGCTAGCTAGCATTTCCGTCAAGTGAAGTGTATTTTGCTCGTCGTGAACCTAAACAGTCGATAAAATATTCAGTTCCAGACCGGATAGAAGACTGAATGTTGTTTGTGAATTTCTAAATTATTTTTTATAAACAATTATATGTAATAACTGTTATTATAAATTGTATTGTTGTTTGCATATTAAAATATATTTGTGTTAAGAAATAAAATTGTGTGTATCAATCATAAATATGATATACATTGACATTCAATTAGACTTTCCGGTTATTTGAAGTCGTAATACGTAACAGTTTTCACTAAAAGCTGTACTCATCCCTACAAATGATATTTAAATGTAATTTTTGGATCTCAGTTCTTATTTCCACCCACTTTCGATAATAATTATGGAGAATGTGTCCAGCATACTTTGCGAATTATTTTTCATAACAGTGTCTATTCTTTCGCATTCTAGCCTATACAATTCTAAATACATTTTTAAAAGATTATTACACTTACTGGAGAACAAAATATAATTTCTTTAGTATGGTTATTATATGTGTACAAGAGCACTCAAAGTAACTTGAAATTTCCTGCAAACAACACAACTGATAGGTTATTTTAATTTGAAGAGCAAAAACTCTCAACAAAACATACTGACATATAAGACCTCAATGTACCTGAAGTATATTCCTATCTCTTGAGAAATACATCGAACTCTACGTCCAACCACCTTGAGAACTCTTCATTCCACAACATCAAGAGCACCAATAACAGACAATCGAAATATAGTGTTTGAAACTACAATCAAATAAATTAAAAATAACTCTTGAGAATATCAGATGATGATTTCCAAGACGTCAACTTACTTTGTACAATAGTTATTGTTTGTGTGTTTTCCCACTGGAGGGCTAATAGTTATTATTCACCTTGTATAGCACGGTTAATAAGAAATAAAAATATGATAAAAATCTTAACATCCGCTAGATAATGCACTTAACATCTCACAAGTACCTCGGCACATTCCTCCTGTACAATTTGCAGTCATCAAATCCTTGCCTTCACAATAACGACCACCATTAGCTGGTTTAGGGTTAGAACACTTCCGACGTTGGTGATGTCTACAATCTAAACCACAGGTTGACCACGACGACCACGATGTCCAAAGACCATCTATTGCTGTAAAACGAAAATAAAATATTTTACTAACCATGAACCAGACATATAAATATGACGATGTAACAATAATGTTAGATGTCATTGTCTCATAAATCCTGAATAGTAACATATATATATATATATCGTAATACACAGCACACACTGATGAATCGCTTTTAGTATTATCAAATCGTTTTATTTTCTTGTGGACAACATAGATTTTGTTTGTTCATTTTAGAGCAAAGATGAACAACATAGATAATGATCAATTTATGATAATTATGTTTACTAATCATAAGCTATTTTGTTACTGTCATCTCTCTGATCGTTTTCATTAAGCTTAATCTGAGAATAATTTGCTTAATCTGAGCTATTGTATGCACAACGATGTATAAATATGTGTAGTAGAAATTTGTATTTATCACACAAATGGGCGTTTGATAATTTTCTTTTTACTTATGGAAATGTTCCAAGCGAAGGATATCACTTTTAATGAATTACTGTACATACGTATAGTATGAGATTGCTCTATCATGTGAACGTTGTTAGCGAATGACATGTATTTTAACGAGTGACTGTTTATATATGTATATATCACAGAAGGTTTGCATTCGTTCCTATATGTACTTAGTCGCATTAAAAGCTCAACTCAACATTAAGCACGAAATAAAACTTCTCAGAGTCGTGTTCGAAGCAGTTCTGTACAATATGGACCTTCTCGAAAGCCGTCTTTAGGATAGTATCTGAAACTTTAATCATCCATCATGGCTGCGTGGTTTGTAGTTTCAGAGCCAGAGTTGATAGATGTGTAAACAGCGGCTCTGTTCGTCTTTGTAACATCTAACCGTTTCTATAATCTCTTATTACCTTAGAATGAAACGAACCGCGTTTTGTTTTTTTATCAAAACACTTGTTGCGCATTTAAGAATTGTGCCAACTTATTCTTAAGACTAAATACCAGAATTCTTGAAAAAATGACTTTCAAATGAAGTTAAATACGTGAGTAAACTCTTCTACAATTAAGTAGTGTCATGTAAACAAAATAACGAAATTATAGTTCCTAAACCTAAGATACTTCTGAAAATTTTTATTATATTTGAAATATGGTTTTACTTATATTAACTAATAACTATGATAATGACCTTATAACCTAGAAAGTATGTTTAGGAAAAGTTTTACTGACAGTAATAAAAAAAATTAAGATGAAGAAGCAAGATGGTCAATTTAACATGCTGTTTCTGGAAACTTTTGACTTTAAATTTCTAATGACCGCATATATACACTAAGTATTCCGTCACACGTTTCAGATATAAACAAAATTCCTTTTCAGTTTGTATCTGTGTATCTTTATAAAATAAGAAAGCTCGAAAATAACAAGAAAATTTGGTTTCTAAAGCAGTAAAAAAACAAGAACACCAAAAGAAAATAATTCCCGTGGCTCAGCAGTAAGGATGGAGGTCTACATCGTTAAAATTTGAAGTTTAATCTTTACCGTGAGCACGGCAAAGATAGCTTATTGTGTGTTGTGTTTTTGTCTTTAATTTCGTGCAAAACTGCATGAGGGCTATTTGTGCTAACACTCTCTCATTTAGCAGTGTAAGACCAGAAGGAAGGCAGTTAGTTATCACCACCCACCGACAATTCTTGGACTATTCTTTTACCAAGGAGAAGTAGGACTGACCGTTACTTTATAACGCCCATGCGGATGAAAGGGCGAGCATGTTTGGTGTGATGGAGATTTGAACCCACAACCCTCATATTACGAGTCGAGCACCCTAACCACCTGGTCATAGCTTATTGTACAGTTTACGCTTAAACAAACAAAGAAGTGAGAAAACACATCCAGAAAATGCATACAATGAATTAATGAAGGCGATTTAAGCCCACACACACACATATATATACTCTTCAAAAAAAGAAACGCAAAAGGCAAAGTATGAGACACATTGTTAACAAGTTTATTCCGGGTAGTTCTGTATGACATGTGTAAAACTTTGCACATTCACTGCTGAACATCTAAAGTCTGCAAATGCGAAGTCCACGCTCACTAGGTGAAGTTTAACGTCACTCAACGTCAATAACGAGTATGTCCCCCGTGAGCATCAATAATTGCTTGGCATCTCCTGCCCATGGAAGCAATGAGATGACGAATCACATCCTGTGGAATGGCTGTCCACTCAGCCTGCAAAGCTGCTGCAAGCTGAGGTAGAGTCTGCGGTTGAGGTTGTCACCGTCGCAGACGTTGGTCCAACTCGTCCCAAAGATGTTCGATGGGGTTTAAATCTGGTGATCTGGAGGGCCAGGGAAGAACGTTGATGTTGTGGTGTCTCAAGAAGACAGTGGTGAGTCGGGCTGTGTGAGAACGGGCGTTGTCATGTTGAAAAACGTCGTTGACGTTCACCATGATGGGTTGCACATGGGGCCTAAAAATCTCGTAGACGGTTGCGTACGGTCTGATCGAAAATCCTACACAGCCCTGGTATGATTGAGGCAGTAGACGTCGCAGTGGTGGTCCTATCCCGAAGGTGACGTAACCGGATGTTGCGATTTTGTGCGGGCGTGGTCAAACGAGGTCTGCCAGATCGTGAACGGTCACGAGTTGATCCATGTTGTTGGTGACGATTCCATAGCCTTGTGATGGTGCTTGGGTGGACATTCACAGTTCTGGCAACATCTGATCGATATTCGCCTGCTTCCAATCGACCAATGGCGTTGTTGCGTTGTGCTTCAGTCAGTCTTTACGTAACTGTATTGCGTGTCGGTGGCTTAACACTGAGCTATGGAAACCGAAAACCCGTCACTTTTATAGGGATTTTGCACATGTTGCACTTGCAGAACATGCAGATCTCTCAAACAAATTTATTGGACACGAATGCGTTTTGGCGAAAAATCCGATGTTTTCCTCCGTTTTCAAAGTGCACTACTTTTATTGTCATTTATTGTCAGTGCCTTATCACGTGTAACATCACATACTCTGAGCTTGTAACGTTATTACATATATTTCTCTTTAAAATAACAAAAATATCCCTTTTGCGTTTCTTGTTTTGAAGAGTATATATATATACAGAATGTTGTAATTTCCTTTTTCACTATCATATTAAACTCATATATAACCCCCTCTAGAGTATTGCTATAAATAAATATATGTGACAATAAGTAAATGTTTTGAGAAATTTATATGCAACTGCATCAGTGTACTTATGATTAATTAAAAATCCTAAATTGTGCGTATTAATTTCCATAGTTTGGAAATAAATGTGTGAATAACTATATTACTTAATGCTTCTTACTATACGAGAGTGCAGTCATCCTAAAACATTTCATTTAATTATCTCTTAATGTGTGTGTGTGTGTGTTTTTCGTCTACAAAGCTACAAAGTGCTATCTGCTCAGCCCACCAAGGGGGATCGAACCCCTGATTTTAGCGTTGTAAACCCGGAGACACAACGCTGTACTAGCGGGGGGCATCTCTTAACGGCTTAAGGATTTATGCTCGTGTGACAGGTAATAAGCAAGATACAAATAATTATACGACACCACAAATGTTAATATGTTTATATCTTTAAAAACCTCACACTGTAAAATTTTCCTGTCCACGAACTTTTATAGTGAAAGAGTTTTTATATTTTGAAAATTGAGAAAGTATTTGTTTGAATGTTTACTATAGAATAGGCTTTCTATGTTTTACCTCCCCGCGGGTATCAAAAGTCGGTTTTTAACATTATAAGTCTTCAGACTTACTGCTAAGCCTCTGTAGGGCTCTAAAAGAGTGACTAAGATTTAAGAGTGTAAATATTTATTTTCTTTAGCTATAGATACGTGTTTTCAAATACAATTATGCTTTCAAGTGACAAAAAACTATGAAAATATTAACAGTACAATCACTACAAAATATCAAAGTTCAGAATACAAAATATCCTGCTCAAACTCGCATAGGGATACAGCATTGTAAAAACAACTTATCTCTACAGGTGCGGAAGACAAGTTAACTAACTCGATGGAAAGTTAACTAGCTCGATGGAAGAAAGCAGAGAGGTGTTATAAATAGAGTTTAGTCAAACTGGATTAATGTTGCAAGTGGTGTACCTCAAGGCTCAGTCTTTGGACCATTGCGCTCTTTCATTGATTTACATTAAATGACAGATAAATGAATGGTCAATAAACTGTTTAATTTTATTTGTGATATCTAGGACATGGGTTTTGCTGGCTGTAATGGGTGTTGCTAGCTGTGATGGGTGTTGCTGGCTGTGATGGGTGTTCCTGGCTGTGAAAAGGATTCTGCTTTATTTGAAAAGAGGACAAAATATTACTTTATTTTTTTAGTTAAGCACAAAGCTACACAATCGGTTATTGTGCTCTGCCCACCACGAGTATCTAAAGCCGGTTTCTAGCGTTGTAAGTCCAAAGATATATCGGTGTGTCACTCTGATGGATCATTTCATTAAGAATTACACTTCACATGAAGGTAATCTGAACTTAAAGTACAAATGTAAAAAAAGAAAAAGGTTTATTTGAAGTTAAGCACAAAGCTACACAATGTGCTATCTGTGCTTTGCTCACTATGGCATTCAAACCCGGTTTCGAGCGCTGTAAGTCTGGAGACATACTGCTGTGTCAATGTGAAGGAACAATTTAAGATGATTATATATTCAGTAAATCTACTTGAGTCTCATAGTATAAGTTCCTCGTTTTAGAACCATTCATTAATTTCATTGTGTTTATCAAACTAAACACGGACAAAAAGTAGAAAACACACACAGATCCACCTAAACTTTGCACATTTAAGTCTTCTCACGTTCAAGATTCGAATTAATCAATTGTAACTGGTTATCAAGTGTAATTAGAATTCAAAACTCTCTACTTTTATCTCCTTGCCTAAGCGCTGAAACTATGTATTATCACACAGACTATTTCAGTCGAATTAACTCATCAAGATAGAGCGAATTCAGCTAACTCCATGTGTTCCTGGATATGGACGAAAATATGATGAGTGTGTGTTTCAATTTGTTAGCAAAATAATAAAAAACTTCAACTACCTTATTTACTTCTCTTTCCAGTCCAATCTATGTAATCCAAATACTTCAACCACTTGACTTACATCTTTTCCCAGTTCAATATGTATGATCCAGATATCTCAACCATCGAATTTACGTTTATTCCCAATCCAATCTATATAATCCAAATATTTCAACCTCCTGACTTGCGTCTCTTCACAGTTCGATCCACATTCGTGAATAAAAATAAGAGTAGTCTTCAGTTTAGTACGTACAAGTTTTTATTGTTATTGTTTTTCTTCATAATATCTTCTAACTGCACGATCCTCATTGTTATTGAAGAATATTTTGACATTATTCGTTGATCAGCCAGTACAATAGTGCAACTCAGATACTTCCAAAAACTACTTTTCTTCCTTATTTATCACGGCCTTCGCCTAGCAGTGACGAGAAACATCTACTAGATAAAAGGCTTATATTTTTAAAGTGTAACTTGACCAATGTCCTTGACATTTTTTCAGACAATCTTTCTTTTTACAGAAACAGTAAACATTACCGGCAAATCCACTGGAAAACAATGTTTGCTCATAAGCATAAATTGTAAATTTAAGAATCTCCTGCTAAAAATACAGTGTTAATAGTGAGTAATAATAAAAAACAACGATTTATTGAATTTGACTTGAGTTGATTGCAGAAAGGCCTAGATATAAATCAAACACATGAAAGTGTTGAAAATAAAATATCAGCCCACTTGGTACAATTACTTCTTCTTCTTATATTTTCTAATGTTTCGTAGCTTAATATTTAATACGTAAAATTTATTGCTTATCCTTAATGTTTTCTGTTTCAATGTACAAGATATCTCCACGTAATTCATCTGCTGCTAATTAATTCTCCAGTGTAAAAAAAAAATGTTGTGGTAATTGATAACACAGAGTTTACCAGCGATATATAACAGTGACAACAACATTTACAACGACGGTATTGGAGCCAACAAATCAAAAGAGCTCATTAGAGATTAAAAACCAACACACACACACAGAGAAAATATACGCATGTAAGTGTCTTGCTGTTTAACTGAATGTTACAAATATTTAAACTATGAAGTGGCAAAAGTCATCAGTATTTAGTAATAATTTGAAAATTTACAAAATGAGAATTGTTTCGCTTGTGAATGATTTGGGAAAATTAACTCCAAGTTTAATTTTCAATAATGAAGTATCACCTCATTAATCACGAACGTTGTTCGTAAAAGTTTAAAAGTTGGGTTTTCACAGTGGGAAGTGGGAAGCAGTTTGTCTTAGATATACGGAGGCTGCAATTCACAACAGTCTTAATTAAGTTCTTTCACAGTTCCAGAACGAAAAGCATTTGTCATCTACACTTGATTTATTCGCATATTGATATACATGACACAGTCAGATTGTCTGGAGGAGCTGTGGTAAACAGCAAAACAGTTACCAAGAGAAACATGTCTTGAGTGTGACTGAAAGCGCAGTAATGTTATTTAATGACGTTTCTAATGATAAATGTAAATTTTAGCTTAAATAAAAGCACTGTATTATTCATCTTTTTATTGTGTAAAGCAATGCTCTCTGTCTTCCTCGTATGACCCACCATTGACACAGAACCGTAAAAATATACAAATACATACCAGTAAAAGATATAAAACTAAAACGTCTTTGTCTGGCGATAGAAAAACATAAGCTCTGTTCATTTACAACTTTGATGAAAACACAAGCAAACAGACATTTAGAAACATATAGACAGAGAGAGAAAGAAAGAAACAGACTGACAGACAGATGAATAAATTTATAACCGTATCATAAGCAAAATATTAGAGATTGAAAGGGATCTAAATTTAACAGGAGATATTTGAAAAGCATTAAAATCTGTCACCGTCGTTTGCAAGCTTAAACTCCTTAAATAGTATTATTTTTTTAACTCTCAAAACCTTCACAAGAAACATTATCATAAAAGTAACCTTTCTTTTCTAACCATAAAACCGATAACAAGTGGATCTTTTCTTGAATGTTTACTATCTGAAGAAGAATGGTGCTCTCTTCATGAGTATCGTAAATCTTACACACACACACACACATATAAGAATAGCTAATTCTTGGTATACGTTTCTTAAGTAATGGTTCACGAAGTTTAAAATAAGAGAGAAGATATAAACGCCCTAGGTCATAATCGTTTGAAAATAAATTTTTAATAATTAATATCTACAATCAGACATCATCTAGAAAACCTTACCCGTTCAAGGAAAACATAGTAAAAATCAACAACATATAAATAGTGACTTTATCGAACGGTCATGAAAGGCGTCTATCCCTCCATCTTTGTCTGTCCAAATACCTACTTTTACAATCCTGTGCTATGATTGTATTGTTCATTATTACTACCTTACGCTTCAGTCCATGTGGTCATTCTTAATATTTAACGTGTTTGTCTGTGTTTGAATTTCGCGCAAAGCTACACGAGGGCTATCTGCTCTAGCCTTCCCTAATTTAGCACTGTAAGACTAAAGGGAAAGGATACTCTTTTACTAACGAATAGTGGTATCGTCACATTATAACGCCCTCACGACTGAAAGAGCGATCATGTTTGGTGCAACAGGGATCGAACCCGCAACCCTCAGATTACGAGTCAAGGGCTTAACCACCTGGCCATGCCGTGCCCGTTTAGTATGTAGGTCCAAGTTTGTGTGTTTTTTTTTTATACCAAAGCCACATCGGGCTATCTGCTGAGCCCACCGAGGGGAATCGAACCCCCTGATTTTAGCAGTGTTAATTCGTAGACATACCGCTGTACTAGCGGGGGGGCACGTGATGCTGATTGTCATATTTTCTTGAAGACATATACGTTTGTTTCGTTGTTTTAGTTAAAATACCTGTGGTCAATATTATTCTCTTTTTAAGGGATGCCAATTGCACTTACAACACACGTGTACTTACTATAGAATTTTTCTAGACGATTATAAATACAATTTATTTAACACATATTTACCCAAAACTGCCCAAACCTGCATTACATATAAAAAAAACATACTTGAAAAAGTGTATTGGTATCAGAATTAACTTTACTGTTTAGTCTCGTTTAAGCTTCTGTGTAACCAAACAAAATATAATATTCACAAAAGAAAAGCTTACATTGTTTGATTATTTGTATATTTATACCCCCAGTAGCGCAGGAGAATGTCTGTGATTTCGACCGCTGGAAACCAGGTTTCAATACACGTGGTAGGCAGATCACGGATAGCCCGTTGTGTAGTTTTGTGCTTGATTATAAACAAACAAACAATTTTTATTTGCTTTGGATGTTATTGTGGAGCTATACAGCATAGGTTAACACAAACTGAGCATGGTGAAGTAATTCGTGTTGACGAGAAACACCCTTGAAGTAAAAATGTATCTCAGGACGGCTGGCATGGTTATTAACATTTTTACTAATAAAGCAGAGAAGAATGTTTCGACCTTCTCAGGTCCAGGTCATCTCTGGTTATGACCTAAAAAGGTCGATTTTTTGTTCTCTTTTTCATTAGTAAAAGTGTTAATACCCATGGCAGCCGTCCTCAGGTACAAGTTCGGCATGGCTTTAACAGAGAATCATGACTACGTAGAACTAACGAGTAGATTCGTTCAGGTAATCATCGTCACTCAGGAATTCAATATAACTGTAGTGTTTTGGATTAGTAGGTTAAGCGAAAAACAACTATTGTACAACACTCGTTGCCAGCCTGTGGACTAATATAATCGAATAGTTGGATTTGACTGTCACTACGGTAACACACCCTAGACCTGAAAGTTCGGAGTCTGATCGTTGTTGTTGTTTGGTGCAACATAACTCGAACCATAAACTCTTGTATTTACGATCCGGCACACTACCCATTAAAGCCATGAAATACGACCACTTTTACATAGTTCAGAAATGAACCTTGATGTTATGTTTGCTTGCAGATATTATATGTTAACTTTAATATGTTGATTAAAATAAAAGACATTTTCGACTGAAAGGAAATTCATAGTTCTTTTTGTTTTGATTTTGAATATACTGACCTTTATTTTCTGAAGGAGGGACACTTGTTATGAAATCCTTATCAGAAAATGATAATGGGAGCTTTGATCTACTAAGTGTTACAAACATGTGATTGAAAACGTTCTAAGCGTAACATTTTATCACGTGTTGATATTGGTTTCTACCAAATAATACTTACATTAACCATTTCATGAAAATGTGGACAGCTGTTATTGTTTGTTTATTATTATGCACAAAGCTACCCAAAGGAATTACTGCACTCTGCCAATTACGGGTATCGAAACTCTTTTTTTCAGTAATAAAAGTTCGCACACACACCTCCGTGTCACTGGAGGGGGGGTGAACAGTAAAGATAATATATATATATGCATGTATATATTTTTTGTTTAGAGCAAACTAATGTAATACTTTTGATCTTACAACATAGAAACCTCCCTCTGCCCTGTGGCTCAATAATAAGTCTAAGGACTTATACCACTGCCACATCAGGTTGTGATACTCGCGGTGACACAACACAAATAGCTCATCGAGTAGCTTTATATCGAATAAAAAACAAACATGAAACAGGCAGTTTTTAACAATGATTTTTGAAAGTAATTGTTTATGTATTCTCTACGAAACTTTCATTATTTCAGCATAGATAGCCTAGTTGCTATCCAGCCAACCAACCAATCTTTTCTTTCAAAAATTATGTGTCATTATATCAAATTGTATAAGTTTTTAAATGGTAAAGTATAAAAGTAAGGGTAAATGATATTATTGTCCGAGGCTCATTTAACACTTAAGTTAATTTTGTTTTTTTACGCATTTTAAGTATGCAGTTGGATGTTGTTTGCTGAATGCTTTCTTTTAAATATTGGATTACGTTATTTCATGTTATAAAAATAAATAAAGCAGTAAAACATAGAAACCTATCATTATGACACTAACTGGTATAAAAACATGACATCTGATGGGAAAAAAAGACATTAATTATTGATTTACAATTTTTAACTTGCATATCAGTCTTGAGAGGTAAAAGTGAATTTCTTCATTAGTTTATTTGCTGATAGAATAGAGGGAAAGCAGCTAGTCAACAATACTCAACTACAACTCTTAGGCTATCCTTTATCAACGAATAGTGAGATTGACCGTTACGTTATAACGATCCCACGTTTAATAGGGTAAGCATAGTCGGTTAAATAACTCGAACAAGTGATCTGTAAATTGACAGTCAAGCGTCCTAACCACTAGGCTCTGCCAGACTCTAATCTGTTGACAATCTGCACTTTATTTTCAACGCAAAACAAATCAGTTAAATATGTTTATTTTTGACATGTTCTTGATATAATTTCAGTCTTCAAGATTGAATTTGATCTTTCTAAGAGCAGTTTAATCTCTTTGCCTACCAGGGATCATGTGAGGATCTGGCAAAAAAAAATTAAAAGAAATCTTGGACTTCTGTTTAACAATTATTAACTTCAACATTAATGGATGAAAAGAAATCAAGGTTTTATGAATGAGTGCTATGTGACTTAGAGCTTTATGCGAATTTCACCTACATCAAAAGAGAAAAGATAAACATTCAAGATGGCGATACTCAGAAAATTTCCACCTGTGTTACATTATTTTCTTTTTGAGTAATACAACAGTATTAATTGATTAGTTCAAGAGAAGCTCCAATAAATACATACTGTATATAAATTTAAAACTTTATCTAACCTTGCAAGATAAATGTGTAAAAGGTAAAGTGCAGTAGATTTAATAACGAATAAGCAAAAACGTTAAAGCTGTTACTCACCAGTGTACACTTTATCCAGAAGCTTCCACTCTTAAAAAATAAAATAAAAATGCATACTATACAGAGCATACAGGAGATGCGCTAATACCTCTCCAGTTGTAGCTGTATTCGTTTGCTTCTCGATTTCGATATTTTTTTTCCAACACTTAAAGTCAACTCATTTTATTTCGATATGGTCAGTAGTTTTTTTCCACCACAGGCATTCACATATTTTGTCTCGTATGCCTCATCTTATTTTTCCTTTTCTCAGTCTATGCGAATATTTCTTCTATGACTCTTTTTTTCCACTTTATTGCTTTCTCTCTCAATCAACCTTTTTTATTTGGCATGTGGTCAAAACGAAATGACATCGCAAGGGAAACGAAATGATATCGAAGGGAATGTGCTATCGAGAATTCCTGGAATAAATACCTGAGATTATTGATAGGAATGCGTTTATGTAACAGAAGCTTTCTTTGTGGAGTACCAAGTATTCTTGTCCTTTTGGGATTTATTTCTCTAATTTTTCTTTATTTTGTTCATTTTTGCGTAAAATAACTCGAGTACTATCTCCACTAGCTGTAACATAACTTAGGAGTGAAAAACTACACGAAAGACAACTAGTCAACAACGCCCACCGCCAACTCTCAGGTTATTCTTTACCAACGAATAGCGAGATTGACCGTCACATCATGACGCTCCCATGGTTGAAAGGTAAACATGTTCAGTAGTGAAATTCGAACCCACGTATTTGTGGCCCGAATGTCCTAACCAACAGACCATCCTAGGCCTATTTGTCAAATTATCCTGTCTTAAAGTTATAGTTTGCGTCTATTACTAAGACTGCGATGTGAGTTATATTCTCGAAACATTTACAATAGTATTTTTAAAGTTATTTTATATTTTTATTTATATGCTGTACTAACTTACTGATGAAACAGAATATTTAAAGTCTGGAAGGCTTTTAAGCATTTACCTAACTTTTTATCTTTGGGTTTTCGGTCAGTTATAAATGTTTAACACGTTGTTAACTCAGTTAAAGGCACTCCTAAATCGATATATGTATGGTTTTACGTATTACATTTTCCAATAGTCAGAAACTGGATTAGATTGTAATTTAGATTTAAAATTAAATAAATGTCGATATATATGTAATTTACGATACTTGTCAACAAGACAAGTGCGGTTTTCTTTTATAATACAAATTTATTTTAATATAGAAACGCCTTTTAAAACTAAGATGTTACATATGTACACTTACAACAATACATTAAATATAAAACATTAACAAAGTATTACACAACTTCAGTAATCATGACAGTGTATAACACAATAAATACAAATAACCTTATATTATACAAATTACATAGTACATGAAAGTAAATCATACTCTTGTAATGTTAAACTCTAATTTAACAGTCATCTGTTTTTGCCCTCTGTTTGGCTGAAAACCGTCAACAGGTTATGATTAGTGTAAATGACAATATGTTGTTGTGATGCAGATATATGCTCATTGAAATGTTCTAAAGCTAACACTGAAGTTAATGTTTCTTTTTATACAGTAACGTGGTGACGATTATTGTTTATAGAAAAACAACAAAGAGAGTGTTCAATACCTTTGTTGTCTGTTTGTAATAGATTGGCACCAGCACCACAATCTCTGCCATAAACAGCTAATGCAAAAGGTTTATAAGAGTCAAGTGCCACAAATACACGGTACGTGTACAATAAAGGTTTGACTTTTTCAAATGCAGATTAACATGCTTTAGATCATTGAACTTTTTATTTTCCTTCGATAGATTTGTTAATAGTACAGCATTCTAAGCAAAGTTTTTGCAAAACCTTCTGCAAAAAACTCATGAAATTTTCTTCAATAATTCACAATACAATCAACAAACACATGACTGAAGGTTTTTCTCAAAAGATAGGATAGGTTTCAAAGGAATAACAGAAATTTTCAAATTAAGTTTTCCGACCAACTGACGGATATGAGAAATGTAACAAAACTGAAAAATATCTTGTTGAAGTTTTGGCTAAGAGAATGTCTCATAATTTTATCACATGTCTTGTTGACACCCAAATGACTTCCCATGGGAAGTTAATGGGCAAATCTCAATATTTCAGTATGATATGCTTTGAAAACAACGATTTGATGAACTACAGTCTATTAGTCTCAATTTTCTCATAAGCATTTTTGAAAACTAATCAGTTGGTTCTTTCTTCAGTTAATCTTTATGGAGTACATTTATATAGTAAAGAAATTTACGGTTCCGTTTCTTGCTCGACAATCAGTTTACTTTTAGGGAACGGAACTTCACTATGTCAACTAAATCTCTCAATTTCATCGTTGTCACTCACCGTGGAATCGTCAATAAGACAATCACCCACATGATCTTAGTTAGATCCAAAAAATGTCTGAAACAGACGTATGTTATATTGTCCTCTAAATTCATTGTCTATCATTTGTTTTTGGTTTAATTTCTTATCCTGAGCTCGAGTCACAGAACACGAGGGAAACACATTGAGATTATCATCATCAACAACAACATCATCCTTAGTTGAAACAGTGATCGGTTTCTTAACCAATTTGGGTTTGGCAACAACTTCTTCCTCAACCAAATCGTGTCCCAACAATGATGATATACTCATAATTGACAAACAAGGTCTCCAACTACAACTGGTCTCGAAATAAGGTCTGATGCCAAATAAATGCCATAAAAAGCAACATCAACAAAGCAGCCATAAATATCCTGAGCAGTAACAGACTCATCAGTGGCAGAACTCGAATTTAAATGCAATGGACCCTCTAACAACAATGACTGAGTCGACCCAGTATAACGTAAAATACATATTGGTATGGGATAAGCAGTGTCATTTGTTAAAGTCCCAAAATCAACGGGCACAAGAAATTTAAATTCATCTCTGAGTACATCAGCCTTTATATCAGTGGCCAAATTAACAACATCTGGTGACATGTTGAAATTACGTCCACATGTGAAGACGAATGCACTGGGCGTTGCCTTTTTTTTTCTTTTTCAAACACTAACAATCAGACATAACATGACCAGGTTTTTTTACAAAAATGACATATAGACCTCGATGATTTTGATGAAGTTTTATCCTAACTAGATTTTCAAGTAGAGGAGCTGGATCTTTTATAAGAATTCTCAACTTTAGTGTATTGAACAGGTACTGGTTTTTGTTAAGATGGTAGCAATTTCTTTTTTTTTACGAAAAATGGTTTTATGTGTTACAACCTAATCATTGGCAAGAGCATCTCCTTCTATAGTGTTTCAAATTTCTTTTGATTCAAATAAGTTATGAGGTCGTCACGTACACAACGTATAAATTCCTTAATTAGACATAATTGTCTTAGTTTGTTGAAACTGTTGTTAATGCGCACAGAATTAAACTATCATTCGAAGATAAACCTCTTTTTTGTAGACAAGTTCCATATACGAAACATTTGGCGATAAGCTTCCGGTACTAACTCGTATGCTTTGAAAATATTATTGCTGCTTTAACCTTACACTAATTTGTGCAATATTCTGAAGAGAGAACAGCATAAGCTTCTTGTGCTTTATTATTTAAAACACATCGTAATAATAATGAACATTTTTCAGTTAGCCATTCCATGGTTTGAAGCTTTATGAAAATATTTATCAACTTCATTTTCATTGAAGGATGGTGTTTTAACATATGTTGTCAGTTTGCCTTGGTCGAAACACAGATAGTCCATTGTGCAGCTTTGTGCTTAATTAAAAACAACAACAACAAACAAACAAAACTTGGTCGATCGGAGTTGAGTCTAATTTCCATTTCTTTCAGCTTAATTTTTTCGATGGGCGAGTTAATTTCGAGTTGATGTAGACGTAATTCATTAACAGGGAGCTAGCTATCTAGCTCTATCCTCTTCGTCGAGTTTTTTACCACTAAAGTTATATTTTTTCATAAAAATACTAATATTTGATGTGAATCCATTAAATTGAAATTAAATGGCTTATAATGTTTGAAATTTATAAACGTTCCTGGTCAAACGTCTGAGTTCCCGATTAAGAAGCGTTAATCGTAGTTTTAGTTTCTAAGGTTTAAAGCACTTCAACTATAGTAAATCAATAATATATACTGTCTCTTGGCGCGTCGCGTTGATTGATTACATTTGTAGTCGTGAGGAGAGTTTCTAGAAATTTCACCCTGCACAACAATACTGACAATACACTAGTGTTCACATACGGACATATTTTGTTGATACTTACACTTGAAAAATTTCTACAAAGTTAGTGAATAGGCAAGATTATCACAAATACAGATTTAACAGTATAAGTTATGTACATTTCTAAATATAAATTTAACTTAAACAAGTATCGGTATTAAAATAGATATATACCAGTAAATCCGTCATACTGGTCATTATTTAAATCGTGGTTCGTAAAAGGTTCTGTCAAAGCGAGTTGCAAGTCAGTTAAAAATAAAGACCAGTTAAACTTTACAGAAGCATACTGATCTTCAAATTATCTATGTATTTAAATTCCAGTGGGGTTTAAATATCTTAACACAGTGTGTAATGTGTTTATTTTCAGTTATCGCAGTGGTGAGTGTAAAGAATTTATTGCAATGTTGAATTAAATCATTCACTATTTGTGTTAAGTAGTGGGTTATCAAATATTTTTTGTCGTTATACTCAACCATGAATATTGAAATCCGGTTTTTAGCATTACATGCTTTCATACTTACCGCTAAGCCGCTATGTAACTAAAATACTAAAAAATCCCACTAGTAATTTGTGGGATTAATTGCAGTATGGACAGTATTTTATTTAATATTTTAACTCATATGCTACTAGGAAACATTTAACCAACAAAGTTATGGCACAACAATAAATTTAATGAATAAGTAGTTTGGAGAAACATGTTTGAAACTCTGAATTCATGAATAATTTTAGGATTAAAATATTTTATGTGTTATTTATCTTTCAATTCAAAAACTATAAAAAATGTTATATGCTAACGACAGGCAAAACCTTATTTTATCTCTACTGATATCACAAAGTTTCAACTTGTTGTGCCACCTCCCTCGTTGAATAATCAATAATTTTAAGGGTTTATAAGATTAATGATCGAGTTTCAATACTCAATGTGGGCAGAGCATTGAAGCATTAATAGAGTATCATGTAATTTTGCATTTAGCAACAAATATACAAACGAAAGAGTTCACTGAATTTTCCTTTTATGGAAGTTATAATCACTCGTTATGTTTAAAGCATTTTGAAAACTTATTTGAAATGTTTTCTTAGCACTTATTACCCTTTTAAGAAGAGCAGTACTATTTTCACAAATATAATTAGTCTAAAACAATGCAAATAAAGTTTTCTTCTATTGTTGGCTTTCCTTGATTATCGTATATGCGCGAATACTACTAATTATAAATAAGAGTTTTGAGGTTCATTTGCTTGGTGTTCAACCTCACATTTCAAACAAGCATGTGACGTGACATCAAATACGTCACCTATAGAACTCGTCTTATCAGGTGTCATCTTATCAGATATAAGCTTGTAGCTTGAAGATAGTAAGGGACACATTAAATAACCTGTTTGTATGATAAGAGCAAATCTTCATTCCTAAAAAAGCATTTAAAAATGTTACGCCCAAACACTTTATTGCATAAATATAATCCTGGATAACATTTAAGTTAAACAAATTGTCAAAGTCAAACCACCACTTTTTCATTCTGTTTTTAAGGTGTTTTATAAAGGTATTTATGATTTATTTGATGCAGAATATTAAAAGCCTCGAAGGCTTCCAAATGTTTATTGAACCCTTTATCTCTGGGTTTTTTGTCAGTTATTATAAATGTTTAGGAGATTACTAATTCAGTTAGGGGTACTCATGAGAGGAAGTATATCTGGCCATAAGTTAATTGATGGTTCATGAAACGTTTTCTCTAAACGAATAGCAAGTGAACTTAATATAAACACCAGATGTTTCTGTTTTGTAGATTATCATTCAACAAAGACAGTAAAAAGAGGTGACCAAGCTAATGAAAGGTTTGAGCAAAAAGCTACTGAATTTTTAAAGTAGGAAAGATTTGTGGCGGCAACTCAGGAACTATTTTCGAAACGTTTCTCCAGAAATTAACTTAAGAATCACGATTTTTCAAAATATGTTAAGAAAACGTCCAATCCAGAAGAGGATTTGACAGACCTAAACGTTCAGAAATGAAATTAATCATTGTTATAAAATGTATTTTACTCACTGGAAAGTTGACATATTGTTATGTAGATTTTATTACGCTGAAACATGCTGAGTGAAAGTACAAACACTATGTGTGGAAGAAGTATTATCTGTGTTTAGAATAACGGGACCAAGAAACTGAATAATTTAGCTCGTTTAAAGCAACATTTACAAGTATTTTGTTAATAAAATCTTTCTAGGATCACCATAAAATATTCGTCAAATAATAACTAAATGTATATCTGTTAGAATTAAATACTATTGGTATTCTCTATCGCAAAACGTGTTATTGAAACTTACATTAACATAACCGACTAGGTGACAAATGACCATGGATGTATTTAAATGTAAGTTGATCTACATCCTAGTTATTAGATATAGCAAGTTCTTATATTATATTATGCTTGATGCATGATTAACAAATTAAATGTTGTGGTATGTTAAGTCTGTATAAGAATTTTTAGCGTATGCTTGTAACTTACGTGGACATAGCATTGTACAGTCAGACCTCTGAGTGGCTTCTCCTAGGCACTGTTGACCACTGTTAAGAGGAGTAGGATTAGTGCACATGCGAGTTCTGATTTTTGATCCCCGACCACAGCGACTATTACATTCGCTCCAGGGACTCCAGGTGGACCAGCCTCCGTTTACTGTAAATAATATCAACCAAGAAACGTATCATAACAAGTTAACTCATAGATAGTAAGCATTACATCTGCGCAAAGTCAGTTGATATGTCAAAAATTAAAAGCAATTATGGGAGTACTCCTTATAGGTAAGGTCGTTTTCCACATTACTTTGAGTGCAGGTAATCTATATATGTAACGAAATATTTTACACTTGAACACAGATGGTGCTGTTTCATATGTTTATCTCATTTAGTTGTAACTACTACAATATTCTAATTACAACCACTTTAATAAGAATCGAGTGAAACAGACCCATTCAGTATTAATAAGACTGAAAGTTATCTGTGTCTGTTACTATTTATTTTCCCTCAAAGTTCATGAGGGTAGGGATTTTTTATTCTATACTAAGCAAATTTACAAAACCTATCGCTATTTATTGTATGATCTTTATTTTGCTGCTTAAACACATATCGTTTTACTTATTTTTATGCGTGTATGGAAGAGTGAATATATAAAACATTTTACTGTATTAGTACTACTCCTACCAAATAATTAAATGTAATAGTCACATGTCCCATTGTTTTTCACGTTTTAAGCAATAGAACCTTAGATAATTATGACACAACGTTCTCTTCTGGTTAAGTGTTATTCCTCTTGGAAAGAACATAAAGGTGTATACGACCACGCTTTAATAAATTATGAAAATTGTGTCAATAAAAAGTAGTACCATTTTAGCGCAAACTCCTATTTTTTATTATTCGGTGTATTAGTGATTACAAACTTCATACATAAATTTATGTCTGCATCTGTGTTTGATTTGGCCTCTAATTACTATGTCTGCATCTGTGTTTGATCTGGCCTCTTATTACATTGTTACTATTTCGCCCACTTCGGTATATCAATTCATCATTTGGCATAAATAACTAGGCCCAGCATGGCCAGATGGTTAAGGCAATCTGAGGGTCGCGGGTTCAAATCCCGGTCCCACCAAACATGCTCACCCTTTACGCCGTGGGGCGTTATAATGTTTCGATCAATCCCAATCTTCGTTGGTTAAAAAGTAGCCCAAGCACTGGCGGTGGATGGTGATAACTAGCTGCTTTCTCTCTATTCTTACATTACCTAATTAGGGATGGCTAGAGTATACAGCTTACATGTCGCTTTGCGCGAAATTAAAAAAAAAAATTAACAGTTGCTTCTATTATTTTCAAAAATACGATGTTTCTACAAATTATTCCATGCAAGATTTATCGTGATTCCTTTATAGCATTAGTTTTACACTTAAATTAACAGCAGTTCATGTATTTAGTTGAAAGTAATAAATATCTCGATTATTTTCAATTGATTTTCAGTCTTTGTGCTTATCTATTAACAAAATATTTTTCAAACGTAAGATTTGGTTTGTTTCGTCAGTAGTTAAAAGCATTCATTGACACGTATAGTCACACGCATTATTTGAGTTTTATTTAACTCCATTAATTTGTTTTAACGTATTACAAGGTTTTACAAAAATAAATTATGCAAAACCATTTATGTCACAACAGCTTTGTAATTATTACACATTAAAGTAGATTCACAAATGCATGCTATAATTTTTAAAATATACTTTTATGAAGTCCTTTAATTCCTATATTTTACTAGACAATTAAAACATACTATTTCTAAATTATTAAATTTAACATATTTTAAGTTTACAACTGTGAATAGGTAGTTTCAAAGTGTAACGAGTCGAGGCTAAAAAATCCGAGGATTCATGGTTTACGTCCTGTTTTCAGAAAACGGAATTCTCAACTTTGGGACTGTGGATACACAAGAATGACAATCAAATCCCAGTATTGGCGATGACTGCTGCTGACTAGTTGCTTTCCTTTTAGTCAATTCAGAATCAGGGAAGACTAGTTACAAATAATCATTTGTGTCACTTTACATATAAATTTAAACAATTGTTTTAGCTGTTAAGCTTAAACTCATACGTTATATTGTAATACTTGATGTATATGTTGTTGAAAAAAACTATTAATACGTATAGTCTTGTGTGTATCTTAAGGAAAGCTTTGTAACACCTAAATAGAGTGATAGAAGAAATTCAACATAAACGTTTTACACAGGAATACTTCAAGTTAACTATCACAAAACACCTGCGTTTACTGCTGGGCTTAAAGGCCCTATCATTAATCATAGAGGCCTCAATGTACCGACTAAATTCAATAATTACACAGGTCAACAAATTTTTTCGAAATCTCAGTTGCATAAGATTTTTTTACTCATTCTTACCCTTTGTGACCTGCTAAATTCAAATATGAAAACGGTTCAGCTCTACATGCTCTAGTTTTAATGCAATTTTAAGTTTTTTCATTCTAGCCTTTTGTGGTCAAATTAACACGTTTCCTGCAATGCCTATATTGGCAAACCGGCAACTGCTGCGATGCTCTTGTACATCTGACAGCTTCAGTGCTGCATGAGCTATGATAACGTGAGGTTGTCGTTACACTTGTCTCTAGCCTGCAACTTAGTTAAAGGTAAGACAATAGTGGGACACCGGTGGGTCCCATCGCAGGAAACGTGTTAATTACTTACACGTTTATGTTATCAACAGAGATATTAAAATTGTTTAGATTTTGTTTCAGATCTGATCATGGCTACAAGGAGACGTCAATGTGAGAACAAGCCGGACGTTTCTGTTATATTTGTGGATGCTTCACGCTTATTCGTCAAAGGCGTAATATAACATCGTTTCTGAGGCGTGCTTATAAAGCGTACTTTGGACTTGCTCTTGGTGACCAAGACAAGAAATGGGCCCCACATATTGTGTGTCATAACTGCGAGAAAATGCTGCGTGACTGGACAAAAGGGAAACGTAAGGGTTTACCTTTCGGGATTTCCATGACCTGGCGAGAACCGATGGACCACACAACTGACTGCTATTTTGTCTGGTCAATACAAAGGGCATTGGCAAGAAAAACAGACACAAAATCTCATATCCTAGTATCCCCTCAGCAATCCGACCTACTCTGCACTCTGATGAGCTCCCAATCCCAGTTTTTAAAGGATTTCTTCCATCTGAAGATGTGGGTAGTGACCAAGAGCAAGAGACTGCTGATGAAACTCAAGAAATACTTTCAGAATCTGGCGATCCTTCTTATGAGACCCCACAGTCATTAACTCCTCAACAGTTTAGCCAGCCAGAGTTGAATGACCTTGTGCGTGATTTGGGTCTCTCCAAAAATGCAGCTGAAGTGTTAGCTTCCAGGATGCAAGAAAAGAGTCAGATGAGCCATACAACTAAAGTGTCATACTTCCGAAATCGGGAGCAGACTTTTGTGCCATTTTTTACAGAGGAGAATATGTTTGTTTATTGTCATAATATCTCAGGTCTTCTCCAGGAATTAGGGATGCCAGAATACCATCCAAATGACTGGCGATTATTTCTAGATTGTTCTAAGCAAAGTTTGAAGTGTGTTCTACTTCATAATGGCAATGTCTATGCAGCTGTTCCAATTGGACACTCTGTGTATTTACGAGAGGAATATAATGACATTAAGACTGTGATTGACCTACTAAAATACCACGAGCACAACTGGACAATTTGTGTGGACCTCAAAATGGTTACTTTCCTCTTAGGTCAACAAAGAGGATTTACAAAGTATCCCTGCTATCTTTGCATGTGGGACAGCCGAGCTCGAGAAAAGCACTGGAACCAGAAGGAGTGGCCCATACGTGAGACTCTGAAGGCAGGTATGCCAAATATTGTCAACGATCCAATTGTCAGTCGAGAAAAGATCATATTTCCTCCTCTCCATATCAAGCTAGGCTTGATGAAACAGTTTATGAAGGCGTTGAATACTGACGGTGAATGCTTCCAACACATATTTTCTGTGCTCCCTGATTTGTTCTTCGAGAAGATCAAGGCAGGTGTTTTTGATGGACCACAGATTCGTGCACTTGTGCATGATCAAGAATTTGCCAGAAAGATGAACGACAAGGAAAGGACTGCATGGCTTTCATTTGTGGCGGTGATGGCAAACTTTCTCGGTAATAAAAAAGCTGACAACTATGAAACCCTTGTAGCGAATATGTTGTCAGCTTTTCGCGATCTTGGATGTAACATGAGTGTCAAACTCCATTACCTGTACAGTCATCTTGATAGATTCCCTGAGAACCCAGGAGCTGTAAGTGACGAGCAAGGCGAGCGGTTCCATCAGGACCTCAAGACCATGGAAGAGCGTCACCAAGGGAGATGGGACAAACATGTGATGGCAGATTACTGCTGGAGCATTAAACGAGAATGCCCTGAGACAGTCCACAAACGCAAGAGCTACAAGCGGAAATTCATGCCTGAGTAGACTGCAATTGAGCTTTGCCTCCTCATAGTAGCAAATGTCTTATCTACTAATCAGTTTTATATAAATAAATTGAATTATAACTTTATATAAAATTGAATTTATATAAATAACTTGAATACATTTATACTATCTTGCATTTTCTTTTTTATTACCCAGCTATATTAAAGAGTTTTATAACATATTTTATCACATATTTTTCATGATAGACTACGACGTCAATGTGATGATGACGAAATTTTGAGATTTTCAAATACCTTGATTGCAAAAAAAGTAGAGCACTGAAGAAAAAACTAACTTCAGATCTGAAATCAGGGCAAGAAATTATGTAATACCAAGTGTTTGATATAAATGCAACAAAAACTTTGTTGACCAGTGTTATCCAAATTACTTCTATCATTCCTAAAAGGGAGCCCGCACTAGAAAATAAACTCTGTTAGGATACATATCTGTAATGCCTGAGCACGTCTGACACGTTTAGTCCCGCTAGCTTATGTCTGTTTGTTGGTATGTTTAAAGTTAAGCACAAAGCAACACAATAAGCTCTATGTACTGTGAACACCAATCGGTTTCGAAACCCGGGTTTTAGCGTTGTAAGTCCGTAGACATACTGAGGAGCTCAAGTTTATGAGTTGGAATATTAATTAAATTTGAAGTATAGTGTCGTTGGTATCACGTGAAGCTGGAAAGCAAAATCCGTTACCATATATAGCATCAACGACTATGAACAATTATTCCAAAACTTCTAGTGCTATTTAGATTCCACTGGTAACTCTTTAGTAGGGGAGGAGAGGGCTGTAACTACACTATTGGGTCCGTACCCGACAAAATAAAGCATTAGAAAACCTGTCCGTGGTATCTTAGCACGTTTTCCGAGAATAGGGTTATACATTAGTTTCATTAGCGTCCTCAAGATCCTGAGGGTGGCCAGAAACATAAAATCCAATGTATATGTAAGTTCAGCTATGTTTTTTAGTCCCTTTGGCAGGAATACTGTGTCATACACATAAAACATTCTCTTCTCGGGCCACCCCAAGTCTGCCTCTCAAGTTTGGTTATGCTAGCTTCAAAACTGTGGGATAATTCGCGAATAAACAAATAATTTCACACACACACATCGTGAATTCATGTAACATAGAATACTGTATAAAAATAATATTAGATATTCCAACATCTGGTATTCGATCCCGGTTCCAATGATGTGACGAGAAACAAGGGTTTAGTGGTTGACCTGTGGGATTAAATCGTTAACCTCTTACGACATACTTAGACCATTGAAACCAACTAGCTACCAGATGCTTGCAGGCTAATAAACACAATTTTTTTCTTGTATATCAAAGTTAAGGTTGTTTTAGTTAGAGCCAATTTTCTGTGATGTATAAAGCATAAAGGTTACTAATGCTTTGGCGAAATTAGGAAGGGAAAAGATAAAGAAAAACAATCACATTTTAGGCTTAATCACATCTTTGGCCTAATACGTTTTTTTCAAATGCTCTGAACTAATAGTTTTGCAAAACTGACAAATCTTAACACAATTTGCCATTTAGCGCCATCAAAAGTGTTTTTGTATTTAATACAAATTAACAATTTTTGTGCCTTTATAGATACAATGAATCGTTAAGCTCTGAAAAATAAATTGTCGTAATTTCATGGTAAAAAAGCAAGTATTTGAATTAAGTCATTGAAAAATAATGTTTCAAGCCAAATTATTATTACCTATAAAGGCAATATTATTTAATACTAAATTTTTTATAGTTATTATTGTACTCGAGTTGTAAACATACAACTACTAAAAATTTGAAGTTGTTACTTAAGAGTAGCCATAAAAGATTTATTAGAGTGGATCTGTTGAATATTTTGTTTAGCTTCTTGCTTAATGGGTATTCTTTTTTCAACTACTGGCTACCAGTTTCTAGGCCACGTACAAAGAAGAAGGAACAAAAGAGAAAGCAACTTTAAGAGACCTCATAGAGTTTGTTTAACTTGATGAATAGGCATTTATGCTTGACATCTCCGAGGGTGTCCATTCCAAGCAAAGGCTGTAAATAAAACTGAAAGCCTTTCGCAGAATGTACTTTTTTTTCAGTTGCAAAATAGAAAAAAAAAGGAGTCAAAGTGTAATTAAATGTGACGAAATTTAACATGGATTACAATAACGATATACATAGTATGACCTGTTCGAAAACAATTATAAATAAATTATAATATAAAATTTAAATGATAACCATAAATAAACACCATATAACTTTGCAACGGCTTGTAAACGGAGTAAGGTTATTTACTTACAGCCAGTTATTGATAATTTAAAGCGCGGTACTTTTACGTCCTAAGAGTGGCTATATTTATGCTTACATCTATAGAATAATGTTTCAAAGAGTCATAAGCATACACAGTTCATGAGCAAAATGCGTCAATTAAAACATTATTTTCGCGTCCTGTTAGTTAAATTTACCACGTTCAACTTACACCTGGAATAGAATGAAAACAATTAAGTTTTGCAGAAAAGTATTACTCATGTACATATATATGTAAATCCTGTGCATTCCTAAGTTGAACGTTTTATGCAAAGTGTCCCAGATAATTTCAAGCAAAAATATATTCCACTAAATGGGTTATGGGTTTACCCATGAATGTTTGTGGACAAAGAATAATAAACTTTATAAGAGAAACTTTATCCTGTATACTCCCGAAATTATACGAATATTTTCAAAATGTATTTTTTTGCTCAAATAGCTGTTTCTTTCTATAAACTTGGTGCAATAATTTAGATAACAGTACACATTTCATGTGTCAAATTTTAAACTACGACTGTATATTTGGTACATTTCGATAAAAACGTTTGCCTTTCATGTCTACGAAAATTCTTGCAAAAACGAAAATCGATGTTTTGCAGGAACTCAATTCATTCTTCCCTTACAAAGGATTTAGGGATCGTGATCTCTGACAGGATTTTTATTTCAAAGAAAATGGAAATATGAAATCATTTTTTTAGAAATGTATCGCTTCATATGATGATACATTTTTTTCTTAATTTAAAATACGTTTGATAAAAAAATGAGTTTTTTTCAATAAAGTTATGTTTCTATATTTATAATTTAAAGACATTTAAAATGGTTTTGGCCTTCCAAGACATCTCTATCATTGGTGCATCTACTTTAAGTCAAACAAAAATACAGATCCGTTTCTTACATCAGAATTTCTAAGCAGTTTATATTGATAATGTAAAAAAAACAAAAATCTTTAGAAGACAGATTTGCACATAAAATGAGTAAATCACAAAAACATCGAAAAATGAAAAAACACTTTTAATGCTCATTCATTACATACCATAGACAGTTAATGTAGCGGTCTCACTGAAGCGCTGATTGGCTAAATTTTGGGCTCCACAAGTGTAGTTACCTGTATCTGCTAATCGTACTTGACTTATTAGTAAGTTACCTTCGTTTGAGATTATGAAGTTTGTTTCTTTGTTTGTATCAATGATCTCATTATTTCGCAACCAGAAAATCTGAGGCGTTGGCAAACCCTCTGGTGGTAAACAATGAAGAGAGATCTGACCTTCTATTTCTACACTGGTGCTCAGCGGTTGGTTGATGAAGTGCTTCTTTAAGTCTATTAAAAAAAATGTAAACAGAAATATAAGTTTCTTGGTATTGCAACTACGTTAAAAAACTAATACGTAAACGTATTCAAAGTATTTCTATTTATCTATAATAATAACAATAAAATACAAATTTGTGAATTTTCTTCCTAAACTTTAACGAAGAAAATTAGCATTGGCTAATAACAAATACCTAAAATTTTAATTTAATAGAATTGGATTTTTTTTGGGGGTGGAGATTTTGAAATCAGGAAAAAATGTTTACTCGTGAAGTAAAATTTATAAAAAAGAATATCGGAATTTGAAGCAGAAAAAAGTGAAATGTCAAAGAACACCACCGAAAGATGTAATATTACAAAAATCTTAATTGGTTCGTGCTTATAATTTTCTTTAATTTTACAAAAAATGTAAAACCATAATTATTTTAAATGACTTATACTGCTGCAGAAATGATAAAAAATTACACTATCTGCACAGCTTCAATAGAACTTTTATTTAAAGAAAAATTCAAGACGTCATTTTAAATTATTACCCTAATTAGTGTTTCACCGCCTTTTGATTCGCTTATCTTCATATTATACAAGTTAATAATGCCACCCCTGAAATTTGTTTACCTCCCTTAAAATTTCCCATAAGAGAGTCTGGTAAAAATTGCATATCCTATAATACGATACCTTCATATAATAGGCAACCCTCCATATGAAAAGCTCATCCAAGAATATCAACAACGTACTGTTAGCTCTTAAAACTTCTTAATTTATCTTTCATAGATCTAGTTCCACTCATCTTTTTTTTTTTCTTCAAAAAAACAAAGCCTTCTCATCCAATTCCGTCTGTTTGTCACTCCTTCACCTCCCTGTATTCAGAACCTTGTAGTCGGCACTGACTCAGATAAATAGCTTAGATGTTGCGTAGTTATAGTAGAATTTTGAACCTCGACCCTTTATGGTGGCCCCTGTCATCATGTTCGGTCATGCACCAGCTGACAACCGTGAATTTAACAACAGCCCTTTAGAGTAGTTTCCATCGTAAAAGATTCCAAAGCACACCCTTCTTCTATATCTCTGATTTGAAAATATTTTTATTATCCAACTGTACGAATATTTTGCATGCAAAGAACTGTTATATGCCGTTTCCAAAAGCGATCAACATTCGGTGACATCGTAATATCTACAAACACCAAACGATATCAGAAGAAAGTTCTGGTATACGCCGTTGTTCCACAGCTTTAGAATAGTTGTGCTTTTCACATAATTGTAACTTGCTGTTTTTCATGTTCAAAATAGAATTAATATAATATATTCAACCCTTTGTAACCGTATTTTGGTTTTATTTTATATGAGCGATTATGTTATATGATACTGATTAATGAGGCGGATGTTCAAGTATGGTCTCATATCTAACAGAATCAACGTTTTCATTTAATAGCCCGGGATGTCATTTATAAATAAAACTACTATTACATCCTTTACAAAGATCTAGACTTTACTGGCAACTAGAAGAAAAATTACTGGAATGTACGGTAATATAAGAGTAAAAAATGGGCGAAATTGTTGGTTAGAAACTTATTTAAAATAAAATAAAAAAAAACTTCCAGTGTTTGTAAAATGTTACTTGCATATACTGCGCTGAACTTTCTGTAATAATATCAATTAAAGTTTCCATCTACTTATACGTCATACACTCATTCTGGAGAGAGAGAGAGTCAGTAAAAGTATCTAATGATGACTTATTCCATAAAATTATCCTATACGCTCTTCCTTAGTAAAAAACGCTATATACATTTAACTTCCGGTGAACATTTCCGTGCTGATCCAGATCAGTTACCCATTACCGGTAATATAGACTCACCGGTGCCTTCTAACGAATACCTTTATATTGGGAAAGTCTACACCATAGTAAGTCATGTCTGAACGGAGGTTGTTAATATCCCTCCGCTTACCTCATGAATAAATTGGCGCGAACATAATATACTAAGACACAAAAAAGATAACACTAAATAACCCTCAAAACAACTGGGATTGCAAAGCCTTCGAATAATGTAAGACTCCTACACAAACAACCGAATACAACACGATAATCCAGTTTCTTCAGCTCAATCAGGAGCACAGTCTAGTTTAATGCTCAGAATATCTAAATGAGTTGCATAAATAAAATATTAAATTAGAAGTAATCCTACCACATTATGTACGTATTACTAAGAATACCATGCTATTGGGCTCTACTGGTGCGAAGCTGTTTCTATTCTTTTATTGTTTCCCAATGGCTCAACTGTAAGTCTGAAGGCATTTAACGCTAAAAACTTGGGTTCGATTGTGTAGCTTTGTAATCAAGTCTAAACAGACATATAAACTTATAACATTAATATTTAGATACAAACTTTATACAGCCTTGTTAAAGTCGTAAACGGTTTGAACGAAAGCTATATTCGTGCAAAACATAAGTCAGACACATAGATATGATATTCATTATAAACTGTTTATAAGCTTCTTCGTGACCTATTAGTTAGGTCGTTCGACTCACAACCCGTGGTTCGCAGGTTCGAATTTTCGTCAGCGAACACTCGCACCCTTTCAGCGGTGGTCAGTCCCACATACGATTCATAAAAGAGTAGCTCAAGAGTTAATGTCAGGTGGTGTTGAAAAGCCAAACTGCCTTACATGAAGTCTATCATTGCTACGTCAGAGACAGCTAGCGCAGTGAACCTTCAAATAGCTTTGCGCGAAATTCAAAAACGAACAAACAAACACGTTTCTTCTTGGTGGATAAAACTTGACCTATTAAATGGACTGCAAAACCGATATGGCACATACGTTAATGTGCGCGAACGGTGAATCCTATTGTGTACAGTTTGCGTCCCGTTACTTCCAAAATGCGCTCCTGTATTTCGGTTTACTGTAAGAGTTTTAAATTTCACTGTTCAGTCAGTCAGTCAGTAATGCTAGCCGTGGCTCCTACTGACCGGCTCCCTACTCTATCAGTTCAACATTAGTACAGCTAGGCTTGTATACTGCGTGAAGCACATCTCTTACAATAAAAAGCACGTTTTTAACGTTACATATCGCATTTAACTCACCTGTGGATGATTACGGTTGTTTAAGCGGAAATTCTAAAATAAACTAAATAAGTCTTCTTTTTATACTGAGAACGAATACAGAACTACCTTAATAAGGATTTTTCACACAAAATCTAACGATAAATTTAGGAGTAAGAGTATGTTTAGAAGACCAGACACGAGGCTTAGAGCACCTTTATTACATTGTGACATTCTGCCCATATGCGTGAAGTGTAAAAATAAAAATAAAAACATTTATTTAAACGGTACGAAATGTACTATGTACAATAAACAATGATGGTGATAAAATAATATCACAACTGGCTCTTCTAATGACATGAAAGCAGATTTAATTATTAAACATTATATCCATTTATCCTTTCAAGGCTTAGTATGAACTATACATTATAATGTACGCCCTATGCCATTTTGATCTTTAAATTAGCAGAAATATGCTAGCTAATCTATTTTACAAAGATTCTCGCAATTTATCAAGCTTCGGTATCATCTACTGAAAAAAAATGTGTGTTTTTTTCTCTAAATGGAATTGTTTTATTTTTGTATAAAGGTTCAATAAAACGTAACCGTATATACAATAATAGCAGAGAGTTGCTAATGATTATCGTACTGATGTTAAGCCTAATTAAAGTGTAATTAGTCCATATAAATATTAATAAAGAATTCTACTCGTTGAAAACAGAATAAGAAAGAATATATTTTAGTGAAAAATGTTGGGCGTATATCGTCATCGATTACAAACGAGACGTTCTTAATGTTCTAGTGAAATGAATTCCGGTACCTTACACACATCTCATTTAAGTATTCACGTCACAACCAGGATCAACTTTAATTTGCCGTTGCTGATACATACTCGATCACCGACTTTAATTAAACGAGTGCAAATGATATAAAGTGCTTTAAGAAAATCACAAGACATGTGAATAAGTAAGACGAAAATGTTCAACAAAGATAAAATAAACATGAAATATAAACACAAAAGAACAGCTGTTTAAACACATCTTCTAACAACACCGAAACCTCAACTACTTAAAAATTTGGACTTCACGAATAATTTTAAAATCCAAAATGGTGTTAAACATATTTATTAAAGGAAACTAGCTTTAAAGTTAATTTGAAAATTTTATAAAACAAAAATTAATCAACGTACTTTTACAAATACCTAAAGTGAGACTAACCCCTTGCTTACCATAGGAGTATATCTTAATTAAGATTTTTCACACCGAGCTAACAATGCATGCCATAGGAGCATACCTTAATAAGGAATTTTAACACTGAGTCCAGCAATACATGCCATGGGAGCATATCTCAATAAGGATTTTTCACACAGAATCTAACAATACATGCCATAAGAGGATACCTTAATAACGATTTTTCATACAAAATCTGACAATACATGCCATAAGAGCATACTTTAATAAGGAATTTTCAAACTGAATCTAGCAATACAAGATCTGTAGGGTATATTTTCAAAAATATATAAAATAAATTAATATCAAATATAAATTTTTTGATATTTTGTTAAAATTTTCCAGTTTTTCTGGATTGCTATTAATCCGCCCTCCGCTAGTACAGCGGTAAGTCTACGGATTTACAACGCTAAAATCAGTGGTTCGATTCCCATCGGTGATCTCAGCAGATAACCTAATGTGGTTTTGCTATAAGAAAACACACATACACACGTTATCATTACAGCATTAAAAGTCATGAAAGGGTGAATATGAAAATACATATTTATTTTACAACCACAATAATTTGTTGTTATAAATTGTATTATTATTCGGATATTAAAATATATTTGTATTAAAAAAGAAAACTGTTTATAATCTTTTTGGCAAATATCATAAATTGAATACAGGTCGACACTTATTTGAACTGCTATATCTAAGTTACAGACCCGGCATGGACAGGTGGTTAAGGTAATCAACTCGTAATTTGAAGATCGCCGGATCTAATCTCTGTCACACCAAACATGCTCGCCCTTTCAGCCATGGGGGTATTATAATGTGACAGTAAATCCTACTATTCGTTGGTAGAAAGAGTAGCCCAAGAGTTGGAGTTAAAATTCAACTAAAATACTTTATGTGAACATTTTTATTACAAGTTTATACCTTTGAGTATTTTATCCTGCTTGTAAGTTTCAAAGCTAATAACTCTTTTATGATAAAAATTGCGTTTCAACGAGCTCAGTGATTCCAATGATTCCTGTTTATTATAACCACGGTTGAACGTATAAGAAAAGCTTAAACCAGACAGCTAGATCACAGCAAAGCCACAATCATATTTCTCTAAATATATACAATTAACTAGTTCATTTTAAGATTTTGTGTATCGCTTCTTCTCGATCACACGAAACTTTAACTGTCTATCTTTCTTGCTTTATGGTGACATATATAAACTGTAACGCAGTGTTATTCTGCAGACTTATTATTTTCAGCCAGCAAGTCCTAGGACTAACATTTGTTTTGGTAGTCAATAGTGTTAGTATCCAGGGGACATATCAACAACGTGAAAACCATCATTAACCTTGCGATATAAAAAAGCAGCAAAACCAAACACGAAAGACATAGTGAACCACAGGGAACAGCAATAAATTCTTGTCCTAAAATAATACCTGTTTCTTAAGTCTTTCCAGTGTCTGATTCAATGCTTAACATAACACGAATTTTTATACTGGAAGTTCTGGTCTATCCTTGAAGTAACGTTCATGGTCGTACAGTAGTGTGAAAGCAATTATGCAAATCATCTGTTTTCTACACAATATTATGTTTTCTCTTAATACAACTTACTAGTATGAGTTGCTCAATAAAGACATTTGGTATTAACACAGATGGCTATTTTGTAAGATATGGGCTTATGTTTGTCTTGATAATATATTTCCTTCAAAGTCTTGTAAAGAACCCTAACGACTGAACTTATTTTGTTAATCGGCACACGATTAACATATTTTTCACAAGAAAGAACTGTTTACAAAAAAGAGAAAAAAACAAACAAACAGAGATCATTCCAAATTGTGCAAACCTTAAGCGTTTACACATGTTTACTTTTTGTATTTTAACCTCTTTATATTATCTTCAGTCATGCTTGTGATGTAAAGGCTTATTTGTTTGTTTTTAAATTTCGCGCAAAGCTACACGAGGGCTATCTGAGTTTGATGAAAAAGAATTCATAAGTACGTTCTGCCACCAAACGTATACAGGTTACAACTCCAAGTAAATATTCGCTTCCCAACTTAAGGTGATCAACTGAATAACAAAGAAATAATGTGTTTGATAATAATCACAATAAAATACAACTTTACATTTAAAATTTAAAAACAGCAACGTAGTAACCATACGTTTTGTCAATCCATAATGAAGAATTATTTCCAGAGCGTCTAGATTTGTTAAAGTGTCGCTGAAATATCATTATCTAAGTATTTATAAATTCAGAATCTATGCGCGAAATAACGAAATATTCGTAGCTGTAACAATAGTATTTTCCTATATAAAAGATATATACGCTTTGTTTTGTTTTTCGTACAAATAAAAACTCAAAAGGCCCGGCATGGCCAGGTGTGTTAAAGCGTTTGACTCGTAATCTGAGAGTCGCGGGTTCTAATCCCCCTCGCGCAAAACATGTTTGCCCTTTCAGCTGTGGGGGCGTTAATGTAACGGTCAATCGCACTATTCGTTGGTGAAAGAGTAGCCTAAGAGTTGGCGGTGGGTAGTGATGACTAGTTGTCTTCCCTCTAGTCTTACACCGCTAAATTAGAGACTGCTAGCGCAGATAGCCCTCGAGTAGCTTTGCGCGAAATTCAAAAAAACAACAAAACTCAAAAGACAGATATTATAATTTGTTGTTGTAAAACCCTGGATAATTGTTTTAGATCGATTACGTTACACAGTTCAAGTATTGTTCAATAAAGTTTAATTAGATACAATTATATGATTGTAAAACATGTCCCTAAATGGTTATTTTCAGTGGAAGTCAGTATTAAATAACTTTCTTGACACTTTAGCATTATATCTTCATCTACATCGATTTGTAACTAGTTTAACGTAAACTCCGTACATTAATCTAATTAATGATCATATGAACTTAATTTTGAAAAAGTTGACGATTTATTCAAATATTGAATTAACTGAGTTAGTAAATAAACTTATCAACTAATCTAACCATGTTGTAGTGTTTACGCTTCAGTAGTACAACGTGACATATAAACATACAATATAGAATAATTATACATAACTGACGGATGACGTTCCAGTCTGAGAATATTCTAATAATGATTGGGAATGCTATAGAAATTTTTAGATACCTTGGTCATTCCAAACAATATGAATAAAGTTTGTTTTAAACCTGTAATACTCAGAAATAGAGTTGAAAATTAGAGTAGATTACAAATTTCTAGATTATTTCAATTACGTATACTTTAAGTCAACTCCTGAAAGCATTTTTTGATCATTAAGAAATGTTAAGTTGGTATAATCGTTAGATATCTCTGATCATCTTTAATGGATAACTGAAGGATTTTATCCATTATCTATATGAATTAACAACAGCAGACTTAGATTAACAATGAGAAAAACAATAACTTTGAATTAAATAAACGTTCTTCAGTCAAAGAGAAAAGTTAACTTATCTGATTACGGGGTAAGAAAAGAACAGTAGTTCCGGCGCCAAGGTACATTGTATTGCTTACAATACAGAGAACAAGTGAACCAAGGTACATTGTATTGCTTACAATACAGAGAACAAGTGAACCAAGGTGCATTGTATTTCTTACAATATAGTAGACAAGTGAATCAAGGTACATTGTATTGCTTACAATACAGAGAACAAGTGAACCAAGGTACATTGTATTGCTTACAATACAGAGAACAAGTGAACCAAGGTACATTATATTTCTTACAATAGAGGATACAAGTCAATCAAAGTGCATTGTATTTCTTACAAAAGAGGAGACAAGTGAACTGAGGTACATTGTATATCCTACAATAGAGGAGACAAGTGAAGACCGGCAATTAGATAGTCGGGAAAATAGAATGATCTGAGGTGTAGTGTATCAGATCATTCACTGGAGACTGAAAACACACAAAGAGTATCGGCTATAATAAAGTCTACTGGTACAGTAACTCCTGTCTTATTTTGATTAAGTAACTTCTCTTGTAAATTAATGTTAGTTACTTAGAACACACGCAAAGGCCGGTAAACTAGGGAATGCACTGAATGCATGGTCTAATGTTCGAGAGATCTGCAAGGTATTCTTAGATAAAAAAAAAATCAAGGACTTTTACCACAAGATTGGCTTTGATTTTTGTTTTCAGAAAACATGTCAGTGTCCTCCTACTTACCTAAGTGTTACTTGTCATGCCGGTATATAAGTTTTATTTGTTTGTTTTGAAATTTCGCGCAAAGCTACTCGAGGCTATCTGCACTAGCCGTCCCTAATTTAGCAGTGTAAAACTATAGGAAAAGCAGCTAATCATCACCACCCACCCCAATACTTGGGCTACTCTTTTACCAACGAATAGTAGGATTGACCGTTATATTATAACACCTCCACGGCTTAGAGGACGAGCATGTTTGGTGCGACAGGGATTCGAACCCACGACTTTCAGATTGCAATCGAACGCCTTAACCACCTGGCCACGCCTGGTCTGGTGTATCACTTTTGAGACAAGAAACATTTCAAGCCGAATTTACGATATGACATTGCAAACATGTAAGCAAAACCACTATTCTAGAGGCTGCTAAAACAGTGCCTTCCACTTGTTGTCGAGATACATTTTGTTAAAGATAGAAAAAATGAACAAATACAATCGCAGTATAAGATTTCATATCAATAGTATTAAGCAAAAATATTCTACTAAAAACACTCCCTAATGGCTCAGTGATAATTATGGGAACTTATAACGTTAAAACATGGGACTCGAAACCCGCAGTGGGTAGACCACAAACAAATTGTGAAAATTTGTACTTAATAGTAAACAAAAATTATTTGTAATAAAAGTGGTATATAGTGAAAGAAAATGTCAAAGTGAAGTTGTAACTACATCAAATATGTGTACTTGTCTGAGTGGGCTGTATCGTAATTAGGGTTTTATCATAATCAAAGCGAATTATTTGAAATGGTCTCGAAACTTAATAAAAGACTGAACTACACGCATGTCTAGTTCTAAGACAACAGTCATACGTGAATACACTTTAAAACATGTAGAGAGAATTTATTATATATATTCGTTTGTTAATACTTGTAAGCTCCAACGCCCATAAAAAGTATGCACATTTCCATAACCTTAGTTTCAAATATGTTATTAACTGTGGAAGGGGTTGATAACACAAAACATATACAAGCAAATTAATATATGCCTAAGTGATGAGGGCGTTAACTTTACAGTAAAAAATTATGAAATATCAAAAACTTGTAATTCATTCCCCCCAAATCTGGCGTAAATACATTCAAAATTGTAAAACGTTTCGAACGCTCATTCTAGAAATAAATATTAAACAATTTAATAAAAATCTTCTCCAACTGGGAGAGCCTCTCCTCTAATGGTTCAGCAGGAAGTTTAAATGTTTATAACGCTAAAAATCGGTTTTCAATACAAACTGTGGACAAAGTAGAAACAGCCAATCATGTAGCTTTGTGCTCCACAACAAGTCAATCAGAAAAAGTTTAATACACTTTTTGTTATATAAGAATAATATCATTTAATAGTGAGTGCTAACTTCTATAATTTAGAAGGAGTGTACTTAGCTGTGTGTGTATACGATGTTGTATATAGTACGATAATATTTAGAATTTTACTCGTTTTACTAGAAAAATATTATTTCGTAGTATTCAAAAAGCATGTTTACGAAAAGGAATGTCATGGTTTTAGAGGAGTGAAGAGATAAAAATGGAACTGTTTGACAGTAGATATGTTTTTTCATAGCAAAGTCATATCGGGCTGTCTGATGTGTCCATTGAGGGGAATAGAACTCAAAATTTTGGCGTTGTAAATATGAAGAATTAAAGCTGTTCTAGCGCGGGATTTGTTGGAAGCAGAATGTGGGTGGGTGTAAAATCCTAAATAGGTTGCCCTATTTTATTTATTTTATATCAAACTTATAAAAAGGCTACAACTGTTGAAGAGGAGCTGTAGTACTTCCATATTTTCAAAAAAACTTTGAGCAAATGCTATGATATTATATTTTAAATACTGTAGATAGAGTATGAGCCTAGAAATGTATCTCAGAATGGCTGGTATGGGTATTAACACTTTTATTGATAAAGAGAAAATTACGTTTCGACCTTCCTAGGTCATATTTAGGTTAAGATATGTTATTTTCTACTTATACTGAAAATGACTTTTAAATGTATTTTAAATATTTCTAACTGTTGGGTAATCCACTTATTTTCAAACTTTAAGGGATACACATCGAGATTTGGAGGTATTATTAAAGACATTAAGGAGAGATGATCGCCTCTGTATAATAGTAATACACAGCTCTGCTGGTCTCACAGTGCTTTTTCTTTATAAATATTTTTTCACTATACGATTGAATCAATACTTTATAGTTTTGAACGCAATAACGTGCTTATATTTTATTATTGTATTACCAATACTACAAGGTAAAATGTGGTTAAACTCTCTTAACCAGCATCAATATTTTAAGCGTTTTTGCGTCATGGTGTAAGACCTTATTTCGTCACATTTTTGTGCTTACAAATTGAAATCTTTCAGTTTATTGTTGCCTGATAAAATGTACTTCAAAGATGTGAGAGTATTTAGAAACAGCGCTGTATGTATCCTTTATATGATTAAATACAGCAAGTATTAATGTAAGATTATTATTTTTAAGAAGCATACCTTAGTTAGTTATGTGCTTAGTTACACAAATTATGTAAACATTCATTACGTTATATTTTAGTTCAACTATCAGTAGTCTTGTCGAAGCCTTCGTCAGGCAACGTTTTGTTAAAATTCATGGAATATTTTTTATAAGATATGTAACCAGTATCTGTCATCCAATATTTAAAATGTTAAGCCCAATTTAATTACTTAAAACAATTTAAGAAAACATTATATGCTGTAATCGACTTAACAAATTACAGTTATTGAATAATATGCAAATTATATTAACACAATTTTGAATAAGCAAATTAAATTAACAATTTAAGTGATAGATGCAGTCTATATGCATTTGTGGTGGAATCCGGCATGGTCAGGTAGGTAGGTTGTTTCACTCTTTATCTGAGGGTAGCGACTTCGAATCCCAGTCACAACAAATATGCTCACCTTTTCAGCCTTGAGAATGTTAGAAGTTGACGGTCAGTTTCACAATTCGTTGATAAAAAGAGTAACCCAAGAATTGGCTGTGGGTGGTACTGACTAGCTGACTTCCCTCTAGTCTTACACGCTAAATTAAGGACAGCTAGCGTAAAGCTTTGCCCGAAATTAAAAACAAACAAACATACAAACAAAATCAATAAAGTCAAACAGAATGTATCAGATTTACACTTTGAGATGTTAAGTGTTGTGTTGACAAGACGATGTTATAGAAAACTTGTCAATTTTTGGAGAAGTATGTAACAGCCTTTTCCAACACAAAATGTTCATACGTTTGAGTCATAAAGATATGTTCATGTCGAAAGCACATAATGTCCAAAATAGGATTATTTATTTCATTTATAGACATTCGAAAACAAAGCAATATAGATCACTACGCGGTATCAGGACCGTCCAGAAAGAGACTTACAAGAAGTAATTCTCCAGCCATGGTGAGATGTCTTTCAACAGATTAACATCTACGAGCACGAGGGTCATTAGCAAAAGCCTTCCACGTGCCCAAAGCAACAGTCTGCAACACACACAAGAAGAATCTCCGTTAGGACACGAGGTAAAAAGACTATGGATTCACCAAAATAAGGCTTTCTCTCATATTTTTTATTCAGCCATCACATACGTCAGGCAGCTGGAGAAAGAAACGCATGTTCATATTATTCCATACCGATTAAGTCACAATATGAAGCATTTATTGATTTTATTTATAATTGAGATGCTGAAATGGGTACTGGTCAACCATCGTCCACCTAAGTTAGATGCCTTATAAAGAGTGTACTGAGCGTCCCTAATTTAGCAGTGTAAGACTAGAATGAATGCAGCTAGTCATCACCACTCACAGTCAATTCTTGGGCTAATCATTTACTAACGAATAGTGGGATTTACCGTAAATTATAACGCTCCCACGGCTGAAAGGGCGAGTATGTTGGGTGTGATGAGGATTCGAATCCGTAACCCTTAACCACCTAACCATGAGCGTACGTGGCGACGTTGACTGCAACGACATAGTGAGGCTCCAAAATCGCTTTAATACAATGTATTCAACCTCGAAATCAAGTTAGAACTTACACTTCACTGTTCATAAGACAAAATATATGCAGTAATAAAGGAATTATAAAACAGAGTTAAACGTCTGCAACTAAAATTACTTCAATTACAATAATTGCATAAAAATAAACTTAATTTAACTATAATATTATAAATACAATCTCATGTCACGACTATGACAAACAAGGTATCTAATTTATTTGACGAAAGTGTATAGGTTAAGTGGTTGTTCACAGTTGTTTTATTAACGATAATTGAAAGTCCATTGGTACGAAATTAGATGACGATTTTTTTAAGGTTTATGTTTCTTCAGGCATTTTTGTCAAGTATTTTTGCAACGTTAAAAATCCATAATGTTATTGGTTTTTAATGTTCAAATTCAACTATATAATTTAATTCCTTAAAAATTTACACCAGTGAAGTTTTTTAAATTTATATTAATACTGAGGATTTTAGATACTTTTTAAAAGTATTCCATAAATACCAAAAAATCATTTTTCAGTTGACTAACAAACATTTTAGTGGGAAGCTTTTGTTTGTTTTTTGGATTTCGCATAAAGCTACTCGAGGGCTATCTGTGCTAGCTGTCCCTAATTTAGCAGTGTAAGACAAGAGAGAAGGCAGCTAGTTATCACCACCCACCGCCAACTATTAGGCTACTCTTCTACCAACGGATTTTGGGATTGACCGTCACATTATAACGCCCCCACAGCTGAAAAGGCGAGCATGTTTGGCGCGACAGGGATGCGAACCCGCGACCCTCAGATTACGAGTCGCACGTCTTAACACGCTTGGCCACGCCGGGCCAGTGGGAAGCCTGAATATAAAATTAAAATGTCGAACTTTTTTTAGAAACTTATATTAAAATTAAAATTTATTTGGATACACAAAATTGAGATGAAAGCCGTAACCTCAGTGTTTAAACTGTTAAAATAAATTGGTTTGACGACAAATAAGGAATATCAAAAAATTCGATATTTGAGAAACCAAGTTATCAAAAGTGCTTCTAACAAATTGTCGGGAAACAAGACAGTAGTCAATTACCATATTTTTGGTTTAATTTTAAAACTTTCTTCATAATTCAACGTTTAAAACATTAACAATATCAACATATATATATATATTTCGCGATAACTTATTTCCAAAAGTAAAAAGTAATCATAATAAAACAAGGAAGGAAGGTTCTTAACCAAATTAGCCAAGTTATACTAATGGAAAATTTAACATGATTAATGGCTGTTAAGAGTTAATATAGCGAACATGTGTTAGAAAAGTAGAGAAAACTTAACCTCCAGTAGAAAATGAAATATTATTATATGTTAAACCACGCTTTTAATATGATTAAGTTAACAATATAGTGCCACTTGTGAGTGAACAAAACGTATACTAAAGCAAAAAAAATAGGTATCAAATACGACTAACCATGCTAATTGGCGTCACTTGTTAAAACATATGACGTGAATTCTATGGCTACGTTAATTATGTAAGTTGTCTGCCTTCTTTTTTTTAGAGTTTCACACAAAACTACATATGAGTTACCTACGCATAGTTGTCCTTAATTTTGAACTGATAGCATAGAAAGTATTTTGCCTGTCAACAATTGTTGGGCTACGCATGTTGGACCAAATAATGAAATTTGACTATCACTCAGGACCACGGTCCTGAAGTGCGAAGCTTTTTGTATCAACAAGACGTGAAACATAAACCAGCAAACTAGTAATCTGTGTACACTATCATTTCCTATGTTCACAAGCATCACGTATCTAAAATCTCTAGCAACGAAAGTAACCATTTACCTTCTTTCAAAAATTTCATCAGTGTAAGTTTCTGTTGTTGTTTTTGCAAAACAGAGTACTAAAATAAATAAAAATATCAAAGATAGAGAAATTGAGTTTTAATTAATATTTCAAGTTTGTAAAACAAGACAGCAAATAAAAATTATATTGAGCTTTAAAATGTATCATAAAATTACTCGGTTTTTGTATGACCTTGAAATACGCGCACACCCTACTATCTAAATACACTTGCACGCGCATTTTATTTCGACGTATTTAAACGAAAGCTTACGGGATTTCCAAGATAGCAATATTTCTTTCGCTTTTAGATATTCGAAAACAAAGAAATATGGATCAGTACGAGATGTAAAGACCATTCAGAAAGACACCTACAACAAGTCACAATTCCAACCGTTTGAAATTATTTATTTGATAAAAGGTTTGACGAAATGTTTACTACACAAAGTCGACAATATATATATATATATATTATCATTCTGGCTGATCTTTTAAAATATTGAAGTTTATCAAAGTTTTATAAGGATCTAACGCTAGGTCATAAAATACTATTATAAATTTATTTACTTATAGTATTAATTACGGCAAATTTTAACATTAATTAAACTAATGCAAATACTTCCTAAGTTAAAGGTTAACTTATCTCTTTAATGGATATAAGCCTTACTCAATAAAGACTAAACAATTGTCGGAAGTAAGATAAATATACTTATTTATGGGTCTCGGTGTTTATGTGTTCTTATAGCAAAACGACATCGGGTTATCTGCTGAGCCCACCGAGGGGAATCAAGCCCCTGATTTTAGAGATGTAAATCCGTAGACACACCGCTGTACTAGCGGGGGGCGGGTCTCGATGTCTGAAGCTAGAATTATTTCGTGTTGTTCTAAAATCTTGTATTTAAAAAAACAATGCTGTTGCAATAAAGATATGAATTTAACCCTAAACGTTTGCGGATCTTTACTAGATTTCAATAAAAACTTCAGAGACTTACATGCTATCCTGATACTAGCTTTTCGACTACGAGTCCGACCAGTTGGTGACCAGGCATGGCAGACACAGCTGTATATGTCAGAACCTTGATAATTTTCCAAGTCCTTTCGGGTAATGTCAGCTGATGTTTCCAGCTGGCGGATTCCCGTCATTGGGTTTACAAAATATTGTTGGTTGTGTTGTCGGTGGTGGATTAACCTTCCGTTACACTCGAAGTAAATCTGCAGGGCGTGGCGGGCTTTGCAATGGATGACAGCAGGCTTGTTTCTCACCACGTAACTGTCCTGGGGCTGCTCTAGGAAAATCGGGACAGTAGAATGCTCGAAATCCTCTTCCAGTAAAGGTTCTAGCAGAAATCCCCCTGTTCAAGATATTAAACTTTACTTGTTTATGAAGATTCAGACGAAATCTGCAAGATTGGTTCTACGTATATAATAGTTACATTTAATACGCAATTCAGGATTAAGCAGGCTATAATATAGAGGATTTCAACATATCAGAGAAATCGATCCGATAAATGCGATATGTGTGTTCCATGTTATGAGTGCTGTTACACTGAAAGTCTATAACATAAGCAATTTGTGGATGATACTTATATAACGTATTTTTTATACTGATTACACGAGTCAATAATATACGTACTTATATATCTTACTTTAGTACTTACAACACAAGCTCGACAATATACGTACATATATCTTAATTTAATATCAACGACACAAAGTTGACAATATATGTATAAATATACATACATAACTTACTTTAATATTAATAACACAAAGTTTGCAATATACATACATGTTAACATTTGCAGCAGCGTTTATAGTGTTCACGTAATTAAATCTTACACTAATAGCAAGAAAATGTAACAACAAGAAATTCCGAGAAAGTATTAAATTGTGAACTCAACCAAAATACAACCAATCATACGCATATAAACGTTCTGATCCAGATTCTATGATAAATCTTAGAAAATCAATCAGCTACCAGTAATTGTCTGACACGTGCTATCAGTGCAGTACAATGTAATGGTACACATATAAACAGTTTCTAAGCTACTGTTAGCTCAAGTCTATTTTTAACTAATCAAATCAATTTTCTAATGCATTCACAGGGAAACATAGCGTTCGTATGACGTCACGAGACAAACAAACATTGTTTAACAGTAAAAGTTTAGTTTTTCCCAACAATAAGATGGGTTGATATTTAATTATCTAATACGTTATGTTACACTTTCTTTATTAGCATACCACTGCCCTGAAAACCCCAAACATTCATAAATCATTATCTTCTTTTTTTTAAATAATAAGTTTGAAATTGGAACGCAAATACACTGTATCATTCTATCCAAGAACTATATGAATATTACAATTTATCTTAAATGAGTTATGTCTTTAAATGTATAAACAAAATTTGTTGTAATACTTGAGATAAGCCATTTTATTCAATGACCTGTAATTACGGTTAAACACTACTAGCATTTCTTTAAGCATTTCTAAAGTCCGAAAGTAATTAGATTTCCATATCACTCGCTCCAGAAGTCTAAATGTAAAGATTCACATTTCGATCAAACGTTAATATGCCAACTCATAGGAATATTTAAGACTACCATATTAACCTTAACCTAAATGTTATCCCCCGATATCTCATCAGACATCCTGTTTACTTTGAACTCTCAGTCGCCTGAAATTGTAGTTTTACTTTTGCCGGTTAATGTGGAACTGTATTCATACCTTGTAGATACACAATTTTATAGTACTTGTATTTGTTAATTAAAACTAAAACACTCTCTTATGAAAAACAACGCTCAAATAAGGGGCTCGACTTCCTTCGGTGGGTTCAGCAAATAGCTCGATGTGGCTTTGCTATAAGAAAACACACACACTCTTATGAAAAACGACTAATTAGCAGTATCCATGAAAATATAATTAGAATTAAATTATTTTCTAAATTAACACCAGTAAATTTATTTTACTTATAAACACCATTAATCCTTAAAATGTTTATTTAAACTGAAATGACATGTGGAATGAAGTATTCGTTTGTTTAAGCACAAAATTCTACAATAAATATTTTTACTGTGCCAATCACAGATGCAGAGTCCCTAGTTTCAGCATTATAAGTATCCAAGTTTACCATTAAGTTACTGGATGGAGAAGCAAAATATCTTCTGTTTTGTGTGTTTTAACGAATAGTCACACAACTAAGGAGCTTTTCTGTATTCATCACAGAGATCGAACTCTGGATTTAAGCCTTACGGAAGCTGAAGCTTACTCCTGAGCCGACGACCGACAAACTACGATGTGCTGGAATACAAGATGATTATAAAGAATATTTCGTAGTTCAGTACATCGTATTTTACAAAACGTATGGCACAGATGGGTGGAATTGCACGAGAATGTTAAGATTAAAATGAAATGCCACACTTTCGTCACGCGTTGTCACAACAGATGTCACCATGACGTAATGGTTAATCATTCATAATTCAAACTTCTCTAAACACATTGCAGGGCCTGGCATGGGCAAGCACGTTAAGGCGTACGACTCGTAATCTGAGGGTCGCGGGTTCGCATCCCCGTCGCGCCAAACATGCTCGTCCTCCCAGCCGTGGGGGCGTTATAATGTTACGGTCAATCCCACTATTCGTTGGCAAAAGAGTAGCCCAAGAGTTGGCGGTGGGTGGTGATGACTAGCTGCCTTCCCTCTAGTCTTACACTGCTAAATTAGGGACGGCTAGCACAGATAGCCCTCGAGTAGCTTTGTGCGAAATTAAAAAAAAAAACATTGCATCTGTGTGACAACGGACATTATCACAACATTGCATATCTTGTCTAGTCATTTTGCACTTCCAGAGTGATTGTATCCTTAGAGTCTGTAATTATGCAAAGCTTCCCCTGCACACCAGTCGCTTCAGGTAACTCAGAATTTTAGATATGGTGAACCAGGTGGTCATTCACAAGAAAAGTGACATGAACTGATTCTGTACTGAAAGTATTTTCGTAAGACATGTTTTATCTGGATACCAATATGCGGTGTGGTACCATACTGAAGAAAATACGTAGTTTCTATCACATTTTGTGACTGAAACACATGTGCTGAGTATCGCAACATACGGTGCAGCATTCACGTAAAATTACACCACACTGTCACCTTAGTATCATATAGACATGTACAAAAAATGTTGCGTCTGGATTAACTTCCGACCAGTAGTTCACATTTTCATAAGGTATTGACAGGTCATATGTCATCGATTTTCAGTCTCGCCAAGAGATGTAACGTAAAATCAGCACGTCGGATTAAATCCATCTCCTTAAACATATGTATCTTGTAAGGAATTATTCACAAAGTTGATTGAAAATCTTTACGAACAGTTCAAGTTGGCAAATCCAGACACCGGCTGATAATGTGCTTTGTTGACCCCCCATGATCTTTTGCTTTATTACTCTGCTACGGCATGACTGATCTTAGCGATTGTTTAAGTAGGTGTCAGTAGACTGTCTGTACGTGACTTATTTCAAGTGTAACCTGTTTCTTGAAATGTTTTATGAACTTGCGCATAGCAACACTGGAGCAAGACCCTTTTCTGATGTTATACACTCTACTGGATGCTTCGATAGTTACCTCAGCATGAGATACTTTGATTTAATAACATTTCACTAGTTCACCTCTCTGCACACGTTGTCTCCCTACGGTTAGCAGATCCCTCTACACTTCTAGGAATATGTAAAAGAAATCTTAATGGCAACATGCGACAATTGTGACACTTGCATCCTCGTGATACCCTTAATATACCTCTGCAATTTCATTTTATGCTTTACCGTTTGGGAGGTATGACGAGCTGTAGTTCAAAAGTTCCTTTACAACCGCCTTTATCTTTATTAATATGTTTGAATCTGTCTTGATTTTAGAGTTCACGAAGTGTGGAGGCGTTGTAACTTACATTGTAACTTACTTGAGATAGAACGTTTCGAGAGATATTTTAATATTTTAAAATATTGCGGATTGCTAGAAAAGTTCTTACATTTAGTTAACGTTATGGGAAAATACAAAAGAAATTAAATCTAGTTGATATTCCAAGCTCTTAATTAACAACATTATTCTAGTATTAGGGATAACGCTTTACTAATATGTTTTGAAAAAAAAAGAACAACGTTAAAATGTTTCATCATCCTTACAAATGTATTTGATTGTGAGTTGCACAGACTTCTTTTAAATATATATAAAGTTCTAGGAGGAGGTTAACATTTTGCCTAATTAAACAGTGGCGTAAGATTGATAAATGAAATTCCAATAAAAAAAATGGTAGCAGTACTTGACTGTCTGACTTGAAACACTACATATCACTGTTTGAAAGATTTTCTTTCGTATCTCGGTTAAAAAGTGCAAATTAATTAAGTGTTCAAAGGATTCTATTTACGCGTGTGATTACATTTTTCGCGAAACTCTGAAGTTTAACCATTTCATTATTTTTCAAATTACTTCGCGTTAAAAAGTGAGTGTGGTAAAACTTCAACAAACGTTTGATACATCATTCTTTATATATGTAACACACACATATATATATTATAAAAACTATGAGCTGTAGAAATCATGAAGGATATAATAAACGGATTCCTAACTTTACACAATTTCCTGTTGCTAGTACTAAGTTACGCTGTCGTTGTCATCACTATTATATACAAAGACAACATAAGAACTACTAATGCGCAAATGTTAAAATAACTTCGAATAATTAGCCAAAATACATTGAGATTTCACTGTTTGTAGATCTTATCAAAATATTGTCTTCGATCGAAATTTAATCGATTTTCTAAAACTCGAGAAAAGTGGTAATAATATTGTTACGAGAAGTTTTGTCCAACATGGTATATAAGGATCACGTTGTTTATACATACTCCGGTAGGACAGGATTATGGACTTGCAGCCCAAAAATCCGGGGTTTAATTCCCCGCGGTGAACACAGCAGATGGCCAATTGCCTTTGATCTAGGACAACCAAACAACTACATGAGTTATAATACTCATGATGCTAAAACTTTTAAGCTCTACAAACACTTTGATTAGTCACATATCCTTATTATCGTAGTCTTCCAGCCACACTCATCAGTAGCAATTTAAACATCTTTATATCATCGCTTACAAAGATCATGCAATTATCTTTAATATCACACTTTTTAACCCATTAGTGATCACTTTATCGACCAATATACACGTTCGTTAATTTAATGGAATACATTTTTTTCTTTCTTAGGTGACGTACACGAGAAAATTTTTAAACAGCTAAGATAAGCCAGTCAAGTGATTGATGTCGTTGTTGTTGGTTTTTTAGTGCAAAGTTATATGATGGGCTATCTGCACTCAGTCCACCGAGGCAATCGAAACCTGGAGTTTAGCATTTTAAGTCTGTAATATTGCCGTTGATTTATCGGGGAACCAAGTGATTCAATGGTTCCTTTAATTATCTTTTTTTTTGCTGATAGCGTCGGTGGTAATAAGTCATGTCTTTATAGCACTTGTCCGTGAAGAAGAATTTGATATAAGTGGAATATCTGCAACCTGGCTAAACCTAAATATTTATGATGAAAGAAATTTCTTTGAAATACAAAGTTATAATAGCTTAATAGGGATTTAGTATAGAGTGAGGAGAGGTTTTATGTGTAAAACGTGTGTTACAGTCTGTTGAAGTTAAGGATATCAAAGCTAATAACACTGAGGTTGAATCTATTTGAGTTTCCGTTTGTGTTAAGGGCAGATCACTTTTAAACGAGCTTTGTTACAGACCACCAGGCTAAAGAGATTATGATTTCAGGTAAATAAATTAGAAAATATTAAAGTCAAATTGTGTGATTCACAGGTTATTTTAGAAATGTTCAAATACATTAAGTCTCAGTAAAATGTTACGAGGGTATTAGACCCTATGAACTGTGATATCTGAAGACTACAAGCTAACCATATTATTAAATTATATTTTCTTCAGTTTCTATTAATGAGAATTTACGCAACATTCATCAACCTGAAGAGCTGATAGCTGGATATAAAAGTTAACAAGCTGGTCACATTAACAGTGTTCTTGTTAAGGAAATTGATAAAAGATTTTCCAGTAACTATGGGCTTTATCAGTCTTCGATTAATGGTGGGAAAAGATTTGAAAGTTTGATAAAAGGTGCTTTCCCAAGTCATCTAAAACAGTTTTTTATGGTTAGCACAGTATTAATAGGAGATAATCCTGCCTTATTAATATTTTGATATTCCTTGAAGAAGTCACTTCTTACGTTGTATGAATGTGATATATCTCTATTTTCAGAAAGCGTTTCGCAGGGTGCCACATGAAAAGATTGTTAAAAGAAGTGATCTCTGTAGGTGTGGGAGACAGATTGGCTTACTGGATGGAAGAAAGTAATGAGTTGCTATGAATGAAGTTCAGTTAAAATGGATTAATGTTACGACTGAGGTACCTCAAGGCTCATTGTTAGGACCATTGCTGTTTTTGATTTACATCAACGACATAGATTATTTAAATTAGTTGATGGTATTCAGGTTCTAGGCATAACTGGCTGTGAAGATGATGCCACTGTCTTGCAAGAGGATTTAAATAAATTGGGAAGATTGGCGAATACAAAAAACAGATGGGTTTTAATTATAATAATTTCGAGGCAATACATGAAGGATATCATAGTTTTAATTAAAAGCATAATTTTAATAAGAATAAACTTAACAGTATAGTGGAAGAAAAAGATCTAGGCGTTGTGGTTGATCAGTCTCTTAAGCCATCCAAGAAATGCGTTGTTGCTAGTGGTAGGGCAAATAGTATTTTAAGCTGTATTTATAAAAAATATTTAATATGAGTCTAAAGAGGTTATGATGTCATTGTACGGGTCACATTTAGAGTATTGTGTCCAATCTAAGGACGTGAAATTGTTGGAAAGGGTTCAGAGGATGGTACCAGGATGATATCTGGGATATAAAGGTTATCATATAAGTTAAGACCCTTGAACTTTGTCTCTTGAAAAATAAGATTTAGAGGGGATATTATTGAAGTGTCTAAATTCGTTGTTCCGTCTTTTTTCATGTCTAATGGTCAAAGTGATAAAACTGGAGGACACAAATATAATTTGATATTCTTTGAAGAAGTTTGTTTTTAATTTCACACAACTACTTGAGAGCTATCTGCGCTATCCGTCCCTAATTTAGTAGTGTACGACTATAAGGAAGGCGACAGCTAGTCATCACCACTCACGGCCAACTCAGTATTTAATAAATACGTTTACTTTGGTGATGTTTCAAACAACCAGTTCAGATCAGGTTTTATTCGATTTATAAAATTTGAGGGAGAATTTAAAGAATTTATGCATAACTTAAGTTGATTGGTATAAATAACACTATTGTTTAGTTTGAAATTAAGATTGTACTGTAACAATAATACGTTCAACAGGGCAAAGATACTACAATACTGAATGTGCCTGTATTAGCCTGTCAAAATTCCTAAATCTTGCTATTCTTTATAAGGAAAGCTTGTTCGATACGTAACAGAAGATATGCCATTTTATTAAATTTAACGTTGTGTTGTTCAAATATTACTTCAATATGACCTAAAAATCAGCATCTGCCGCTTTTAATAGTATTCGAAAGTATGACTCAAAATGGTAACGTCTTTATAGTTAAACTCAATATGATCCAATATTTGTTTTTTGATAAGTATTTCCTTGTTAAATTTTTATTTCTTCACATGTTATTATTCAAAACAAAGCCTAAACAGCAGTTTAAAAATTCACAAACTTTCATTAGACATTTTCTGTTACAAGACAGGGAACAGATTTAGCATTCTGACTGATCCATTCACTAGGTTTGACATCAATATGTGTTGTTACATTGCAAACTGTTGTCTGGTGTTATTTGCCATTTTTATGTGTTGGTATTGGTTATTGAAAATATTTTTGTATGCTGTAAAAAGTAAACGAAAATTTGATTTATTCTACTGTTTCACGAGAAAACATTATTTTTGTCACACAGATAAAAAAGAAACGTGATTGGAAAATATCGTTGTATTCCAATTCGATAAATCGCCAATAAGAATGGTACGAATATAATATTTAATATTAATAACTACTGTTTCTTTTAAATGGTTCACTGGAAGACTGAGATTGTTCGTACATATACCAAGTATTTGGAATGAAGTATGTTTGAATTACAATCATATAAGTGGTTACATAAAGATTTGGAACCGATCTATAGAAACATTTTTATATCAATGTAAAACAAAAGAAACATAACAAATAACATTAATTTATCAGTATTTCATCAAAGGACACTGTTAAAATATATCATAAATTAATAAAACACCGTTTTTACTAAGCGATGTAGTGTAAATATTTTAATGAAAATGTTGTGTGTTGTTGGATACATAATTCGAATTACGCATTCGTATTTTAGAATTTTCCGCTGTTTCCAATTTTGAATTAATAACCAGGGGAAAGGCAGCCAGTCGCCAGCATCATTTAATCAACATCCATGCTGAAGGGTTAACTTCACTCTTATAACGAACCCACATGCGAAAGTGAATGAAATATTTTGTGACGGTTTTCAAATTTTGTGGTATTGCATGGATTCGAGTTCGACTTACCAGCTTCGACATCTACAGTTCTTTCGACTCATAATCTGAGATTCGCGGGTTCGAATCTCCTTCACACCAAACATTCTCGCTCATTCAGTAGTGGGAACGTTATAATGTGTGGCCAATCTCTCTATTCGTTGGTGAAAGAGTAGCTCAAGAATTGGCGGTGAGTAGTTATGACTAGCTGCCTTTCCTCTAGTCTTACACTGCTAAATGCAAATAGCCTTCTTTCAGGTTTGCGTGAAATGAAAAAAACGAACACACAAAGAAATCCACAGTTCTAACAAGGCACCAACCGATGGCCTCGAAGTAAGTTAAAATATTTTCTATCACGTATCAAAGACTATTTAAAGATAACATTTTTCCTAAAGGACTATTTAAACTTTTAATTGATAAATGGGATATAACTTATTATTCTATTCAACTTTATTTACTAAGTAATAAAAATGAACACAAAGGAACTGTCAGTGTATGGTAAATGCAGTTTTCTCTGTAAATAATTGAATTATTAGAATAAGCTGTATTCGTTTCCATAGTTACATAAACATCCTTCGCCAAATATGCATAAGATCTGTTTCACTGCTCTCTGGGTATTGCATCTATTTCACGTACACTTCGCTGCCTCAGTAAGGGTATCCAAAAATTATGTTTTTCTGGACTTATATTTCTCAGTTTATGTTGAACGAGTTAGGTTCAAGTTCATTGCTATCGCCCTTGTGCAACAGATAAAAGGCTAAGGTATTTGATACGAAAAGTTTGATACACACAGTGAGAACAGGTTATCAGCCAGTTCATGTCTCCCAGTAATACAGCGGTATATTTGCGACTTACAAGTCTAGAAACCGTGTTTCGATACTCATGGTGGGCAGAGTAAAGATAGAACTTTGTGAGCTATATGCTTAACTACAAACAATCACATTATAATTAATGAAACATTTTTCTAAAAAAATCATTAGTGCGAAGTTACCGAAAGTTTCAGACAAATTGATTGCATCAAACCGTAAGAATACACTAACGGTATAGGACGTAGCCTATATTTAGAGTTATTAAAGGGAGTCAGTAAAGGTGTAGCGTTTTTTTATTTATCCAATAATTTATGCGTTACACTACACTGTTTTAAGACTTTTCATTAAAATCATTGCTTGCTGTAGCTACATGAACATTATATCATTTTTTTTTTTTGCAATTCGTTTTAAACCTAACCTTGAAGGCGGTTTTATTCGTAGAATTTTTACAGCTAGAGAGTCACGCAATTCAAACATTGAAACGAAACGTATGAAGCAACGAATCAATTTCGCTCAATACGTATATAACGTTTTGGCACCGTGGCGAATACTTTGATATATATACTGTTATTTTGACTTAAATTATAATTATAAATCATATACCATCTGTTCACAAAGGATGTTGCTCAGTCAACATATAAACGTGGAAGAACAAGCATATAAAAATGGCAACTTCTCGCACGTTGTACAATATAATTTGCGTAATATTCAGTGTAGATGATACTATTACTTGTTTAGAATTAACCCTAAGGAAAAGTGTGTGTGTGTTTTTCTTTTAGCAAAGCCACAAAGGCTATCTGCTCAGCACCACCGAGGGGAATCGAACCCCTGATTTTAACGTTGTAAATCCGGAGACATGCCGCTGTACTAGCGGGGGGGGGCCTAAAGAAAAGAAAGAATCTCACTGTAACACAGTTTTATCGAATGATAAACACATATCATATGTCGGATTACAAGTCAAATAATTTTTTTCTTTCTTGTTGTTTACAAGAAATAATATTTTTTACGCATTCTTATGAGAAAAATGTACCTAAGGAAAAATTATTATGCACAATGCATATAGGATGAATGTGATAACTTTAAGCAAGTGAAAAAAGGTGGATGAGCGAAACAGAAAATGGTCGCATTATAAAATGCTACCAACTGAAAGAGGAGCACTTCTTCAGACTCTGAAGGTTTTTTTTTCCAAACACGGATAATAACTGGAACACTGGCCCAATCGTGTGATCTGCATTTTCTAAGCGCTTGTAACTCGCAGCGCTCAAATTAAACTTTAATCTTTCTGCACGAAAATGTCTGCACATCTTTATCAAAATTGGCGATAACAAACTTTGACAAGCTTTTAGCTCCTTAGTAAACCTTCCTGTCCCAAAACATTACGTGTTTTCTTTCGAGTCGAAAAACGTCTGAAGCTGTGAAAGTTCGACTGTTCTGTGTCTCCTACAAATATTAGTTCCTGTATCAGTTTGTGTTAAAATAGCTCCTCAACTTTTAAACCGAGTATTTTGCGCATGTTATACCACACCTCTTAACGAACAATCAAGTTTTCACGTATTTTCTCCTAAACTTACATTTATGTAACTTATCTTCAACAGTATCAGCTATAATAATATGGTAAATAAAAACAAATCCACTAGTTAAGAATAGATCTTTATTTTACTGACATGCATTTAGGACATATATATTTATGTTTCAAATTATTTCCCCGACGACATATTCTACTCGGTTCACTGTTACTTAGCTAACATATTATAGACTGATGACTCAGTTATTTCAATGCTAAAACTAAAATGCAGTTGAAATCCACAAGCACTTATGTTATCGCCCTTCGTTACTTCGTCATAACTATGGTCTTAACAGACCCATCAATACAACTAAATACTGAAATACTGTTTAATTTTATGTAGTTCATTTCTTTGAAAAACTATTTTTTCTTAACAGAAAAAAAATGAATTTATACATGAAACTAAGTAATCGTGTGAATTAACATGAAATGTAAGAAACTCATTGCATTCTTTATTATTTTCACCTAACATCAAAAATGATGCAATCCGTAGCATAAAATAAAAGTCAACAAATTAAATAATCCTGCTTACGTTTTTTTATTATTGATAGCATATTAATTTAGTTTCTTTTGAATTTCACGCACAGCTACACGAGGCCTATCGCGCTATCATCACCACCCACCGCCAACTACTCTTTTACCAACGAAAAGTGGGACTGACCATCACTTTATAACGCCCCACGGCTGAAAGGGCGACATGTTTGGTGTGACGGGGAATCGAAACATGGACCCTCAGATTACGATACAAGTGCCCTAACCACCTAGCAATCTTTATATGTATATATATTTATACTTGAATTTAACAAAACATACAACTGGAATATTACACCCTGAAATAATTATTATAAGATGACCGGTATGAAATTACAGGTTAGATTACAAACATTTTCAATTTACAGTAAACATTTTCTTCTGTTTTAGTCATTTCCTATGTGTTTTTTTATATATTTCAAACAAAGTTAAATATTTTACTCGAGATTCAAGTTTGATTTTCACCTAAATAATGCTAAAAGTCTAACGGTATGAGGTGTTTTCATCAAACACGTGAAGACATCTACACCCATATAAATAATTTGACTTCACCTACCGTTATTATCGGAGTCCTGAGTTAGGCCTAATCTCAAGGTGACTAACAGCACGAAAATCAAGAAGTAGCACATGGTAGCTGAATATAATCACATCTATGATCGAAGACTTAAGTATTTCCAGCAGAGTTTTCAGTGAACCTTTCAACCTTTGTCAAGGTTCCAGCTCAGCTTTCCACACTTCTAGTTTACTGCTAATATTACTATTATGATACGAATAAAACAAACAGAGATTTATATTATCATATGTAGTACTGGAAAATTAGCGAAAATTACAACTATTTAGGTTTTTGTTCAAAATAAAATCGGCATGAATTGTGCACTTTCATTCACTGCAGTTAAATACTTGATATTAGACTAAAAGCGAAAAAAAGGGGCTTTTCTCTGCTCTGTTACATGAAAACATACGTTTTAGTTAAAATTTCAAATCTGTATTTTTCTTTAAAATATCATTATATGAATTTCGATATTTATCCTGATTGGTTATGTTTTCGTTTCTTGACATTAACCTTTAACCCATGCTATAAGGACCACAGAACCTTTAGTACTTGTAGACAGTACGGCTTTAGATCCGTTCTCGAAAAGCTGCTCACGTCAAATGACGAACGAACGAGGAAGCAGCGACGTGGTAACCTCTATCAATACGAGAATTGGAAGTATGGAAACTGAGTCGACACGCACAGCCCTGTACCAATGAAACGCAGAGATAAGTTGTAGGCTTTATTTTAATGCAAGCAAGAATATAATAAAAAATAAGCTCAATAGATTTTTCTCACATTGTATTTGTAATATTTTTAGCCATAGCAAATCGGCTTATAAAATGCCTCTGAGTTTGTTGTTTCTTTCAATAGAAACACTTAGCTTACAGCTCTGTCATCTCTTGACCGATGTAAAATCTCATTACAATTTTCGACTAAAAAGGTCGAACCCTTTCGTTTGATTTATTTATCCACGCTCAATATCTCATATATTAATTCACTCTAGCTCTGCATAAAATAATTTTCAAATGTCACGGCTATTGAAGATTTCCTCTAGTTTAATGTAACACCTCCCCCACTTCCCAAGTTGGTGAAATAATAATAACATTTTTTTAGAACGAGAACTAGATAAACAATTTGTATAACAATGTTATATTGTTAACATTTTACACTTTATACTATGCTAATTATGAATGCCTGTGTATAATTTCTATGAGGCGTATATATATAATTTGCTACTAATTATCACTGTAGGTGTATAAAAACGTCATAATTTGTATAATCCGAGGAGACATATTCAGCAATTTTAATATAGAAACTTACTTAATATATGTGACCTTACCACCCTAGGAATATATTTAAAACCAACATTATACCTATTCCAAGAACTTCTCTACCAATAACATTCAATCGGTCTCTAATCGTCATTTTTTAAAATTAACTTTAAACCTTAACTTTGTAGCTTTGTAAAAAATGTGCGTATGATTACGTTTACTAACTGAGCAGTACTTAAAATAACTTTTTTTTTTTTACAAACACCATAGTCTTTGAGATTTTGGTGTTTTCTAATTGGGAAAGTAATGATATAACCCTAAATCTGTAATACTTGTACCTATTATAAAATAACTGAAGAATGTTTATCTGTTAACAAAATTAGTTCTTAAAGTAATAATGTTACTTGGATGTATTTAAATCGACTATTTTAGTTTATCTAATATTTTTCTGAACTTGGCGTGGCCAGGTAGTTAAGGCACTCTACTCGTTATCCGAGGGTCGCGGATTCGAATTCCCGTCACAACAAACATGTTCGCCCTTTTAGGCGTGGGGGCGTTACAATGTAACAATCAATCCAACTATTCGATGATAAAAGAGTAGCCCAAGAGTTGGCGGTGGGTGGTGATGACTAGCTGCCTTCCCTCTAGTTTTATACTAGGGACGGCTAGCGCAGATAGCCCTCGTGTAACCTTGCGCGAAATTCAAAATAAACAAACAATATTTCCCTCTTAGCTCCTCAGAAGTAAGCCTGATAGCTAAGTTCGAAATTCTATAGCTGTTGTGAATTTAACATTTTAGTCTGTTCTTTTGCCTTGCGCTTAACAACAAGGCAAATAAAACGACTGTTCAATACTGAAACTTCACAGACAGCTAACTGAATTATATCTTAATTCTTCTTGCACCTAAAAGTGTCTCATTTAATTAGAAAAATATACACAAGCTATTCTACATGGCAGAGTTTCTTTTCCAGGAGACACGTTTTGTTGTTGCTTTTTTAATCCGCTGAAAACGCACGCCTTTACCATTCTTCATATCAGAATAACCCCCGCTAATACAGCGGTAAGTCTCCGGATTTACAACGCTAAAATCAGGGGTTCGATTACCCTCGGTGGGCTCAGCAGATAGCCCAATGTGGCTTTGCTATAAGAAAAAAAACACACACATATCAGAATAAAGTTCTGGCTTCACTGAGGCCGCATACAAAAGCGTATCCTAGAGGTGAAGATGTATTCAGATATTTGTAGCGTGGTGAGAAATTTCCTACTGTTGTTACGGAATTTTATCAAAGTGATATGATCAGTGTAACTTTATATAAAACAGTTTACAAATTGTAAAGAGAACTGAAAGAAATTTCGTAGCTAAACGTGAGCTGCCGTGAAGAAAAGGGAATTAATGGTGCGCTGCGTCAGTCTCATTCAATTGTTAATTGATGTTAGTGCTGATTTATACATACGTATATATACGTCTGGGTAGGCGTGTTCCAATTAAAACACAATAACTTAGTTAAATATAGAGTAATATGCTACTTTTACTGATATTATTTTACACATATACATTTTGTTTTGAACGTGAAAAAACATCAAATTATGCTTTGTTTTGAATTTCGCACAAAGCTACACGAGGGCTATCTGTGCTCGCCGTCCCTAATTTAGCAGTGTAAGACTAGAGGGAAGGCAGCTAGTGATCACCATCCACCGACTACTCTTGGGTTACTCTTTTACCAACGAATAGTGCGATTGTCCGCCATATTATAACACCCTCACGGCTGAGAGGGTGAGCATGTTTGGTGTGACGAGGATTCGAACACGTGACCATCAGCTTACAAGTCAAGTGCCTTAACCACCTGGCCATGCCGGGCAACCGTCAATTATGGAAAAGACTCCAGCTTTATAAAGTGGAGTTATTAGAAACACAAGTCAAACTAGAAGAAACAGATGATGTAATCTTATAATATGCTCTTACTTGTTATTGTTGCTAGTGGGAGTAATAATTTTGTTAATATTATTACTGTAAAATCTGCAATAACATTCAAATCACAGTTTTTACCTTCATCCACTGGAATCAAAAATAGAAGAAACGACTGGGACAACCTAGCCCACAAAGTTTCCACAAGTTTGCCTACTTATTTGCTTGGTATAAGGGAAGGTTGCTCAATCTAAGATACAAAGGGATGAACGTTTGATCTTCCTATAAAACATGCTGTCATATATATACATATATATACATGTATATGTTTTGTTTCTTGGGAATAACTGTTGGTTGTTTTTTTTTAAACATGAATAGATAGCTTAATACAAATGAATGTCAAAGTTACAGTGTGAACCTACTTTACAGTCACCATGAGAAAAGTCTATGCACTAGATAGTTGAAGAAAAATTGCCATTGGCCACTGTTCAGTTCTTCAGATATTAAACAGTTTTCGGAATATTAAGTTTATTTATTAAACGCATTGCGTTGTTTATTTTTATTTGTTAACAAACTGGTGAAATGTACTAGAAATTTTGATGTTGTGTAATGTAGATAAGATGTTTCAAACGTCACTGCATTCGTTAGAACGCATGACAGGAAAAAATAGTGCTTGTTTGACTAACTTTGGTGATTTATTTATCTTACTTTGCAATGTATTTTGAAAATTTCTCACATATGACATCATGTTGCTTCAAACTACGTATTACAAGCGGAACAGTATATTCTGGCTGATGCAGTTTAGGTGCATTAATACCTAAAAAAAATCAAAATTATATAGAGAGAGTCAGTTTTCTGCCACGTTTTTTATATAATTTGGTCGTTGAAACTACTCTTTCTCTCGATTACAAAATCTTCGAAATCTATTAAAATACCATTTATGTTTAGACCAGCGACTTAGCATAATGTTTGAGTACTGACAAAAAGAACATATGGAAAAACATAGTTGTATAAAAGTCAGACTTGGTCAGATATGCACCAAACCTTTAAAACGTTTATACTATCTCGCTTTGTTTTTCATGGACTATAGTGACGTGTGAAATTTGAACTTCCTTCCATTTAATATCTATTCTCTGCTATAATAATGATCCTTATCCTAAATATTTTCAGATAAATCTTCCTCAGACTTCGTTAAGAATATCATGAAAATAAACAAGTAAACACTTTTACTTAATTTTATGTTACATAAAACTATCAAAATACTAAACGAATGTTCAGTATTCTCACACCTATAGTAAACTCGATCGTTTCCCATATTTTTTCTTACATTGCTGTAAGAGTGGTTAGAAAGTTACTCCCCAAACAAAAGTTACAGAAAAGTCATAACCTTCTAACTATCAAAATAAAACAAAAGTGGTCATTTTAGTAAATGAGGCTGCTATTTTTAAGCGATAATTTTGGTTTCTTCAAACGGCTGTTTGTGCACGTGGTGAGAAAGCGAGTGAAGCTGTCAACATCACGAGAGCGAAACATTCTTCACGCTCTCCTCACGCACACCAAAGTTCTGTCCAGCTGGCTTTTATGTTTGTGGTAAAAGCTGTAATGTCACTAAGAATTTCTGTTAACTGTTCAGTATCCCAGCCCACCTTCTAAACTTCCAACTTGCCTGCTGCCTTTCCATTGCTGCAGAGTCTTAAACAGGACTGTCACGTGTTGAGTTGTTCAAATAAGTGGTTTAAGTACAGAAATTTAAAAAGCGTGGCGCTCCATTCTAAAAAAAAAAAAACTTGGGCGTTTTTCTACAGAGTCTTAACCCTACTAACCAAGTGAATTAAATATGTGGGCGGCTTGTCTCTGTGTTTTTCTTGTGAACCAGAGCAGGCAACCTTCATGAGCACAAGATTAACAAGTAGAATTCCAAAACCCTAGACTATGCTATAATCACACAGTGCAGACAGGGGATATGATGAAGCAACATATCTTGGCCATATCAGGGCGCTGCACTGTTATTTGATTTCAAAGTTTGAACATTACTAAAACACAAAATACACAATTATAGTGATTAGTTAACCGAAATAGGACAAACCCAAGATAATCAACATATGAGGCAGAAGTATTTTTCTTATATTTTCTTAATATTTTCTTTCTTCCCTCAAATTTATTTTTTTTATATTATATTTAATAAGAACTAGGTTTGAGAATGTATGAAAGTTACATCAATTACAACTTAATGGTTAGGGAATTATTAACATTGCCTATCTCCCAAACCTATTAATACAAAGTATTAACTACTGTTAATATTGTCATACTGATAACTTGTAATACCTACTATGCTATCCACTGTAGGAAAGTATTTTTGCACGTAATACAAGCTTTTGATATAAGGGCATGTTTTGTTTCTTTCTAATATCTTGAGAAATGACAACTGTATCAAAACAACAAAAATGAGGAATGTATCTCGTTGGTGTCAATAAAAATAAGTTTTAACACGTAATGTACTGGACTATCTCTTTATGTTTAGATAAAATATTTTGATGAACAAAAACATTAGTGGTGGATGGAATAATTATAATCGTTTCTGGAATGTACCACAACACTGGTTTTGTGTGTTTTGGTGAAAGGTTTTTTATTCTTGAAGGTACAAGTTTCATATAAATACAAGAGAAGTTAAAGGCATCAACAAGAACGATATATCCAGAACAAATAAGCCATTGTTTCTATCTTGTTCTATATGGATCGATTATTTAAGTGTTTCAATGTAGTAGCCTCACAAAAAATGACATGAACTAATGCTTTAATAACATGAATTTCTTTCACAAGTACTAGATTACTAATACTCCAGTCTCACTTGGAAAGCATAGGTCGAGCATAATCTAATGCATCCTAATTATGAATTTAAAAACTCATTGTTGGTATCTCGTTGTCGTCAAAACGTGTTCGCACCTTCGAATGATGTATACCGTGTAACAGCGACGGATGAACTGTTCTGTTTGGTCAGGCAAGAAAAGTTCAAAAGCTGACGATGCGTGTTGTTGTCTCGCTACATTTTCTCTAATCCAAAATCAGAAACGTATCTCAGAACTGCTGGTATGGAAAGATATGGAAAGAACAACGTTTCGACCTCTATATGTACATTTTTATTTCAAGTGGGTTTCTCGTCATTAAGAAAATTAGAAACGGTTATTCGCAGATCGTCCATGTATATAGTTACGTAATATTTAAAAAAGAAGAAAATATAAGCCAGGCCCACTTCAAAATAGCGTAAAGAGGTTATACAACGTATTTAAATTCAGAGTTCTTATTGTTACGTAAAATTTGTCACTGTGTAACTCCTTACATGTTTCATTTAGACATCACGTGATTTCCTATTTACCTCCAAATAAAATGTATTTTATTTCCGTTTCTTTAGGACATAACACCTGCAATAAACTTAGTCAGAGAAATTTCGAGATATTAATTTTTCTTTTGAACAGCTACCATTAATGTTTCCTAATATTTTATTTTGTTCTATATTCTAAGAATAATTTTAATTCTGTTGAACGTATAATATAAAATAGGGTTCGTTTTGTCTCTACTTTGTTTGTTATTTTAAGAAAATTAACATCTTCGTTTATAACATTTTACTTTTATTAATAAAATGTCATTCCATTCAGTTTCATATGGTTAGTTCCACTCCACGCGAAACTCATTAGGAGAGGCTCCATTATATCTCATATTGAAGAAAGAAAAACAATTGAGTTTAGAACTGAGCTTAAACTAACGGTCAATTTGTCTACCAACTGATTTTCATTCATTCTGATAGAACACATTTTTTAATTATAACTACAAGTTAAAAAATCCTTTATAATTTGACGCAATATAGCTGAAATTTAAAACTTTTATTTATGGGCGAAAAAATATTACTCATAAATGCCTATAAAAGGCTGTTGTGCTACTAAAAAACAGTTGAAATAATAAACCGAAAAATAAAGGAAAATGCATTGGTACTCAGGTCATCGCTATTAGAAGCTACTGAATTTGGTGGTAAAAAGTATATTGAATTTGCAGTTTAAAAAGAAAATATTTATAGAAAAAGAATAGTTTATGTACTGATCGCATAAGCAATGTATGATATTAAAATTTTAAACTCTTCAATAATAGGAAACTAAAATTGCCCCGAAACTCTCAAAATAGAACAAATCAATCTTCTTCAGTTGAATCTCAATTCGACGGGTTGTTCACAAACCCAGAAAACAAGGGATTACGTTAGTTATTTCAATGTAAGAAAAACATACTGCTTTCTGAATATTCTTGCTATTTTATTATACTTCTAAATATTATTGAACTTAAAGTATATACTCCAGACGTTAAAGCTCTGAATTTGTATTCAGACTTCATCATGTATAGTCTGACTTAGCACGATTTCATTTAAATTGTATAAACTGATTTAAGGTTGCCTTTATTCTGTTTAAGCTAACTCTATAAAGATATGGTACCTTAGTTATCTAGTTCCGTTTCATTTAGTAGTGTCCAGCCTTGACCAATGGCTTTAATTTTATTACAGCTTGACTTATTTGAAGTTTCTTTGAAATTCGATTTAGTTTGAACTTTATCTGGCCTATGTAATCTGAAGTAGCTCTAATTTCATTTGAACAAGTTTGATCTGTCTATAAATATTCAGTTCATTTACAGATCTTCTGTTAGTTGAATTACAAAATCTTTCTCTGGAAACACTAAAGTTATTTTCAGAGCTGGCCAGACGTGGCCTGGTGATTAGTGTGCCGGGCTGCGGATTCAAGGGTCCATGGCTCACGTCCCCTTACCAGAAAAAAAAAGTTACAATCCAATCTTATTATTCTATTAGAGTAATCCAAAAGGTAGTGGTGGATACTATTAGCTAACTGACTTCTCTTTTGTCTATCATTTCAACAACAGCGACAACTGGTGTAGGTTTGCGCAAATGTCTGAATGAAATAAACACAATTTCAAAGTCTTTTATAAATTGTCTGTTCTTGATTTCGTTTATATCTAGCATAATATGATCCAGATTAGTTTGATCTTCACTTTACTTAATCTGATTTGACTTAATTTAACGTGATGTAACTTGCAGAAGCTTTAACTTCATGGCTTCAACTTCATTTGATATAAATGAAATGTTCTAACTTCATTTCAAACGGTCTGAGGTGGTTTTAATTTAACTGACTGGAACTTTTTTACCAGAATGACACTCACGTTGCACTATAAATGAAAAGTGACTAAGTGAATAAAAAGCACTAAATTATAGTTGCATAATAAATGATAGCGCATCAAAACTAGACAATTAATTTGGAATTTTGTAACTAAAAGTTATTTGTTGCAACGTTCATTCCATATTTCGAATGCTGAAACGAAATGTCAAAGGAATACATCACTGCATGCACACAAACAAATATTGTGTCATATCATCAAGAGTAAAAAGAACTGTAAACAAAATGTTGGCTGTTAACGTATTTAATTGTTATACCCAAAAATATCGTCTGCATCAGTGCATCTCACTGAATGTTTGCAAGATAATCTAGCCTAAATAACCTAAACACATGTTAATAACATTTCACAATCTGCACCTTTATATTTATAACACAAAAAACTGGGAGGCCTAACTACATGCAAAAAAGTAATTTTAGACTGAGTTTCTAAAAGTGATTTTTTTCGCTAGAAAACACAGAAGATTCTAATTGTTTTACAGTAGAAATTATTTTTGGAAAACAGACCCACATTTCTGGCTTTATGTGAAATTTGTGCTGATGAAAGAACTTCATAAAAACACAGTAAAATATCTAAAAGTTAAATTAAAATGACTTTGTTGCTGTTGTACAAAATTATTTTATGGAATTATATAGATGTATACGTGAATGTGTGATATCTTCTGAAAGTATGAATATTATGTATGGATATGACATACTTGCTATGTTTAAATTACTGTTGTTAACTCATTGAAAACAAAAGTACCTGTCATATCCATACACATATCTAAAGTATATTTCTTTTTTTACGGAGCGGCATGGCCAGGTGGTTAAGGTACTCGACTCATAATCCGAAGGTCACGGGTTCAAATCCTTGTAGTACCAAACACTCGCCCTTTCAACTGTGGGGCGTTATAATGTATCGGTCAATCCCACTATTCGTTGATAAAAGAGCAACCCAAGTGTTAGCGATGGGTGGTGATGACTAGCTGCTTTCCCTCCAGTCGTACATTGCAAAATTAGGGACAACTAACACAGATAGCCCTCGTGTAGCTTTGCGCGAAATTCAAACTAAACCTTTTTTTTCTGTGATATAGGTTTTTTTTTTTTTTAAATTCAGTAACCACAATTTACATAACTATCCAAACAAGGAAATTTTAATTTCTACAGATGATATTGAAATTAAACAACATACCTTAGTGAGCATAAATGCGTACATATCCTGTGGTATCCAGCAGCGTGATGTTACAACAACTGAGTTCCTGTGTTGACTACTAAGCGTTTATTTTAACTATACTGTTATTCATTATTGTACAATTCACATTAAATATTTTGTATTATTAAAAGTTTTTAAATATTCCTAGTTATTTTAAATTGCTCATTGAACTCAGTATTTTAAGATATGATTTTGATTTTCAGCTCGCTCTGTATATGGAAAAATTCGAACAGATGTATATAACCAGACATACTCTGTATTACGTTGAACCAATTTTGATAGTTACGCTGGATGAATTTCTCTTTGTAGCAGAGTTTTCGATTTTCACGTAAAAAATCCTGCATAACTTAGCATATACCCCGCTGATACAGCGGTAAATCTACGAACTTACAACGCTAAAATCAGGTGTTTGATCGCTCTCGGTTGACTCAGTAGATAGCCCTATGTGGCTTTGCAATAAGAAAACACACACACACGCATAACCTAGATATAATTTTCTATATTAGATTATATAAATATTTGATTTTACTGAATAATTTAGATTTCGGATAAAAGTTAGATTGATAACTTAAATATTTGCACATTTGAAATAGCTTTATAGATATAAGCTCTCATTCTCAGACAATCTTCATCTTAACCTGTATATAGAATACACGTTGTTCATTTAGGAAAGCAGTACAGTAACACATTTTTATTCCTTAATTTCTACTATTTATCAATTTATATGTTTCTTCTAATTAAAAATTCATTTAAATATATTCGTAAAAAGACAGTAACATACTTCGACCACTGATACATTAATTAAAAATCATGTCAATGCAGAATTTTAACTCCATACGGTGGCAACTGACCCACGTCTCAACTCATTAATGTTTCTAGCATTAATATTACAGATATTCCTACCAGTAAAAGCTATCTTTGTTTTACGCTTATATGTATATGTATTCTTCTAATATAATTACAACAATCGCATCATAAAATATTGTGCTTTTCATTACCAAGCCCACAACTTTTTCTTTATATTTATTCATAAATTCAAGTGTAAAAAAATAAAGATGTTGGATTAGTGTATAATAAATTTTTTTGAGACCCGTACTGATTTAATTAATAAATAAAGATGTTGGATTAGGGTATAATAAATTTTTTTGAGACTCGTACTGATTTGATTAATGAATAACTATTGACAACTTAACTATCCTTACCTTAAATCTTTGTTATAGTATTTTAAGATTGTTTGTGATACTTAGTGCGTTCACACTCCCATACTGCTTACAGTCGTCTTAAGTTTAGAAATAGTAAGAAATTAAACCTTACACAGATCATGTACATCCGTTGTAATGTTTGTTTACATGCAATTTTCTTTGTATAAATTTTCTCTTTTCCCCCTCAAAAAAAGCTAACAACAACAATAGATGTGTAAGGAATAGTTTTAAATATTGTATACAGTTCTGATAACTACTTTTAACTGGTATAATGGACACTTTAGAATTCAATATCTTTAGAAAAAGATAATCATTTCTAACTGTGAGGTTAAATCTTTATATTGCATATTTTACGAAAAAATTCCACGGAAACTTTTGTCATAAAAGCTTTTGCCATACAAATAGTGTTTAATAGAAATAACATGCCCATTGTAACAAATTTATTTCGTTTTAATATAAACGGAAAATATATATATAGTGGGTCAAAAATGACAAGTATGAACAAGATGTTTTCTTTTACCTGAAAGTTTGATGATGAAAAATATTGATAATATTAAAAACATATAGTAGCCTCATCTTAAGAACAAAATATTAAAGAAACTAAATTCAACTCAATCTCTTCAAGAAATGTATTAAAATAACATTTAACGGTCAAAAATAAATTCAGTACAAAATATACTAAAAGTTATACATTTTTATTCTTTACTGTGCGCTGTAAACACACAGGGGTCGTTTTAACTTGCTTGTTTTACACTAAACAAATCAAAACAACGCATTTACGTACATCATTAAACAGCGTAATACATTAAACAAAACTTAGAATTGTCGCATGTTTATTTCCATATCAGCCTCTATGAGTAAGTTGTATATGGTTCTGGAGACTTGACGATTTTATGAAATTGCTAAAGTGAACATCGGACAGATTCCAAATCTAGTTGACCATGGTTCAAGTATGGACCACTATATTTTTCTATATCCTTTATTTTTAATACTAACAGTTTAATGTGTTATGAAAATGGGTTGAGAGCTTCAGTGAAAAGATAATGGTAAATAAAACTGGATTAAATTTTTAGCGGGTTTTTGGAGGCTTGCAGGTTCATGTTCTATCTGTATGTCTTCTCTACTGTTCCTGCTAAAGCCCAGCATGGCCAGGTGGTTAGGGCGCTTGATTCGCAATCTAAGAATTGCGGGTTCGAATCACCTTTACAGCAAACATGCTCGCTCTTTCAGCCGTGGGACATTATAATGTGACGATCAATCCCCCTATTAAAAGAGTGGCCCAAGAATTGGCGCTGCCTTCACTCTAGTCTCACACTGCTAAATTAAGGACGGCTAACTCAGATAGCGCTAGTGTAACTTTGCGCTAAGATCAAAACAAGCAAGTTCCTGCTAGTTTAATTCGTTTTAAATCACGTCACTAAGATAGCCTTGGTATGTTTTTTTTTCTCATAAATATATTTCCCGTTAACATGTACTTAAAACACGTCACACGAAAACATATTACAATAATGGGATCTGTTATCTTAAGCTGTACATGTTAGTCGAGACGTAATTCCGTTATTGTCAGTTTAAAGCGATATATGAGTGCAAGGGCATTTGAGATTTTATCAGTTTTATCTGAGTTTAATTAAAGGAAAATTACTAAGTTGAAGAAACTAGTGTACATGCAAATTCAAGGAAATGGAAACATCGTTATAACGCTTCCAATTACATGTCCAGTCCAATTAAAACAATGAATTTGTTGCACATGTGGTAACGCTTAAGATGTAATGCTTAAGACAGATCCTTAAGTAAGAGATTCTTTTTTTAATAGGGTCCACAAATATCAGTGAACCACTTATTGACAATCATAAATTACTTTACAAAAAATCTATTTACGTTAGGCCAACGCTATGGTGGTTTTTGAGACAGTGATTGAAGAATAAATATATATAAAACTGTGGAGTAATAATTTCATGTGTGGTTCTAAAAACTATAACGTTTGTTTGTTTTGAATCTTCGCACAAAGCTGCTGCAGGAAGGCATCTGCACTAGCCTTCCTTAATTTAGCAGTGTTAGACTTGAGGGAAGGCAGTAGTCATCACCATCCTCCACCACTAACTTTCGGGCTACTCTTTTACCAACGAATAGTGGGATTGACCGTCACATTATAACGTCCTCACGGATGAAAGGGCAAGCATGTTTGGTGCAACGGGGATTCGAACGTGCGACCCTCAGAAAAGGAGTTAATTCAATATTGATACACAGATAAAATTCACTTGACGGAGAAGCTAGCTAGCTGCTTCACTGAGTAGACGCAAGTTGTTTGTTTTTACAAACAAAAATATTTAATAGTTAATTCTCTGAAGTTAATTGACTGCTGTTCCTAGCCAAATATCTGTGGTTTTCCGTTTAATAGACATTTATTACAATTTCAGTTTCCAAGATTTATATTTTACTGACTGTAGCGGACAAATAATATCAAACTGTCTCCTCGCGTGCTTCGATGGCTACTCTTTATACTCATTAGGCGAGATTCTCGAAAATTCAGTTGGTAATAATACTGGCAATCACAAGCATTTTACGTACATTGTTGATTGTTACGCTCGAGAATCTTCTACAAATTTAGAAAACAGACAGGACTTTCACAATACACATTTAACCACGTACGTTACATGCATTTCTAAATATATATTAAAGTACAACAAACTCAGATATTAAAATAAATATATAATATTAAATCCGTTACAGCTCGTACAATAGTCTGGTTCAGGTCAACATAACATAAAAAAATAATTAGTATTATGTTTTAGAGGACTACATTTTGGGTGACCCAGTATAACGTAAAATGGTAATGAGCTTGTATATTTATAGTGTGGGACATGTTGAAAATATATTCTCTTACATACTTGACTAAACTAAAAGTTTACAATATTCACCTTGCAACTTACAAACCTGTGTTTGTAAACGGTAAACAAAAACTACTTAGTAGAGCGTGAAAATTTTGGACAAAATCTCAGAGGACTAGTTTACAAAAGTGGGGAAGATGGAAAATGAAACAATGACGGAAGTCTTTGTATTCTGGGCCTCACACTCAGCATTTACTCGGCAACACACTTAATATATTTACTGTTATATATTAAAGTAAACTGAAAGATAGTTTATGGATTGTTTTATTGTTATGACTGCTGTTTACGTTTTGATAATTTACGACAAATTCTTTTTTTAATAAAATAGAAATCGGATCGCACTGTCGTTATTCTATGTTTATAATTTTTTGTGTAATGTCGTGGTTTACAGAAACTAGATATACTATTCGTTTAACATGTGTCTACTGTACGAATATTATAAATCACCCTAATGGACAAAAGTGCTGTAAACTATCATATCAACTATCCAAATTCCCCTCTTAAAGCGTGATCTAATAACAACAACAAAAATTTAGTAAAGACAATGAAAATTTTCCATCCTATATTTCGCCATAGGGAAATTGTTGAAAAGCCAACTTTTCGGAAAACATTAATGGGGAAAAGAAAACAATGTTATTACTATACTCGTAAAATTTGAAATGATAGAAATCTTGAGCACAATGGTCAAACTGTTTCTTCTGTTATGTGTAGTAACTTTCATTAGTTCTACGGTCGTAAAACCACACGTGTAATTTTTCATCTCTTATCTCACAGCTTTTAACATTATAAGACAAAGAAAAAGTAAGTGTAAGGGTAAAGTGCAGAACAATTAACGATTGTTCAAAATGGCATTAGCACATTTTCGTAACAATTTTTTTTATCACATATTGGTATACAATTAATATTTTATGTTTGGAAAATAATGCATCTATAAGTAACGAAAGAGGTGGTAACATTAACTTATACCAGTGTCAAACATAACATAGCTCCCCTACTGGCATAGCGGTATGTCTGAGAAATTACAATGCTATATTCCGGGTTTTCAATACCCGTAGTGGGCAGAACATAGATGGCATTGTGCAGCTTTGTGTTTAATTGTAATTATAAACAAACAGAAATACATAACATAATTTCGGCCTGGTATGGCCAAGTGTGTTAAGGTGTGCGACTCGTAATCTGAGGGCCGCGGGTTCACATCCCCGTCGCGCCAAACATGCTCGCCCTTTCAGCCGTGGGAGCGTTATAATGTGACGATCAATCCCACTATTCGTTGGTAAAAAAGTAGCCCAAGAGTTGGCGGTGGGTGATGATGACTAGCTGCCTTTCCTCTAGTCTTACACTGCTAAATTTCAGTGGGAAGCTTTTGTTTGTTTTTTGGATTTCGCACAAAGCTACTCGAGGGCTATCTGTGCTAGCTGTCCCTAATTTAGCAGTGTAAGACTAGAGGGAAGGCAGCTAGTCATCACCACCCACCGCCAACTCTTGGGCTACTCTTTTACCAACGAATAGTGGGATTGACCGTCACATTATAACGCCCCACGGCTGAAAGGGCAAGCATGTTTGGTGCAATGGGGATGCGAACCCGCGACCCTCAGATTACGAGTCGCACGCCTTAACACGCTCCGCAATGCCAGGCCGCACGCACTGTTTGGAATTGACGTCCATTTCTATAGACTTCCTTTGCCATCCACCCCCAAACATTTTCAATGGGGTTCAGTTCGATCGAACATGCTGGATGGTCCAAAAGAATAACGCTATTCGCCATGAAAAAAAGTCCTTTGTCCTGCGGACATTGTGGATTGAAGCGTTGTCCTGCTGAAAGATCCAATCATTTCCACACAAACGAGGGCCTTCCGTCAATAAGGATGCTATCTCCAACATGCCAATGTAGCCAGCTGCTGTTTGACGCCCCTGTATAGCCTGAAGCTCCCTTGTTCCATGGAAGGAGAAAGCACCCCAGATCATCATGGAACCTCCTCCACTGTGTCGTGTAGAAAATGTCTCCGGTGGGATATTCTTATTGTGCCAGTAACGTTGGAAGCCATCTAGACCATCCGCGTTAAATTTTTGCTCATCAGAGAATAAAACTTTCTTCCACTATTCTACGTCCCATATTTGGTGCATCTCAGCAAAGTTTAACCGAGCTGTTTCGTGGTGTAGAAGGAGGCGTGGCCTTTCAAGACATTTACGGTTTTGAAAGTGTTTCTCTCATAGATGCCGTGTTATTGTCTTTGAGCTACATTAAGTGTTCGTAAGAGCCTTAATCTGGTTCGACAATCGGCTGGTGTCTTGCCGGACAACCCATCGAATCCTCCTGCTCAACGCCGACCACTTGAAATTCTCGTTCCATATCCCTTAAGGTCTTTTAAGAAATTTGCAACAGCAGTTTTACTATGCCCAATCTTACCAGCGATGGCACATTGAGAGAGACCTTCCTTTTGTAACTCGACAATTCTGCCACGTTCAAACTCTGTCAACTTTTAGCCTTTGCCATGTTTTTACCAAGTGTAACGCAGGAGATGTCAGTTGGAGATGTTGACAACGCTAATGCTTGAACACAAATGACTAAATTTCGTTACGTGTTTACCGATTAACGCTTAGTTCCAGTATGGTCTTAAACTTTTGACCAGCTAGTATTTAGGCTAATTTCATTGTGTTCACATTTTCCCTATTAAATGCTAAAAAACGTTTTTTTATTTTTATTTTCCCTTTTCTTATTTTCATCTTTCGAAGCTCTACTCAAATAAGTGGTTGAGTCTACCAACGCAAAATGCATATTTCTTCTTTATGTTCATTGGCCTTAAGGTTTTGGCCAGTAGTGTATGTATGTATGTTTGTGTGTATTTATTTCTGATAACATAAACCTGAAAGACAGAAGTTGTTTACGAAAAAAAGCTATTAATAAAATCATTGAAGTCTTTCAACGTCTGAACGTAATTGCATGTATGTATATTTTACTTTAAAATTATCATTATCAAAAAATATAAAGATAGTTTACTCTTTACTCTGAGAAAAATGTTGTACATTTAACATTTGATTACAAAGTATATAGAAATTCACGTACTAAACACACATAGGACAACACTAATAGCGAGAGGTATCAGAGAAAAAACATTACAAAGTTGCTCCCGGTATCACACAATACAAATATACGTATATATAACTGTAGACCAAAACTAGGATTAGGTAAATGTGAATGTTCATAAATTAACATTAATAAAATAAAGTGATGTTAACTAGGAAAGCTAGAAGGCACCGAGAGTCGAACTTGAATCTTTCTGACAAAAACTTGTGGTAATTTTGATTTCTTAGGACTTTACAAAGTACTTAACAACGATGTATTCAATTCGATAAAATTTTGAAACTGCACTGAAAACAAGCAAAGATTTAGTGACCGCTAATGTTATATACATACACAGCCTACCAATGAGTAAATCAATACCCACTTCAGCAGTAATGTTATTTTATTTATGAACAACAATATGAAGCAAAAGAATAAGATCGCCAATATCATTTAACGAACCTGTTCTATACAGTATTAAACACAGCTGCAAATCACATTTAAAACATCTGAAATATCAGTATGTGGGATTACTTTCCATTATTGGTAGCTTGAATGAGAGTGTAACTAGGTTTGGTTGTTTGGGAACGAACGGTCAAGAATAAACCACACGTCTCAAAAGGATTCAAATCTGGCGATTGTCCTGGCCTCGAGGAATATGAATGTATGGATCTTTATTTTGTAATTCGGGCTGAATGAGCAGGAATTCAATCAAGTCTGAAGACACTACCTTGCCTGGTGAGATGACATGACACCATCTGCAGCACAGTATATGCGTGCTAACACTACCTTGCCTGGTGAGATGACATGACACCATTTGGAACACAGTATCTGTGTGGTAACCTTACCTTGCCTGGTGAGATGACATGACATCATTTGGAACACAGTATCTGTGGTGTAACCTTACCTTGTCTGGTGAGATGACATGACACAATCTGCAGTATAGTATTTGTGTGTTAACGCTACCTTATCTGGTGAGATGACATGACACCACCACCATCACATTATTTGTGTTAACTTTTGTAGACGGTTTTTATAATACTTTAACATTTTGTATCATTCAAAAGTGCTATAATCTAGTTATATAAATTTCTTGTCTCACACCCTAAACATAGGATAGTATGACAACTTGGGATTTTAATATTGTATTACATATCTTTAGATACGTGAAATGATGTATTTATACCCTTAAGTATTGTTCCTTTGAAACGAGTTTGGTAATTTTAGGTTCAAACGCTTTACTTTGTATTGTCACGTTTGATATATGACGCATATTAATGAAAGTTTCGATGAGCACGATCTTGAAGATGACCTTGAACTACTTGAGTCTTATTGTGACAAGGTCAACTCACAACAACATTAACAGTAATTTTTCTATACCATTCAATTTCTGAATTATTTGCCTCTCAATGGGTTTCGAATCACCCTATGAAACTGCGACAAAAGCGAATCTATAGACCGATGCTTAGCTTCAGAACATATTGACTTTTCACAGACAAGAATAACAGTGAATTAAGTTCGGATATATTTCAGTTAAATATATTAAAAAATACTTCCAGTTTTCCAATCACTTTGACATCCTACTTGTTTGCAAAAGTTGTTCAGTTTTGAACAACAACATTCAAAGTCTGTAAATTGTTATTACACTAACACAGATAATTCTTTTTTTTTTCAATTTGTACACAATTTTAATTAGTCAGCTCCCTCCACGATGACTCAGCCATAAGTCTGAGGTCTTACTGTGCCAAAAATCGCGTTTCTATAACTTGATAAGTAGAGCACAGATAATTCTGTGTAGCTTTGTACTTAACGATGAACAAACAGCTTTGTCACAAGATGAGTTTTCTCTCACAATAAACTGATAATGTGACAGTGTTGGTTCGTGCATATCTGTATAGATAATCCAAAGTGAGTTTATTTTAAATTTATCACACTGCAATATTACTATTAAAATATACGCTGAGTTCATGAAAACATATACACACTCAGAAACATACGTACACAAACAGTATGTTATATGTATTATTTTATAATTATGATTTGCATCTGCATCTGCAGTGGAGCGTCTTGGGAATTGAGGATCTGTGGAAACTTCCTCACGATGTATCGTCCAAGACCTTACCCTCTTTTCCAAAAGTTTATTCATAATCAAAGCTACAAAGGCAATAGCGTATAATCACAGCCATCAGAGTGGACACAATAAATGATAGGGTAAGTATGTCACAAGTCAAAACAGTACCCGGAATATCAGTCTTAAAAGGTTCAGTTAATGGTAGGTGCGGACTTCTGTACATACATATACATTCTCCTGGTAGAATGACAGTAAGTCTGTAGAATTACTGTGTAAAAATCCAGGATCTTATTCCTCACGGTAAACACAGCAGATAACATAATGTGGATTTGCTTCGAAACGAAACAAACAAAACCAACCATACATAAACATCAAAACTTTCACACCTAAGGAAAGTGAACATAATAAACACGTTCACAAACTCATCGACGGACCTGATATGGAGAAAAACGAGGATAAGGAAACAACAATTGTTCACTACAGAACACACTTACACTTCTTTGTTGAGGCACTTAAACATTAGAAAAGCACTTAAGAATTAAAAACATATTAAGATTTTACTACAAATACTGTGATCCTTGTTCCCAACTATTAAATACTTAAAAAACTTTAGACTTGTTAGGTTATTAACTCATGTTAATGTCTTTGTGTCATATACTATGTTTCATTTCCGCACAACTAGACAACATAACTATATAACTATTTATTTATTTTCACTATTTCTCAATTCTAAAGCAACTAATAACGTTGTACTTAAAGCACTATCACATACAATTCTTGTTAAGTTTTTTATTTTCTTTCATCTTAATACAAGTTTCTTACGAACCGATAAAAAATCAAAACATTTCCTTTTCTTAATATATCATAACCAAAACTTGGAAACTTATCTTTAAATACATCATCCTTACTCAGTCGATGATTTTTGGATTTCAATTTAGCCTTACAACTTATGTCTTTATAAGGCTAAACAGATTATGACAAAAATGTCAACACCTGATCAAATAATTTATGTGTTTAAAAGAGAACATATAAAAATATCTAAAGGGAAAACATATGTAAAACAACAATATCCCTTCTTTTTTTCATTAAATAATACATTTCTGAAAAGAACCAAAAAAAGTATTTCGTAGACTTATGTAAAATAAACAATACTGTGTGGTCATATAACATACTGTCTTCAGAATCTTACATAAAATGTCACCTGTCAACAACCATCTGACAAGAAAAATTATGCAATTACTGAGGCTAAAGCCATGCTATGTTATTTCAAAGTCTAACATAAACCATGTTGCAATAAAAACACGATGCATTACGTTTACATTACATTTGAGCAAACCTAATACAAGTTTACCTAAACTAATATCATAGCTGTCTAAAATCGTACTATAAAAGCGAACACAAGCTAAGCTCATGATTCCTTTCAAAGAGACCATGAAGAAATTGTTATCAATCTAAATTACGAAGTACTAGCGGAAGCGCTATTCTACGGACGACGGTACGTGCTAGTCATTACTAATTGTGTTATTCAAACGTCATTGAAAAAATAAGAAGTAAATATTTTCTAAATTGTTTTTTCTGGAAGTACTGCTCGAGAAAAGTGCTCTTTAGTTATACTCAACTCATTGTAACAAAATGAGTCAATGTACAAAGTACTCCAGTTTCTCAGTGCTACATTTAAAAATTACGTCAATAAATATATAAACAAACTCTCATGTACAGTCTGTTTTGTTTTTGTTTAATTTCGCGCAAAGCTAAACGAGGTCTATCTGCGCTAGCTGTCCCTAATATAGCAGTGTAAGACTACAGGGAAAGCAGCTGGTCATCACCACCCATCACCAACTCTTGGGCTACTCTTTTACCAACGAATAGTGGGATTGACCGTCATATTATAACGCCCCCATGGCTGATAAAACGAACATGTTTGGTACGACCGGGATTCGAACTCGCGACCCTCAGATTACTAGTCGAACACCTTAACCCACCTGGCCAACTCATGTACAGTCCTAATAAAAGTCGTGTTCTTGTTGTGAGGAGAGTACTTTTATTTAAGACTGTGTTCTATTATAAATACATAGTTACTGCACACATCACAATTATTTTCCTAATTGTCTGAGGCCCGGCATGGCCAAGCGTGTTAAGGCGTGCGACTCGTAATCTGAGGGTCGCGGGTTCGCATCCCTGTCGCGCCAAACATGCTCGCCCTCCCAGCCGTGGGGGCGTTATAATGTGACGGTCAATCTCATTATTCGTTGGTAAAAGAGTAGCCCAAGAGTTGGCGGTGGGTGGTGATGACTAGCTGCCTACCCTCTAGTCTTACACTGCTAACTTAGGGACGGCTAGCACAGATAGTTCTCGAGTAGCTTTGTGCAAAATTAAAAAAAAACACACCTAATTGTCTGAATCTTGAATACACAAAGTTTTAAATTTTTACGGGTTTTTTTTTGGTTTCATTGAATAAAATTGAATATGCGGGCCCCATGCTTAGTATTACTGGTGCACAGAAACATAGTTAATAAAAAGAAACAAACATATATAACATTTTATTAAGACAAATAGGAGGCGGTATATATATACAAAACCTAGATAACTATAGTAATATAGTTAAAAGTATAGGGTTAATTTTTTTCTAATATTAATTAATAGAGTTTCTGTAGGTTTGACATTGTTTCAATATTTTTGTACCATTAAAACTTTCTATATTACTATAGCTAGCTAGATTACATATATATCAATCTCTACTTGTCTTATAAAATGATTTTTTTAGTGTGCTTCTTAAATGTTCACTTCTTCTTATAAAGATTAGATTGCATTGCTTTATTAGTTAGATATCCTCACTGTTAACGATGTTTTCGGCCATAATTCCAAAAGTTTTCTAATAAAAACGGTTATTTTCACTTATCTGTCACAGAATTACAGTTAAAATTACTTATAAAACAATATAATGTTGTTGTTGTTTTACTCTACTTCGTGTGGTCAAGTACAATTAAGTACCCTTAAACTGCTATACACAAACGCAACACGCAAACTACGCATTATTAATAATATTTTTTCATGCAAAAAATATAAAAAAAGAAGGAAACTCAGATTCTATTCATTCTGGGAATTGTTTAAGGCACAACTCAAAGAAATAACATTAAATTTTGAATATTGCTCTAGCATCTTGATTTGAAGGATAAATATTTAAAGTCCCAACTAAAAAAAAGACAAAAATACTTGTTTTAAATTTTGAATCTCAACCTTTATTTGAATTAAAAAATTATTTCTGAGCACTACCTTATGCGCAGAGCCAAAGTACTGACCAGAAGAAAAGCCATCATTCAGCAACACCTGACAACAAAAGGGTTATTTTGGTTCTTCGCATCGAATAGAAGATTGATTGTTACTTTTATAACACTTTTACAACGAATGTGTAGAATGTATTTAGCAGTGTTACGTCACGAATAACAGATTCTTGACCGCAGCCCGGTATACTAAGCATGATGAACCACTATACTTTATAGCTTCATAGTTAAAAGAATAAACAAAAAGAAAGACATTCTTTCTAAACTCCGTATGTTATTTAGGTTTCATCTCAATCAATGTATATTCTTATTTTTAAATTCTTCTGTATCCGTATCTCGTATTTGAGAACACTGCTCCTGTGAAATTACCTGTCTAATAACTGAGAAAAATATCTCTGTACAGTCTCAACATCTACTGGTGTAAATTTCACACAGAAAGCATTATTAGTTTTTCCTTTATATTGTGAACTGGCAATACATTACGACGTAAAAGATACCAGTCTTTCATTCGAAAGTCTTGCAAAGATTTACAGGTGATTTAATGTATGATTAAAAATAGTTTTCAAACTTTACCAATTTTGATTATATTTCAGGTTTAATAGTAAAAAAGTACTTCCTTACTTCTATAAAGTTGTTAAAAATACCTTTCATACATTAAAGGAGTTTTAACCAAACCGTGTATACCATAATCTCTCGACAAGGAACTAAGCCTAATAAGTCGCATTCTTCAAGTTATCGCATTAGGTTAATCAGTTCAACCCTTTTATTAAAAATCAATCACGAAATATAAGATCTCTACACTGTCTCTACAATTAGTTAAAGTAGCTATTTCACACAAACCTGTTAGTAAAGTAGATAAGTCCTCTGTCAGTCATGTTTCACAAATTAGAGAAATAAATCATGTTAGTTGATGAAGCCGTAGAATCAGAATCAGACATTGGTAGGCGAGCAGATCGTAAAAAACCGGTTGACAGGTTCATTGATAGTGGTTGACAAATTAACGTCTGTTATTTGAAGTGGTATTTAGAGTTAAAACTGTTGCATCCTTTTTTTGTGATTGTTATTTTCAAGTCCTTAAATGTTTTAAGAAGGAGCTATTTCGAACGATATCAAAATTCTTTAAACAATTATATCATCTTTACTGAACGCATATAATAAAAAACAAACTTCCCCAGAAAAACTAATTTTAGTTTTTTTAATTGTCGTATTAATAAACACCTTGTTTTCTGAAATATAGAATTAAGTCGTTTTTTTTAAATAAAACCTCATCGATTGATTATCACTAAACTGAAAAGAGAGAGAGGAATAAAACTATTAAAAATGTGACATTATGTTATTGTTATCGAGAAATTTAATTATAACCAGTTTGAAGTATCAACGTATATATTGCTTTAATTTTCAACAAAATAAAACACTTGGGTGAGTTTGATTGTTTGTTTTGAATTTCGCGCAAAGCTACTCAAGGGCTATCTGCGCTAGCCGTCCCTAATTTAGCAGTGTAAGACTAGATGGAAGGCGGCTAGTCATCACTACCCATCGCCAACTTTTGAGCTACTCTTTTACCAACGAATAGTGGGATTGACTGCCATATTATAACGCTCCCACGGCTGATAGGGCGAGTATGTTTAGTGCGACGGAGTGCTGGGGTGAGAACTAGTTTTTCCACAATTGATACCAATAAGAAAGCAGTTAAAAAATGAGAAATTCGATTTTTTTTTCAACCCAATGATCATAAATATTCACATTGCGAAAGAAAGTTTTGAATCATAAACAAATACTATGATACTATTCTCTTAGGTGTTTTGGGTTATCGATAACAAGTTGAAAACAAACACAAACAAACAATTGATATAAATAAATAAGACGAAATTTGATTAAATTAGAATTATCATATTCAATTCTGTTTCATATAAAATATTTCTTTATACGTTTATTTATTATTGTAGTCTTCCATAAAAAATAAATTTAGTAATATGTTTTACTGTACATATAGATATTTATTGCAATAAATTAATTGCTGCGTTTTTAATATTTCTGGCTTGAAATATTTAATATTTGAATAGTGATACGCAAATTCTTCCATATATCATTGGTTAGTGTATGTATTGTTGCCCAGCAGGCCTACTGTTATATAAGATTTCAACGGAAGTAATCTAAGAAACTGTGTACAAATGATTAATTGACGTGGATTATCACAGTAAAGATAATGATTCCGTACGAAGTCAAACTTTTTCATTAATGTTAACGTTGACGAATGCTACTCTTAAACCAAACTTTATCTGATGTCCACAGAATATGTAGTATTGACCGCTTGACGATGGTTGCGTTTCTACGTGTAAAACTAAAATCCCTCGATAATGAAACACGATGAATGTATTTCGTTTCATGATAACAACATTGATGCATTTGCATCATTTATTAGAGTTAATTTCTTTTATGTTTACAGCGCTTTATTATTTTAAAGTATCCTTGGCTGTAGATTTCCAGCTATTTCATTGGAGTAAATGATTTTGTATGAATTGAAAAATAAGGTGTAAACGAGATCATAAAACTATATGTAAACGATTGAGAATATGCAGTTGTCTCTGAACAAGATATTTACTAAATATAACTTATTCAGGTTCTCAACAAAATATTAAATAAAGCATTTGTTGGCTTGTTTCGTTATTGATATTAATTCAAATATCTCTTTGTATTTCCTTCTAACTGTTCATGATTGCGCAGTAATTTAACTATGTTAACCAAGACTACACTTTAGTACTAAATTGTTATGTGAAAGTTCAACTTAGTTATAATCTTAACAATGTCTACTGACAACAATATTCAATTTTGACTCACTTTAGATTTGTTTATAATCTACTGATCACAAAAGTTTAGTTTTGGACAATATCGCAAAACTACACAATAGCTATTTACGATAGTACATCGTATTTATGAACTGATAGCCTAGAGGGAAGGCATCATTCATCTCCAACTCTTGGGCTTCTATAATCGAATACATATGAACGTCACTCCTGGAAAGCACTTACGGCCAAAAAGAGTGTAGAAGGATATTTCGCGGCAATGAGACGTGAGCCATGAACCTTCACACCTATAATAAGACACGGTAACCGTTCGGCTTGGGCTGGACCAATCGTGAACTAATACACTTGCTTAAACTTACATATCTGTATAATCTAAGGATCAGTAAAGAATATCCTTTGACTCAACTGAGATTTCTACAGTGTTTATTGGTTAAACGAGATACCTTTAAACCAACTTCGATATCCACATAGCCCAATAATAAGAGATAAATATTTTTATCTCAACTTAGATTTTCCGCAGTCTGTTGGTAATCAGGACATTTGTCTTGACTAAATAAACTTTCTTATAGAGGATCCAAAGTACTAGCAACCACTCTGATAAGTTCATGAATTTTTAATTACAGCATAAATCATTCAGTATTTCGTTCGTCTTTTTATGTCTTTTTTTCACTTTAACGTCCATAATTAAGTGAAGTTTTCATGCACAACTCCTGTTTTTAGTGTTTATGTTCCGATCGGCCACGTTTTTCACACACATGACCTATCTATTGGATAAGATACGTTGTGATGTTGACGCATTCTTTGATAAATCAGGTATAGATGTTATGATCCTTCCTTCTTTTTCACTTTTATACCATATATTTATACACATAAAGTTAGACATAATTTTATGGACATAGATGAGAAGTAAAAGTAAAGGTTAACAAATAACAAACACAAGAGAACAAATTTTAAAGTGGGTTATTATGTTGTGTACTCTGTTTTTTGTGAGGTACCGACAGAAGTAAAACCCTAATTACGTTGGTGTACAACATCCATTGAGTTTAACCTCAACTTTTCCGGTTTTACGTACTTGTAAGGTTCACAACCTCTTAGGTACTGTAAAACGTTTAACAATGTACAGTTCTTAATATCTGTTGTTAATATATTGGTATACGAAGTGATTTTCAATGGTTTTGATGAGAGAACTTTCATTACATATTTTAAAAATTATTTTCAACAAATATAGAAACTTTTGTACGAAGTGATTTAAACAAAATCATAACGCACACGCACAATAAAAATAATTTCTAAAATTTGTTCTGAAGGAAGTAATTGGAATTACTTTTCATTACATTGGAATTACATTTCATGTCTTATGTAGGTAGAATGATACAGTTGTATCACCTTTCCTATATAAGAAATGTTACTATATGGATTGCCCTCAGTAGCACAGCGACATGCCTGCGGACTTTTAATGTCAGAAATCGGATCTCGATATCCGTAATTGGCAAAGGACAGATAGCTCAATGTGTTGCTTTGTGCGTAATTACAAACATACTATATAGATTTCTTTGGAACCATCAAAGGTCCACACAGTGAAACGAAACAGTATATATATATATACTAAAATGTTGTGATTTTACTATAATAAGCTGAAACAAATAACTTAGTTTGGGCTTACCATAGTAATATCTTGATATATATATATATACGGATCTTATTGAAGATTAGAAAACTAATTTCAAGGAGAAATTTCATTATAACTGTTTTTATATTATTTATTTATTTTCGTAAGCAACCACTTTCCCACATTTGGCCGTAGGCAGCAGAAGATGGTAGAGGTACTTCTTTGTTTGTTTTTTTCTTGTCTTCTAACCATGTAAGTACCACGAAGTTGAAGTTAAACTGAAAAGACGATGTACCCAAAACGCAGTTTGGGTCTCACCTTCCAAAACACATTACATAATCGACCACCTAAGGATTTTTGTTTCGATGCTGGGTGTTTTTGTTTATGACTATTAGTTTCTTTTTCTCCATAAAATTAAATTTAATTACATATCGTTTGAAATTTGTATATGCTGTGTAACTTAACGCTACCCTTTATATAAAATGTGTTCTCTTTAATGAAGAAAAATTTGTAGCTTTTACAAATACACAGCAATACGTCTGCGGACTTTCAATACTAGAAAACAGGTTTTCAGATAGCCTATTATGTAACTTTGTGTTTACCTTCAAACAAACAAATATATATATTCGTATATATAGAATGCTCAATAGAAATGCAAACAAAAATATTTTAAACTGTGAATCTCGTCTTTATATAACTACAACTAAATATATAACAGACATTTACTCTGATGATGTTTCTAAAATAGATAACTTGAAGTAAATATATATATAGCTGTGTGCTTGTATTTTCGTTTCAGACAATGAGTTTAGACAACTCAATAATAAGATGTTGAATGGTAGATAAATTGAATGACAAATATGTTAAACATTGCATGAACTTGGTTTTCTTTTTTATCACAAGAAAATTTTTATGCGAGTCTTTAATAACTGAGAATTTTGTCTGCATCATCAAACATAATAGTTTGAAATGTTTCAAAGTTTTCACTTATAAAAACAATTCACGACCCTATTTGCAAATGAGAAAACAAGTTTTTACAGTAAAATTACTGATGAGGTTAAAAGTAAAATGGCAGATTTTGGTACACTAATTAATTATACAGATAGAAAATAATTAGTTTCATTGAACTGAATTAATTTATAGTATTTGGCAACATTATTTTAACACCTGAGACATGAGCCAGCACAGCATTTTTTTAGTACTGAGCCTAGTAAGGTCAACAGAGGGCGGTATCATTTCGAAAACCGATTATTTAGTGTTATCTTTATCTCGGTTAATGAAGATAGGCGTAACTTCTTATACGAAAAATAAACAGCAACTAAACATTAATGATAATATGACATGATAAATCTATTATACCATGGTGGTACCATACTGGGCATTATTATACCATCCACATTATATGCACTCTTTACTGCAGAAATGATATTTTTAATTTGAGAATCGTTAGGAAAATCATGTTGTAATGTACGGCGAATCACTTCAATTTTAACACTGCATCTTTGGTCTTCATTGTGTTGTTAGGTTAACAATATATTAAAACTAATATTTTCTTTAATATTATTCCAATTCCCTTTTTGAATATAACGATACTATTTTCTCCGTTTTTGTTCTATGTTTTGATGTCAATGCAGTAATCTCTGACTCAGCTGGTATGTTAAATCGATATTGTTATCTTTGAACAAGTTCTTCTCTCATCTGACCTGGACCCACCGTTTAACACAATCGATACACTTAAACCATCAAATTCGAAACACATCTCGAATATTTCAAGCATGTTTCATCGTTTTACTTCACACATAAAGCCATGTCGGCTTTCATGATCTCTGCTCAGGTCATAGATATGATCTAGTGGCCTAGACTTCGAAAATTGTGCCGAACGTTTGCTTTTTATCTAACAATAAACAGGCCCGACATGGCCAGGTGGTTAAGGCACTCGATTCGTAATCCGAGGATCACGAGTTCGAATCTCTATTGCACCAAAAATACTCGCTCTTTCAGCCGTGGGGGTTTTAATGTGACGGTCAATTCCACTATTCGTTGGTAAAAGAACAGCCTAAGAGTTAACAGTGGGTGGTGATGACTAGCTGCCTTCCCTCTAGTCTTACACTGCTAAATTAGGGACAGCTAGCGCAAATAGCCCTTGTGTAGCTTTGTGCGAAATTTAAAACAAACCAAACTAATCAAAAACAATTTAAACCAATATTGAATGACTTTTTTGCTTAACTCCACATCAAAATACTGGGTGGTTGGCTCGTGTGGCAGGTGATAAAATTTTACATTTCTTAAGATGCGAAGCACATCTTGGAGCGTTAAGCTCGTTTTAAACCCAAAACACAGCATGCATCTCCAGAATAATTTTTATTTCTGCTCAGTGTTTCATTCAGTAATCTCGATCAAACTCAAGATACCCGTATTAATCGAGTGAATGAAGCACATGTTTATCTAACAATGCTCTTATGATCAGTTACCACATGGATTAACATCTTACAACAATGGCAAACGCATCTGGTAACAGAGCATATGATTATTGCAGAACTCGCATTCTCTAATTATTTACATTCAAGTGCATTTCAGTTACATTTGCACTACTAACAATTTGCATAGCCCTCATTGGCACAGCGGTATTTCTAAAACGCTAAAAACCAGGTTTCGGTACCTGTGGTGGGCAGAGCACAGATAGCTCTTTGTGGAGCTTTGTGCGTAATTATAAACAAGAGCACGTACTGCCTGCTTCGAAAAAGGCACTCATAGTTGCGCAGCGCAATGGCTATGGAATATCAACGTTAGGAACCAAGTTTCGATACCAGTGGTGGGCAGAGCACATATAGCCCATTGTATAGCTTTATGTTTAACTTCAAAACAAACAAACAAATTTACAAAAGCAAGTAAATGCAACATTGAGCAAAAATACCAGAATAATAAAACTTCAGCACAGATGATGTATTTTTGTTTTGATATAAAAGCTCAAGTGCTAAACCGAGAAACTGTCTAAATACAGGAAGAGTAAATGGTTTAGCTAATTTGTTGAGCTCGTATTTTGTGTTTAAGAAAGGTCATAGTTTTGACGTTTAATTTTTATGTTTGCGTAATTTAGATGTTTTGTTTACGGTGGAAAACGAATAATATTAATAATATAGTTGCTTTATTCTAACTCTTCTCGATATGAACAACAACAAAAAATCGTCTTCAAAAGTTCACGCCTTTAATAATGTTTTAAGCTCTTTACTGAACAATCATTAATGTAAACTTTCTTGACTGCATAAAAATGTATCTTACAAAAGCCATGTCGTTGTGAAACTATATCAATCATGAGTGTGTTAGCTCGTATATTTATGTATAACGTACACCCTCTACCTCATGAGTGCCATGTCACTGTGAAACAACGTCAACGCTGAGAGTATGAGTTAGTATGCTTGTGTATAACGTCTACTCTGTGTTTTTCTAGCTTACTTAAACCTAACAAACAAATTATTAGACAGCAAAATGTGATTGGACTAGCCATGAAAGAAAACAAACAAACAACAACGCAAAATGTTCAAAGAACAAAAGCGCTTTATTGGTAATAAAGTTGGAATGGCTCGTGATTCTAACGTTTTCACAAAATCGAATATCCGTGCAACTGGTTACACGAAGAAAAGACAGTTTCTCGAAAGTATTTCTGACCAAACAACTCCACTTTATAAAGGGAGTCAATACGTGGTATCTTTAGTTTATAGTTTTAATAATCTCGGATTAACAAATATTATTCAACTTTTATAATTACATTAACTTAAACGTAATATCTTATATACAATTACTTAAATATATATATTTATATACAATTTGATTAGTGTCATAAGTATGCAACACTGTGTAAAAAATGCTCATGCTAAGTTTGAAATAATAATGCCACAACATATAATTCCTTGAAGTTCAACGTATAAAATTTGGAACATGTATATAGCTGTGAAATCGGATGTACATAGATGGTTGACAAACAATAAATTTCTAGCGCCAAATGGCAGCCTACGCCAAATATTTTAGACAATGTTGTTTTTAGTACACAGCAACACAATGGGCTATCTGCGCTTTGTCCAACACAGGGAATCTATCAAACTTTAAACTTATTGTTGGCCCACAAGGAAGAAACAACTTTTTTGTTGTTCACCACAAAGCCACAAAGTCGATTCTCTACAATTTTTCCACTGTGAGTGGCGAAATCCAATGTTTAATGCTATAAGCCATAAGATATACCCCTGACCCACTGAGGGGATAAACAGGAAACGTTAATTTTGTTTTTGAATATCATACGAAGCTGTCCCAGATTTTGAGTGACAGACAAGAGGGAAATTAGTTAGTCGACACTGTCCATCATCAACATTTTATCAGCTAATATGAGGTTGAAAGTCACATTATTCGTTTCCAAAGCTGAAAAACGAATAAGTTTGGTGAGAGGACTCGATCTATCGACCAGCAATTAGGTTGTGAGTCGAACGCCCAACCATAGTACCATGCCTGGTCAATTTCAGCTGCCCAACATCACTTAAATCATTTGTAACCTGAAACAGACTGGACTTAATAAAACAATATTTTTTATTAGTGTATTTTAACTTTAGAATGTTCAGGACAAGTACAAGAATTCGGAAAATTCTTTTTAATCTTTCACGGGAAATAAAAACATTAAACAAAATTTCTTAAGCGGTAGAATAATATGGTTGACAATGATAATTTCTGCTTCTTTTGTTTTTCAGATTCACTGAGTCATTTCGTTTAGTGATAGCTCTAGCTTCACAACCAATCAAGTAATTAATCCAACAAATAGACTTCTAGGCCAACAAACAGTATCTTGTAACAATGTAGTTTCCAAGCGTCCCATGAGTGTCCACTGTGTAACAAACGCAATTAGTTTTCTGTATTCTGTCTTGTTTTTTGTAGTTGAGTACCATCTGTAAAGTCTGTTGCAGCGGGTGAAGTCTGTGGATCAAGTAACTTTGAAAGTTAGGATATATAAACCGTACTTCACATCAAGAATGTTCGGTACAGTTTTGTTTGAAGTCGGTCAACTATGGAATTTTGATGCTTGGTCGTGAATTTTGTATAATGGCGAGAACTGTTTCATTTGGTTTCAAGTGATGGCCTAAAAGAGGTGTCCAAGGTCGTGATTGTTTTTAAAACCCATTTATCTTAGCTATTTAAACAATGGTTTTTAAAACTCCTAATGAGCATTGATTTCTTCCTTTGAAAAATTATCATTTGTTACATAGATTGAATTATTTCACGTTTCACTTGACTTTAACAAATAAAATTGTGTCAATTTTTTATTAATATAAATTAGAAATAACATTTTAAAATATCAGCTTATTCTACGTAGAATATCACATACAAAAATACCATACATAATACAAAGCAACTGTATTTGAAATCCTAGCAAGATAAGGAAAGGCATATTTTCTCCCTTATCGCGGCAAATAGCTTTTTTTTTTTTTGCTTATTTTTATTCTACGAATACAACCATGAGCTCGTATTCTTTACGAAGATCGAAGAGCTTGATCAAAGAAAAGATAATTATAAGGCCAGAGTTAAAGTTTATACTAAAGTGCTTTACTGTTGTCAAACTTCTTGTTTTGATACATTTTGTATAAGATGAATATCCTTTGTAAATTTTCAGGTTACAAACTGCTGTAATAATACTGCGCTAGCTCGAGTTAAAATTCTTGGACTTTCACCATAAAGTTCCGTATTAGCTACATTAAGTGTTTAGTTTTATTTGTATTTATGCCTTGTTATTGTGCTCAATGTTTCCTTTAAACAACAGTTTTACATTTAAATGTAAAGTGGCTCAGCACAAATATCATTAATTTTGACAACATTTCATTTTAATCTAAGTGTAAACATTTATTGGTCTTAGCATGTGTGCGTATATCTTATAACATTGGTTATATATAGGGATAATAACATTGCAAGTGGTTTAAATAATACAATCAAACATATGGTAGATTCTGTGTTTCTACAAAATATACAAAATACAAATGTAGCTGGTGAGTTATTAATATTGTTTCTTTAAAACTATTTGTGCTATTTGTTTGTAATTGAACACAAAACTGGGTTATCTGTGCTCTGCCCACCATACATATGATACATGAAATCGGTTTCTAACGTTGCAAGTCCGCAGACATGCCGCTGTGTCACTAAGAAGCGTGTATTTGCGTTACTAAGGGTATCGCGAAATCAAGTTTAAGAACATTTCTGGAAAGTAATTTGAAGTGTGAATGATTCACGGAAATTAATATTTGAATTTATGGCAAAACTACTTAGGCCATCTTCTAGCAAGATAGTTGTCATTTCTAGCGCAAAGTTACACAACAAACTAATGGTGCATCGCTGAGAATCGACTAGTGGATTTTAGCAAAGTGAGCTTAGCGCTGACTCACCAGGAGACAATTTATGGCATCACAGATTTGAGCTCACTAAGTCAGCTCTAAAATTCAACGCCTTTCCACAACGTACCAATCCGCGTCCCTAACATTTTAAGCAAAAGGTCATGCGCTCAATACACCTAGGTAATAATGAAATACAAGTAATTTTTCAGTATCTTCATTTTTTTTTGCTTCTATTCTAATTTTTTTCTCTTTGACAGATTTTAATTAGTTCTTCAATAAAATGTATCTCTTAACACTGCAGTAAGAACAGATAAACATAAAGTGAAAGCGTGTGTATTCTTATAGTATAGCCACATCGGGCTATCTGCTGAGCTCACCGAGTGGAATCGAACCCCTGATTTTAGCGTTGTAAATCCGTAGACTTACCGCTGCACTAGCCGTGGACTAAAGTGAAAGCACTTTTAATTATCCGTATTCAAGTAGATACAGTTTACACTATATAGACTATAGGATCAAATACTCATTCGTGTATATTGTGCGCGACTATCCATCTTGTTTGCGTCTGTTTCTTAGGAGGTGACATAGCTTACAATTTAAGGCATTCGACTCAAAATTTGCAGACTGCGGGATTAACATCCGTCACCGAATATGCTTGCCATTTCAACATTGGAAGCGTAAGAGTGTGACGATCAATTTCATTATTCGTTGGTAAAATTAACAGTGGGTGGTGTCGACTAGCTGCCTTCTCTATAATCTATCGTGGCTCGTTGGGACAACGGTAAGTCTACGGATTTACAACGCTAAAATCAGGCGTTCGTTTCTCCTCGATGGCTACAACAGATATCCCGATGTGGCTTTGTTATAAGAAAAACACACTCTAATATATCACTTCAAAATTAGGAACTACTTAAGCATCGAGAAACGTGTGAAATTCAATAAAGAAACAAAACGTCAGTTCTTATCCCCACTTTCCTGAGATATGACGGTTACCAACTTTAAACATTTTTGTTCTCAAGAAAAGAGGAAACTGGAGTAATGTTCACCTAGTTTCAATGAAATTTTCTTGAGGCACGATCTTTCATGATTATAGTTCTTTGTTTTATCCACCTATTCCACTAACATTGGAACAAATTTTAATCATTAAAAAAACCGAAAAACCTTTGACTTTTATGGCACGTATTTGTTTTATCGTAGTACGGATTTATGGTGATTTTAAACTTTTTCTAAAGTTTTGAATTGTATAAGCAAAAACTCGATTATATTGAGAAATAATAATACCCAGCATCCAAGATGACAGTAAGAAAAAATGCCTTTAATTCCATCTTAATATCTTTCCACAAATCAACGTTTTCTTTCTTAAACAAAAACTGACATGTGGTGTTTTATCGTAACTGGGGAAGAATGTAATATTTCCTAAACAGGAACTGTCACACTTTTTTTTTTTTATTTAACTGAAAGGAAATATCAGCGAATGTTTCAGTAAAAACCTCGTGTCTTCCAAACGTGAAGAGATGCAGCAGATAAGGCCTTCAGACGGAGACAATCTGATGTACTGATAGGGTTTGTCAGGTACCTCGTGCAAGCGTCCCGAAGGCTTAATATATACAATAAGTTATATATTTTACGTTTTTGTCAGATGCTTCGGTTTCTGTGCAGCAAAAAAATAAATTTGATTTAAGCTTAACGTAAACCTAAATGAAGTAATAGTGTAATTTTTTTTCAGAAACTAATTTTAATTAGGATTTAACAAAACGTAATAGTTAACAGCAAGTTTAGTTCTGAATCATATACGATGACCACATTTAACAACAAATAATTCTGTATTAAAATAACCTCCATTTCACGACTGCAAATAGTGTAGCATAGTTCTACCAATATGGATTGATAGAGCGCTTATTTCGCGATAGCCAATTAATAATTCTAAAGTAACATAAATGAAAATACTGACGTATTATCAGAATTGTTAGAACCTATACCACACTACATCCGTAGATGTTAATTATCCACTTTCAAGAACAAGGAATCAACGCTTTGGAAGCTTTTCGAAAAGATTTCTTTGTTAAACCGACAGATGGCATTTTCTATCCGTAAGTAACGACTAATCAGGAGTTGTATATTTTTTAACTTAATTCTATTTCAGTAAAGTATAAGCCACGACGTAAATACAACTCCAAATAGTTCTCAAATTTTCTGGGAATTTAAATGATTTCCATACTGATAAGGAAGCGAACATTCTTGTTTTCTAATTGCTCAAGGCACATATATGTTTATACATATATATATATAGTTGTTGATTTTACAAATAATGCAGTGTAATAAATTCTACACTTTAAAGTTATATTAGGAAAAATGCACAAAATAACTTATGACTTATTCCTCTCATTTTCTAGCCCCTAGTGGCGCAGCGGTATGTCTGCGGACTTACACTGCTAGAAACTAGGTTTCGATACTCGTGTTGGACGCAGCACAGATAGCCTATGGTATAGCTTTGTACTTAACTACAAACAAACAAATCTGTAATATCTAAATTTGTAAATTCTACATGTATAAGGCGCTAGGAATTTACAACGCTAAAATCAGGAGTTAGATTCCAGTCGGTAAACTCATATAGCCGATATAAGGAAAACACACACACATTTATTTTCTATATAACTTTCAAAAATACATATTTTACTATTTTAATAATTTCTTTAGATATCAAGATTTGTTTGTAAATATGTAAATATATTGTAATATTAGAAAAGTAATGGCATAACAGGCATAACGGAATAGCAGCTTACTGTAAGCCAGCTTTATAATTCAACCGTATACTGGACCACTGTTTCCTTACTGTAAGCCAGCTTTATAATTCAACCGTATACTAGACCGTTGTTTCCTTACTGTAAGCCAGCTTTATAATTCAACCGTATACTGGACCACTGTTTCCTTACTGTAAGCCAGCTTTATAATTCAACCGTATACTGGACCACTGTTTCCTTACTGTAAGCCAGCTTTATAATTCAACCGTATACTAGACCGTTGTTTCCTTACTGTAAGCCAGCTTTATAATTCAACCGTATACTAGACCGCTGTTTCCTTACTGTAAGCCAGCATTATAATTCAACCGTATACTAGACCGCTGTTTCCTTACTGTAAGCCAGCTTTATAATTCAACCGTATACTAGACCGTTGTTTCCTTACTGTAAGCCAGCTTTATAATTCAACCGTATACTAGACCGCTGTTTCCTTACTGTAAGCCAGCATTATAATTCAACCGTATACTGGACCACTGTTTCCTTACTGTAAGCCAGCTTTATAATTCAACCGTATACTGGACCACTGTTTCCTTACTGTAAGCCAGCTTTATAATTCAACCGTATACTAGACCGTTGTTTCCTTACTGTAAGCCAGCTTTATAATTCAACCGTATACTAGACCGCTGTTTCCTTACTGTAAGCGAGCATTATAATTCAACCGTATACTAGACCGCTGTTTCCTTACTGTAAGCCAGCTTTATAATTCAACCGTATACTAGACCGTTGTTTCCTTACTGTAAGCCAGCTTTATAATTCAACCGTATACTAGACCGCTGTTTCCTTACTGTAAGCGAGCATTATAATTCAACCGTATACTAGACCGCTGTTTCCTTACTGTAAGCCAGCTTTATAATTCAACCGTATACTAGACCGCTGTTTCCTTACTGTAAGCCAGCTTTATAATTCAACCGTATACTAGACCGCTGTTTCCTTACTGTAAGCCAGCTTTATAACTCAACCGTATACTAGACCGCTGTTTCCTTACTGTAAGCCAGCTTTATAATTCAACCGTATACTAGACCACTGTTTCCTTACTGTGAGCCAGCATTATAATTCAACCGTATACTAGACCACTGTTTCCTTACTGTAAGCTAGCATTATAATTCAACCGTATACTAGACCACTGTTTCTTTTTGAATTTCCTGCAAAGCTACACGAGAACTATCTGCTCTAGCCGTACCTAATTTAGAGGTGTAAGATTAGAGGGAAAGCAGATAGTCATCACCACCCACCGCTACCTCTTGGGCTACTGTTTTACCAACGAATAGTGACATTGACCGTCATATTATAGTGCCCCACGGTTGAAAGGGCAAGCATATTTGGTGTGATGGAGGTTCGAACCCGCAAACTCCAGATTACGGGTCGAGCGCCTTAACCACCTGTCCATATCGTGCCCTAGCGGTCACTTATGGATATATTACCAGCAATTTAGAAATACTTATTAGGCTTTTTTTGTTAGTGTTCAGTTTCACCTATGCTCTACAAAATTGACTCATTTCACGAAGCCTATTTAGCGATAAGTCTGAAGGGTTATAACAGCAAAAGCCGGTATTTCATATCTGTGGTTTCCACAGTGCAACAAACAAGCATATCACGAAAACATGAAAATGCTTAATTAAAAACTTCTTCGTTTTGAAGGCCCCACAAAGTAAATAACATATGAATATTTTTACTTGTTTCTTTGTTTGTTGTTAAGCATAAAGATACACAATGGTCTTGTTTGCTACGCCCACCACGGATATCGAAAACCGGTTTCTAGTGTGGTGAGTCCATAGACATACAGCTGTGCCAATGGGGAACATATGGGTATTTCTTTGACACCACATACGTTGACGTAACTTATTCAAAGAAATATAATTCTACTGCATTTCAAGCAGCTCACTGTCAGTGCAACGTTTATTTCATCAAATATTCGGCATTAAAGAAGCATTAACGCTCTTACTTTTTAATACTAGCCACATGAGTTTAATCATATAATTGGCCAAGTAATACAGTAAGTAACCTTAATAAAGTGAATCTTGTCAACGTGCTTTAGAAAATATTTTAAGGAGAAAAATAAAACACTATTGTTTTTAAGTAAATACAATGTAATATATTAAATATGATCGTACACATTGTATTAAAACGACTTTGAAGATTCATCACATTCTGTTATATTCTATCTGACACTGTAGTGTAGATTTAATTGCGAAAAACTCCGTCGTAATGTTTCTATGTACAATGCTCACCACTCCTCCCTTCATGCTTTCCATAATCCGTCTAGTGTACGAAAAAAAAAGCAGTTTCTCAATAGCGATTTCAATAGTCAGATTGCACACACGTCCATAGACGCTTTGTGAGGTATCGTAATTAGTGTGCCTTCGTATCGACTAGCACGAATACACGTCTCGTTTTCCAGCTGCTAGAGATATGCGACGGTTGAAGAAAGGTGTAAGTGAAACGCTTATTTGGTGGACCCATACCCTTATTGACCTCGTTTCAAGAATTGAATCGTTTTTCACCATGTTGCGAACTGTTGTGTGGCACAAGTGGATGGCTTTTGCCATTTATCTTTGTGTAAGGAATTCTCACATATTATAATACGCTACAACAGTTGAGGTACGACTTTTTACAAACCTCTTTCTATGTGATCAATATATTTTCCAATACCTTTTAATACAAAAGTACTGGATATCCCAAACCTCGATTTGTATATATCTTTATGATTTGAATTAGAGTATTTTACTTTGTGAAATACAATTGCCTGCCTTTACCAAAAACTATTAATTTTCAGTGACATCACACTACCTACGTAACACCAAGTAGTATTACAATGTAGTTCTGATGATATATTTTGTTCCGCCCGAAATGGTCAGGTGGTTAAGACACTCGACTCGTAATCAGAGGGTCCCCATCCCCCCCCAAACATGCTCGACCTTTCAGCCGTGAGGGCGTTATAATGTTTCAGTTAATTCCACTATTTGTTGGTAAAAGAGTAGCCCAACAGTTGGCGGTGGGTAGTGATGACTACATACCTTCCCTCTAGTCTTACATTGCTAAATTAGGTACTAAAGAACAAAACATAAATACTAGTTTCATCAACACTAATTATTCTTCTGTTAAATAGTAACACATAATGCTTTATAAAACTAAGATCTGAGTGACATCTTATGTTTAAACGAGTTTATAAAATGAATGCAAACATAACTTTCTTTGTTCCATTTCTTTATACATCAAAATCTTTTTATTTTGCTACTAAGTAGATAAAAACTTTAGAGCACGTTTTTATCTCCTCTGAACAATTACTGCGAAAGCTATGAAATTCGATTGTCTATCTACGATACAAAGATTGAAAAGACAGTCTTTCGGGCGTCTGGTTTTAACAACGACTGACTTATCTTTGTCCTTAACCAAAAATTCACCAGACATGTGGTGAATTTAAAGTAGTGGAGGCTCGGTTTATCAGTTTCGTTCTTTAGTGTTTCTTTTGTAACTACAACTAAAGTATTTTTCGCGTCGTTCAAACGGATACAAAAAGTACGGAGATAACTTTTTAAACTATAAGTAATTCGTCTATAAGTCAATAAACACGCATTGAAAATCTCTCGTACATGTTATTTTGTTTTATATATAAACACAAAAACTTAACTTTGCTTATCTTACAATTCAATAATAAAGATTTCGGCACTGAACATTATATTGATATATTATTATGTACACAAATCTTATTCAGTACTAGAAGATTCGGTTTTGGATTCCGTTCTATGACTGAAAGTTTTCATCATGACTTCTTAATTTTTTAAAACTAACTAGTGATTCAGAATATTGTTGTTGTCCTTCTTTTGAATTAAGCACAAAACTACACATCAGGCTATCTGTGCTCTGCTCACAACGGGAATCAAAACCCGGTTTTTAGCGTTAGTCCGCAGACACACCGTGCCGCTGGGGAGCGATTGAGAATAACCTAGAAAGTTTGAATTATTATGCTACAATGAAAACCAAGACACGAAAGTTAGAAAACAAAGGTGAAAACAATAATTTTACTTTTATTGTCTGAAAGTGGGAAATACGTTTTTTAGCTTATGACATTTTTTCTTGATGTTTTCAAAACTAAAATTTCCTATCTCCTATATTCTCATAATTAATCAGTATGTCATAGGAATATTCAAAAATCAAGCTTCAAGTCACAGATAATTAAGATAAACTGAAATTCTTATTTTTCCATATAAAGTAAACAAAAGCATTGGATTTTTACTTATAAAAATTTCATTGTTTGCCACAGTACGAAATATCTAAATATCATGTTTGTGGAAAGAACAGAAATAGCAAATTCACATCTGCTTTATAGGTTTCAAGGCAACATTCTAATACCTTACTACATATTACATGCTACCCAGTTTAAATGAAAATATTATTTCTAATGGAAAAGGTTTGCTGTGATATATTTCATTTATCTTCTATATTTTTTTTCTGTTTTTAACTTTCGAATCCTGGCTACATTAACGTTGGAAACGTGCTTACCGTTAACACAACAATAAATGCGACGGTTATACTGATTTCTTTTTCATGATACTCAAACTAGTATTTCTTGGTAGGTTAAACATTTAACAACAACTTGTACACTGTTTTCAACTTAGAGTTTTGTAGACTTCATATATTCCCTTTTTTTTTTAGTGTATTCACATTAGCTGCATTCTTTGTTCTGATAAACGTGTAAAACAATATTTATGGTATATTTTTATTTGTTATACACAGAGCGGCTTTTTCTCGTTCTACATCTATCTTGCAATTAATTGGTCAAAATAAAAGTTAAGTTTACATATTGCACTTGTAACGTTGAATTAATTCGTAAACAGTTTCGACCACATACTTATAACATCCTATACTTATTGAAATTCACTGTAAAAACTGTTATTAAAAACAAAGCAGCAGTAATTTAGATTAAATATACAAAGGTAGAAAATAAATTAAAATTTAAACACAATAAAGACAAATAGAGGTTGCATAATATGTTATGTTTTGCACGCGTTTCACAGTTTGGTCTCTTCGGGCTTGAAAGTGATAAAAATCTTCAGATTGTCTATACACCTTTCAGTACAACCTTACAGTGAATGTACTAGCTATATAATCAATACTTCAAGTATACAGACCATTAAGTGTTCACTGGAGATACTAAATGTTTGTTGTCGGTTAGCATATTTACAGTGTGACTAGAAGTATAGAAGTGACTGAACTCACAGCTGACATTTTTAGTGGATTAAACTAAGCAACTAACTCAATATACTGTGATTCACAATCTAGTGCACATCACTCAGATACTCAGAGCAGGGGTTACCAGACTTTCTCAGCATAAAACCCCAAACACATTTCACATCCCGATCGAGGACCTTAACCAATGAATCTATAGATACTGAATATTTTAAACAGTCTTATGTTTTTGTTATGTGCTGTGTTTCCCCTGACAATTTGTTGTGGCACTCAGTTTAGGAATTCCTACTTTTGATAACATTATATTGCGAAGTAGGGGCATTTATAACTTTAAGAAAAGTTTGGTAATATTTCTTCCTTTCCGGGCGACATCTGGAACTGCAATGCAATGATGCGCCCTGTAGCTCGTCCTAAGGTTAGATTGGAGTATTGACTTTTTGAAATACTTTTTGTGTATGGTATGGCGGTTATCTTTCAGTAAGTTAAAGTCATCATACACCACCTTGAAGGCCTATTGAGCTGAATAATTTTTGGGTGTCGCTGACTAGGTGCTTAACACTTGTAGTTTGTTTAGTAGCAACACATCTTCCATTTGTACAGTCTTTAAGTATGCTTTCCACACGTTTTACATCAAGATAATGAGTAATGAAGAATAACAGTTTTTTTTTATAGTAAAAAATTAAAAACTCCAAGTTAACTCATCCTGTGATAGGTAAGAGTCTCAATCATCAATGAAAGATTAAAACATCACAACCAATAAATCCACGATCTTAATATTTATAGGAAAAAGTCGGGTAGATCTAGATTTAGTGGAGACGCTTCACCTTGTGTCATTCATGATAAATGTACTTACCACTATAACACCATAACAGTTTTTTTTATTTCAAATTACAGTTTGTTTTTGAATTTTGCGCGTAGCTACTCAAGGGCTATCTGCGCTAGCCGACCCTAATTTAGCAATGTAGGACTAAAAGGAAGGCAGCTAGTCATCACCACCCACCGCCAACTCTTGAGCTACTCTTTTACCAACGAATAGTAGGATTGACCGTCACATTATAACGCCCCCACGGCTGAAAGGGCGAGCATGTTTACTGCGACCGGGATGCGAACTCGTGTCCCTCGGATTACTAGTCGCACGCCTTAACCCACCTGTCCATGCCGGGCCTCAAATTATAGAAAATATGCCATTCATGTAGCGTCATGTGAAACAAAGTACCTAATGTTACGGGCCTCCGTACCTGGCGACCATTCCTCAAATACAGTTGACTTATGTACACATACGTCTTTCACCATTACGTATACATCAGTAAGCCTGGAATGGCCAGATGGTTAAGGTGTTCGACTCGCCTTCTGATAGAAGTTAAACATAATCTGAAATATCAAGGGAAACTATATCTGACTTCAAAAAATAACACCAAGTAACATTCACGTAGTTTACACACAAATTACTTCATAACATAATATACAATATAATAAATTATTTGTATAATCACTACTTTGTTTTAAAACTTGAGACAAATTATTAAGAATATCAGCATAATTTAAAAACAAATTAATAGGCAACTGAGCATAGTACTGAATTACAACACGTAATTTTAATTTTCTTTCAATTTGAATTAACATCTGATTATATTTCGCCTCTCCTGAATAAATTATACAACCTATGAACATTTTAGTTACCAAAAGTAGAAGAGATTAATTTACTCAAACAATAAAAACAGTGGATCTAGGTAATTGGTTTTTTCAGTTGATATTTTGATAAACACATGCTATGGAATATTCACGTTCGAGCCCAGACATGAAGTATTCTTTCTCTGCATTAAAGACACACATACCATTTCATGTTTTTTATCTCGATGCAGTTCAAGCCAGTTACTGCAGTTTCCACCAAATATATTCTATCTCGGTATTTTAATATAAAATTCATGATTTGCTTGATTAGATGACACACATATGTTTTGTAGGGGTGGCGTGGCCTAGTTGTAGGTGCTTTGTAAGTATAATCAAAAGGGTACAGTTAGATACTGGCTTAAGTATTGTGTTTTTGAGCAAGACAATTTATCTCAGTTTCTTTCTCTTTCCAACTGTATGATGGGCACCAATGGGTTGTTAGGGTTAACTCAAGATGGACCAGCATCCCATCGAGGTAAAATATGCTACCATTTTCATGAGTTTGTGCCACAGGAAATTTGTGTGAAGTACCAGTCTTATGTGCCTTTCGGGTGTGCCATAAGGGTTAACTTTTTCATTTGCATATATCACAATCATTTATTTAACCCAAACACATTATTTTAATGCGTGTCAGTCAAACATGTGAAAGCTCCAAACATTCTTGTATTTCTTCTTTCTTCATCAATCAACTTATAATTCGTAATACATGACGTCATTAGTTAATGGTTCTATGATTTCTATAACAACCAACTTAATATCACTAGCCAAATTTCAGAAATCTGCTGAGGTAAAACTAGCAGATGTCACCTGCTGAGTTAGGATTTCACAAACTAACACAATGTCACAGAACAAGTATTCACAGATGAAAGAAACAAGAAGAAATAGACTATTCTATTGTAAATATTCATCAAAGTCATATTTCAGAACTTATATTACAATTTCTTACTGCACTTTGTAAACACTAGTATATACCAATCAGACACTCAGGCATGATCTTCCAGAGTGGCACAATACAAAGTTTTGACAATTTACTTGCAAGATCAGATATTTGCTGAAGAAGTTTATGTAGCTATACTTCCACCAACCCTCATCACAAAACCTAACCTTTCAGTTTGTTTTTCAGAATATCTGATCATCGTTAAAAATTGAATTCAAGTGTAACTTTTCTAAGATTTTATTATCAATTATCGTTGGGTCGTTTAATGCAACGTTTGTCGCTTAGAAAGTGTTTTAATTGTCTGCTGTTTCAACTCTACTCACAGTAAGTTTCGCAACCCCCAAGGCAGCATGGACAAGAAGAACTTTTGTATGATTTTCCTCTACGACTTCACACTTGGACAAAAAGCTACTGAAACTAAACAAAACATCAGTTAAGAATTCGGTCATAGATCTGTTACTAAACGTACGGGTTTTGACATAAAGATGAAAGTCTTGTAGACCACGAATGTCGTGAAAAGAAGCCGTTCTTAGATGAAAACACATGAAGGGAAGCAGTGGAGACAGATCCTCGCACAACAGTACGTGAGCTTGTAGAAAAGCTAGGCACAAGCAAGTCAAGCATTGCCAATCACCTGAATGTAATTAAAAAGACGAAGAAGTTGGATAAGTGGGTTCCGCAAGAGCTGACTGAAGATCAACAAAATCAGAGTTATAAGACCTGTCAAAGATGATGCTTCAAAAAATTGAACGAATTGTGAATTGAAGTTCTGCTTCATCCATCTTATTCCCCATCCTTTTCCCCTACATATTTTCATTTTTTTCAAGCACTTTGACAACTTTTTGAACAATAAATGTTTTCAAAACCAGGCAGCTGCAGAAGAAGCTTTCAGGGGGTTTTGATTTCTACAGCAGGGGCATGAACAGTATCGTTACACGTTGGCAAAAGTGTGTTGAAGCAAAATGTGATTACTTTGATTAAAGCATATTTTACAACACTGGTTTATACTTTTCCAAACTTTGCAGTTCAAAAACGACATTTATTTCTGGACAACCTAATACTTACAGCCAGTTATTATGCATGCTACAGTTAAAGCAAGTACTACTTCCTTCATGCCTATGGTACTTTTATGTTAATACATTCTTTATCACAATGCCTTCAACTGCTGCTGCAATTAACTGGTGAAGAGACAAATAAATGTATCTTCAGTATGTTGGAAGTATTAACAATGCCATCTGATGTAACCATTTCAAATCAGTTTGCCATTAAACTGTCTCTGTGAGAGAAAAGATGACCCTCAGTTCCATGATTGTCTACTCAACTTGTTGATAGGCATCTCATCACAATCCTCCGGAGACATTGCAGGAAACACCATCGCATGTATTCTCCTTAATTCATCCATATTACTGTACTTGTGGAAACCCTACAATTCAACAAAGACTTTTTAATATTTTACCCTTGAGTGATTCGTGTTGCACTCTTGATTGTAGCTACTATTGCTAATGTGCAGAGAATTAAGTTTAATACTAAACCAGTCAATATGAAGGTTGTAGAACTTTGTATTTAAACTGTTTCAATTTCCAATATTTTATTCGGTAACGGTACTATTTTATTCTAGCGGAAGTAAGTTTAAAGAACAGGATACACCCACAGTATCAACAATATATAACATTCCTCCTTGAAATTATTAAATCACATTGTTTCGGCTACCTCAGGACTTAAAATGGTGGGTCACTTATAAGCTTATTAATCTATATCGCTAAAATTATGGGCTCGATTCCCTTCGGTAGGCAGAGCACAGACTGCTCATTGTGTGCATTTATGTGTCAAAGAAGTTAACAGTTTGGTTAAGCATAACAATAAAAATGTATTAAAAACATTTTTAGTGGGTCACATGAAATACTGCAGTTTTCAGGAATAAAACCTCTCTTATAAAAACAAAAATATCTTTTCTGTATAAATCTGGAGTCGATAATCAACTCGGCTTTTAAAACTATGACTTATGCCAAGTGGGTGAAATAAAGGTGAATATGTTAAAAGTTCATATTAGCAAGCATTGAAAAAAGATTGAAATGGTCTCTAACAAATCACCACAGGAGTTAATTTAGGATAAAAACTGTGCATATTTTAGCAAACTTTGCTTTTACAAGGGTTGACACAGGGCCTAAATATGTGTGTGTTTGTTTTCTTATAGCAAAGCCACATCGAGCTATCTGCTGAGTTCAGCGGGGATCTAAATATGTGTGTGTTTGTTTTCTTATAGCAAAGCCACATCGAGCTATCTGCTGAGTTCAGCGGGGATCTAAATATGTGTGTGTTTGTTTTCTTATAGCAAAGCCACATCGAGCTATCTGCTGAGTTCAGCGGGGATCTAAATATGTGTGTGTTTGTTTTCTTATAGCAAAGCCACATCGAGCTATCTGCTGAGTTCAGCGGGGATCTAAATATGTGTGTGTTTGTTTTGCAAAGCCACATCGAGCTATTGCTGAGTTCAGCACAAAGCTACTCGAGCGCTAGGCCATGCCGGGCCATCGAGCGGGGATCTAAATATGTGACGACTCTCTGAATCGTGATTTTAATTGACATCTCTCCAACCTGTTGTATATAAATAAAGGCTTGTCTTCTTAGTTTCTCCTGGTTCAACGCCATTTTAAGATAGTGGTAAAATAAAAATACCTTTGCCACGAATTGCTACTGACATATGACAGTCTGTGATCTGTCGAGGTTTGAGATATTATTTTATTTTTTGGGTATGTTGGACTATGTTTCACATTTCTATAAAATTACATGGTAACATACATTTAGTTGTATAATTGGTAACATACATTTAGTTGTATATATTGGTAACATACATTTAGTTGTATAGTTGGTAATATACATTTAGTTATCTAGTTGACAGGGATAAAATACTAAGGAAAGTGAAAAGAAGAAATCTGAATTAATTGTGTAAAATACAAATGTTTGTGATAGTCGTAACTTAATTTACTAAATTTCTTAAATAGTGAACGAGGTGATAGTTCTGAGACCTGCAAAGCCCTTTAAATGGCGGGGTATGGCCTAGTTTAGGGCGCTCGACTCGCAATATGAGGGTTGCGGGTTCGAATCTCCGTCACATCAACCATGCATTCCCCTTTAATTTGTAAGGGCGTTATAATGTGACGGTCAATCCCACTTTTCATTAGTAAAAGAGTAGCCCAAAGTTGAGCGGTGTGGAGTGCTGACTAGTTGCCTTCCCTCTAGTCTTACACTGCTAAATTAGGAATGGCTAGCGCAAATAGTCCTGGTATATCTTTGAGCGAAATTCCAAATAAAACCATTTAAAAATGATATACGGCGAAGGGTAAACACGTATATTTAAAGTATGACAGGGTTGGCAATCAGGAACTAAGTGCATAAAGGGTATAAACAAAAATTATACGCTTTTCCTTCATCTGACCGAAAAGCAACATGTAAATTATTTTCAATGAATAACATATTTCTTTATACCCTTCACCACCAGTAAGGTTCCAACATTACATTATAATGAGAACTTTCCAATTTTTCTCTATTACAGCACACAAGATAAAGTTCTAACCAAACACATTGGATGAAATATTTCTTTTTTTTTTGCAAAATACATGGACGCCCCCTCTCCAACACCATCAAAGTAACGAGTGGTATTAACTGCATAAAAACACAAATATTTTTTGTTTACGTTCTTTATGTGGCTCACACATTATTAGGAACTGTGTAGGAAAAAAACTCACGGACCCACAAGCAGTTTGGTGTATATCTAAATAAAAGAAAGTGTTTTTAAATCCGATGTGGTTAATTATGTACCACAGTGGTCATTATAAAGTTAAATAAATGCGCGTGAATACAATTAACAAAAGTTGGCATTGTTTAAAATTCAAATATCTGTAATAAGATACATCAATAGATAGCATTCTTTCTTTTTTCTATCCAGTATCTTAAGTTAGTTATATTCCAAAAAATGATTTCCTTATAAAAGATAGGAAAAAAAACGAAACGTTTGATGCTTTTTTTAATCTCTACTTTCTTCAAAGATTCCACATAGAGCATATAGACCTGTGTGTCAATAGCACAATATGAAATTAGTCTTTATGGCATTTCTATGAATATGTACGTTATAAAACATAGATTTCTAAAGTAACGCCTCTCAATAACTGCCACACGCATTGTGTTAAAGATTAGCGTCATTATTCGAATACAATAAAATGACGATTTATAATGGATATGCCTGAAGAAACACATTTCGGGAAGAAGATGCACCCTTGCTTTTGTGATACCAATGTGCCAGTTCCTCGAGACGAAAACACAAAGTTTGAATATTTTCTATTTTGTAATCCTTATAAATACTTTTGCTCTTTAAGACATAACCTGTTTAAATTCAGGTTTCTTTTGACATAACGATCTTGTCATACTTATTTTTATGTTTAGTTTTGCAAGAAAATAATGTTCTTTATATAAATAAGGCTCAAAAATACATTGACTATAATCTTAATAACAACATAATTTTATTTATAAAAAATGTAGGAAATACCATGAACAAATACATAGAAATTAATTTATAATTTATAAAAAGTACTCTACATAAATAAGTTATAAAGCATTTCGTCAAAGCACTAAATTCCAAATTTATATTAATAAATAATGCGATCACATCAGAAGTTATTAACGTTCTTTTCAAGCAATCTGTATACATATATACATATAAAATAGACAAATTTCTGTCTGTCACGCATTGTACTTCATAAATGGTTATTCGTAGAAAATATATAGTTCCTAAGCCTTCGTATCACTGTCATCACCCATCTGTCAGTCTTCGTGGTCAATCTGAGAAAAACAATGATTAGAAACAAAGTCTTTCTTCCTCGTGAGAGAATCTTGTGGGAAAAATGGGATTTCTTTGGTCGACTGATTGAAAAAAATATTTAGAAGGTAGAAACATGAAGAGAAAAAATATATAAAGATTGTTGTTTGATTTATATATATATTACACCAGTATTATAAAAATGCGTGATTTTATTGTACCGTGTAGAATAAAATTATTTGAATTAAATTGAATATTTTCATTGATACATCATACAGAAATAGCAACTGTTTAAAAGAGCTCATTTCTGTAACTGTGGAGATTTTTTACCGCGCTTAGTAAATGACAGAAAACTGTAGTATCAGCTTGGGAGTGGCTACTTAGTGAATCTGACTGTTCTATTGTTCTGGATGCAACCATGGCTACTTAGTGAACCTGACTGTTCTAATGTGCTGGATGCAACCATGGCTACTTAGTGAACCTGACTGTTCTATTGTTCTGGATGCAACCATGGCTACTTAGTGAACCTGACTGTTCTATTGTGCTGGATGCAACCATGGCTACTTAGTGAACGTGACTGTTCTATTGTGCTGGATGCAACCATGGCTACTTAATGAACCTGACTGTTCTATTGTGCTGGATGCAACCATGGCTACTTAGTGAACGTGACTGTTCTAATGTGCTGGATGCAACCATTGCATCGAACCATAAACGTTTTGCCAATAATGCATAGTAACCATTCTCCTTTGGTTAAAAACAAACGCATTGCAACTTTTCTTGTGAAATAATACACGAAATGACAAAATACGTTGTAAACGGCCCACTAGACACTCATATTGGATATGTGCTCTGATCCAAAGGTTGGATTGACTGCACAGTTCATATTTATTCATCGCTATTTTAGGGAATTCACCGTTGAATTGTTTCAACAGGCATCAGCTGGTAATCTTGTAAAGATTAAGTGTAAATTTCATAGAACGAAACTCTATAAGCAGTTGTGTATGTAAACGTACGTAACTTAAAACTACTTTGCTTGAACAATATGAAATTAAACTATTAAGCTTTTCATTGTATGAATAGACTTAATTAAATGGTTCTTGAGTAGGAGAACAACATAAATTTTAATAAAGTTAGTTTATGCAGGAGCTATAAAAATAATGGTGTTTAAAGAGTTGCTGGTTAATATAAGTTATATGAGCACATCAACAGAGAATAATGTGGTTCGACGAGTATATTTCCATTTTAGCTTGACCTTATAAATGATTTTTTGTTTAAGAACAACCTGACAGCTCCATCTTTTATTTTTTCTCAAATAGCTTAGTTCTTAATATGTTTTAGGTTTTTGTATAACTTAACAGTATTAAGTCTAAACCGTATTACCAATTTAAGTGAAAGGATTACAAAATTCATCAAAGGCACGACAATAGATACAAGCTTTATGAAAGCATTCTTAATGGTTTGAATAAGTCTTTTAGAAACATACTAGAGATGCAGTACTGTTCATTTCCTTTAATGTTCACATAATAAATCAAAACTTTCCTAATTTATGTAACGAATGTGTTATGATTATACTTTTAAAAAGTGTCAGGCTAAATTTAAAAAATGATTATATGAAAATGTTGTGCACTGTATGAAAAATAGTTATTAGTGTCTTCGCTTCAGAGGGAAATAAGAAATGTCGCAATAATCTCTGGTTGTATGGAATAATATATAAAACTAACTTATAGGTTAATAATATCCGACATATATAGGTATACAATAAAACATCTTTTAAGTTCCTTGAATTATGGGCCCGGCATGGCCAAGCGTGTTAAGGCGTGCGACTCGTAATCCGAGGGTCGCGGGTTCGCATCCCGGTCGCGCCAAACATGCTCGCCCTCCCAGCCGTGGGGGTGTATAATGTGACGGTCAATCCCACTATTCGTTGGTAAAAGAGTAGCCCAAGAGTTGGCAGTGGGTGGTGATGACTAGCTGCCTTCCCTCTAGTCTTACACTGCTAAATTAGGGACGGCTAGCACAGAGAGCCCTCGAGTAGCTTTGTGCGAAAAACAAACAAACAAATCCTTGAATTATGGCTTATTCTTAAAACCCTTATATAAAGAGTCTCAGGTGGTAATACATAACACCAGACATTAATCCCTTTAATTGTTGTCAACGATGGAAACATCTAAGTTAGGCGTTTGACATATAAAACAGAAAATGTAATACTATTACTGTGCAGCTTTGCGCGAAATTCAAAACCAAATCGTCATAGATCGTTTCCGTGGTGCTGTCCCTTGCAGTATACTGTACAGTTATTCGACAATTCAATATACTGCAACAGGCTTCTGCTAAAACAAGGCGAGGTAGATCTTATGTTATACATTTTAACACTTTTCGTAGACCGTCTACTGTTCGTAGACGAGGCAATCAAGACCATGTTTAAACAGATAGGTATATGGGGATGCAATCAAATTATATCATACATTTGTTGGAAAAGAAGAACATGAACGTTCCTTTTCCACGGTTCATAGAAACGCTGCTGTATACTGGGCACGTGACAAGACACTTTATACTGACGTAAAAAATAGTGCCGTGGTCATTTAGAGCAGAAATTTCAACTCCCATACTCGGCAACAATACGGACATCTTATACTGATCATCGGTAATCATGTCCAGGTGATGAGGGCGCTCGACTCGCAATCTAAGGGTCGCGGGTTCGAATCCCCTTTACACCGAACATTTCACCCTTTCAACAATGGGGGTGTTATAAAATACAGTCAATCCCATATTAGTTGGTAAAAGTGTAGCTCACGAGTTGGTGGTGAATGGTAATGACTAGCCTTCCCTGGAATCTTACACTACTAAATTAGGAACAGTTAGCAAAGATAACCTTCTGTAGCTTTGCGCGAAATTACAAACAAACCTAACTTGATGTATAGGGCAACTAATACTTAATCTAATAATAATGAATGTCCATTTCGTAGGTGTACTACGCAAATTTTCTTTAAAGTTTTATGATTAAATAGTTTGCTCTTGATTTAAAATATATATATATATTTCTTTCGAAATCGTTTGAGTTATAACGTTTCAAGTTTTTGTCTAGGTAGTCCAAAGAGCAGTTGATGAAGTGAAAACTATTTACTACCATTGAATAGCAAGCCTAAAGTTTAGATTTTATTGTTCAATTTGATATTAACTTGATTAATTGAGTATACATTGTGTAGGTCAAAAATATCTTAATCTATTTCATGGTCAGGTTTTATTTTATAATGATAAAAGAAATAAATAAAACACTAACGCTTTTGACAAACAGATATATTTTGTTTAAAGAATGCTTACGTGTCATTTGTACTGAAACGTAATACGTAAGGTAACTGACATTTTCAAACAGTATGTATAAATGAGCTTTTAGTACAATTTTATTGCTGTCTAGATTTTGTTTTTTTTTCATAATTTCCTTACTACCTCCGTTATAGGTGTTTAATCTTAGAGATACCATAATAGCGTCTATATCTCCTTTTTGTCTGCCGTAAGTTACCACCCATCAATTGTTTTAATGTCACAACTGGACAGTTTCAATGAATCTGCAATGATAGAAATCTGGGCCCGGCGTGGCAAGGTGGTTAGAGCGCTCGACTTGCAAAATGAGGATCACGGGTTTGAATCCCTGTCACACCAAATATACTAGCCCTTTCAGCCGTGGGGACGGTATAAGTGATGGTCAATCCCGCTATTCGTTGGCAAAAGAGTAGCTAGAAAGTTGACAGTGGTGGTTATGACTATTTGTGTTCCCCCTAGCCTTACACCGCTAAGTTAGGAACAGCTAATGCAAGTAACCCTTGTGTAGCTTTGCGCAAAATTCAAAACAAACAAAAGTGTATTTGAATTTCATTCCTAAGCAACTATAAAGTCTCGTTATTAATGAATAGAATCTCTTCATTGATAATGAAAGACTCTCTAGTTTAGCTCCTTAAGCCTAATAAATTTTGAACCATCAAATAGACTGCAGATGTTTTGTCACACTCCTTTTAGTTCATTAGTGAGTTCAAACGACAGATAAAAATATATATTACACATGCTATCTTTATAATCGTCTTATTTAATTTCCCTTATAGATCAATTGAGAAGAATTTAATAAAAACATCATTAGTCAAATGTGACACATCATCATACATTTATACTTATTAAGCTTAAAATATATCTCGATTTGCCTCTTTCTGAGTTCTACATGAAACTTTGCTCTAGACAATAGCAACCATCTGAATCGTTTTATAATTGTTTACAATAATGAATAATTATTTAATTTCTTCAAATGCAGATCGCGAAACACTTGAACTGAAAATGGGAAGTTGTTTGTATATGACTTAACAACTTATATCTAGCTTAACAAATCAATAATTTATAGAGTGTTAGTAATTAACTGCAGTACTTCCTAAATGTAAATATTTCAAGTAAAATAAACGCCCAAATAAAAAGCAAAATCTACTTTTCACAAACTTTTACTCACATGATTTTTAATCAATTCACCAATTTATTAATTAAGCACATTTTAATCAAATATTTATTTACATTTTCTTAGGATGTGCTGTAGTTTAATGATCATTGCAACTCCATTCAAAAGCAAAGATGACAGAAGTGACCTCAGTTGTAATTACACGAATGATTCGGTTCCCTATCAGTATTTTCGACAGTGCATTTGTAATGTACAGTTTTATAAAAAAACACACACTATATATGTATATATATAATTTTCAAAATAACTTTGATTTGATCTGAAAATACACCGATAACATTTTTACTTTTTTTTCCCCTTTCTGGCATCTCTAGTAAAAATTAGAGGCCATGTGTAACTTGTTTCTTTTTAGCAGTTTTAGTGTTTGTATAATATTTGTAACATTTCGCACTCCTTAGTTTATGCTCTTGCATCCCAACATTGGCCCGGCATGGCCAAGCGCGTAAGGTGTGCGACTCGTAATCTGAGGGTGGCGGGTTCGCGCCCGCGTCGCGCTAAACATGCTCGCCCTCCCAGCGGTGGGGGTGTATAATGTGACGGTCAATCCAACTATTCGTTGGTAAAAGAGTAGCCCAAGAGTTGGCGGTGGATACCTTCGCTCTATACCCTGATAAATTAGGGACGGCTAACACAGATAGCCCTCGAGTAGCTTTGTGCGAAATTCCAAAAAAAAAAGCATCCCAACTGAAACAGTTTTTTCAATTCATTCTCAAATTTTTACTGTTTAACCAAATTTGTTTGAATTGTTTTTTATTTTAGTTTTGTTATCAAAATGAACATTGTTAGTTTAAGTAAATATGTTCATTTGTGCTATCCATTACACCTCCTTTTGCAAATAAGGAAACCTGCCCACTTCAATGCAGAACATACCTATTTATTTAACAAAATTCTGACAATGCCATCTAGTGATTGAGATAGATATTATTCCATCTCTTGTGTGAAAAATAATCACACTAATTAATAATTATGGGAAAAATAATTTAATGCTAGTTATTACTTTTAGACAAATTATAATTATTTTTGTTGGTATTAGTTATCAAAATTTATCTTGTCACATGAATATAATTATAATTCAAGATATAAAAAATTTGAATTTCCAGGTTTATTGACTTGACCAAACTATATGAAAATATTAGATAATTTCAAATGAAACTGAAGAAGCTTTTCTACCACACTAATTTGATATTTGATAAGAAATTAAATAACTATACCTCACCAATAATTTTCAGTTATTTCATTGAACATATTTAAATATTTTCGGTGGTACCTGAAATATTTAATTTAACGAAACGATCGTTGCATTATTAACTCTTCTACATTTGTGTTCAAACGAATTAAGTTAAACTGGGGGTTATATAATTTTTAAGTAACTTTGAAATAGTCCTTAAGCAGACAAAGAAGAAAAATTGATAAAATTAAGTAGGTGCTTTAACCAATTTATGTTTATACTGTTCATCATATGTGGGATCCATGTATTGCTTCATATTGAGCATTTTTTATTTTTACCTATTTATGATTCAGCTTTAAAAACTGATCAAAAGAACTGATGATAATAACTCATTTTCTATTGTTTTGTTTGTTTGTTTTTGAATTTCGCACAAAGCTACTCGAGAACTATCTGTGCTAGTCGTCCCTAATTTAGCAGTGTAAGACAAGAGGGAAGGCAACTAGTTATCACCACCCACCGCCAACTCTTGTGCTACTCTTTTACCAACGAATAGTGGTATTGACCTTCACATATAACGCCCCCACGGCTGAAATGGCAAGCATGTTTGGTGCGACCGGGATTCGAACGGGACCCTCAGATTACGAGTCGAACGCCTTAACCCACCTGGCCCTCATTTTATATGTAAAATGCAAAGAGAACTACAGAAGTAATTAGCTGAATAATTGTGATAATTATGATATTTTTATTTTTCTCCACTCATATGCTTTTAGGGATCCAGAAACCAATAAACTGTTGAGCTCACAAGTAATTCAATGCATTGGTAGTTCAAAAAATATGCTTAAAATGTGATGGAGTCTATGCTGGGGTTTACAGATTCGCTCGTTATTTCTAGGGTAAATAAAATATATTTCATTATATTTCATAATTCGGTACTTATAAAAGCTACTTTCTTTTCCATTCCAGGTAATGTCTATTTTCAGACAGCTGTTACTCTACGAAGGTGTAAGAGTTACAAAAAACATTTTGATGCGATATAGCATAAAACTGTAAATCCTTAATTTCTTAGGTCTTACGTGAGGTTATTTATTTTATCCATTATAAATAGTTGGCTTATTTTATTCATTTTTTTCAGTGTTATTCATTTTGATAATGATATTATTTTTGTAATCGTTTCGATAACTTATAGACAGTAGTAACTTTATGAGATTGAGCACCTTTTTCGTTTCATAACGTTAAAAACATTTTCATTTCGACATTTATTTCTGTTCTCAAACTTGCTTTTGTCACATCTCAAGGACTGAACGCCTTCCTTTGGTAAAATATTTAAAACTCGATTAAAAATGGAACTATCCAAATATGGTAAATTTGGGAAACATCAGTCTTCTTCACATCATTGAGTTTATCAATAGATGTTGTTTTGCTTTGCTATTTTTTGCAAAGTTGCTTGAGGACGTTTTTGTCTGAAGATCATTCGTTACCTGCCTTTCTTTGATTGTAGAAATTGCTTGAGCAGTCAATAACAGTTGAGAAAAAGAATCACACCTGTTGATTATTTTTTATTAACATGTACAGGAAAATATTTTAAACATAAATCTTCAAATTATTTGGTTAAAAAGCCAAAATGATAGCTGATTTATAATTATACTTTACTTGGAACGTAATCCATGTGTTGTGGCTACAGAATTCAGCAGTCCTTATAATAAAGTTTCAGCGATATACAATTTTTTTCCCAAAATACACATTTGTATATCTATCTAACCAACCATTTTTCTTGCAACGTTCTAAGACAAAAACAACGTCTAAGAAAAGTTTTTAAGTTTTACCTCAGTTATTTTCAATAGACGCATTAACGATAGTGCGCTGTTAAATATGATTTTTATGGGTATTCTCAGAATAGTAAATGATCTGATATTGTATCTTTGTATTCAGGTGGTTAGGACTAGAACATCATTATAGTTTATAATAGTAATATATTTTGTAAATTCGTGAAGAATAAATAACCGAAACAGATGACTATATCATTTTAAACGTTCACATATCAGACTTAGATATCTAGGGATAACTCTGCTAGGATATTTCATTTTTCTTAATTATTTTTTCCCGATCTGATGAATTAGTAGTAAGCCCCAGGACTCATTTTTCTCCAAATCGGTTTTGCATACCTGTCGCTAGGCAGAATATTTGGAGCTTTGTGTGTGTGTGTATATATGTTATTGCAAAGCCACGTCGGGCTATCTGCTGAGTCCACCGACGGGAATCGAACACCTGATTTTAACGTTATAAATCATAGACGTACCGCTGTAACAGCGGGGGACAGGAGTTTTGTGCTTAACAGCAATCATAATTATATTCGCCATATTTTGTTCTCGTATCAAAGTCGTTATCCAAAAATACATGCTGGATTTTGGACTTTTTTTTTATCTCGTCTTCCCATTTTAGAAATATTTTGTAAACAGCTAGTCGAGGACAAAGATTTATTGTAACTACTACAACACTTCAGGAACTCAAGTTTTTGTTTTAGTTTCCTTACGAAAATGAGAAAATCACTGAAGATCGAGGAATACTATTTTCTTTCTTGGAGTTTTAATAAGCTTCTCATTTGAAAGTTTTTGATGTGTCTTGAGCCGCATTTGTGTACTTCAAAAGTTTCGTTTGAGCACACCAACTGCTTCTCAGGATTTCTATTAGATGCATACTCTAACAACGCAATAACGTCTACTGTACGATGTGTTCTATTTAAGGATTACAACAGAAGGAAGCTAAGTACCTTTGCCATAAATTCAAACACAAATTTCCGTGAATCTTTCATACTTCGAAACACCTTCACAAAAACCTTTCTAAATTTGCTTTCGCGATGAATCGTTCGTTTCCTTTGAATTCTCTCTTTGTTTGTTTTGAAGTTTGCCCAAAACTACGCAAGGGCTATATCTGCAATAGCCGTCCCTAATTTAGCAGAGTAAGACTAGAGGGAAGGCAGCTAACTAGTCATTATCAATTATAGACTTTTTATTTATTTTGAGTATCGAGAAATTATCATTAGTTTGAACTGTCAACTTGCTTCTGAAACTGATCATGGCAAAAGTTTAAATTACATGTATGATTGTGAGTGAACGACAAAGTGACTGCACTTGTGCGTGGACTACTTATGAGGAGCACTATAAATATTTATTATGTTTAAACTGTGTAGTTGTATAATTATTCCCTTACCAAATGCTAGTTGTTTCAGCGCAAAACCACATAATAAGCTATCTGCGTTCCATCCACTGCGAGAATCAAACCCTGAATATAAACTTTTAAGATTACCGCTGATCCACTGAGAGGCAATCTAAGTGAGACACATTGCAAAGCTACAATACCCTTAAAATGTTTCAAATATATATGTATTGAATTTCTAAAAATAGTTAATTACACTTATTATTTGCTTATTTTGATGAGCCGCCATGCCAAGAACAGATTAGTTGATAATGATAATGATTATGTTAAATTTGTGTATATTTTGAAATTGTACAGAAGAGTAACATAAATGTGGTTGTATCCTATGTTGGTATTATTTATAAGCTGTGTGTTAAATATATATATATATATATATATAAATGTGTTTGTGTGTGTAAAGCTGCAGATACACTGTTAACAGGCTATACTGATTGACGACAAACTTTCTCAAAACTTAGCTCGAAATTTGAATATGTTAATGTTTTTAATGAATAAACATTATTTTTCTTTTCTTTGTAGTGACTGTTTTGTGGCCCGGCATCATCAGGTGGTTAAGGCATTCGACTCGTAATCCGAGGGTCGTGGATTCAAATCCTTGTCACACCAAACATGCTCGCCCTCTCAGCTGTGGGGGCGTTATACTGTTACGGTCAATCCCACTATTCATTGGTAAAAGAGTAGTCCAAGAGTTGGCGGTGGGTAGTGATGACTAGCTGCCTTCCCTCTAGTCTTACACTGCTAAATTAATGACGACTAGCGCAGATAGCCCTCGAGTAGCTTTGCGCGAAATTCAAACAAACAAACGTTTTGTGACTAAACTGAACTAAGTTACGTAGCTAGTTTTGCTAAGTGAACATAAAACATTGCAATTGATTTCCAGTTAGTTCAAAACTACGTTAGGCAGATGCAAAACGTAAGAATGTGATAACAATGTAAAAGTACCATATATACATATCGTTCGGCAACTCTAACATAGTTCCGTGTGTATTCTCAAGGCAGGTAAAAATGTACAAATGTAATACAGTTGTAAAAATATTTCATATTTGTATACATAGTTCGATAACTTAAAGAAACAGTTTTAAACATGTTGATAACTGAACAAAAACTGTAGATCTTTGGCTAATATAAATTGCATTCGGAACTCACGAGATTGAACTAAAGTTTTCTGATAAGGTTTGAAAACTAATTTCTATCTTGTGTGTTTACCTTTATAACATACACAAATATTATTAGACGAGACAAATAAACATTTGAGACATCTTTTATTGATCCAACAAAGAGTGCATTGAGATTATAATAATCCACCAAACTGTCTTCTCTTTGAAACATTCGTCAAGCATGATCTTACTTCACTAATACTTTTGTCAGCAAGACTCAAAATTTCCTACACAAAAATTTACATTTGTGTTTCGAGTTTGTTACTTTTTTCTCAAAAGTGTTTATCTGGCTGTACACAGTTTAATAAAGATAACTTTTCTGTCTTCTTACATGTCTGTAGCAGCTCAGTCGGTCTATATTTATAATGCTATATTGTGACAAAATCTCCCCAATATAGGATAAAATATCTTCACTTCACATGTTAGAATTCTGGGTTCTATTAGAAACTTATTGCTAGTTATAAGATGATTAAAAAATCGAATAATGCACAAACCTCGACAATATAATTATAAAAGTATCTTTTCTTCGTACAAATCAGTATAGAAAGAACCTTTTTTTAAAATGTTTGAAATATTAGTGTTTCATGAGTAGCTTATAGTTGAACATATGAAAATATTTTAATATCACGTAACGTATTCAAATATTAAGGCCATTCAAAAGTTAGTTTTTAATGAAAATTGTAAAACAATATTTCTGAGCAACCAAATGATTAAAACCCTCTTATTAATTAAAATATAATTTAACACCAATTGGAGTCCAATGAGTGTTACAAAGTACAACGTGATCGTTTTAAATCTGAAACAAAAACATGACGAAACTAAATAGTTATCTCTTCATCTTTTAATATAACTCACAACAGATTCACTTGGAATTTTGAACAACCATTTTAATTTCACTAACGACAGTTTCATGCCCTTAGGAACTAAATGCAATATCCCTTAACTTTCACTTCACCCAAGCCAACCAAAAATTAAATGTTTGCAATTTTTGTTATTTTTCATAAACAAGCACATACGTTGAAGAAAACGTTTTTATCACTACTTTATTTACCATAAACCGGATTCTCTTCAACATATTAAAATATTGTCTAGTTAACGATTAATTTTCATAACATCCGTCTCTCTTCATAAACATGTTTTAATGTGGTTACTGCTCTACTATCCTTAAAAGTATTAGCATTAGGATAGGAAGCTGATAACATGGTACACAAAAAATAAAATGACCGACCACCTCAGGAACAGATTTTGTCTTGGAAATATAAACTCTATCGTCCATAAAGCAATGAACTTTTACTTCTCGCTGGAGTATAAAGTTGTCTAACCACTTTGACATTAAACTCGTTTAGTAATATCCTAATGCACATACCGCCAAACTTAAACATATATATACATATCTACTTCAAAGTTTAATTCAACAATTAACTATTGACTTCATACACAAAACTTTATCTGTATGGCATAGACCACAATTCATCAAAGAACTTTTACCTCTAAAAATTAACTAGTTATTCACAAGATTTGTTTAATTGTATAATTTGAACTTTACATCACCAAATGCTAGTATATCTCAACTTCTCGGACACATCTTGCACACAATATTTATGGTTCCTATACTATGGATCTCAGAAAAAAATAAAACTGATAATTATGGCACCAGCTAAAATTGCACCACTAATAATATAAAGAGGAGTAAATGGTGCTACTTCTTACAATAAGCCAAAAAATACACGAAATAAAATATGTGTATGACTTTTACGTAGACCTGAGATAATTATTCTCGTTTCACTACTTATACAATTTTTTTACCAGTGTAATTATTAATGCCATTTTAGCATACCATTGTGTTCTTACCTTTTATTATTACTGGTACCATTTATACTAATGCCATTTTTACTTTACACCCTACACTACTGTAATTATAAAGTACTTACTAAGAGAGATTGTCTCGGCACAGCACAGGCACTACTATTAAATACTTCTTTACACAACACTGATGTTTATTAGGGTTAAAACAATGAGAGAAATAATGAAGACTGAGTTTGTTGTTTTAATATTTTATTCTTTGTTTTACTAATAAATACCTCTGAGAGGTGCCTTTAAATACGGTATTCGTTTTCACAAACGCATATTTACTTAATATAAGTTGCCCGGATAGATATACACGTATGTTTTGGAAAATGAATCATTTAACAGCATTTTATTTAAAACTTTGAACTTTCTAGAATATAAAAACATACCGCAAGTTAACCACTTTTTAAATGCAATGTTGGTACCAGAAATTTAAGAACTATTGTACATACCTACGTTGTGTTTAAAGTGTTTTTAACATCCTTAAGATAAAATGTATTTTAGCTTTTCTCAGGTTGATACTGACTTTAGTATAAAGTATATATTACTTTGAAAACAGTTTTTATATTTTAAGTACCATAAAGACTTTAAATACTTTCTTATAAGTATTAAAGGATTGACATAATCCGCCATTGTTTTAAACTTTATGCAGCAGAGGCTCAAACTAGCTGAAGCGCATTGCTTCTACAATTAATATAGAGGGCGTCATAAAATTGTAGGAATAAATTCGGGAACACAAGTAAACAATTATTTTTACACCGTTTCCGGACACCCTTTATTTTAATATTTTTTTACGTGTATTTACAGTTTTGAGTAACACTTACTTCTATCGTGTTATTTTTAACTCCTTTGTTTAACACTTACCAATAGGCCTAAATTAATCCACTGTAACATTGGAAACGTTAATAGACTTATAACGATGACGTTGTTAACATCAATTATAAATAAAAAGTTATTCTATAATATTATTAACTGCATCACTTTTTCTCATAAAACAGTTAAACATCCTATAAAGATAGTTATAACAGTTATCATAAAATACATAGTCGATGTTCTACAAATGTTATTAAATAACAGTTCACCAGAGTATAAACACCAAATAACAGCTTAAACATAGCTACGAATGGTGGGAAAACTGTCGTTTACGCATCTTTCATTTAATGGAATGTTCTTACAACTTGTGGTAATATTATGCTATTTATGAAAATTATTCTATCGATATTATCTAACAAAAACAAAATAATACAACAACAGGCAACGATTTTCGATTTTTGCAAATTTGTTCCAATGTTAACAAGTTTGTTTTAGTAATTACATTTTATTTATATATGGAGAGACGTAAGGACATACATTTGCCAATGTAGTTACATACAAACACTTACATATATACATCAATATTGAACTCCGAAGTTTAGAAGAGTACAATCTATACATCTCTATATACAGAGAACGTACACACTTAGAGCAATCGAAGAGAAAATATCTATCCAGATTTTTTTTTCGTATATAGATAAAAGTCCTCTTCATTCCGTGCATATATGTCTAAATAGGTTTTCTGTTTTACCTAAACACAATATAAACAAAGTTGGCCATGATGGCTGGGCTCGCACAAAGCACGTGGTTACCCAGTATAAAGAGAACCACATAAATACGTCTGAGTTTACACATAGACGCCGTTATTGCATTAGTATTGAAAAATAAACACATATCTCGACATTTGCATGTGGTGAATTACTTTATGTAATATAACACAGTAAACCAAACCACAGATGAGAAGCTATAAGAAAAGTGGTACAGGAATGAGGGAAGTATGAGATAACAAATCTAGAAAAAAATCATCCTGTATAAAGAGTTACTGAATAATATAACTATCAGATTTACAGACCAAACAACAAAGTGCTCTAGAGACGCAGCCCTATTCATTTTATAGAAACAACAAACTAGTTACAACAATTAGACGTTTAATCCAGTGTAGTGATCAAAATAAGGTTCGCCATTTTATAAATATAACGTTCACACAGTTTCCAGTAACGTGTAAATAATGTTGCAAAGATCAGTGGAAAGGGTTTCATTTCTGGTAAACTATTACTAATACAAGCACATTTTGTTTCTTATAGCAAGCATTTATTTTTTGTTCTTAAAACGTGTAAATTTGTTCTTGTAGCGTCCTTGACGATTTTTTCCCCTTCAGATTTATGTAACAGGCTTTGACTGTACAGAGTTATAATTCTGCTATTTCAATCTGATGTTCGCTGTTAATTATTTTCCGATTTTTTTACGCCAATCAATTATCCGCCTGTTGTGTAAGGTTAGGAATGTTCTAAAAACCATTTATCAAACGTACTTACAATCATTAAATCTGAAGAAATCACGTCTTACTCTTTATATTTGACCATTTCAACTGAACTTAAAACATAAGTAGAACAGAGAAATGCACAAAGTTGTTAAAAATACGAAACAAATGAAGGAAAACAGAAGTTCACATGCATAACTTATTGGAAGACAATGTTGAATAATTGCTACTTTTAATATTAAAAAACCGGGAAAATAAAGAACCACAAGCTTCCAAGCTCGTGTTACACTTTGCTGAATGAAAACATTCACATGTACTTCACAGTGCAATTCTTCATATTTACAAGTATAATGCAATAATTACAGACCACAGTGTTTGTACATCTGTTGTGCTGACTTACACAAATTAATTCATTTTTTAAAGACACCCCAAAATTGGAAGGTTCATTTTTTGTTAAATATCTTCTGTTTTATAGAACCTGAAACGATTGTTTATAGAATTAATAATACAAAAAAACAACAAAAACACATGTGAACTTCTTAACTCATCGCGTGAGCTTATGAATTTCTGGTCAAATGAAAGAGTAAGGTCCGTCTGTCAAGGCGCTACAAAACAAGAGTCAGGAACGTTCATCTTTCGGTTCTTCTCCTCTATTGGGTTTGTATTCCATGCCAGGGTCGAACTGTAGGAGCACATACACCTAAAATACAGAAATAATTAGCTAATTTTATTTAAATATCCGTAGATGCAAGAATTAGTGAAAGTTTTCAGTTATGTTCTTCAAAAAAGATATAAATAGCTTCATCTTTATTAATTAATTGCATTTTGGATTGGAATTAGCGAAACATATTTACATAGAATTACCGAGTTTGAAAATCATAATGGTTTTTAATTCATAATTGCTTTCAAAAGATACATGAAGACGTTTTACACGGCACTGGATTAGCTAAGCGGACGAACCTTGACGTTGTGTAAAAATATAAAATGAATGTGTCTACGGTAGCGAAATTATAGTTGTTAAGATTCTAATGTCTCTACACTTTGTTGTACCAGTTCACGGAAAGGATAATATTACACGTACCGCAGTAGAAAATAACCATTAAGGTGTGTTATTAAATTTTTAATCTCGAATTTTAGCCGCGGCTGAACGGCTCTGCGTTTTTGTTCTTTTTTCCAAGTACGAAACATTTGGCTCATACCTTCATCATCTTCTGACCGATTTAGGATCTGATTACAGTTCGGAACTCATGAGGCCCTCAAGACTGATGTATCTGACCACGCCCAAAGTCTCATACAACAACTTATTCTAATCTTCCCTAAAACTGTTTCAATTTGAGGGTAGGCTGGTAAGGATACTGATGAGCAGTAAAATCGAATCGCGTATATGCGCGCTTTACGCTTGGTGTTGCCGTCGCACAAAGATAAAGTTAATAAAATGGAAGCAACGGTATCTCAGATTAATTTGTTCTAATACTGCCTTTTAAAAAATCAAGTGCCGCGGCAGTTGACGATTCCCTCTTGTTAGTGTTATGAGCCCCTTAAGCCTACCGCTGAACCACTTGGGGTAATGAAGTACGATATTAACCGATAACTAACGTAACCAACATTTCGTGGTGCGTCCTACCGAATCCGAGAGAATAAACATGTTAATCATTCGGAATAGAAACTTATCAACGTCCTTATCACACTTCAGAAGCAAGTGTGGCCAAAATTTAGCGAGTATTCAATGTATTTCATACAAAACACATTCTCTGGTGTTTTTAGGTCGATAGTTATACTGTATATTTTTTGCACTTTTTGGTTAGTTTCTTCTGTCTTATTAATTACAGATTCATTATTTCGAGAACATTTATTATTAAATTACTGTATTTATTATTAATAATAAGATCTCTCGTACTAGTAATAGAGATCAGATATCAAAATAAATTTAAAAAACTAAAATTCTTTGCATGTGTTTCTGGATAAACCGAACCAAAAATTTGAAGTTACAGGGAAAAAAAAAGATTTATTATTGCAATGAACTATTTGTACTGGAAAGGTATGTTGTCTGAAAGAGAGAGAGCAGGCAACAGGGTAGAAGTAAATCGTCTTATATACTATATATAAATATGTCAATTAATTAATGCCAATGTAAATACCCGCTCTCCAGGCAAGTATAACTGCCAGTTCCAGCGGAAGGCTATTGGGCCTTTGGCCTTTTCTGTAGTTGTCTTACAATCCTATAACAATGCACCTATAAGTGATATTCAATAATGTTCACTAATGATGAGAAAATGGATTTTATTGAAATTTTAATATAAAATGAGCTATTATCACAGCACTACGTCACAGGGTAGCTTTTATTAAAGTATTTCTAGACGCAGTTATCAAAGAAAGTGCCTGATTTTTCTGTTGCAACACTCATGAGATTTTCACTCAAGAAACATCAAAAATGTTTTTAAACTTGTTTTTTTCATTGTTTTATATTTGAAATTTATTTTTTGTAATTTTTATTGGTTAAATCTGAAACATATCATTTTTATGAAAAGTTTAATTGGTTTATTTATTGCTCAGCTATAAAAATACTACCTAGTTTCCGAAATCCGAGTTTTTGCCTAGTTATATTACCAGTTATGATAATCGGTGTGGTAGTTTCAGAGATCTGGGGTTTTGTTGGTTTACGAAGCAATCTCCATCATAATAAAATAACTTACTCTTAAGTTATGACGTCATTTGTTAACAAAGTAAAACTAATGGTTTGCATTAAAAAAAAAACACGAAAAAAAACTTGTTTTAATAATAACGCTTACTTACCACGTCAGATGGCAGCAGTGTAAATTCAGCTGGTGGATTGGTGATGACGAAACGCTTAGAAGATGCTTCACAGCCGGAGCTGGTATCGCGAAACCGATAAAGACCGATACAAAGCATACCATAATTTCTCAGTGCAGTTATAAATAAATCTTCGTATTTTCCTCCCTCCTAAGTTGAAATAAATTATTAACAGCACAAAATGTAACATTAAAATGCAAAAAAAAAATGATTCAACAGATAATGTTGTGTTCCTTGTACAAGAGTGAAAACAAAGAACTCAAACAGTAGAAAAGACAAAATATACTTTAAGAACCGAACACAATATTCTATTTCAATGCTGCTGAAAATTTATAATCTACTTAAAAAGAACCCATTAATTCCCAACCTATATCAAATCTCCCCCCCCCCAGTTGCACAGCGGAATGTCTGCACACCTACAACGCTGAAAACCGGGTTTCGATATCCGTGGTGAGCAGATCACAGATAGACAATTGTGTAGCTTTGTGTTTGATTTAAAACAACTATACTAAATGTTGTTTCAATTAATTTATACTTTGATAAATTAAACATTTCATCATTACAGATATGCAACTGTGGTTTTGGTTTTAACAGCAGAAATTAAATATTTCGCAAAGTAAATTGCAATTTTTGTTTTTATATATTTCTTTCACTCCAATATCCCATTAGTAAATAATGCTGATAAGTTGTTGTCGTTGTTTTTAATTAAGCACAAAGCTACACAATGGGCTATCTATGCTCTGCTCACCACGGGTAGCGAAATCCGCTTTTTAGCGTTGTAAGTCCGCAGACATACCGCTAAGCCACTGGGTGACGTGCTGATAAGAAACTACAGTTTGATACCAAGGTTAACACTCCAGTTTCCATGATATTAGTATATTACAACTTGAGAATCACACGAGCAATTTCGTAAGCTGACCTGGAATAGTAACTTGGTAAAAGAGCTCTTACATGATGCCCGGCATGGCAGGGTGGGGGCGTTATAATGTGACAGTCAATCCCACTATTCATTGGTAAAAGACTAGTCCAAGTGTTGGCGGTGGGTGGTGATGACTAGCTGCCTTTCCTCTGGTCTTACACTGCAAAATTGGGGACGGCTAGCACAGATAGCCCTCGTGAAGCTTTGCGCGAAATTCAAAAACAAACAAACTTTAACTTGGGGCTTAATTTATAATGTTAAAAATATTATAAATTCTTACTCCAAATTGGGCTAGAGGTCCATCGTATAGTGATATTTGTCCAACTCTGCAGCGATCTCTATTAATTACAGTGTCTGGTGTTGTGTAGCCTCCTCGCAAACCAGCGCCCTCTGCCAAAATTAGTTCTAATTCAGGAGTAGCGCCTCCAGTAATTAGCGAACGAATCAGTGTTAAGGCGTTAGCATTGAAGTACGTCTGAAAATGAGATAAAATAGCTTATGTTATAAAAATTCACTCAACAATTTGTATATTATTCAGAAGAGACAATATAATTTACTAAGTCTAGTAAGACTTAAAAAAATAGTGTTAAAAATTATGTGGATAAGGTAACTTTAAAATTAAATCCTTTATTATTTAAAAAAATTAACCCTAGTTATTTTAGTAATGTATTGTAACAGTTCAAACAAAAAGAGTGGTGACGTAAGAAAAGTTTTAAAGTAAACAAGTTGAAGGAAACGTGATAAGGGTAGAATCCCAGAAACATTAATAAAGATAACAAAACTCAGAAATAACGTACTGTGCTCATCAGGGAATCTAAAACACTGACAGCAAAGGCTGTCCCACATGCAAATGGCTGTGTTAAATAAAGTTCTGTGTCGGGGTCATCGTCGTCGTCTTGGTCCATAAACTGAACATTCGAGTCGTTCACTAAGAAAGAATAAAAGCAAAGCATTACAAGCACGCCGTGTAGGTCCAGTGATACCTTAATAAAGAATCTTGAATATAACTCGTAATTACCTCAACGTAAGACATATCTTGTTCTCTAAAGTATTGCACTTTAGGTATCTTCTACCACTTACCTTCAGTATAACTAACTGATATTTACCATCTACAATAAATATTGGAAACTTGTCTAGCTGGTGAAATGTCTCCAGACTCTTGAGATGGATAAAATTATTACTGAAAACTAAATGGAAGTATACAGTGGGACATACTTCAGTGTATATAGTTTAAGGAAAGCTTCATTTTGACTTTATATCTCTTCTTACAATTCGCAACACTGCTATGTTTTATCTTGATTATAAGCTCTTGGATAATGAATGAGTTAGGAACCACTTCTACGTACCTAGTTCTGTGATGAGTGGAACATTAGAACCATAAACAGACCCCTTCCTCTGGAGAGTAATGGGGCTACCCAAAGGAGAAAATCCTTCCTGATCAACTGTACCTAGTGATAAGTATATCTTCAGTAATTATAATCACATAACTTTTTTTATTAACGAACCATAATAAAGGAATGAAAGTTATAAAAATATTTACACTTATATGCAAATTAGGACGAATATAAAATGAAAGCTTTTTAGAGATAGGTTATAATACTGAGTTTTATATTATTAATTAAACTTTGACACATAGAATATTCGAACACCCCTCCCAGTGACATGGTGGTATGCCTGAGGTTTTTGCTAGAAACCGGTTTCAATACCCTTTGTTCAACTTTGTGCTTAATAACAAATAACAACATCAAATAACCGAAAATTAGCAATAAATCACAACATGTACTTTAATTAAGATCAGTCATAATTTTGTCATTAAATTGGGTTTTTGCCACATTATTATAAATACTTTCGCATGATTAAAGCTGGGTGTCATATTAAAGTTCCTTTAAAAATAAATAAGCTCTGTATTTCAAAAGACACACCGGCATGGCCAGGTGATTAAGGCGCTCGACTCGCAATCCGAGGATCGCGGGTTCGAATCCCCGTCACACTAAACATACTCGCCCTTCCAGCCGCTGGGGCGTTATAATGTGACGATCAATACCACTATTCGTTGGTAAAAAAGTAGCCCAAGAGTTGGCGGTGGGTTGTGATGACTAGGTACCTTCCCTCTATTCTTACACTGATAAATTAGGGACGGCTAGCACAGATAGCCCTTGTGTAGCTTTGCGCAAAATCCAAAATTAAACAAAACAAACAAGCTCTCATGAAGCTTTACGCGAAATTCAAACCAAACCAAAAGAAGTAGTGCGAACAATCTCCGAAGATTTTTTCTCCTATTAAACCACCTCAATGTAGCAGTGTTACAGATTCGAAGATTTTATGCGATGAATCTATATAGTTGGATCAGAAGATTTCTATATTTTTTGAAAATATTAGTAGTGAAAGAAAAACGAAATGATTTGTTTATTCTGCTTATAAAGAAATACTTCATTAAAAATCAAAACATTTATTTCAAATGGTATGATTTTTAAGTCTGCATATGGTATGTGTTTGTTTCGCATTTATCTACTGATCTTCTTAATAAGTATTTGTCAGATATGTATAATAATACCATACTATGTCTTCACACTTGAAAAATGTTTTTCTCTTCCTTGTTTCTATAAATAAACATAAATTTCTGTACAAGCATATACTACAAATGAAATCATTTTTTGTAAAATACGACTTGCAATTTTTCAAGCATAGCTTCGTTTTTACTATACAGATAAAAACATTCTTCAGTACGATCATTTGAATAAATACGTTGTAGATTGAACACATAAAGTGTACACGGTTGAAATTATTTTTAAAAATGGCATAGCTCTAACCGAAATTAAGAATACGCGCATGTATTTGTAAATAATGTCAGAAAAACACGTAGATTCAAAACGTCTTAACGTAACATGATAAAATTACCATATCCCGAGTTTTTTTGAAAGATAGAACTTTCATTTTCAGAATCATACTATACTGGGAATGGTGACGTAACTATATATGACTGACGTCGTTAAGGTCACCTGAGCTTCAAGAAAGTATCTTTCCCAGTGCAACACGGCCGGAAACTAGAACGTTATATAAAAAGTTGTCAAAGAAGTTTTACTTTACTAACGGTCAAGAAAAACTATATTCAAGTGTTTTAAAGTAAAATAAAGGTGACACATGAAGTCTGACTGGAAAAAAAATCTTAAGTAGATATATGTCTAAAGACAGGTATGGAAAATTATCACAAATAAATAGTAAGTATTAGAAATATTATGAAGAAAAATTAAAAGTTCTCACTAAATGAACAAACCAATAATCGGAGATCACAGATTCCAAAATCTAGATTTATTCTACAAGGTTGAACAGAGTTTAAATTATCAATCCAATACTCTTCTTTTATCTCTCTCAAATTTAGTTTTAAAATCATTTTTAGCACCGATGAGAGTAACATCGTTAATAGTTTGGTTTGTTTTCAGTTTTGCGCAAAACTACTCGAGGGCTATCTGCGCTAGTCGTCCTTAATTTAGCAGTGTAAGACTAGAGGGAAGGCAGCTAGTCATCACCACCCACCGCCAACTCTTGGACTAGTCTTTTACCAACGAATAGTGGGAATGACCGTCACACTATAACGCCCCCACGGCTGAAAAGGCGAAAATGTTTGGTATGACGGAGATTCGAAACCGCGACCCTCGGATTACGAGTCGAGTGCCTCAACCACCTGGCCATGCCAAACCTAATATCGTTAATAGAATCACTTAGTTGGTTGAAGTGTTGAACAACAGGAATATCTTTTTTTTTTTTCAGTACTGATAGAATAATCGTGGTTGATAAAAAGTTCTCCAATAGGCTACTGGGTATGTCCTACATACTATTAATTGTATTTATTTTCACTTTATAAAGGTAAATGACCTGTGTTCCGTAATTGATTTTACGTGTAATAAAGGACTAAAAACTCTGAAGTCCTTCTTAACCCTCTCTAATCTATCAAAATTTCAAACACTAATTTATCTTCCCAGTCGGCCCGGCATGGCCAGGTGGGTTAAGGCGTTCGACTCGTAATCTGAGGGTCGCGAGTTCGAATCACCGTCGCACCAAATATGCTCGCTTTTTCAGTCGTGGGGGCATTATAATGTGACGGTCAATCCCAGTATTCGTTGGTAAAAGAGTAGCCCAAGAGTTGGTGGTGGGTGGTGATGACTAGCTGCCTTCCCTCTAGTCTTACACTACTAAATTAGAGACGGCTAGCGCAGATAGCCCTCGAGTAGCTTTGCACGAAATTCAAAATCAAACAATCTTCCCAGTATTAACTCTGAACAACGTCGAATTTAATAATGAACAATAACTTCAAATTAATGATATTGTAATCAGTGCCAAAATGACCTCATTTATGCCAATATTTGTATGGGTCATACTGAAAGCTAGCGTTTACAAATAAGACCTGTAAAACCTCAAACATGGAAGCATTACCTAGATGATATATATTTCACTTGAACAGCCGGTTTTGAATCACTTAAAAATTTGATAGGCCAACACCTTTTACAAAACAATTAAGTTTACCTTTAATTACTTTCCTACCCACATTAACTTTCCTGACGTCACTGTCTTTTAAAGGAACGAAGTTTACACACTAATGTGTATAAACATCCTACAGACAAACCGCAGTACATTCACTATGAAGCAAACAGAACTCAGCTGGAAAATATCCTAAAACAGAATAACAAGGTGATTTAAAATTGAAATTAAAATTCACAAAAATATAGAGAAACAAACTGATTTAAAATACAGAGACAATATTTTCAAGCTTACGACTAGAGACTCTAAAAAGAAACTAAACAAACTAGGCTACAAATAGTGTCCACATTACTTTCTCAAGCTGCAAATCCCTATTTTGATTCCACGTCTACAGTACTTATCATTATCGTGTTCATGATACTAAAATTTTAAAGATAATTCTTCTTGCTAATACGTAACACTTTAAGCCCAGAAATGTTTCGCGCATTTCAAAGAAAAAGAAACACAAAACAAAAAATTTTCATCTCCTAAGTGAACGATCGCCTTAAACTGATATTTTCTGAAATGCAGAAGTCTATAAAATATCCTTGTTCATGTAAAATTGAATTACATCCCGCCAATGAATGGTTGTTATTCATGTATTAAAGCTTATTGTCAAATCTACAAGTTTACAAAAACTACTGACTCTTTTTCTGACAAGTACAAACAAAGAATCATTAACATTTTTAAAGAAAAATTTTGTGAAACACAAAATACTATGTACCTTATATAACGTAAAAATACAATCACCAATATGTAGAACATACCCAGTAGACTCTTAGAGAACGTTTTAACAATTACGAGTTTCTTCTATTCATTCCTAAAAATACATTCCTGTTACCCAAGACTTTAACTAGCCCCGTGAAACCGAATTTTAAACTATAGCTGGTAAGCAGAAAAAACGAAGGTTATTTGGTTCTTAATCTAAATACTGTTCAACCTTGTGGAATAAATCTAGATCGTGAAATCAGTGATCGAAGATCGTTAATCTGTTCTCTTTCGCGAGCTGTCAGTGTTTTTCCACTAATATCTACAACACTATTTAGATAATTTTCGTGCCATTCTTTATAGATTGATCCGTTTAACATTTCTTTTCCAATCAGCCTCCATATGTCATCTTTATTTTACTTGAGCAACACTTAAGAACAGTTTCTCCCAACCATATGTAAAGTAAAACATCTCTAACGCATTTGTAATATAACGTTCTTCGGTTTCCAGCAGTGTTACACCGGAAATGAGACACATCTGTACAGTATATATATATATATATATATGTACGAAAACACTTCCTAGAAGCTCAGGTGGTCTTCAAGACGTAACTCAGCACATTTTATGTATCACTCATATAGTTACATCACCATTCCCAGTTTGCCCCTGAAGAAGAAGTCCATTTTTCAATAGTGCTAGGGTTATAGGGCTTTATCGTTTTATATACATATATATTTCAGTCTTCTCCCATTCAAAACTCCAACAGTTATTTCAAGAAGTAGTCCATATTTTTGAGGTTTACTAATAATGAGAAGGATTAACTCATTGTGTAATATAACCTCATTGTGTAATATAACCTCATTGTGTAATCTAACCTCATTGGTCGCGGGTGCGAATCCTCATCACACCAAATATGCTCGCCCTTTCAGCTGTGATAGCGTTATAAAGTGATGGTCAATCCCACTATTCATTGGTAAAAGAGTAGCCCAAGAGTTGGCGGTGGGTGGTGATGACTAGATCTCTTCCCTTTAGTCTTACACTGTTAAATTAGGAACGGCTAGCGCAGACAGCCCTCGTGTAGCTTTGCGTGAAATTCAAAACAAACAAGCCTCATTGTCACTTAACGGTTAATATCTATTAAAACATACTTTAAAAAGGTGGCGCTGTTAAATAAGTAAAAAATAAAATAAAAAAATCGATTTTATGCTTAAAATACGAATAGAATTTATTTCGTTACAATCTCATAAAATAACGTTATGATGTTTTTCATCTTTTTTATTGTTGTTTCTTAGTTCAAAATAAAAATATCGTTGTTTGTATTCACATCAAATATTTAGCTTGTGTTGTTTTATTGGAACTAAATTATTCGCTCACGCATTTTATTGAACTCAACATTCATCCAATGTTATTGTTTTCACCAGGTTAGATTGCTCGACTCGCAAACTATGGATCACGAGTTCGAACATGTTCGTCCTTTCAGCCGTAGGGGCGTTATAAGGTTACAGTCAATACTACTATTCGTTGGTTAAAGAGTAACGCATGAGAATCGTGTTAACCAGCTGCCTTGCCTCCAGTCTATCACTGCTTAATTAGGGATGGCTAGCTCAGTTAACCCTCATATAACTTTGCGCAAAATTCAAAACGAACCAATTATTTCACGTGAAGTCTAAAAATAAGTTTTGTACACTCTGATGGATTTAAAGGTGCACTAGTACAAAAAAAAAAAGGAATACAATTTTTCTAATAATTCATTTAAATATTTATAAACTATTAAACAACAATTAAAGTTATACCTAATGACAAAAATAAAACTTCAAAATATTACCGTAACGACGTACACTCACCCTATGTATTTACTTATTGCAATATATAAGTACGCAAACTATGAGGCCATTTCCCAAGTTGAGATAATAAAACAACTTTCTAACACACACTTAATAGGTGTTCCTAAGATAAGGGCCGGAAATACCCCAAATAGCAAAACATCCAACAGTTAACTAAGACATAGTAGTTAAAGAAGTTTGTTTGTTGTTGTTTTTTCTTTTGGTTTGCCTATCATTCATAATTAAGACTAATTGACATTAAATGTAATTCTTACAGACGATTTAAAAGCAACTATTCCAGTATAAGTTATTAAGTAAAATTACTTTCTCATAAATAATCCTTGTGTCTGGTAAAAATTTAACAGATCAAGAACTCTTAGTTTCTGCCTGTGTTTAAGCAGTCATTTTGGCAGACAGTGACAGTGTATTCTGAGAATCTAATTTTGTACGAAAACATTACATTCAGCAGACGAGCATGTCACGCTTCATTAAATGAAGTATGTTCCATTCAAAGATGGTAAAAGTTCAATGTAATTTTTGAAAAGTACAAGCAATGATTACCAACACTTAAACATTGCATAGTTTAAGTTTCAAATTTTAATGTAACAGACAATGTTGTCAGGTTTTTATCCATGTGCCGGAATCTTTACACTACGTGTCTTTGACTTATTGGCGATAAATGTTAACAACACCCAAACAGCATTGTTCACTTGTTTTAAAACAATATGTATTAAAACAAACTATACGTATGCACAAATACGTATTCGTTACATAGTTAATCACCACAGTTGTATCCGGAATTTTAAATAAACGTTTCTTTTCGTCAAAGTCCACATAGACGGTTCAGTTACTTTAGAATTGACAAGATTAATTACTCTTCTGTGCTCTGTTATTACAATACAATAGGTGATAAGTTCACTTGCGTTACACCACTGATTGCCACAACTGTATCTAGAGTTTTAAATAATTGTCTCTTTTCGTCAAATGTTCTCACATATTTATTAAATACTTTAGAATATAATGGACAGTACAGATTATTATTCCCTATTTTGTTGTTACAATACAGTTTACTATAATTTCCCTTTAAAAACGCCACTGTATGCTATTTACAGCTAAAATTACAAACATGTAGTTTAGATATGTTTGACAATATCTCTAACTAATTTTCTTGAAATACATTTTGGACATGCATTTATGACTAGTCCGATTGAGGTCTGAAACTCTTCACATACTGCCAGATATTTTGATATAATAATGCTTGAGAGAAACGTAGACGGTCCTAGTAACATGATGCAATAATACAACAATCGCCAATTTACTACAACTGAACTACACAACGCATGATTCGCACAGTTAAGTAAACAAATCTGCGATAAACTATCGCTTCTCAAAGTAAATAAATTTAACACTCGCGCTTTACTTAAATGAAAACAGTGATGTATATCTAACAAGTGTGTTAAAAACAGTAGATCACTATGTTTTCGTTGGTTGTATATAAGTTCAGTGTGTGCTAAACAGTATTGTTGAGATAAAACAGGAGATAGAAATAGATGATACGTGTTTAGCGTTGTAAATCCAAAGATTTACCGCTGTCTCATTGTGGGATTGATAGATGGTCGAGAGGAGAAAGGCTACAACTTCGAACAAATAAAAGCAGGACTATTTGTGACTACAGTCAAAGATTAGACAAAGTAACATGACTCATCATCTGTGAAAAACAGGTTAGATAGCAAGAACAGACAGCAGTCCTTTATATTAGTCCACAGTCCTTAAACTTTGAATCACAGGAATACTCTAAAATAATTTTCGTATCTGTAATTGTATATTTTATTAATGTAGTTTTCAGTGCTGGCAGTATTTCTATCATTTGCTTTTTCTGAATAGAACAAAATAACCTAAAAACTTACTGTTTGTCAACACTCCAATTGTGTCATCAAAAGTCATTGCCTTGATATTCAGTGACGCAAGTATTGCCTCTTTATCAGCTAAAGTTGGGTCGTCACTGCTGGGTACTTTAGCCGACAAAATTACACACATATCACAGAGATTAATATTCACAGCTCGAAGGTCAGCTCGACTCAGCGGCGACCCCTATTAACGATTAAGAAAGTTAGAAAGACTTTTCACCGAGATCTCTTCAACTACTTATTACGCGTTGCATCGTAATATAAGCTTCATTGGTAAGAGATATCAAAACAATAAGGGTTCCCATAGCATATATATTTTGCAAACAAGTTTTGTTTCATAAATGCACTTGAATATTACGAATTACTATTTTCATTCAGCCAAATACTAAATGTTTTTATGTTCAAATTTTCTAAGAGAAATAAAGTTTAGCCTTTTATGATATTTGTTTTTGGTAAATACGAGTTATCGAACAACTATTATAAGCACAACTACTAATGATTATTAAAAAGATATTCTTAATTTTTATTTATTTAAGGCAGATTATTATAATAATTTAAAGAAGATTTTTAAAATACGTTTTAAATGGTCAAATCAATTTTGACATGTTTTTGAACAAATTAATTTATGTTGAAAACTGATTTAAAAGTATTGTTTTAAAATTCATGCATTATTTCATATGTTTCCCGAAACGAAATTATGAAAGTCTTGAAGAAATTATGATGATGTTTTAGGAAACAAGTAACTTAGAAAATTGGCATATTCAAAACAAATGTCTTTGTGGTTAACAGTTTGAATAGTATGTTAAAGCTAATAATTTTCATGTTTGATACTAGCATTTTTCCATGATCAAAACAAAATTGCTTTCGTTTAACATGAAATTATATGCCCATATATTGACGAAAATGTTAATACACCTTACGTTTAACACTGAAATCTTGGGCAGGTTTTGAATCATCTTCCATTCTCGTCTCAGATATTCCACACTTCCCACGATTACTACATGTTTCAATTCATGATAATGAAAGTTACTGGCACGCAAAGGCATTACCAAGTTCCTGAGTCCAATCAAAGGCGAATCAGGATCAGCAAAAAGACAAACAACCACGTGTCCATTCAAAACTGTCATTGCTGCTTGATTTCGATCCTAAAAAAGGATGACCAAACATTACATTAGAATTTCAACAAAAAGTTGTGATAGGTTTGTCTATAACTTTAGTTTACGAATTACAATGAAAAAAAATGAATTAAAAATACCAAGTCTGACTGTTTTCAATATATTTAATTAATTAATTCTAATATCACATCATCCACGTGCGTTCTCAGAAGAGAAATAAAAAATATATATTATTATTTAGTTATTTTTATTTTGCTTATGAAACATAGAAATACATTCATCATTTCATATATACCTATGTATTAAAATAATTGCGAAACATCAAGACAATGGTTAGTTTCAATTTTTATCTTTTGTAAGTCAGTCAGTCATTCAGAAAATTAAATGAAAATCTCCGAATTAAAATTTAACCTAAAACACTTACCAAAATACATTCTTCTATTGGACGTGCCGTACACCAGTGAAACATGCCTGTAGAATCATATTTCATCTCTGTTTTGTCGAAATGAAAATCTCCGGTCTGGTCGTCGGCTAGCCCAACAGGAAATGGCCTATCGTTGTTGGAGTTATTGGCTCCATTGCTACCGCTAGGACGGTTGGTGGGCCTAAGATGCAGTATTAGTATCGAGAGTATTACAACCAAAAATCATCACAGCTTAATTATGCAAACACGTTATTCTAACAACCGTATCACCTGAAATCACTCCCTGTATATTATATACACCACTTAATGTGGAATTTGTGTTTTATTGTGAGCGTAATATTAGGGGCCCAAAACAGATTTGAAAGAACAATATATACTATTTTTAACATAACTAACTCCTTAAAGTCATAACAGTTAAATGAAACAAAACTCGGTTTATCAAAGTATATTAACAAAGGCGAGAGTTTTTAGCGTTTGTTTTTCATAATAAACAGTTTGTAACCTAGAATAATTTCAATATAAAAATATCTCTCTTTCTAAATAAGTCTTTCTTTAGTGGCTATTCTTAATATTTTTATATCGTAGAATTGTCTTGTTTTTAAAAGTGAGAAATGTAGCACTATATATATTTAAAAAAAACTATCATAAATTTATTAATTTCCTTCCAAAAGAATAAACTAGGCCTTATCGATTCAAATTCTAGTATGTAATAATATTCGGTAAAATAACAAGAGTTGAAAGGGAGGTTAAATATTTATTATTTACATTTGTTCACTATTAACGTTAACACGAGATATATTGAAACATAATACTTCACCAGTTAAACTAATTCTCAGCTACCTATCAATGTGAAAACTGAATCTGTTATGAATATTATTTTTCTATGATTAACAGTTTAAAATGCAGGTGGTGACATGGTAAAATTAATTTGAATTAAATTATACATATATATATATATATTTGTATTTTATTACAAGTTATAGCTTTTACAGGAGGGGAACATGCTTTGCAAACAAGTACGGCGTTTTGATCTCTGATGGAATCATTCTCAACTACAAAACTTTCAACGGTAAAGAAGATATTTAAATTAATATCCAACAGTATTATTCCTTAGTGTAAAAGCTGTAACTTATAATAAAATAACAGTTATAATCAGTAAGTAAACTCAAAACAAAACTAAATATGAAAGCTAATCAACTACACTTAAGGATGAAAATAAATAAAAATGTATTATCAACTATTTATACAGAGAATTTTAAAACAAAATGAACCGAAAGGATGTCTTAAAAGTCAATTGCATAATTAAAAGACAAAAACGGCGAAAGCGTAATAGTATTATAAACAACATATATATCAATATTGTCTAGAGTGTTATATATTCATTTTTTGTTAAATTTTGCAATATTACATTTTCTAGTAAACATAATGCTAATGCCAACCAATATGTTCACACAGATGTTAGCCAATGTTTATAATAAATAGTCTAACAGAGCAATACTAAACAAAGAAAAGTCTTCTATAATTCAACCAAAAACCACTCGTCCTTTTATTCTTAGCCACAGTAGGTTTTGGCAGCTCTATATGTGCAAAAATAGATAAGTTAACGTAGGAAGAGAAGATTTAACATCAAGGAGGTCTTGTGTTTACGTACTCCTATACAGCACATACTAGAAGGAACACAAGAAAAATTCAAGTTTTTCTGAATTTGACCCGTGTTTTCATACAGAACCAGTTGATAAAAACGTTCATTTAATAACGAGGTTGGATCTTAATACGTGAATACAGTAATACTAGCCTTTCTATTTCTAACTCTTAAAATTACGTTATCCAAAATTTAAGATTTCTTCGTCTTTTGTTTGTTATTACGATGTTTCCACTTTCTTATAAAACAAGTTATATTCAAAATTTATATATTTCATACTAAAATATTTCAAATTTTGAATTTGGTAATTTTTTTATTTCCAGTTTGAATCTATTTAGATCTCCAAGCTTACAGATTATTATAGTAAAATATTCGCAATTTATTTCATAACAAGCTGTCCTTCGGTGGACAAGAAGTAAGTTCGTGGACTCCCAACGCTAAAATACGGGGTGTTCGACTCCCCATTGTGGACAGAGTGCAGGTAGTCTATTATGTAGTTTGAGTTAAAAAACAAAGTTTATATTTAATGCGCAAGAAAAATCACGTGGCTAAAGATTAGTAAAGATCAAAGATTCGAACAATTCGCCCATCAAACGTAACAATAATACTATTTCTGTCGACCAATGTAGCATTAAAAAAATAAATAAACCCTAAATATTTAGTTAAATAACTTGTGATGTTAATGATCACTGTAAGAATTTAATATGGTCGTCTTTAATGTCAGTTCCGTGGTTAGCGTAAGTAATTATTACCAATAAAATCAATGTAACTGAAATTATATGTGATGATTTATAACGAAATTACATTTTTAACACTTTTAATATCCTCTCCTTTCAGTAAATATACCGGTTGTTGTTTGTACAAGTGACCCTTAGAGTTAATACTTTGGAATAATTGAATTAACTGGTGAAGACGTGCAAGTGAAGCGTTAACATCAACACAACATGCATTAGCTAGTGAACATGCACAAACTTTAAAAATGAATTGGGAAATTAAATGATAAATAATTGTATTACACACATTTATAAATATGAAAACTTGATTTCGACATCCATTTTATATAAATATAATAATGCGACATGAAGAATATTTTACATTACATAGGAAAAAAACAGTTCACAAATATGGGAAGAGGTCAGAAGGTAATGTCTATTTCAAAAAATTATAATTACTGTTTTGTTTTAGTTTATAAATTTTCGATCTCATTTTTTTAATTTTTCAAAGTAAGGGATAGCTACACCTTCTGTTCTTATTATGCAAGAAATAAACGTGAAATAAAAGAAAACTAATGATTGACAGAAAGAGTAGCATACATGAGCTTTTTTACTTCATACGCTAGATGTAAGCTCGAGTACAAGTCGGGCGCGGCCGTCCGAGAGAGCTGCTGGGTAGAAGGCACGTGACTGGAAAGAAACGGGAGGCAGATTCTGTAGCCGTGAGTGCACACTGAAAACAAAGCTTGAAACACAAGAACATTCAAGTAAAAATCTGGTGCAAGGGTGGTGATAACAGCTCGGAAAGAATACATTTCTTTAAGTCTGAAGATTAGTCATGTAAACAGTCCTTGTTCCCAAGACAAACTAAGGAATTTTCAATTCCACGTTCTCTTGTTTTGATTTCTACACTAAATATAATGAATGTAGTAAAAATAAATTACATATCATTTTCATCAAATTGACAATGAATTAATGTAATGTTCTACAATACTATTTTCTATACGTGTGTAGAAATCCTATCTTCTAATCAGTGGTGCTCAAATAACTATTTTGGAAACATAGTAGAACTTTACGCTATAAGATATAAAACGCTTCACTCTGCATCATCAGCTGTAAAGAAGATCGCATTCACTGGAAAGATAGGTTAAGTACATCAATGCGCAATCCTACAAGTATGGCAATTGCAGTGTTCATCCACTTAACATTTCATACCTTGCATATGTCACGTTACCCAGACGACGACTTGGTGACGTCACTGCGTTGGCAGTGTTGCTTTGTGAGTGGGCAGAAAGAGGTTTTGGATGATGCTGGCGGTTTGTAACACTTTGTCTACTGATATTGGCTTGAAACTGCAGCTGATTGCCTGAATGGAAGAGAAAACGTAATTAGTTCGATGGGAATAAAAGATTCAGTTTCCAATAAAAAAAAATTCATTTATTCATAAAAATGAAATTTCTTTACAACTACAAACTGTTTACAAAGCATAAAGTATCGACACTTAAGTATTTTTTGTAAAATAGAAAAAAATATTAATTAATTAAGAAAAAAATCCTCTTATATAATAATATTGGACTGAATCTGTGCCTGTGTCTTGTCAATCTTAGAATTATTACTTTTTTTTATTTTCACAATGGCTTTTGGTATTTTCACGCTTTGTAGCACGTGGACGAAACTGATTACCAGGAAGGATGATACAGTGGCACCTGCCACCTACCTACACGGCTACTTTTAACCGAATAGTGGGACTAACAATCACTTTTCTAACGTTACCACAGCTAAATGCACGTAGCATGTTCAGCAGCCTTTTGCGTGGTCGAACCTTAGATAATTCAACCTTATTACATGCTAAATAGAAGCCATGTCCTGTTTACTTCAAAATAGCGGGTTCAATCTGCTTGTTTTTGCCTTGTTATAACAAACTCTATATGATAGAAAAGAATAAGTGCATTATATATTCAGTGAATTTCTGAGAGATGTTATTTTTTTCCAACACCGATTTTGGAATCAGGAAATATTGATAAGGTAAGAACATGTGTTTAAAACAATACTTTATATGGAAATCAACACTTACTAGTGTTTTGTTCTTCTTTTATCATTTCAGCTGAAAGCATAAAGGATAATGTTTTGTAATTCGAAAAATTCACAAAGTTTATGAATTCTTGACCTAAATGGTGTTAATTCTCAGTTTATTCAATTACTAACCTGCTCTTATGAACTTAAAATGTTTGATACAAAAAAAGTTAAATATTGTTGTTTTTTGTTTAAATTACAACAGATTATATCACATTTATACAGACCTGTATACGTTTTTAAATTAAAGCGTAAGTCAATCAATGGTTTATTTATCAAGTACCCGAGTGCATTTCAAATTATTCTGTATAACATTTCTAGATTTATAATGCTTTCACAATTGATAAGACAGATCTCAAATTACTTTGTTTTTTTCATAACTGTATTGCTATTATTAAAAAAAGAACCTGCATCTGTGAGAAAAAGTGAAACATCGTAAGAAATTTCGACGATATTATTATTATTATTGTTATTATGTGTAATATTTCTAATAATAAAGTCAACTGATATTACATAAAAATATAACAAAAATAATACAAATCATAATGAAGTTCTGGCAGTGGAAAAATGTTTGTGTTAGTTCATCTATTTAGGAACATTCGCAGTCGATCATGCATTAAATTAATGACGAACATAACATATTCACAGTCACAGTATTTCTAAAGACGGGGAAATAATAAGTGAGAATATAAAATAAAACAACTAAATTATCAGCAAACGCTACGTTAGAAATGGCATATACCCCAGCTTTAAGGAAATAAACACATTTCAACCGTGACGTGAATCACGTTATTAATGTTTATTTTCTCCTCATCCAATGTGCAAAGCAACCACAAGAGGGTGCAGTAAATCATATTACAGCAAAATTTGCGAAACATCTCTTAAAAAAAAACATTCCAAAATGCATGTGCAATTACAATTTAACATCATAAATTATTTTACAACATCTCTTGTAGTTTCAATGTAGTATACAGTACATTTCAAAATGTTAATATCAATGATGTACTGTGCAATGTAATATAATATATATAAGTAAACAGGTTGTGCAGTGATATGTGCCACACGCATTGACTAGTTTGCTATAAATGTTGGTACCTCCTAAAATGACTTCCTTGGGTATTTCTGGCGGAATAAATGTTGGAAAGGTGGAGTTTTGAACTGATACATCTAAAACAAAATGGTTGAAATTTCAAAAGAATGGAATTAACGGAAAAAACGGTCTCTATAATTATCTTTAACAAAACAATGCAATCAAATTGAGTAAGGCAAAAAAGAAAACGATCGAGTCAATTTTTAGTATGTTTAAATGAAAACCAGTAATTATAAGAAGTACTGGATACATAAAAACAACCAAATGTTAAAATAGGTAAAAGTTTATTTGAAAAATATATTATGCATAGAAAATATCAAGTCAGGCATATTAATTATGTCAAAAAATAAAAGGCGTATGGTGAAATACACAGAATAATCCATAACTAACCACATAGTTTGTAAACACCATGTAATATTAACGTGCTTCAGCATGATACACGCACATAAAGCTTGCTTATGATAAACATAGTACCCAAGTAATATATAACAAAATAAAAAAAAAAAACATTCAACTACTACATTTGTCTTTTATCTTGCCAATATATGTTCAAGCAAATCAGATTAAATTCTGCAATGTATGTCTGGAAAGTTCTCGATAAATCATTGTACTTCACATTATTTCCCCACAAATAAAACTTATAAAACCGTTTTTTTTAAGATACTCCACAATGGGTACTTTAAAAAATAATAAAATGGAGCAAATAAAGGTCATAAAATTAAATTATTTTTTTTACTAAAAGCACATGATTTCTAAAATGTTAAACATTTCTATTTCTATTGCTTCCTAGTTACGTTTAGTTAACATCACTAAAAATGCATATTTACTTTTTCATAATTTCATTGCTAAAATAACGCGTAGATGCATAAATATGTTTTCAAAGTTTTTGAAAAATATAATGACAAGAAATTCAGGACTAAACTAAATCAGTTCTATGTTACGTATTTTATGCGATTTGTGAAATTATTTTAAAGGCAGATTTTGGTGATTTTATTACAACTATAATCCAAACGTTATGTGTCGCTTGTTTGAAACAATTATTATAAAGAACAAAAAAAATGTATACATACTTGCTCTACCAACGACTTGAATAGCTCTTACTCCTTTCCTAAATAGAGCCACTGTAGCGGTAAAAGGTAGACAAAACAGTTAGAAAGGTATACGAATATTAGAACAAAATTATGTTTACCCTCAACATTGTTTCACTCCAACAATTCACGGGCAGATCTAAAGAAAGATGGCTTTAAAGAGTAAAGTGTTGCCAATTTCTGTTGAGTCAATCAAACTTGGTACTAATTATACGTTATTTCTTATTTTTATTCTTCATATCGAATATTTAGACCCCCTGTAACATATAACGATACTGCCACAAAGTTTTTACTATACAGTAACTATATATCCTTTATTACAATTTGGAGAACAGGTATAAACTTATGTACTTTATGAATATCGTATCTGTTCTAAAAGCTAATCTTACTCACAGTAAAAGCTGTAAGTTGTAATAAAATATATTTTATCAGTAGTTAAACTCAAAAAGAAACTATTGGTAATTATCTATGTTATGACAAATGTTGTATTAGTGCGCTCCTAGAATTACATGAAAAGACTACTCACCATACGGTTACAAAACACATAATAATATTCAAAGTTTATGATGCCTCTTTAATTTCAAGGTATATCTAACTTACTAAAAAGGCTAAACTAGTTAAAACTTGTTGGGTAAGAATAGCAGTGTGAACGTTTAAAAATACTTTTTATTTTATCATCAGAAAAAAAATGCTCAAACGCAGTTTTAACGCTAATCTTTAAACCACTATGATGATACATTATATATTTGATTTGCGTCTGATATAGAATATACTTCGTTAAAATAAACGGAATAACAACGATTTGGTGCGTGTTCATTATGTGTGTGTGTGTGTATATATATATATATATATATATCCTGTCCCACTCTACAGACAAAAGCTGAAGCTATATCCAACTTCTGATCGATCACTTAGTGGCGCCTGGTGACTGGGTTGACAGTAATGTCTCGTTACTTTGACGGTTTCGTGTTGTGCCGGTCTTTTGGGGTTTCGATTTTGAATACTTTATTCACACCAGAATGCTTTCTATGTATTTGAAACATTTATTAGCTGACTGAATGAATTTTTATTTTTGTATGTAAATAAGAAACACGTTTTACTGTATTAAATATGAGTTACAATAATTATTAGATGAAATAATGTCACAATACAGTGTTCCTCAGTAACACATACCACGAAATTATTCTTAAATTCGATAACACGAGAAAAATATATAAAGTGCCAGCATCATTTTGCAAGCATAAACTATTCACGTGGTCCCCATGCATGGTCACAAGTGTTTATTTCTCACAGCGCCGTAGGTCATACCAGATGTATAAAATCAGTCTCCAAGGTTTCTCTTATTAATTTACAGATGATAACGTGACGATAAAGAGCGAAACAAAACCGTTATGTAATTAGTCTGTTCATTTTTTATCCATATAATTACCGTTTTCTATCTGGTACGGTTCCAGTTGTGGTGAAAGCATAAATGATAAAGCGTTTCGATATGTCTATAATACACGTATTAATACACATTGTAAAATAAAAAGAAACAGCACAGAACACGTTAGTTGTTACGATAGTCCCAAACACGCAACAAATAGCAAAGCATGGTTCGTTAATTAATGAGGATTAATTAAGCTCAGACGAAGAAAAGAAAAAGAGAAATGCAAGAGAACGTTGACATTTTATGCGTGAACAAGAAAGAGTTGAAAGTTCAAACTCAACAAGAGAAGGACTTTCACCACTGTGAGAGAGGTTAAGGGAAGAACAACAATTCACAAACACGACGACCATCCAAAACACTTACAATTTTTACATTTGCATTTCTTGATCAGCTTTTCATCCTTAATGTCTTCGTGGCAGTTTTTACAGTAGTACCATGCCCTGAAAATTAACTTTTATAGTTAATACACGTAATCAAAATGATCCTCCCGCTGAGGCGCTGAAATCGATTAAAATTCTCTATAAAAAGAGAGCAAATAATTTTTCAACAAACAGTGAAATGAAATCTTTTCAATAGAAAAAATCCATTAAAAACCGTTACTTTCCAAGATCGCCATATCAGACTGTTTCTTTGTTCTGTTTACATATTCACTAATGTATTATTATTGATGTTTTTTTAAGTAAACTTTTGCTAACACAGTTGTCAGAACAAATATGATAATCAATATTCAAGCAGAACTTATTAGGGTTAAGATATCTAGATTTACCTCTTAACTTCATCAGCTGACTGTGCTATAAAAAATCCCTGGGTGTTGGGTTGAATCTTAAGTTTCTTCTTTGGGTTGATTGCAATTTTGTAATCTGATCCGTCATCAGCAGGTAATTCGATAGCCAAGAGCAGGAGTTTCAAAGTCACAAAACACAATCTGTGGATGAACCAACAACGTCTTTTAAATATAACTTGGAAATGGATAGCAATCGCCCTGTTGAGGGAGATACTTTTAAATATAACTTGGATTATTCATGAATAAAACGTAGGTGAAATGGGTAGCAATCGCCCTGTTGAGGGAGATACTTATAGAGAAAGTCCTTTCTACTTTCCACCCGGTGGGCTCAGTCAAAAGAAAATACACACCTTTCTACTTGAGATATTTTTGTACATTAGTCCTAAAAGACTTTATCTACATGTGTCACCATGAACAAAGCAGTTATTGCTTTTTTAGCTTTTGTTTCTTCGCCTGTACGATCACATACAACAACGTACACAAAGTAATGATTCCTCAAAATAAACATTGTGACATATGGTATAAAAACGTTTTTATTTTACATTTTCAGACATCTCGATTCGTGTTCTGTATAAATTATTATTAAGGGAGATTCTTTAAAATTAGGGAAATTATTATGTATGTTATTTTTATTATCATTCACATTTTTTTATGTGTCACCTTTTTTAAGTTAGGAAACACGGGTAATAAAACGTATATTAAAAGTAAAATTTAACCACATAGCTAAGAGTAATCATCAAGTAATACGACACCGTAAATAGCGCTTCCGCTAATCTCAGATTTACATTGATGTTCGATTAATCTAAGTTCTATTAATTCTACTCTGCTCTGCATTAAAAGCTTTCATATGTTTACTGTTCATAACTGTATTATTGTGTCACATTTGAAATTCATTAAGTTCTCAAACAAAAATAAATAACGCTAGAACAAGACACGATGTTTTGGATTCAGGGTACATACGGGCAACAAAAATATCAACATGATACAAAAATGATTTAAGAAACCTTAACATAATGAATTTAGTAACATCATAAATTAAGTAGGTTTTTATTGTACCACATCTGACCCATATACTGATATAACATGCATTATATTCGGAATATTTGTCTGCACCGATTAAACCTTCCTAACAAAATAAATTTGTAAATACAACTATTTCCCAGTTTAACTAGTTTGTATTTTGGAGCATTTTAGGCCCCATCACCCCTCTTTGAAAACCAAAAACTGATTGTTATCACAGTTTATAAAATTTACAAGTAAAATAAAAATACCCTAATTAATATCATTAGTTTTTAGAAGCCTATGCAATTTAAATTCGAATACTTTCAAGAAGCCAAATCAGTTTCAAAGCAGAAACTGTTGTTTGTTTGTATGTTTTGAATTTCGCGCAAAGCTACACGAGGGCTACCGGCGCTAGCCGTCCCGAATTTAGCAGTGTAAGACGAGATGGAAGGCAGCTAGTCATCACCACCCACCACCAACTCTTGGGCTACTCTTTTACCAACGAATAGTGGTATTGACCGTCACATTATAATGCCCCCACGGCTGAAAGGGCGAACACATTTGATGTGACGAGGATTCGAACCCGCGAATTACGAGTCGAGTGCCTTAACCACCTGGCCATGCCGGGCCAATTACCTGGTGACTTGCAAAATACATGTAGCAGGAAAACCATTTAGAGGCAGTTCTTTTAAATAAAATTATTGCAATGAATTCAAGGGTTGAACTACGCATCCGAATAATGACCATTGAATAAAACCGAATAATGAACGTATTAAACAAAACATTTCTTAAACATTATATGAAAACTGGAACCGGAAGTACTCACTCAGCCGCTTGAGGGAAGCTCATGCCAGTGAAAGAGGACGAAAGATGTTCAGTATACATCTCCATACCTGTTCCACACATGTAGTCGTTTTGCCAAGACGCCATATCTGGTGACTATAAATCAAAATGTTATCAGTCAATTGGAAGCCACTGTCTGCAGCCATAAAACTGTATTACATCTCAAATAGTGTCAGTTCATAAAACTGTATTACATCTCAAATAGTGTCAGTTCATAAAACTGTATTACATCTCAAATAGTGTCAGTTCATAAAACTGTATTACATCTCAAATAGTGTCAGTTCATAAAACTATATTACATCTCAAATAGCGTCAGTTCATAAAACTGTATTACATCTCAAATAGTGTCAGTTCATAAAACTATATTACATCTCAAATAGCGTCAGTTCATATAACTGTATTACATCTCAAATAGTGTCAGTTCATAAAACTATATTACATCTCAAATAGCGTCAGTTCATAAAACTATATTACATCTCAAATAGCGTCAGTTCATATAACTGTATTACATCTCAAATAGTGTCAGTTCATATAACTGTATTACATCTCAAATAGTGTCAGTTCATATAACTGTATTACATCTCAAGTAGCGTCAGTTCATAAAACTGTATTACATCTCAAATAGTGTCAGTTCATATAACTGTATTACATCTCAAGTAGCGTCAGTTCATATAACTGTATTACATCTCAAATAGCGTCAGTTCATATAACTGTATTACATCTCAAGTAGCGTCAGTTCATAAAACTGTATTACATCTCAAATAGTGTCAGTTCATATAACTGTATTACATCTCAAATAGCGTCAGTTCAAAGAGTATAATCAGAGCATGCAAAAAAAAAAAATATTATTTGAATATATATATTTTGATTTATCACTGGTTTATATTAATTCGACGAGTGCTAGTTTGTTAAACATTCATATAAAATAAGTTAACACCGACGTAACTTCAGTGTGCATTAAAAAAACTATTTATTTCTGTTTACACTGTTTTTAATATTATTCTTTATTGGAATATTGGTTTTAAAAAGTTGGATTTTCTCATGATATTTTAAAAAGACTTTCTAGTGTAAAGAGTATCCGTCTAAAAATGCTTGGTAAAAAAACAACAACAAAACATTCTGCTTGGCTCAAACAGTATTTCATATCTCACAAACACAACAAAATAAAGCAACTTGACATTACTTAACTAAATTAACATTCACTTTACCTTCTAATTTACATAAGAATAATTACTGATTTATACTGAACAAAATGTTACGTTGTGGATTAACAACTACACTGAATTCAGTCAACGTCAACCCAAGACAAACTGTAGTCACTCTTGTTTAAGTAGACGTTTAAAAAATAGAAACTGATACAAGGATGTAGAAAATGAGAATGATATTAATATTAACACACAGAATGCAAGGGTGTGAAAAATGTGTTACCTTTAAGAAGATGACAACGTGTGATAAGCAACTGGAAGCAACAATGAAACGACTAACACAAAGCTGAGTTATGCGAAATGAGCTCAAAGAGTTCAAATGAAGTCAAAGAGAGAATTTTTACTTTTATTAAATAGTGTTCTCTGTAATTCACCACGCTTTCAAAAATAAATATTCATTTGCAAATAAAAAGAAATAGGTCACTGCTTCTACTAAGTATACAAGTCGAATTCCTTGCTTCCTGCCGCCAACGCTACGATTAGTATACGTCACAGAATTTGTAAGATATAAAATAAGAATCCATAGCCCTTGGTCATTAAGCTCTTGCTCTGCAAGCACTAAGCCCAGCGTTCGCTAAGAAACTTCATCGCCTCACGTTTCGGAGGTACCTCCCTTAGCGGCGAATAACGATGAAATACAGGTTATCTTGAAAGCCATTTTAAAGCATATTTTGTTATTTTTAACAATCAAACGTTTCAACAGTGTTATCTGCACATTCATGCCACTAAGAGAAATAGCAGTTGTGTTGTGTTTATTTTTGTTGTTGTTGTTATTTTAATGCTGGCAGTGAAAATTTTAAATTTTATGGAGAACTTTAAGTCTAACGTCTCGTTTAATTATACTGTGTTTAGATAGTTACAAAATCTATAAATTGAGAAGTGTATTAATCACTTGCGCCACCTTCAGAACTTGCATATAAAGTTACACAAACTAATTTCAAACATAATATTTGCTTTTCAATTATAATAATAATAACACAGATAAAATTTAATTTCTAAGACAGTAATTTATCTATTAAACATCCTAAAGACTAAACAACTTTATTATGCAAATGAAGTCGATCGAATATTGCAGAATATAATTATGTGTTTTTAAAATGGCTAGTATTGTAATCTCCAACTAAAAATATCTTTACCAACAAACATTACAGAATTAACCCTTTAGCTCACATACTTCGTACGCGAAAAATACCAAAGTGTATCTATATATGTGTATTATATATCAGTTCATGAAAATCTGCAGCATTGAATTGTGTTTTCTTTAAAATAAATGTGAAGTGTACTGTGTGAAGAAATTTATAAATTGTCAAGTATGATACAATTTTTAGGCTCTTATTCTATATACTTACAAATTCAGTTTGCATATTTGTTTAAGAGTAAAGCCACATTAGGCTATATGCTACTGCCACCACGAGTTACTGAGCCACCGGTTTCAGTATTGTAAGTTTGTAAAATTGCCACTGACCCAGCGCAAAACTTTACATTATGTGATTTATACTAACTAGATGTTAGTTCTTGCACTTCTTGTAAACTCAAAAATCTATAATAGTTTTAGGTTTATGAGTAAAAGTGTTACTTTTGATAAACTCTTTCCGCATTTACCACGCAATCGTGTTAGTGTACTAAGTTCTTAAAAACTTCCAGATTGTTGGTAAAATAAAAACGAAAAATAAATCGTTATTCATTTTAAAACATTATTTTCTCCAAAAAATTGCTTTCTTCAAAGCCAGGAAAGCAAAACAAAGAACTGGTAACCTGTTAAATACCGTGCTTCAATACTTCATATAATAACAACTACTATTTTTTCTTCTTTCCGAAAATTCAGCAACATTTATTCTTCCTATTACTTATAAGTTTTTCATCGTTTCACAGATTATTTAGGTGGATATTTGGTTGAATGGATGGCAACCGTCTGTTGCAGAAACACAAGCACAAAAAACGTTTCAAAAGGATCTAAAGACGAAGACGAAGGAATTTCTAAACTTCGTCCTCTATCCTTGTGTTTCTACAACAAACGGTTACCGTCCTTTCAACCAAGTTTCATCAGTTTTTTTTTTTTTAATACTAGACCAGTTTTTACCTATGTGACTTCCCATCTGATTTAGACATCAGATTTTTCACTGTATATATATAGCACGTTATCGTGTTATAATGTTAAAATCGTAAGTCTCAGAAAAACACACTGATAGTGAGTAAATAACATGTTTATAAACTACTTTAGTTAAAGGTAGAAAGTAAATTTACTGTAAGGTTCTCCAGTCAATATTTTAGTGTGTTTAAAATGGTATAATATTGAACAACCATTGCCAAAGATAAAACTCTGTTATGTGATTAAATGAAAAAAATATAGACAGTAGTGAAAATATATATTTAAAGATTCACAGATAATGCAGTAATTTAACATTTAAATTGACATAGACAGTTAAACTGTACGTGTTTTATATAATTAAAAACGAATTATTCTCGTTGGCTCCATTGCAATTCATAGATGTTATGAGTTCAAGACGTCTTTAAAACGGTATTACGAGATACTAAAAATTTAATCTAATCTTACTGTTTTATAAGATCGCATAGCAAATAGATTCGCCATCATGGTCGAAAATCCTGGAGCCAAACAACTCTGCGCTATGAAACCTAATTTCAGCTCCGACACGCAAATGACGTCATCACCTCGCTTCCAGTTCCAACTCGGGATGTTTAAGAGGTAGGCCTAAAAATTAAACATTAAACGTAGAGAGGCTTATCATAAGTTCTAATAATAAAAAATTGTGTGTGTGACGAATTTACAGAATATAGAGAAAATGTTATTTAAAAAAAGTAAAACATTCGCCAAATTAAAATAAGTTTATTAACAAATAAGAAAAAAAAAACACTGTGGATAACAGTACCTCATCGATTTTTTCTAAATGAGAAGAAAACTGGGCTATAATAAAGACAATTTTGGCAGTTCAGTCAAAATATGAAAATATTTCTGTGATGAAACAGCAATCGAATTACTTTTAGGGCATCCAGATTTCTATGTTACCAACTCAAAAGTATATTAACCAAATACGCTAGTTTCTAATAGATAACTGTTTTTTTTTTATAACCGAAAATAATCTGTGTAGAGCTTAATTGTTTCACTTTATTTTCGTTTTTTTTTTAAATTTAGCACAGACCATCTCCACTATACGTCCACAGTTTAGAAGTGATAAATTAGAGGGAAAGCAGTCAGTCAACACCACCTACCACCAACTCTTGGGTTTCTCTCTTACCAGCATAAAGTGGTACTGACTGTCATATTATAACACCTTCACAGCTGAAAGAGCGAACATGTTCGATGACGGGATTCGAACTCGTAATTTGTAAGATAGTTTCCAAATACGATCTGATTTGATTAATTCATAATCAGCACAACTCTACACTGATTAGGTGCTAGATTTTATCAACAAAAGAGAATGACAATGAAGAATATTGAATATAGGTTACCAAGTCAGAAAATCGACTTTCTATACATTTCATGTTGACAAGGACCTGAGCCATTTATCGACAGGCAACAGTAGCCAAGCAACTTGATACCATGTATATTAATCATTTCCCAGAATAAATTATTTTTAGGAACTAAGAAAACATAAACAGAATGATAACTAATAAAATAGCTTTCATATGAGAATCAAATTCTGTCTAGCATGCACCCATTTTTGGTTGAAATATCGAATTCCCATAACTTTGCCTTCTTACACATTTTTGTCAATGACAAAGACTATTAATAATTTAGTTTTAAAAAAGAAGACACATTTGACATTATCGATTAACAAATAAATTATTAGTATTGTTAGAAAGACGTGTACGTAAAACATCATAAGAACAGCTATGACCAGTTGAACCTTGGCAATATCGAACAATTCTCAGAACGAGGTAATTTAAGACACGTAACTGAGTTCGGTAAATTCTGTTATGTTAGAATGAAAATAGTTCATTTTCGATAAATATAAATTCATGTAGAATTTACTTTGGCTATTGATACCTTTATATATAGCATGAATTAATAGGTTTTAGATAATTAGTTGTTTTGTTAATTGTTCAAGCACGACTAACCTTGTTGTGGTATTGCATCAACTGGATGATAACCCTAATTTCATCAGAGTAGTTTTTTATGGAAATAACACGCATAATATTAGCTGCATCTTCAGCGTCGGGATCGAGACAGTATTTATTTGCCAGCACCAAACATGCGTCTGCTTCATGAACCTAAGGAATCATTAAAAGCAGAAACAAAATCACATATCATCAATCCTAATTATACATTTTTAAGAATTATACCATAAAATTTTGTTGCTAAATTAGAATAACAATAATTGTTGTTGTTTGGTGTGAAGCAAAAAGCAAAACAAAGGCCTATCTGTGTTCTCCCCACCATGAATGTCGAAACCCGATTTCTAGTTGTATGAATCCGCAGACATACCATTGTGCTACTAGAAAGCAATAATAATAATAATAAAAGTGTACAAAATTAAAAACATTCGATTAATATATATTTTAAGAGTAAGCTGTTATTTTGTTGAATCTCGCGCAAAGTTAATTGACGGCTAACTTTGCTAGAAGCTATGAAATAGAGAGAAGGCACCAATCACCTATCAACTTTTTGGCTATTTTTTACCAATGAGAAATTGAAATGACCGTCACATTATAACATCTTCACGGCAGAAAAGGCGAGAATATTCGATGAGAAGATTCGAAGCTGCAGATTGTGTATTGAACACTGCAACTATCAAGTTATGCCAGGTTATATAGGGCCCGGTATGGCCAGGTGGGTTAAGGCATTCGAATCGTAATCTGAGGGTCGCGAGTTCGCCCTTTCAGTCGTGGGGGCGTTATAATGTGACGGTCAATCTCATTAATCGTTGGTAAAAGAGTAGCCAAAGAGTTGGCAGTGGGTGGTGATGACTAGCTGCCTTCCCTCTAGTCTTACACTGCTAAATTAGGGACGGCTAGCGCAGATAGCCCTTGTGTGGCTTTGTGCGAAATTCAAAACGAACAAACAAGCCAGGTTATAAGATCAAAGATATCTTTCATAGTTTGTTCGCTGATACAATAAACCAGTGCAAGCATTAATTTTGAAACAACAGTAAAGAAAATGCTGTGCTCATAATTAACTCAGAGAACAGTGGTCCTATTTTTTAAAAAAATTTATCATAAAACATAAAATATGTTATTGTTTACTCACTTTTACTCGTTGTAGATCGATTGTGTTCATAACTGAACCTTGAAAGAACTCCACAGTCGTGAAGTGTCTCTTTATTAAGCCTTCCAGCTCCAGATCTGGTGGCTTTCTGAATAAGACACGGAAAAAAAATCAAAGATGTTAAATGTGACTTGACATTCCATTACATTTGACAACAATTTCCTCACCATATCTAGAGAGAACCGTAGTTTCGAGTTATATCAGCTTTTATACGGACTAATAAGTTCATATTCCCGTATTATATACAACGTTTTATTTGTTACCTCTAATGAACTAAGTAACTGCAACTATAATCACTAACTATAAAGACTGTTGGCACTCTGCCTAGAACGCTTTCTACGTTTGTTTTTTTTTCTTTTTGTATCGCTCAACAATATACATCGTAGGTTAGAAACAAAACTATTACCTGATTGTTTTTAGGCTAACTACGGTGTTAATGTTGGATGCTCAATATAGAAATTGATTGGTTAGAAAAAATTATTTTTATTCTCTGTTTTTTCTTTTATAACTCCGATGAGTTACAACAAAATAGTTTAATTAGGAAGTTTTATGACACTGAGTTGTAATCAAAAGCAAAATAATATTTACCAAGTAATGTTTTAGTTAGGCCTTACGTTACGTTTATTATTAGGCCTAATGCCTACTACAAATAGGCCTAGTATCATTAACGCTATAAAGTCACTTTAAAAAGTTTCAAGTGGTGAATAAATGCTATTTAATAAATATTCTTTTGATATTCGAACGCATATATAAATTACTTAGCCTTATCAAAAACATTAATTACTACCTCACACCTTTTATTCTTTGTATAGTCAAAGGAGTTCAAAATTTGTATCGAAATGTCCGCACTGTATTTTCTACTTTCTGATCTCAAATACGGTGAAAGGTTAAAAGGCTTAAAAGCGCTATTTAAGTCTCTTTTCAGATTACACATGACAACATTTCATTTTTCTATGTAGTTTTTACTGAAAATATTGTAATTGCTTCGAGACTGATAAAATAATGAAGAGTAGGTGCATTTTGGAGGTACAGACAAATATCGTTTTAATTAAATTCCTTAATCTTTGTTAATCATTCAACAATGTTTCGTTTTTACGGACTTTTATATTAGTTATTATGTATATATATAAAAACCAAATCCAATTTTAATTTGTTTTATGTTTTACATTGTTACTACTAACTAACAATCTAACAGACAAAAACAATAATAATACTTATACTTGCTAACAATTATAAATAGAAATCAGCACCAAGTTTTCATTAATTTATTCTATTTTTTACATTGCAAGTGAAAACGTTTGCAGAAGGTAATATTAGTATTAGTCAGCTTTTAGGATTATATCTTTGGCCTTATAAAACATGCTGCCTCAAAATCACAAAGTTTTTGGACTTATTTTGTAAATGAACACATTTAAGACTTACTGTAGTGTATAATTAAATATAATTAACATTAAAGGTATTACGCTAAGCTTAAGTAATTTTTTATACTTCATAATGTTTCATCTTCTAATTAATGGAATAAATAATAACATTGAAACTACTTAAGAGGGTCTTATAACATCATGCTGAAGCAGCATTTACTTTATTCGTAATACCTCTTCCTAAACAAAATAAAAAGCACCTGGTACTCGTCGAAAAATGGAATCACTCTTCGATGAAATATCTAAACTACAATTTAAAGAAAGGAATACCTGTGTAAAAATATGACTTCTACATCTACGTCTTCTCGGTCTTCATGAAGAAAATCTTTGAGAAAGTGTGAAACTGATTCATAGGTAATATGACCACATACCACAATATGCCTTGAAGTTAGGAGAAAAATACAGCATCAGACAACAGTTTAACTATTAATTCATTCAAAAGTCAGATTTGTACACAACTTTCGTGAATAACAGCCAATAGGAAGTTACTAACATATATAACTATAATTCTTACATTCGTTTATGGATTCTACTCATTTTAATTACATGTCTACAAAAGGTTGATTTAACAATTTAGAGAATGATGAATTAGTTTTAGTTTATAAAGCTATAAGAGTTTCTCTCTACCAGCTAGGCCAATGAGGCTAACATTCAGTTCAGATAAAAATTCAATGGCTTATTCATTTTTAAATTTGGTTAATGATGAGTTAGCTTTAGTACATAAAACTATTGTCAGTTAAAGCCAGTGAGGTTTACCCTAAGTTCGCTAAAATTCAATTCACCGTTTCTGGAAAACTCAAAAGTAAGATTTAGTTAAGAGAAGCATACCTATTAAATAACAGTCACTTACAATAAAAGAAGTTGATATTAGTTCAGAAAAACCTAAAATATATTTTTTACACTTTGCCTTGATAGAAGAGAGAAAATTTTAAGAAAAATATTGTAAAAATATCCAGTACAGGAGTTATACAACATGATAGAGAAGAGTTTTAGAGAGCAAAGACTTTTTTGTTTATTTACAACTATTCTTACGCATGTGCATTTTAGTTGGAGTAGTATAGCCATTTATATAGACATTGTCCTCTTAAAATGTGAAAAATTATCAAAGTAATGAACATTTGAAAGCAGAACTCACAATATTTTTTTAAAATAATGTGTTTTATAGTACAGAAAAATAGTATTATTTTGGCCAAATATATTAAGAAATTTAAGCATACATTTCAAGTCTTGGTGTGCCATAGGAAATACAAATCATGCGAATTCAACTACTAGAATTGGTATATCAACAGAATATCACGTACTATTAATGTAACTGTATTTAATCACTTGCACTAACGCAGAACATTTAGTAACCACTGAGGAAAATACAATCTTGTGTTGAAACATGTGACAGCCTTTAATCTGAAACGTTTTATCTTATAGTAAGAAAAGCCTTTGAAATTTTACAATTTTCTGAAACTCGAATGTTTCATTCAAGTTCTAAAGTCATTTCGACTTGGAAAAATTGATATACACACAGCTACCGGCAGAAATAAAAATTATCATTTTTCAGTCACCTGGTTGTTATTTGTGGTTACCACTAATGTCTCTTTACATGCATCTGATTGGTGAAATGCTGTATTTAAATCATATTTAAAGTAATACGATAAATTTCTTTAAAACATGGTGAAGAGGTCGAAGGAGAGAAGCTGCATCGTAGAGTTAAGAAAAAAAAAATATATATATATATACAGGGAAAGTTACCTTCTTCCTCTTTCAGACTTGAACGTTCCGCCATACTTTGGTCGGGAGCCAATCAGGTCGATGATCTCCGGAATGCAGCTAGCAAACACTGCCTGCAATTGACCGAAGGGCAACCACGAGACGTGCGCAAGAGAGAGATGTCAGGTGGTACAGGCAGAGTAAACCACACATATGCAATGTAGCGAAGAAAGGAATGTGAAAGAGAAAGGATGTTTTAACGTTAAGAGATCATCGGCAACCCAACTAATGGCAGAAACATCTGAATATTTTGAAACTCCAACCACGATAATTCCACTAATATGCAGGCATTAAGAGCGTGTCCTTACCTTTTTGGGTTTGGAAATAAAGCATTTTACATGTGACAGGCATAACATTCTCACGGTGATAAACGTCTCACAAGCGGTGAGAAAGCAATTTGTGCAGACTAGCCAATTGAGTTTAACTAACCACAAGAAACATTTTATAAAGAAAAATGGATAAAATATTTCAGTTCTTAGTAATATAATTGTGACAAGTATTTCTCACTGAAACAACACAAATAAGTGTAGTTAAGCATCATTTAGATTATTTGTTTCACGTGGTTGGTAATAACTGCCTAATCTGCACTCAGATGCCAAAAGACACCAAAATGTATAATGTTTTTATTCCACTAGTGCACCCTCTAGCGATAAAAAAGCATGCCAGCACGAGGCTAGAATGGAGAGGCCTGACAGTGTCTACCTTTTCCCATGCTCCCGTCTGTATTCACCACCATATTTGGGTCTAGTCCCAACTAACTCTAGAATCTCTGGAATGCAACTGGCAAAGACGGCCTATGAAAATGAAAAACATGAAAAATAATGAAAGGGATTTCAAGCATCATCCATTGAAAAATATAACTATTACAAACTCAATCAACTACTACATACAGGGAAGCAGGATGTGAAATTACTTATTGAAAACAAAATGTTGTTTAAGAGCGTTTCTAATGAAAAAGTCTAAAAAAGATTACAAAATTAAAAATTTATAATGTACAAAACTATTCATCTACTTGGAGGGACATTGAAAGAAAATAATGTCATGCTACTGATAAAACTATTACAGGGCAGGATAATAATTATATTAACTACTGGATAAGAGTGCAAAAAATATTTAAACGTGTGCAAGAGTGAAAAGGTGCAAACTTCGTAACTCTTTTTCTTATTACATGAATTTCCAATCAAGCCAAGATGAAAGTTTTATAATCAATATGCAAGAAAAGTAAAAGAAATAATAAAGCAAGAACGCGTAAAAACGGTTAAGCAGATATTATTGATTTACCTCTAATCCATACCATCTTGTAAGTTATAATGGTAAAACAATACATAATATTGTTTTCTGCCAACAGGCGAAACTTATACAATCTTGATAGTTTCGGAAAATACAATTTTAACTATGTCATTGTAATATGTAAAAAGTAAACAAGCACGTATTTATTCCATCCTTATGTCAATATATTGAAATATAAAACATTGTGAACAACATGCCACACAACTAAAATATAAAACATTGTGAACAACATGCCACTAAACTTAAATATAAAACATTGTGAACAACATGCCACTAAACTAAAATATAAAACATTATAATACAATCGAAAATTGCCAACGTTATTTCAATACCTTAATAAGTAAGATAGAAAATAAGCCACTAGAATAAGTGAAAAATCATAAATGTTTCTTTTAAAATGACTGTCCAAGATATTTGAAAATGCTTCAAAAAATCTCTGGAGTTTTGAAGAAATAATATTGCAAATTATAAATTCGTGTATTTATACACCCATATACGTAGAAACATATATACACACGTATGTAAGCTGCTGTGTGTTTATTATTATTATTATTAAAAACAGTTGAAAGTTATACGATAAAACACAGAGTAATTCTTAGCATACAGGGTTTAATATCAGCATATCTTCACAGTCTGTAAACTTTACTTATAAATCTCAAACTCTTGAAATAAAACATAAGTAAGTAAAACTAAAACATGGAATTTTGTTTTTATAATAATGTACTATTAAATTCTTATGGCAAGACGTGCTTTGACAATTTGTTTACAAAGTCAGAATTTTTTTTTATACTCAAGTAAATTCATACCAGGCAAAATAGTATAAAAAGTCTGTAAGTTCGTACTTACTAAGCCTACTAAGATGAAGAACACAATGAATGCCCTTCCAAGCGTGGTTTCACAGAATATATCACCGTAGCCAACAGTCGACATGGTGACAATAAGAAAGTATACACATTCCCAATAGGACAAATTGTGAGTGTTATCGAAATCTAATGGATCCCCAGAGTTCTCCAGCTACAAAATAAAAACTTTATTTACTTATCTATCAAAATCTCTGATATCATCTGTCTAGCAGCACAATCGAAAATATTATTTATTAAACAGTTGATAGCTATAACAGCTTAATGTATTTTGGGTCGCTTTCTTTAAACCAGTGGTTTTTTTTTTTTTGGATGTAACTTTTATGTCTGAGAGATAAATGTTAATGTAGGTTTATAGTAGAATTTCGTATGTCTATGCTTTGGGTTTATAAATTAGTTTTGTAATGTATTTGAAACTTAATATAACAATGCTGAATTTTTTGTTGTTGTTGCATCTTTGAGCATCTGAACTTTCTGTTTTAATATTTCTACTTTGTTAGAAAAAGCTAAATATATCCAATCAATTAAACAAAGAAAATATAAAAGAATGATTTCAATCAGGGGCTAGTGAAAATGAAGTGGAATCGTAAGAGAAACTATTAGCACAATCATTAATTTTAGAACAAATAGACATTTTAATCGTCTTTAAATATCAATATTATCATCCTATCCTTTGCCCTACACATAATTGTCATTTACCTCTGTTTAAGTGACGAAACAGTGTAGATCGGATGCTGTGATATTGTGCTAAGATCACTGAAGACAAGAATGGCGGTATTGAATTAAAACTGATTGGCAAATATTTTGATCTTTTATTCAAGTCCTAGTTATCTAAAATAAATTTAAAATCGATGGGAATTTGAAATTTTGTAATCCCATGAATAAATGGTATTCCCCTTCAAACTTCCCAAACTTACCAGTTTCAAGGTAACTTTTCATATCATTTTAAGAAAGAAAAATATCTTACCAGCTCTTAATTACAAAAATAAAAATGAAACTTTCAATATATATATAATATAGAGATAAACTGTATCGAAATTTAAAGAAATTCTTACATTATGAGGCTTCATGATGTTCTACAGAAAGAGCTGGAAGACAAAATTAGGGTTCAGAGTAATTTCACATTTTAATTATTATCATTACAGTAGTATTAATTAGTTAACATATATTTAACTCACCAGGTGGATTATACCAGCGGCTGTTAACCAAACGCTGATGACTATGGAAATTAGCTGAGCCAGACGAATGGAGCTGCTGGTCTTGAGCACGTTTAAGTACTGCAAGATATCGGGTACAGACATCAGTCGTAACGCTCTCAGAAACCGTAGGCCTAAAATACAATGAACAATAGACGATTTATCCAAAACAAATAGTTTAGAAGTATCAGAAATCGCAATCACTGGCGCTTAATCGTTTGTTAAGGCTTTTAAAATAACCTTAAATGAATATTTGAAGTTGAACATTTGAAAAAAAATTATGATCCTTTTAAGGGGAAAATTATTTTAATATGATTATTGGAAGAACGTTTGGTTTAAATAAAAGAGCAAAAAATTTGTATTCATAAAAAGTAACTAATAATAAGGAAGAAAAAATGTGGAAACAGCTGAATGAAAAATATTCTAAGTTCAATTTTCACGCAAACATAAGTTTTCAAATATACATTAGTATTATGAGTCACAATAAAGAAATTTAAACAAAGGAAAATAATTGACTAACCTATCCACGTACGATCGAGGTAAATAGAGACAAAGGACGGCGGAATGGTGAAGTAGTCCACGAAGGAATACAACTCAAGCATGAACCATAGTTTATCACTTGCAGCTATAAACTAGAAAAAAAATACTTACTAAAAGTTAATTCACATTAACCAGAGGTAGCCAGAAAACGGTATGTATACATATCATATATTCTAGAGATACAAATTTCGTGTTAAATGTGACTACATATCTAAAGATTTTTATATAAGAAATATTTATATGTGTATTTTAGGTTAATTGCAATGTCATTATATCTTACCACACTCACACATAGATACAGTAATGAAATTTACAAGTAATCATAGATATTAAGATATCAACACATTAGTATTTGTTACTTGAACCTTAAAACAATAACAACATAGACACTATACATAATTTGATACACTATATATTTGTGACAAAAATTAAACCATTAAGTTGCAATGGTAACACCAAAAGATTTGTGTTATTTTGGTTTATCGAGGTGAAATGTGTCCTCCGCTAGTACAGCGGTAAGTCTACAGATTTTAAACGCTAAAATCAGGGATTCGATTCCCCTCTGTAGACTCAGCAGATAGCCTACTGTCTTTTTGCTATAAGAAAACAAACACACGCTCGATGTGAAGTGACTTCCATAATAACCAGAGATGACACAATGTCAAATAAAAACACGAAATAGAGAATGTTAGCAAAACAAAATACAAATACGAAGTGAATGAAATACAAAGTAATTTTGAGACTGTATAATAACATGTATGGACAACAAAATTTGAAACGAATTCGAGCATTTGCCATATCTATGTCTATCGTATATACTTACACGTATAAAAAAGTAGACCATAAAAAATATATTTAGCGCTAAGTCTATCTGTTGTGTTGTGTTGCTTGACCACGTCTCACATTTTTCTACCCCTTCCCTGAAAGAGAGGAAATGAAGTAAATTTATATCGGTTCATAAAGTGTTACCAGAGTAACAAGTGTTTGATCTGTTAATACAGGAAAACCTGAAACAACAGTGGTTATCACAGAAATAAGTCAAAGTAAAAAAAGAAAAGACGATAACATAACTGAGCTTATATATGCCTGTATGGTAACAAATTTATGCATTAAACAAGAAACATATAATGAAATTTAGAAACATATACACCAGAATTTTAAGACAAAAACAAAGATAATTCAGCTGCATTCTTTGAATAAGTAAATACAACATTTATGGCATCAAATCTACCAATTCATTTTACAAGTTTCAGTAAACTGAAGTTCCTGTGATGAATTGACCTAAACATATAATTGACAAAGCTGTGATTATCAGCATGGGTACCTTATTTACGCGCCCAGTGGCACGGCGGTATGTCTGTAGATTCATACCGAGAAAAACTGGGTTTTGATACCCCTGGTAGGCAGAGGACAGATAGCCCATTGTGTAGCTTTGTGCCTAATTACAGAACAAACAAAACCTTATGTACACGCCATTATTGAACCTGGTCACATTGTTTACCAACGTGAATATATTATATACCATCTATTATTACACTAAGTTATACTATTTACTAATATAAGGTACTTTCTATACGCACCATTATTGTACTAGGTCACGTCGTTTACTAACGTGTGTAGATTTTGTACAAGCGTCTTATGATGATAAATAGAGTTTTATCAATATATGATTTTTCTGCACACCAAAAATATATATTGCTTAATACAAACAAGAGCAGTACAAAATCATATAAGAAACACACGTTCGTGTGATATCTTAGCAATAGGAAGGTTAAGGTACATAACAACGAAATGCAGTTCTAATAAGTAGATGTATTTAACACAGAATCTGATATATTCAACTAAAAGGTTCGATTTAAGGTTCGAAAGATGCAGAGCCAGTCGCTGGTTTGCTTATAAGTACGTAATGTTAGTTACTTAAAGAATATAGAAGAATAACAAACTGTACGTGCAGATAAGGAAGTCTTGTAGACTTAGCACATTAAAACACTAAAACTTTCAAATTGTGTTAAGGTACAAAAAGTAGGGTTAATTGAAACAGAAGAGTTAACCAGATCATTATTTTCTCTTCTTCATGTAAGAAAGTTATTATTTTTTTTATTTCAATCATATTTTAAACACTGGTAGCAAATAATAATAGCCCTATTATTTAACTAAGCCCTAAGATAACTAATTACACTAAAACTCATAAGAAGGTAGGAATTTTAATTTTTCTTTATTATCAACTTATAAATTGTTTATGGCGTTCTTTCGAACTTCACCCTAGTTGAAGATTCCTTGTAATGATTGAGAGGCATTAATCAATTTACACAATCTTATAGAAAATCAAAACAGGTGAGAAATGAAACATTTCATGTTCTTTTACAATTATATGTTTAGGAATGTATTATAGAGATCGTTGACTTTACGTTAATGAAAGTGTTTGATTGTTTTTCTGATATTAATCTTGCTTAAAAGGTGTACAATAAAATCCTATATATATATATTTGGGGAGGGGAATACAAAAGTAGTGACCCAGTATGTAATATTGCTGTTTAAAATCAAGGCCATAAATGAAAAGATATTACATATGTCGTTTTTAATCATATATGCAGTATTCTGTTATCAGTGATTCAGCGATTGTTCTAATGTTCCAGTGACGTTAATGCTCCAGTGGTGTATGAAGAAGCGAAGAATGAGCCTTTGGAAGTAATAACGAACAACAGAGGCAACCGCAGGGAGAAAAATCACGGAATTCGACTGACTTGTGACTTTGAGTGAGATGAAGAAAGAAAAAAAATGGATAATTTGTATTCGTATCGCGTAATACGTGTACATGGAAAATTAGCAGCATTTACTGATTTTGAATTTCGCGCAAAGCTGCACGAGAGCTATCTGAACTAGCTGTCTCTAGTTTAGTAATGTAAGACTTGAAGAAAGGCAGCTAGTAATCTCCGCCCACCGCCAACTCTTCGGCTTCTCTTTCACCAATGAATAGTAGTATTGATCATCACATTATAATATCCCCATGGCTGAAAGGGCGAGCATGTTTGATGTCATGAGGATTCAAATTCGCGATCCTCAGATTACTAGTCAAGCGCCCTAACCACTTGGCCATGTTGGGACGAACACCATTGGTATTTTTTGTGATAAGAAAGGCCACTTGAAATAAAAATGTATTCTCAAGACGATTAGCCTTCTCGCTCGTATAGCGGTAAGTCTACAGATTTACAACGCTAAAATCAAGGGTTCAATTCCCTTCGGTTGGCTCAGCAGATAGCCCGTTGTGGCTTTACTATAAGAAAACACACACACAAGACGGCTGGCATGGGTATTTATTAAAATTTTAATTAAACTAAAGTATAGAACAACATTTCTACCTTCTTAGGTCGTCTTCAGGTTAAAGGTTAATGTTGTTCTGTACTTTATTTTAATTAACATTTTAATACCTATATCCGCCGTCTTGAGAAAGCATTGATATTGCAAAGAAAAGATATTTTGTAGTCATTCTATTATCATTTTGTTCTAGACTGGAAGAGCAAGCATTATAATTAAGAATTGGTAATGTCATCCCTTATAGTGCACATGGAGAACTGAAGTCATTTTTGAATCTTACTGATGCTTTGTTTGTGTGTTTTTGAATTTCGCACAAAGCTACTTGAGGGCTAACTGTGCTAGCCGTCCCTAATTTAGTAGTGTAAAACTAGAGGGAAGGCAGCTAGTCATCACCACCCACCGCCAACTCTTGGGCTACTCTTTTACCAACGAATAGTGGGATTGACCGTCACATCATAACGCCCCCACGGCTGAAAGGGCGAGCATGTTCGGCGCGACAGGGATACGAACTCGCGACCCTCAGATTACGAGTCGCACACCTTAACACGCTTGGCCATGCCGGGCTCCTTACTGATGCAAAAGTAACGAACGATATAATCTCAAGGATTGCAGTCACTTACTAACGACACTTGCAATAATGAATTATAATAATTAATTTTTGACGTTTTTTATTTGAGATATTCATATCCCTGTTGTGATAATACTAAAGCTTCGTTAAGGATATGAGAAAAAGTACCTATAAAAGAAAAGTAATTTCTCCAACGTAGTTTTTTTCGTTAATTTTTAGTTAGCGATGATCTTATGAATTGTCTTCGTATTGTGGAGCAAAGATCGAAAAAGCCATCATTTAATATTTCAAAAAGAATTGAAACAGTTAAATAGTAACTAGCGAGAAATAATGTTCATTAATTTAAACTAATAACATTGAAAAGTTTTTTCCACTACAGAATTAAAATTTTAATTATTATTATCACGTTTCAAGAAGTAAAACCTTTTAAAAACTGATCGTAAAGCTAGTTTGTAAGTTTTTTGTCATTTTTCTGAATCCTTTTATTTCCAAGTGAATTTTTCGACACAGACTTAACAAATAAAGAAGCATTATATGGGCCATGTAGCATCTACCTGCGTCTCTGAAAAATTACTGTGACTGCTGTCACTGTTTTAAACGTTAATGTGAGAATCGTACGTATTGTTCTTGCGAATTTAACATTAAAGCAATTACTGAAAAAGTCTTTTGTTTGTTTGTTTGTTTTGAATTTCGCACAAAGCTCCTCGAGGGCTATCTGTGCTAGCCGTCCCTAATTTAGCAGTGTAAGACTAGAGAGAAGGCAGCTAGTCATCACCACCCACCGCCAACTCTTGGGCTACTCTTTTACCAACGAATAGTGGGATTGACCGTCACATTATACACCCCCACGGCTGGGAGGGCGAGCATGTTTAGCGCGACGCGGGCGCGAACCCGCGACCCTCGGATTACGAGTCGCACGCCTTACGCGCTTGGCCATGCCAGGCTCCTGAAAAAGTCAATACATAGAATGCTCAATGGGTGAACGTGTTTATATTTAATTGGGATCTTTAAAGTCATGAAAAAGAGTAATGACTCTTTCTCTGGTTCATATAAATTGAGTGCACATGAATTTATTTGTTTTACTTTAGCATAACAATCATTAGGTCTTTTTCAATTATTTCTGGTGTTATTGAGGAAGAATCTATATTCATTTTAGTGGTGAAATCGACTAGTACCTTCGTCAATTGTAAGAACAAGTTCAACGCTTTTTTCACGTAATAAGTTCTAGATGAAACACGTGTGGGTAATTGACTGCCAATGTGAGAGTATTATGGTCACATGGTTGACTGCCAAAAGTCGTAGAGTTGAAGGATAATAGGATATTTAGTGAAGAGATGACAAACTTTCGTCTTGGCACTTAAAGCAAAAAAGCAGATTTTACACCTTTATTTCCTAACTCGCCAAAAGATTTAGAAAGAAAAGAATACAAAAAATAACAACTTCGAAACATGCACAGACATATTTCATAATACAAAATTTAACCTTTTAAAAGCCTTCCAGTGATACAGCGATATGTCTGGAGACTCATATCGTTAAAAATCGGGATACCCGTGGTGGGCATAGCACAGATAGTCCATTGTTTAGCTTTGTGCATAATTCTAAACAAACAAACAAAACATTTTAAACATGGAAATATAAAGTTGTTTTCCTTATATTAAATTGATGTGCCTTTCACATAATGTGTTAAAGTTAACTGGACTTGTATATATATATTTAACAGTCCATTATAATGTTATAACACGTTTTACTTCTTTTATCGTTCGGAGGATTCTTTTAGACAATTTGGTGTCGGGAACAAATCAGTTGTTGTCATTTCTTAATGATTGCTAAAGGATAATAATATTTAGTTGCAGGTCATAGTTCACAAATAACTTTTCCACTTTGCATAAATTCAACCGTTAATAGCAATCTAATTAAAAACACCCTATGTGTGACAAAAGTGCAGCTAAAAAAGGATTGAGTGTGCAATTTAAAAAAATAAGTCAAAATTGGTGACCACACTGGTAGCTAAACTTATAGCATTGTTAATAATTTTACAGCAAATACTCATTCAATAGTTAACCATCCTTGATTTTTGTTCATCTTAGGACATGATTTTAGATAAAGTAAGATACGTGGCCTAATAGTTCACATTCAATGAAAATATGCAACAATTTGGATTATCACAGTCCGAGGTGAAAAATTGTTAAACTACTGCTATCACTCCTGCAGCGGGTTATTTTAGCCACACGACACACTACCTTGTGGCTTGGTAGTGCTTCTATGGCTAAGTTACAAATCAAATTACTTCAAACTTGTACAGCTTTAACGCTGACCTGAATATTTCACTAGCTCCTGAATTACTGAAATAACTGAAATCGAACTAAATATTTCACTGATTCTCATATTTATAACGCATTATTGTTTCTAGACCTTTAGGAGATTCTCTTCATTACTGTCATTCACGAACATTCGAAGTGTTCTAGAACTACTTTTGCGTTTGTTAATTCCAAATCTAGGGTCAGCAAAGTGTTATCAGTAAACAACTAAATTTAAAAATTGAAAATATAGCTTAAAATACGAGTAAAGACACGTACTTATTGCAAAATGTACTGTTTCATCAACAAAAGTTATACAACAGCCTTCGTAAGTGATTTGGAAGATAACTTATGAAAATCTTAAAATATGCATACATAATTTTTTCTTCAGTAAAAAGACTATGATTTGTTCTAGCAAATTTATAGGAATATGTATTTTTCTATACGCTAACGTCTTGTAGCTGCAGCTTAAATGTTCTGAACAAATTCAAAGACACATATTCTGTTCATGTAATATGTTGGGTATATTTTCCCAACACACTTTACGCTGTAGCAAAATTTTATTGCTTTTAAATGGAAAATAAAGTTTAAAGAAATGCTTGTCTGAAAATTGAAATGATGCAATATACTAGTGTCTACGTATTACATTTAGCTAAATTATACAAACAGTCAGTGCTACAGTTTAATAATGAAGATAAGCAATAAAGTAAATATTTCATAAAGGTATAACAAAATAAAGTAAACTATATTAATGCCACATTTGAGAAACAAGCACTTGCAATATTTTCAACAAATGTGTACAGTGTGATAAAGGAAGGTACAGTATTATATGGAGTACAAAGGTATGACAGAATGTAATAGCTGCATGTGTACAAAGAAAGGCTTACTTGAGTTAATATTTATCTATTCGTGTTTAAAATCTTATTTCAAATTCTCAGGTGTTTCAAAATACCAATAATTAACACTTTAATTAAATTTATTTTCAAAAAGAAGATTAAAGCAGTTATTATCTGTGATTACTTATATAGAACATAGTTTATTTATTAACCTCCAATCGCTTTATTGATTATTGCTTATATTGTGAAGCTATAGCTTGGTCGTTGTGTTGGCTGAAATCTTCATAAAACATCCTAATGAAATTTGATATTGTGTTCGTATGTTCAAATACAGCAATTGTACATACTTCTTTCACTCTTGTTTCTTTTGTTTTTATCAAAACCGAACCTGAAGACGAGAATAAATTAATAGCAGAAAAGTGGTTTTAGGATAAATACAGGATAAATAAAACAGTAATAATTGTAAGCAACATTCGTAATTACTGAGTTTCAATGTGTATAATCTGTGTAAGTTGGAATAGGAAAATATTATCAACAATATAACACTACATATAGAGTCGTATAGACCATTACTAGCTTAATATTTTATAGCATACAAAATCGTGAACTGCGTTCAAGCCTGGCACATTACTATAGTTACATTTAATTGAAAAGAGTTACAAGGACGTTTCTTTTTCGTTCTAACGTTGTTAAAATACGTATATGTACGTACAGATTAACAATATTTGATGTTTGAATACGCCACTTGCCGAAAACCAGATAATAAATATCTACACGCGCGCTCCCTATGGACAAACTATTCTATCTAATTTTAACGATAAAAGATTATTTTAAGTAAACGGGAATCACATATCTAAAAACTTACTTACCCATTGGCAGGATCTCCAGTACTGAGAAGGAAAGCGAAAGAAAGGAAACAACAAGAGAAAATCAAAAATAGGCCATTATTACTGGGAGAGTTAGTTATATCGTACGATTGTGAGGGTGTATTAGGGTACAGAAATGTATATATATTTTTAAATTTTCTTCTCTTTTCTTGCTTTTTCAAATAGACATTTAGTTTAAAAATGAATCAGCAATCTTATTTCTATATATCTCTCCTTAAGAGTTTTATTTTCGCAAAATAATCGCTTCTGTTACGTTGGTAAATTGATATATTTGCACTACATTTTTTTGAAAATTAGAAGACAATAAAATCAGCCAACATTTGTGCATCCAAATTATTATAGCGTGTAATATCTTGAATGACAGAGCAAATATTAGTACTATAGTATTAAATATATTTTACTTCCATAAACAGTAGAACATGTCCCAAATATCCCTGATTTATGACAGAGATCATTAACCGTTAGACCTTTTACTAATTAACTAATTTACCTCATTCAAAGAGAACAGGGAAACTTGAACTTCTTGAACTGTAGACATATATATACCAAATATACGTTCTAGTCAATTTATGTATCTATTTTCTAATGCAGTATTTCTAAAAATGTTACTTTTTGAAAACTGTTTCTTAATTATTTATTTCATTTATGTCTTTGGTAACTACATATTAAAACAAATTTTGAGAAAACACTAAGATGAACACAGAATACGAAATGTGATGGAAAAGTTCTTAAAAAGTCAGTGATTGTGGCACAAGAGAAAATAAGATCTTTAGGCTTAAGACACAAGGAAAATTTTTTCATAAGGCAATTAAATTAAGTAAATTACATTTGGATAAAATCTAAAGTTGAAATCTCAGTTACAAAATATTTATGTATTGAACTCTTAGGTCTACTTTTGGATTTAGTAAGAAACGTATAATACATGTTAAAACAGTAACAACGAACAACTCTAACAGTATACTAACAGTATTAAAATTCATGAATAAATTACTGAATTTTCGAATTATCAATAATTTCAGGAGTCTGAATTGCTAATTTATTAACTGACTAACCACAGTTTTAATGCTTAAAAATAAAACTTCTTTAATATTGTTCCTAAAAGTTATTTCACTATAAACAAAATTTCACAAATTCGCATGCTAAGTTAGATTTTACTAGTTAATGTCTCCCAATAGATTAGAAGTTGTTCTACTACTTTAAAATGCTAAAATCCTAAAGTCCGGGGTTCCCCGTGATAGACGGACCATAGGTAACTTGTTTCGTACACAAACAAACAATACTAAATATTAAAAGTAATCTATAAATGTAATTTTCAATCATCTCTCTCCCTTCCAATTCAAAATGAAATAAAAAGTAGTATTAGCTTTTCATAATAGTTATAGGTACATTCGACTTTCATTAACTAAACTATCACATTCACTGTGGTAGAATCTAAAATAACAGGTCTAAACACAACTAGCGACATGGTGGCTCGGTGTTAAGACTTAGGGTTTATAACGCTAAAAATCGACTTTCGATATCCACGCTGATCAAAACAAAGATATTTTATTGTGAAACTTTGTGCCCAATTATAAACAAACACCTGAACAGAAAAAATTGATAGTTAGTCATTTGTAGTTGTCTGTATTAAGTGAAACATTTCATGGAGTACGAGCGAAGTACTCCGATGTATCAATAATAGGTTTACGGACTTAAACACTAATATACGAAATTCAGTACCTCGGTGAGGACATGAGTAACACGTTGTATTAGAAAAGAAAGCAACTAACAATAAACGCCTTGCAAGTAATCAAAACAAGTGACAGGGCGTGCGTTTTGGGTTAACACAGAGTAAAAAATTCCTGAGGACTGAAGAAAAATCTCCAATTGTGGAGAGTTAATTAAACACGACTTTAGAAGATAAAATACAAGTCATCTCTCCAGATCGAGTTATGAAATTTTACAAATTTTTATGTATAAAACACGTTCAACTGACGGTACTGCAATGTTAAAGAAAAGTTCATAGATTTGTTACGTGAGAGACAAAACGTATTAAAATCTTAAAAATACTTGTTCTCAAATTAAACTATAAGAAATTGAATCATTGGTCACCGTAAAAATTTATGCTATACATATTCGTACATTTAAGTCAAACAAACAGTTTACATTAAACCACTACATGAGGCCTACTTTCTTTGTTCTTCCAAACACCAATGATGAACTGTGAATTCTACGAAACTAGTGGGAGCGTATAATGAATTGAAACAAAATAGATTACACTTCCACATCATCGCTGAAATTCGCATATTTACGAAGAAGAGAAATTAACAAACAAACATGTTTGTACTTGTTATGAATTAAATACGTTATTTGCTATTATTAGTTTTTCTAACACACAATATTATGTTACAGACAAAACTGATATTAATCATGTTTCATTAAACAAAATCCTTAAGAACGACAGAAATCTCGTGTTAAATAAACTCAAAAGCTAAGCAAAAAAGTATTTAGAGTATGAGTTAAAACGTCTTATACATCCCACGGGTGTTATATAAAGTATCGGTACGGTGCCTTCTGAAAATACTTGATTTATGTAATTTTTGAAAAATAAAATAATAACCTTCTAAGACACTCTATATTCATATATAAACTGCAATTAATTAATCATAAAACATCTAAAGTTATAGATGAAATACCTTCCCATAATGTTTAGGGACAACAAGGGGTCTGTTAGCCCATCTCGTCTGTCCCATTCTTTTAGCCAAACTAAACCTATTGAATTAAAAAAAATTAAATCCAACCCTTATTATTCTTATATCTATCAAGCTTTCTTTTAAACTCACTCAATTTTTTTGTCTCCACTACATCCGAAGGCAACGCATTCCATAAGCCAACTACCCTATTTGAAAAATAAAATTGTCTTAACTGAAGACGACTTCTACCTTGCCAAAATCTATATTTGTATCCCCTAGTTCTTTAATTCTTACTGTTAAATACGAAATTTGTTGATGCATCAACATTATCAGTTTTTTTGCAATCTTGAACACTTCAATCAGATCACCTCTAACTCTTCTTTCTTGAAAATAAAGTAATTTTAAGAATCTTAACTTCTCTTCATGTAACAACCCCTCCATCCAACGTAAAATTTCAGTAATCTTCCTCTGAACCCTTTCCAGCATTCGAATGTTTTATCTTAGATAAGGAGCTCAAGATTAAACGCAATACCCCGAACATGGCCAAACCAGTTCCCTATAAAATGAAATTGTAACTTCTTTAGAAATGTATTCAGTATTTTAGTAGATACAAACTAAAATCTTATCCAAAGGACAAAACTTAAAATTGTGTAGTCTTATTGTCATTCATCACAATTACAAAACCGCCTATGGATTAACAAATGACTAATACATGATTTTATCATAATAGTGTTTAGATTAATAAGTTCATATACGTAGCCCACCAGTGACACAGCGGTATGTCTACAGATTTTTCCTGCTAGAAACCGAGTTTTAAAACCCGTGATATGTAGAGCGCAGATGGCCCATGGGGTAGCTTTGTGTTTATCTACAAACAATCATGTATGTAAATATTATGCTTTATCCCATATAGTTCTTTATACACAATAAAAAGTTTTATAAAAGTTTTATATTCTATGTTTTAAATATATTCATTTTATGTTTACATGACTTAGGATGTTTAGAAGGAAGAGAATTTCAATTTGGAAATCATACAATCCACGTATTTTAGAAAGCACTTCTAAGAAAGTTTATTCCAAGACATCCAGCGTATTTTATAATAAAAAATCACTTTTGACGATGAAAGTTTCTTTATTTTACTTTCTTCTTAATTTTTTCCATTACAAATATCCAATCAGAACTATTTAAAGTAGCATTTTAACTCTGTATCTTTTATCTGCCATATCTGCTCAACAGGTCTTTCGTGCATCTGTTTGTTTTTGAATTTCGCGCAAAGCTACACGAGGGTTATCAGCACTAGCCGTCCTTAATTTAGTAGTGTAAGACTAGAGGGAAGAGAGCTAGTCACTATCACCCACAGCCAACACTTGGGCTACATTTTTACCATTGAATAGTGGGATTGACTGTAACTTTATAACATCCTTACAGCTAAAAGGGCGAGCATGTTTGAAGTGAGGGGAATTTTTTTTTTTAATTTCGCACAAAGCTACTCGAGGGCTATCTGTGCTAGCCGTCCCTAATTTTGCAGTGTAAGACTAGAGGGAAGGCAGCTAGTCATCACCACCCACCGTCAACTCTTGAGCTACTCTTTTACCAACGAATAGTAGGATTGACCGTCACATTATAACGCCCCCATGGCTGAAAGAGCGAGCATGTTTGACGCGACGGGGATGCGAACCCGCGACCCTCGGATTACGAGTCGCACGCCTTAACGCGCTTGGCCATGTCGGGCCATGAGGGGGATGATAAGTGGCACAAGGTTAACTAAAATCTGTCTATGTTTACTTATCTGTAAATGATTATGCTATAACTGTATGTATAACTATATGTCAGTCCTTCTCAACATTTTCCAATATTATTCACCCTTATAAAATTTTCACAACAGCACACTCACCCTAGTTCATAAAAAGACAAAAAAAGTTCTAAATTAAAATACAAAATTATTTATTATGACTGTTACGTGTTACGATTTATCTCGGACAAGTCTCCGATTTATTATTTTACGTACATTACCTATTACAATTTCAAATAGCTAGGAAGTTTTATTTTAATTAACAAGGTAATTGAATTTCGATATGTATCAAAGTTATGGTGTTTGCCAACAAGATTGATGTATATAATTTTCATTCTTAACACAAATATATTTTAATATACGAACAACAAAACAGTTTATAATAACAGTTATTACAAATATTGATTTACATACAAGAGTTTCACAAACTTATAAACTATACTGAGTCTTCTTTCTGTTTAGAACTGAATTTTTTATCGATAGCTCAGGTACACAAGGAAGCAAATTAATTCCAAGTTGATATTGTTACATCTCATTTAAGCTAGCTAGCTTTCTTTTCTTGGCTGGCCTCACAGTGTCTGCTTATAATCTACATTTTTACCAATAAAGATGGTTAATGTTTAGGTAGAAACATATCGTCAGAAGTTAATTTACTGAAGTGTGTAATGTTTGAAATATGTAAACATTCCTGATCAAATATCTGTAGTTTTCCGATTAGTAAACGATTATCACAATTTTAGCTTCCAAGACTGTAGCGACTAAAATATATTCTGTTCTGTCTTTCGGCGGGTCGGTTTATATATTTCAAGACAAGATTCTCGAGAGTTCGACAATGTTCGAAGACACGCTAGTGTTTTCGTAAACCGTATATTTTGATTTTTGATCTCGATAATTTTCTACAAATTTAAAGAATAGGCAGGACTTGCGCAATACACATTCAACAAAATACGTCACATGCATCAAACTGAAACAAACGTCGGTATTAAAAAATGTATAACAGTAAGTCCATTACATGACTTAAATATACATCAACGTACAACTAGAATGAATACAACATGAAACAGACAAAAATCCTAAAGTATTTATCAAACTACAACTGGAATAAGTAACAATAATAACTTATGACTTTTTGCTCTTAAATTTGTTATATAACTGATAATGTTCATTCATCCTGCCCTTCACTCCATCATTCTCATTCACCCTGATTCTGTTTTCATTAACCACTGGGTGAACCATTTATCCAGTTGGCAAGCACTGTTCTATGTTATTATCCATCTAGCTTACCGCTATTAAAACAGACTACCGCTCTAAAAGTAATGTCGGTCTCATTTTATTAGACAAACAAACATTTTTAAACGCTCATGATTGCCATTAGTATTTAATGGATTTCTAGTGTGTAAAAACAACGCAGTCGCACATGGCAATAATGGAGTAGATTTACATTCCACTTCTGTCAAAGAAATTTGATGATTTCCGTAGAAGTTTATTGTTGTTTGAAGTAATTGTACAGGAATCGATCAAAGTTAGACTGTATGTAGCCAACAGGATTAATATTCAGTAATTGTACAGGGATCGATCAAAGTTAGACTGTATGTAGCCAACAGGATTAATATTCAGTAATTGTACAGGAATCGATCAAAGTTAGACTGTATGTAGCCAACAGGATTAATATTCAGTAATTGTCCTAGTTATTGGGAAGAGTGGTGATGGCTGGAACTTCCTCTTAGCATTTTGAGACTTTAGCTGCACGACGAAGAATCCATGCAAGAAGAGTACCATATGTGGCAAGCAGGTCATTGGTGTAAACAAGTAGAAGTTCTTGTTTACGAGTCATAATCTATCCAGCAAGAGTAACATTTCCCTTTACATACAACCAGCTGTGATCGTCTAACTGCCCATATTTTACTCACACCATAAAAAAATACTGTTACAGTTTGTTGTAGCTTTTAGACGATTCAATAAAAGCTCATAAGATGATAAACTTCACATCCAGATGCATTCACGTTCAAGAATTATCGAAATCTAGAGTCGCTGAAAAACAGTAAAGTATCCAGAAAGATAAAAGGCGCGATAGCAGCACACGCGATACCCAATGTTGTCGATGTACAATATTGATCGAACTAAGGAATGAATTATTTAGTTATTCTTTCACTGTAGTCCATCACATGAAGATAATTTCTATTGACATCGGGACATATTTGTAAATGTTCTAAAACAGTTAGAGACATTTACGTCGGTCATTCTTAGCACCTCTTCTTACGGTAAGAAGAGTCCGATATATTGGTTTTAGATGTCTGTATGAAGCATAATCTTTTGTTTTCTGATATGAGTGTAACTGCATTATCAGTCTGATTGCCGTGGCCTGCAGTATCGCAAGAAGTGCTCTGACGATTTGACACTCATTATTGGTTCTCTCCCATCATCCAATAATATCACCTCTTAGAAATACTGTTCATTCCCAGGATGTTTTCACTCCAGTACGACGAATTCTAATGCATAATATGTGTTTATATGTCCGGGTTATTCGCATATGATGTGACGGCAAGAGACAAATTATATTATTAGATGTGTCTGTTTAGTTACTGGGAGGCTGTGTGTACTTACCCGCTTTGTCTTATTTATTTACTGAAAGAGTTTAAATAAATTTACTGTATGTTCTACAAGTGTTGTTTTTTTAAGAAATAGAGCTTAAGAGTTAGGAAAAAATCATAAACGTGGTACGAAAAAATAACGATTCATATAAAAAGTGTATGTTTCATATTTTAATAATTTTCTCGATGTTAATCAAATTTGCTTCGTTTACACATTTACTCATATTATGCGATAAAGAAAAGTCCATATTTTTACCCGATGAAAAAAGTTAAAGGCGCAGTCTTCATTTGTTGAGTCTACGAAAGCTACATATTTACCTACGTGAGTAAGCTATCCACTATATATTTTGATACAAAATAAGTAGCATATTAGGAGAGCACAAAATATTGCAATAGGAAAGCATTTTTTTACAACTTTTAAATCAGCACAGCGTTACATAGTGCAGAAGCTAATTTCTGCTTCGTCCTTTTTTTATACAATATACAACATATTGGTATTGTTAAGATTGACACTCAACTTCTTTAGAGCTATTAGGTCTTGTGTATAGTTTTGGTACTACTATTAAATCTTATATTTGTCTTTTCTATGGAACATACTAAGAAACTCGCATTACTGTTAAAATGATTATACAGCATGACAATTTATTTTATATTTTGTATTACTGTATAATCAGATGAGTAGCTCGGTCCTCTGAAAAACCCTGACATATTGATCACGTATTATTTTTCAGCTTTTCTATGTATTAAACTCGTTTTGTACTATTTCATAAAATAAATAAAACTGGTAAAAACATCCCATTTGTTTTTAATGATCATTTTATTGCCCCTCTAAGCTTTTCTACCTCTTCCCCCGAGTAGAAATCTTGACTACGCCACTATGTATAGCTATAAAATAATTCTGCTGTTTTTGTTATACCCAGTAGTAATTCGTTAAGGTCACTAAGGCAAACAGTTTTATTTATAGCTTTTTATGATATAGTAATGTCTTCTCCTATTGAAAGGAGGATTCATAGCTCCACGTACATTACTGTAAATACTTATGGAATCGCACATGTGATACAAGTGCAGGAAACACAAACATCAAGAAATAGTAGGTGAATGATCAATTTATAATAAGATACAAATGTAATAAAAACAAATAACGAATAAACTGTTCAACATTCTATCACTTTATACCTGACTCCTTTACTTTACACATAATACGACATCAGTATATTTGAATAATTTATCAAAATATGTGGATTATTGTTTCAACTGTCGTTCTCTCAAATCAGCTAAGGTTTTTGGTCACCTTTCATTTTTTCTCTACATTAGCCAATATATTCATATCTAGAATTTGTGCAGGTCAGGCAGGCCACGACTTTGAATTTTCCATTCGTCTCTTTACCTTCCAGATATTGTTTCAACACACTTACCATATGTTTAAGGTAATTCCTTTGATAATTTCTTATCATATGATACGTGTTCCTGAGGGTAAAGCATGTTCCATAATCTGATTGTACTTCTCAGCAGCCACGGTTCCATCAGTTTGATATATATTAAAAACAGCTTTGACTGAGATGTATCTCGACGTTCCTATTGATTATTTTCAATGCTTCACTGTAGATGTTGTACATTGACTATGATACTGTTTTCATTTCTGCTGTTGAACGAACTTTCGTTGCCAAACAACTCGAACTGTACATATCACAGGTCGCTAGCTGTACTGTTTCTTCACTCAGTGCTCATTTCATTCTTTTGTTTTTAATACGTCTTCTAAACAGCACTTTTCCACCATTTACAAGTCCATTGAGACCTCTCGGTGATAAAGTTTATCTTATTGTTCTCGGGGTAACATTCATATCTGTGTTCACAAGGTCATTGACAATCTATACTCGAACATCCTCCTTCTTGGAACTTCACTTGTTTCGATTTTGCTCCTGGTCGACACAGTTATTAACAGTGACAGTTTTTCATGTTCTTTTCCAAACCTTGCATGAAACTCTTACTGAAACTTGAAGCAGTAGTTTGAATGGAATACCCTCGACCAACCAAATCTCTGATTTCTACCACTTCTTATGTAATATTTTAGTCCTGGAAGATATGATATGGCGGATTTACTAGTATGTATCTATTTTAATATCAGTATTTGTGTAAGTCAAATTTATATTTTAAGATGCACGTAAGTTATATTGATAAATCTACATCGCGAAATTTTCGCCTGTTCACTGAAGTTGTAGAAGATTCACGAGTGTAAGAATCAACAATATATGTCTGTACGTCATCACTAGCATATTGTCTACGTACTACAATTGCCTGAAATTTCTAGAAACTCTCCTCACGTCTATAAACGAAACGTATAGGACGCGTCAAGAGACAGCTTGGTTTGCTGCAGTTGGTATACTATAAACATCTGAAACTTCAAATATTTGACCAGGAACGTTTATAAACTTCAAACATTACAAACCATTTAACATCAGCGGATTCACACTGGACATTAGTATTTTTCGAAGACATTATATAACTTCAGTGGTGAAAAACTCGACGTGTGAACAGTAAAGAACGCAGCTAACTCCCCATTAAGTGAATTGCATTTACATAAACTCAGAATTAATTCGCTATCGTGAACATTTGATAAAATATCAAGAAAGTTCCAGATCAGCAAGAAGACTCAATGTTATTTGTATTATGTAAAACTTTTGTACATAAATCATTATTTGTAACAACTAATACTGTAAATTATTCTATTGTTTGCATATCAAAATATATATTTTTATCAAAAAAAAAAGAAAACTGTCTGTATCAATCTTGTTCGAAAATATCATAAATTGGATACATATCAATATTTAATTAACTTCAAAATCCAAATTACAATTTAACTCAGTTTCAAGTTATTTCAAATTTTAGTACCTAACATAACAAATAGGGAGCTTTTCCATAATCTGAATCAGAGACAAAATCCGATCTAAATTCAAATCATAATTCTATTTATATTTATCAACAGCAACGAAATTTGATTATATCTGATTATCAAGATTTTATTGAATCCTCCTCCCACCAACAACTAGAAAGATAAAATAAAAGTGAGTTGTTTGAGACTACTAGAGTTTTAGGACTAAAGGTTAAGAAAATCAATGAGAAAAAATGAAATATAATGTATTATTGAAATACTAGTCGACGATGATTCATTGTTTGAGGAAGCATTAGGGTGATACTCTAGTATTGCCACTAGCCAGTCGGGGTTAATTGATAAAAATGAGTAAGAGATCCAGCTAAAACTCAAACAAATAGAGCTTGAACAAGCTTATATCAAAATTTAAAGAGAAAATAAACGTTTCGAGACCGAACCAGCTGACGATTCCAGTGTGAGTGGCAATGATTGATGTGAGGGATCTGGCTCACCTGATGAATTTCCACTTGATAGAAGTAAAGCGATAGAGGAACAAAAAAAAACTCTTATCGAAGCCGAAAAAGAACAAGCTCATATCAAAGCTGAGAAAGAACAAGTTCGCACTGAAGCCAAAAGTTAAGTTGAAAGCCTTGACTTCAATCTACCAAGGCAAAATGACAACTTTGAGCTTAATCGATATATTAAAATACCACTATTTAATGAAAATAAAGTAGATAAATACTTGCGACATTTTGAGAAGGTTGTTTAAACCATGAATTAGCCCATTGAAAATGGTCATTATTATTACAAAGTGTTTTAACTTGTAAAGCACAAGAAACTTCAACTGTTATCTCTCTAGAAGATTGTATGAATTGTGATAAGGTTAGAGCAGCTTTTCCTAAAGCATGCGAGTTTAGTACCAGAGGTTTATCGCCAAAGATTCCAAGGTTATCATAAGCAAAATATCAAACTTACAGAAATGTGCACCCGAAAAAAAGAGGTTTATTTTGATTAATGATGTAATTCTATGCATATTGGTAACAGTTTTAACAAATTAGGACAATTAATGTTGATTGAGGAATTCAAACGTCGTCAAATTATTACACTTACCTCATAAAAAGACATTTCTACCATCTCAAAAAAGACCTATACTTGTTCAATCTACCCACCAAAGTTGAGGATTCTTCTCAAAAATATAGTTCTTCTAGTTTGAAATTCTCATACTGACATAAAACTTCATCAGAGCCTTTGTGCTATTTCTGTAAAAAATCTGGTCATGTTATATCTGATTGTTGGTTTCTGAAAAAAGAAAATGAAGCAACACCCCTTGCATTCATGTCTGCATATATGGACATAACTTCATTAAATCCCCCAATGTTACTGATTTGATCACTGATATAAAGGCTGATGTAACTCAGAGAGGAATTTATACCTTTTGTGTGTTGGTTCTGTGTCTATGACAAATTACACTGACAATCCCATATTCATACGTATTCTACGTGATAATGGGTCGACTCAATTATTGATTTTAATAGGCATACTGCTTTTGAATTCAATTTCTGTCATGATTAGCTAGTTTTTGCTTGTGATATTGAGGGAGGCTTTGTTAACGTTCCTATTCATAACATTTATTTAGCATCAGACCTAGATTTAGAACCAGTTGTGGCTGGCGTAAAACCTACTTTTCCGATGAAGGGTGTATCATTATTCTTTTAGAAAAGAGTTGGTTTGGAGAAAAGTTGTTGCCAAACCCAAAACGGTTAGTAAACCGACCGCTGTTTGATGTTGTCATTGAGGAGAATCCTGATGTATTTCCTTCGGGTGCTGTGACTTGAACTCAGGCTGAGAAATTAAGCCCAAAACAAATAATAGACACCTATTCAGAGAATGATATTATAAATTTGTCTCAGGCATGTTTTGGGTCCGACGGGAATCTTGTAAATTCTTGTCCTACTAATGATTCCTCGGTAAGTGATAACGATGGACATGAGAAAGCTCGTTTATCTGGTGAAGTTTCATTTGCTATAAATAACCTATCGCAGATCAAGAAAATGATCCACAGATCTGTTCACTATTTAAATATGCACTTTCAAAGGATTAACTGCAGAAAGTTTCAAATGGCTAATTTTTAAAAATTGTGTGCTTATGAGAAAATGGAGATCATCAGACGTGCCAATTTTAAAGGACTGGGCTATAGTTCATAAAGTCGTTGTTCACAACATTATGAAATAGTGAGAGTTGCTAACGAATTCCCCATGAGAGGTCATTTAGGTATCTAGAAGATATATTATAAGACATGTCTTTAGGTCAAATGTTACGCAAGATTATTCTCAGTTTTATAAAACTTGTCAGTTGGTGGGAAAACTTAACCAGAAAATACTTGTTGCTCCTGTGAATGTTGATTTTATTGTGAATTATCCACTGCTATCAAAATGAAAAGTTTAATGAGATTTTTGGGAATGGCTGGTTATTACAAGAAATTACGCTGAAGGAAAATCAAATGTTCAAGCGATCTGAATCATGTCAATCCGCTGTTAAAAAGATGAAATATTTGTTGTGAACTTATTCTGTATTGACGACACCTGAATTTGGTAGTCCTTTCGCATTAGCAGTGAATACTAGTGGCTGTGGTACTATTTTATTACAATCAGACGGCAAAGACATTGAAAACCTCATATGTTATTTTTCTTTAAAAATATAATTGTTACATATAATATATAAAAGTGTGACGGATTTACTGCAGTATATATATATATATTTTAATATCGATGTTTGTTTAAGTTAAATTTATATTTAGAGAACTGCATAACTTATAATGATAATCTGTACGGTTAAATTTCCACTTATTCACTAAAGTTGTAGAAGATTCTCGAGTGTACGAATCAACAATATAAGTGTATGTAAACACTACTCTATTGTCAGTATTGTTGTGCAGGCTGAAATTTCTAAAAACTCTCCTCACGATAAAGGATGTAAGCCTGGTAGTATTTTCCCTTTATACTATTTTTTCCATAACGTTTTCACAGTCATTTTTAATACTAAACTTACGTACAGTAATATACGTATACACGCATGCCTCTTTGTATACATATATTTATTTATTTATACACCTATAAGTGTATGTAATTATATACATTACGTAAATTAAAGAAAGAAAATATTATTAGGTGCTAACATTGTAAACAAATCGATAACTGAAATTATTACAATGTTGTTCAGCGTAATAAACTATGCTTATGAAACACTTTGAACATATTAATAATACAACATTTAAATTAAATTTCAGGTTGGCTGGTAATAGTGTAAAAGCGTAGAAACGGTTCTCTAGTTATGGTGTGAAACGTATTAGATTTACAGCAGCAACTGTAGTACTTTTTCTGTTAAAGATATGAAGAGAATATAAATTCACACTTTCTAACGGACATGACAGTGTCTGCTGGTCAGCTGATCAGTGTATTTTTCCAGCTAAATAAATATTCTGTGCTATAGAACATTTACAAATAACACCCAATTTCAAATTAATAATAAAATCGGTATCTTTGAATGATTAATTACAACATGGTTGGAGCTTCTGAAAAGAAGGGATATTTAATTCGAGAGGGAAGATCACAGATTTCTGAATGCTTTCATCCGGATGAAATTTTATATGATACCAAATATGAGTCGAAATGAAGTTTACCTCGCAGAATAGCGACAAGTAACTACACAAATGCAGCTTAATAGTAATAAGAGACCTGTTAGTACATCTAGGCTGTTTCCTCTACTATAATAAAACCTAATATGAAAGTGAAACACTGAAAGACAGCTCTTATCATTCAAATATTTAGCAAGTCTTACCTCAAACTCCTTTAAACTAGCTGCATCTACCACATTTGTAGGCAACCCTTTCCAAAAGCCAAATATCTTGTTAGAAAAATAAAAGTATATTGTCTAAATTTGACCCCTACCCTGCCATAATTTATATTTATGCCTACTAGCCCTTCTATTCTTACCGCTGAATACGAATGATCCATCAACACTACATATTTTCTTCACATTCTTAAACATCTCAATCAGATCCACAAATAATACTAGACCAGTGACCACTTGGAACTCCTATATATCTACATGTCTAGGTACTTTTTGCAAAGCAATGTGTTTAAATACATACACAAATGTATATTTCATATAAATATAAATGATATACAAACATAATAAATGTTTAGTTTCTATTAGTTTTAAAATCAAAGTATATGGAGATCTTATCCTAATTATTCACATAATTTTAAGCATACAATTATAAAGCTATTGTTAATAATAAAAATACAAACAACAGTATATTGCGATAAGTCGAGTCTTTATCTGGAAGTAGACCTTTATTCAAAAATACAGGTTATGTTTGTTTGGCCTATTATGATTTATTACAGAACACCATGATTTTAGTAATATAATACACATTTAATGTTTTTTTCATTATTCTTGGTGCAAACGGTGTTTTTGGCTGTAAATCCACTAGTATCTCACCAAACCATCAATATTAAATTAATTATTTTTATAATTAATAATAAATAATAATATAATTATTATTATAGATCATTATGCTAACCAATATGTTAATATTAATGATTCGTTCGACGTGTGTTTATAAGTAAAGATGCATCATGACTATATTCGTATTAAATGCACATGTATCTAGATAAATAAATCATACATTCGATGATTTTATAAACAATTCGTGTAAAGTCTCATTCTAAATTGTTGCTTTTTTATTCCTTACAAAGATTTGAATGATTTAATGAGAAATTTGAATAAAGATATAACAAAATTTACAAACGTGTGTTCATGACTGTTAATAGAATGATATTCGAAAAACGTTTTGGTAACGTTACCTTTCTCGGAACTATAAAACCCAATTTGATTTATTTTAACTTTTGAAACTATACAAAAACGAAAAATGCATTTTTTCATGAATATCTACGATCTTAAGTTAAAATGTGGTGTAATAAATACTCTTTTTAAAATGTAACGCAAAGTATTCTGTGATATATTTCAATTTTCTATTAATTGTTTAAGCTACTGAGTCCCTCTACTTTCACCAAATATCGAAATTTATAACTGATACATACTATTAAATGCTTAGTTAAGAAATTACAATTTATGACCTCAAAATTTCTCTGTCTCACACAACTTAAAATCCTCTGTGTCATTACTTGATGCTGTTATAGATTTTTCTATGTTTGAAGATTACACGCTAAATTGTACCTCAAAGCAGATTGTGAGATAATGACCTATATGTTACATTTTTAAAACGTATTACTTTATTTTAATTTATGGCAACGAAAGCATTACTTTAGAACTATAACTTATAGTCAACATCTCACAATTTAATGAAAATAAATCTGAAAGTTAGTTCAGTGAAATTTCATCTTGGTAACGAGCTTTGGTGTTGACGCAAATTATTGACTTACGAAAAGGTTACATCGTGTAACTCCAGAAAAACAAAGAAAAACTTGCAACAGCAAAAACATGTTAACATTAACACTATTTGCGGCACACAGTTTAAAGGTTATGCTGACAGAAGAATGAGTTACTCCTCAATATAAGCAAAGACATGGCGAACACTTATTATCACAATATCTAATTCGTGTTTATTATCTTAGTTGGTTTTTGCAGTCTGGACTTTACAAATGATATACACACTAAAGTTAACCAATAACACCACACTACATGAAATGCACGTAAAAAAACATATACTCACGTTGAGGCATCAATAAAATATATTATTAAAGATGCTATACTGAGAAAGAACACCAGCACCACCTACCAAGAAAGAAAAAACTATTCATTAAAAAAGACAACTTTAACATAACATTTTCTAGGTAAAAATGAGAATTGGTTTCTCACGGTAAACAGTATACGAACAATTTATGATTTAATGAAGTTATATGCTCATCGAAGAAATGTTAAGTGGTATTACACTTGGCGATTTCCAAAACATTAATTTCGCATAAAACATTAATTACGAAATACAAAATTAATTTATATTCGAAACCAGTTTTAGTGCAGAAAAACGTATATGTAAAACTACATTTACATAGGTATTATAGAGGAAATATAAATTTTCTTTCTGGCATACAGTATAATTTAACTCAAGAACTCTACTTCCATCTCACTAGAGAGGAAATTAAAGAATAAATCTATGTGACCAAACTTCATGCCAAGATAAGCCACCTTATACTAATCTAACGATAAAGCCATAACGCCCTCTGCTAGAAATTCACTGGTTAACAATTTATTAAAAAAAAGAAGCGAGTCATGTGATACGAAGGTTGAACATGAATTTCCTTACGTAAAGTTTTGGTAATATTTAAAAGTTCTACTTTAATTTTACATTGGCACAAATTTTCACTTCTCATTTACGAACTTTATAACTATTAAGCACATATCCAAAATAACAAATGAAATAATTTCTCTCCACTCTGATAAATACCTACAAAATTCATGAAATTCGTTATCTCAGGGTAAAATGTAATTTTCTGATTTAATTAAACCAAATTCCAGTGTTTGAATACTATGTCATCTTTGTGTGTAGATGTTCAAAATATCAAATTATGAATAGTGAAAATGGGAATCACTCAGCTCTTCTCTTTGGGTCGTTAAGACTTCTCGTAAGTACTTCATCGGTCATTTGATCTTCCAATCGTCTCTAAGTTGTCGTTTTGGAAAATTACTGCTGCTTGCGTGACACGGCTTTTCCTATGTAATCTAAGTGACTTGTATATGCTTTAAGAATTCGTTCTTTTCCTAAGTAATTGTTCAAGTGAAGAGGGCCCCCACGCACGCAACATTATTGGTGTAGATTTATTTGTAATTTAATTATAACTTCTCAATGTTTTGACATACAGCTTAAATACATCTATTTTTTACGTAAACGTTTTAAGTTAAGTATTTTATTATAAGTTAAAAAAAGTAAAGACTGCTACGTACGAACATGTAGACAGCATAAAAACCATTGAAGAAAATACGAAATGCCACTATAAGCTGTTTTTGTGGTACAGCTTTACCCAAAAATTTTACGAATATTATATAAAATCACTGTGGTTTGTGCAATATTTTGAATACACGAACTGCAATTATTTCTCCACCCACTACAAGGTTAGCAAGTAATTAATTAGAAAACGTGTGAATGATAAGTAAACGTATCCGTTTCCACCGACAGCTGTGTTTGTTTTCGTTTCAACAAAAATGGCGCTGTTCATTTTTCCACGTGAACGTTTTTGTGAAATTTTGATTTTATGTGAACTCAGCTGTGGGCTAATTTCGGGCTTCGCGTAGTTTATTTTTCTAGAATCGATTCACTACGTAATGAGAGACATAAGAATGAAAGCCGTGCAGATGTTACCTGAATCTTATTATTTGGGTTTATTGATTTGGATACGAGGAAAGAAGATTGTTAAATGCAGCGTTAAGACAAGTTACTGTTTGACCAACAAGTTTGTTTGTTTGTTTGGGAATTTCGCACAAAGCTACTCGAGGGCTATCTGTGCTAGCCGTCCCTAATTTAGCAGTGTAAGACTAGAGGGAAGGCAGCTAGTCATCACCACCCACCGCCAACTCTTGGGCTACTCTTTTACCAACGAATAGTGGGATTGACCGTCACATTATACACCCCCACGGCTGGGAGGGCGAGCATGTTTAGCGCGACGCGGGCGCGAACCCGCGACCCTCGGATTACGAGTCGCACGCCTTACGCGCTAGGCCATGCCGGGCCTTGACCAACAAGAAACGTGAAGCTGCTCTGACATCACTGGATGTATGGTTTCACCAAAAGAACTAGTTTTTAACACCTATCTCGTACCAAACCTTTGTTTCTTGTTTTACTGTAATTCACTTATAACATTGTAATACTTTCTTAAATACAGTTCAGTAGTCACTTAACATTGTAAATAAGAAACTATTACATATGAAAGAAAACAATATTATTTTCACCTACTGTAGTTATTCGACACCGTACATAGCCAATGATTGTATTTGTACCGTGTTTGTTCTAAAGTAACACAACATACGTAAAACAGTAATAGTGTTCATTAGTATCAGTATAATAAGAAACCAGGGATATGTACGTTTATACTCTTGCTATACGATAACAACTTGTAACTGCAGAAACTAAATGGGCATGTTTCTATCGTACGTATTATGTACTATAGAATACACGAACTTACGTGCACTTATTTTAATATCGATGTTTGCTTTCAGTTAAATATATATTTAACTTGTTTGTTTGTTTTTAATTTGGCGCAAAGCGACTCAAGGGCTATCTGCGCTAGGCGTCCCTAATTTAGCAGTGTAAGACTAGAGGGGGCACCGCCAACTCTTGACCTACTCTTTTATCAAACAATAGTGGGATTGACCGTCACATTATAACGCCCCCATGGCTGAAAGGGCGAGCATGTTTAGTGCGATATGGATTCGAACCCGCGACCCTCAGATTACGAGTCGAACGTCTTAACCCACCTGGCCATGCCGGGCCGTTATATATTTAGAAATACGTGTAACTTATAGTGTTAAATATTTGCAAAATTTCCGCCTATTCTCTAAATTTCTAGAAGATTCTCGAGAATAAAAATCGACAATGTACGATGTATGTGCAGTTGTGATATGCGTTTATTAATTGGAAGACTACAGATTTTTGATCGAGAACGTTTATAAATTTTGAACAGTACAAACGTTAGTATTTCCACGAAGACATTGCATAACTTCATCGGAAAAACTTGTGTGTGAGAAGCGAGAGGTGGCTTACCCATTAAGTGAACTATACCGATATATCAAAATAAAATTATTCGGTTGTCGTGAACCGTTGATAAAATATCCAGTTCCAGACCAAACAGAAGATTCAGTACTCTTTGTAAGCTTATAAAACATTTGTACATAAATCATTATTTATAATAACTATTATAAATTGTATTGTTGTTTTTATATTAAAATATTTTTGTGTTAAAAAAGAAAATTGTGCGTATCGATCTTGTTGGTAAATGTTATAAATTGGATACAAGTCGATATTCAATTAACCTCTAAATTCGAATTTCCAGCTATTTGAAATCGTAGCAATACGCAACGTATGTAGCATAATAAATCGGAGTATTGTTCGAGATAAATTATAATACTTAGCAAGATAAATTTATATTTAGAAATGTACATAATTTACACTGTTAAATCTGTACTGTGAAATTCCTGGCTATTCACTGTCCCCCGCTGGGACAGAGGTATGTCTTCAGATTTATAACCATAAAATTAGGGATTCGATTCTCCTCGGTGGACACAGCAGATAGCTTAATGTTGCTTTGCTATAAGAAAACACTTAGGCCTATTTACTAAAGTTGTAGAAGATTCGCGAATGTAAAAATCAACAATATATGTGTGTCTTTGAACACTAGTGTATCGTCAGTATTGTTGTGCAGGATGAAGTTTCTACAAACTCTACTCTCCCCTATAAACGTAATCAACGCGACGGGTCAAGAGTCATTTTGTTTGCTGCAGTTGGTATACTATAAACGTTAGAAGCTATGACTGTCATTAACTCTTGTTAATCGGTAACTTCAGATATTTGACCAGGAACGTTTATATATTTCGAACATTGCAAACTATTTAATTTCAGCGCATTAACACTGGACATTAGAATTTTTCAAAGACATTATATAACTTCAGTGGTGATAAACTCGACGTGTAAACAGCGAAGAACGCAGAGATAACTACCTCATCATTAAATTAGTTGCATTTGCATCAACTCAAGATTAATTTGCTCATCGTGAACCCTCGATAAGATACCAAAAAAGCTCCATACTACACAGAAGACTCAATATTATTTGTAAGTTTGTAAAACTCTTTTATATAGATCATTATTTGCAATCACCGTTATGGAAAAATGTGTTATTTTTTTTCTATATTCATATAATATATCAACTGTAAATTTGCAAATATATATATTAAAAAACTGTGCGTTATCAATCTTGATGGTAAATATGATCAATTGGATACATATCGACATTTATTTAACTTCTAAATTTAAATTATCTTTTAACTCAGTTTTAGGTATTTAAATTGTAATACATAACAGCTTTATACTACTGTGTTAACTGTATAGACATACAACAGTAATAGATTTTAATGTTTTACAACAATGTAAACATGACGGCGAACAGTTTCCTGTATATTTCTATTGTTTTATGAAAGCTTTATACTATAGATAATGACACTGCGATTGTTACGGAGCTTTAAGTAAACCAATATCAGTCGTATTATTGGCAAATTTGAGCTACTTATTTTGTTTATTATGAAACAAAATAACTGCGCCTGAATATTATTGTTTCGATTCGATTATAACATGGTATGAGAAATACTTTGGTCCTCAGGATATTATATAACCACTAAAAACTGAGAAGATAAAATAGTATATATGACTGAAAAACATTATATATTTACACCAATTGCATTTCTGGAGTTTCTAAATAAACAAATACGTATTACACATACGAAACTTTTGTTTTTTTCTAAAATATTTGAACGACAAAGTATACGTTAAGGGCCCGGCAGGTTAAGGAGTTCGAATCGTAATCTGAGAGTCGCGGGTTCGAATCTCCATCGCACCATACATGCTCACCCTTTCAACTGTGGGGGTGTTATAATGTGACGGTCAATCCCTCTATTCGTTGGTAAAAAAACAGCTCAAGAGTTGGCGGTGGCTGGTGATGACTAGCTGCCTTCCCTCTTTTCTTACGCTGCTAAATTAGGGACGGCTAGCGCAGATAGCTCTTGTGGAGCTTTGCGCGAAATTCAAACCAAAGCATACCTTACACATACAACTTGGTAGTGTCTGTGTATGAGCAAGAGTAGTGGTTAAACCTAGCGAGTGACTTAAAATTATTAAACCTTTATTTTTATTTCTAACCTTCTTTAACAAAATTCGTGTTTTTGCATTAATATTAGTCGATGTGTTTCTCGTTTTAGCAACCCTTTTTGTAATGCTTAATATGTAAATTTGAACCATTAATGAGCATTGATAAATGTTATTGTAACATTTCAATGCGTAAAAGTTTATTGGCTGAAACACGACAGGGAATTAACTAATCAAGAAAACAATTTTTCAGATTCCTTTTTAATTACTAACCTCAAATGTTAAGCCTATAACGTAAGATCAAGTCTAAAGCAGGGCATTCTCACAGAGTGTTGTAACATCAGAATTAAGCCATTATTAGTAGTTCTATGCATTGTTGTATCCTTTGTTCGCTGTAGAAGTGGCCAATGGTAAACATGTAAAAATTATGTTTCAACCAGTGCTACTAGATTCACTGCAAAAAACTACATTTTCTTTCCGTACAAGCTTCTTATATAAAATATTATTATAAGCCTAATTTTACCCATTCTAACTGTCGTACATTGTGCAAAACATGGATTACTATCAAGTGTATGATCAATATATAATATCGTCTAATTTATTTTCGAATAATGTTGTGAAAAACACATTAATTCATAAATATATTCCTTCTCAAATGAACTGCAACCACACGGTTACGCATTATGCTTCTCAAACATTGTGTAACAAAAGCATTTTTGATATCAAGCACACACTTTGTGTTTCAAATACGGTGTCACTTAATTCGTTTTCAAATAACTTTGAACAAGTATTGAATTCATAAATGACTAAAACTTGTTCCTTCTTAATTGACATGCTATAATAAACACGTCGTTCCTTGAGTCATTATAAAGAAACAAAGGTATTTTATATTTACACATGTACATATGAAGTAATACTAAACCCCACCCCATTCTCCCTGGTGACTCAGTAGTATAGGCTAGAGGGCTTGAAATGTTGAAGTCGGGGTTGTTCAATACAGACGATATGTAACTTTACGCTTAAGAAGAAAATAGAAGAAAAATCTATAGCCTATTAGCTAGAATAAAACAAGCAATAGTTAATTACATTGTTACACAGTTATATAACTCAAAACCTAGTACATATACCAAATGTGTACTTTTGATCACTACATAGCACTCAATAGACACAATAATTTCATTCTCAGCTTATTTTTAGAACTTAAAATCATATTCAGATATACGTTAACTAAATGCTTTATTATGTTGTAATAACCTCGTATTATTAATCATATCATAGCAAACTTGAGAAGACAAAAACCGACTAACTATAGTTTTTTAAGTGACTGTTGCTGGTATTTATTCCTCTAGAGCACTTAAAAAAAAAGAAGACCTAAAAATATTCACCAGCCCAACATATAGGGTTACGTTTAGGGTCACGATATGTTCCGTGTAATTATGTAATCGCTATTCTGAAGCCTACTGGCCAAGAGAGTTATGAGATACTACATTCAACTACAATTTGGGAAATATTTAAATGTTCCTGCTTTAAATTCTAAAGTCATTCGTCTTTGTAAAGTAGATATTTCTAGTTACCAAGCTCCCTGTCTTGTATCACAAGCGAGTACGGTTATCTATTATTAACCGGATGACGTGAAGCACACAGGTCGTGAGGACCTGGTTGCTATAGAGAAAGTAACTGTGTTGACTCACTTTCCAGAACTGATGGAAAGAACTAGTTAACTAGAATACTTAGAACTGATACTGAATGACATAATTGCTTGGTAGCCGTCAGTATGACATTATAAGCTTCAATAAAGCATACTTATCTGTTTCTGTTCTTTTTTAATGTGAAACAGTTATCTGAATTTCTCAATAAATATTACAAGCACAGCTAATTTCACAATTATATGGTATATCACGATGTAATTTATTTTACTTTGTATGTGCTATTTTTTAATAACTGTCAAGAGAAATAGATTGTTTTTGTTATTGTGTGATTTGTTTCGTGTACTAGGATGCACTAATTCCCCATTAATATGTTTCTTAAATACGAAAAAACAGACATTTGTTTTAAATATTACATTTAAATTCAGGCATGTTGTGAGCATCTTACGTATGAGTCACACATTTAATTCAGTATTTTCAGCCAACCAGCAGTAAAGACAATGCACATAATGTTCGCTGTTTACGGAGTGTTAACATACGTATCATATTTCGTGTTGTTTTTTCTGTATTGTATATTCACGTACAAATCATAATATTAACATTTATCATCAATTTATCATACATACAACTGTTTACTATTTGTAGTCCTAACGTGACAAACGCTATAGAGTATATAAATGATACACAAAATGATATATGTTAACGGACAAAATGTTCTCTCTATTAGAAAACATGCTTTCGCGAACTCATATATACCTGATGTGTTTTGAAACATTTCTAGCTCTACGTTTCTTTAACGTTTCTTTAAATTAACGGGTAATAATTATGTTATTTTCATATTACGGTTATTACGGTTTCATCAGTTTAAATGTTGTACATTATTAGGCTTAAAAACATTTTACTTTGCTTTTCTACGTTTTTTTTTCTTTGTCACAAGATACATTTAGGCCTTTTGTGTGTGTGTTTGTAAATAGTGTTCGATGTGATTTGGTGGTTAGGGCGCTTGACGCGTAATTTGCGGGTCGCAAAATCGAAACTCAAAAATTTCGAACTCACTTTGTGCTGAAAATTAAAAACACATGAAAGAAAGAGAGCAGTATTATATTTTTCTCATTAATAGAAACATTGAAATTTATAAACTAACTATGATAGCAAATCGGAGTTGTTGAAACATGTTATTAATCAAAGTTTATTTATTTATTTTTATTCATGCGGTACAAAATATTTCCATGTTTCTTATTCAGATTCTTTGATCAAAACACGTGGTAGTGTTTCGTGCGGCCTAAACAACCTGCCGGACACACTGTGTGTTATTAACTAGGAGTGATAGTTTAGCGATTTTACACTTTTGTATCTCGGACTGAGGTAATCCAAACTGCCACATACATTCAGTGGGTATGTCTCCTTAGACTCTTATTTTACATGCCAAATTTCAAGGCAGTCTATTAGGAAATACATGAGATACGAAATTTATAATTTCGATTCAATTTCTCTCTTTTTTTTTCCTTCGGACAGAAAGTACGAAACCTTTTATAGATTTTTTTTTTAATTTGGTACACTAATAAATATTTACAACCTACATATAGGTGTCAAATTTGGTCTAAATATAAGACAGCTGTGCAAAGTTATTCAACAAATTTGACCAATATTTTGGCACACGCCTAGGCAAAAAGTCACGTGAGCTATCTGTCTAAAGTTTTGCTATAGTTTCACCCAAGAGTAAAAGCGAATAGGTTGTGATCCTAAAACTAATGTTTGTTACTATCAAGTGTCACTTTGTTACTTGATTTATTGACAAAGGTCATGATATCTAATCAAAACCACATTATATGTGAACAAAGGTATGGCCAAAAGAATAAGAAGGATCGAACAAGTGACTTGACGGAATAAAGTTAAAATTAGCAGCCAAACTGGTAGATACATTTATAGCACTTACATGAATTTTACAGCCAATGGTTAGTCAGGGTGCGTTTTATGTTTATCTTGGGGCATAATGGTAAGGAAAAAAAGGAAAAATTTAAGATCGTTTCGATTAGATTAGGCGACTCAGGATATCACGTCACTTGTAACCAATGGCGTAAGCAGGGAAGACAGATAAATTGTAGCATAATAATTTTTGAGCTTTACATCCATAACTGATTCATCAAAGTAAATGTAATAAAAATATCTACAGCTAACTGTGTTTTACATAATATTTAACTGGATTAAAAATTACTACGCCAAAATAAGCATTTAAGATTAAGAGCCAAATTCACGAACTGACATGTATTTCTAACAGAACCACTGTGACGTTTATCTGCAAAACTGAATTTGAGAAGATAATGCTTTTAACATTAGATTTGTTTTCCTTTTAATCAATACATGAACATATCTATGCACCTAAATTTTGTCAGCTGTTTTAGACGTTGTGTGGTTAAAAAATTTTGTAGGTGTTTAGATCTAATATTCTTGTTTAAGGTATCAAAAATAGTATAAACAGCTTAAACTTTAAAATTCAATAAAATAAAATTAAAACTTTTAATGTTTGAAAAATTTCCTTAAGTTTTATTGTCACTTTAATGGTTAGAAATTTTGTTCTTATTTCTATGCCCCTAGTGACTCAGCGGCAGATTAGGAGATTTGCAGCACTAAAACTACGGGGAACACTACATAGACAGCCAGTTGTGCTAAACAACAACTTAACAAAACTTCTTTCTATTAATGCTTTTAGATGTGGATATTTTTCGTATATAATATGCAACTATATATACGTCTCGTAACATTTCGAACTTGAAAATGATGTGATAGTCTGACAGTCACTTTAATAATGAGGTTGTACTCAAGCCGACAGAAAATTGATTATGTAGACAATCAGTTTAATAAACTGGTTGTAATCGAGCAATCAGAATAATAAGATAATTGTAGTCGAAATACGGTTTTATAAACAATCAAATTAACAAGATGGTTGTAGTCGAGTCAGAAAAGATGGATTCATAGACAATTAGATTAATAAGGTGGTTGTATTTGGGTTAGGAGAGACGGTTTTATAGACAATTAGATCAATAAGATAATTATAGTATTATATATGCGCATGAACCTATTTTATACGCACATGAATGCGCGCATTGTCATATTCAAGATGATTATACGACGATCAGATTAATAAGGTGGTATTCGTTGAGCTTGGTAAGACAGTTTTATAGAAAATCAGATTAATAAGGTGGTATTCGTCGAGCTTGGTAAGACAGTTTTATAGAAAATCAGATTAATAAGGTGGTATTCGTTGAGCTGGGTAAGACAGTTTTATAGAAAATCAGATTAATAAGGTGGTATTCGTTGAGCTTGGTAAGACAGTTTTATAGAAAATCAGATTAATAAGGTGGTATTCGTTGAGCTTGGTAAGACAGTTTTATAGAAAATCAGATTAATAAGGTGGTATTCGTTGAGCTTGGTAAGACAGTTTTATAGAAAATCAGATTAACCTATTTAGTGAAATAAATGTATTTTACGTTCAAAAGATACTTCCAGTTCATGAGTAAAGTGTAACGTTGACTACAGTCGTTTGTACTTCAAACTGTGCATTGCTTCATAACAATAGTAGCAATAAAGCTAAGTGAATATGACCTGAATTTTAAAAACTAAGCCAAAACACCTTATTAAGCCTAGTTTCATGACTTTATATAGATAACTTTGCTGTTTTTAATATATGTATTATTCTACAGTTCGTCAGAACGATTATATTCATGCAAGTGACTTATCTGATCTTGATACGAAGTGAAACTCTGATCAGCATTCAGATATTGTGATATTTATGTGTATCGGTTGATTCCACTCAGTAGCTTAGCTCACGAAAGTATAAAATGCTATAAAAACTTAAATAATTATAAATTCTTTTTGAGCAAGATGGATACCAGACATAAAAGTAGAAGATTGTGGCTTCTGTCTCTGTAACTACTTCAGCAGAATGGATGCCAGACATGAAGATAGAAGATAGTGACTCTGTAACTATTAAAGAGATTTGTTTTGAAATTCTTGTTTGTTTTTATCTCACATAGTTACTACTGTGATCATAAAATCTTGTTCATTAGTATCGATTATTCGTCATATTTGTTCATTGTGGAGTTTCCTGTAAGTTTCTCGGTCTAGAACACAGTGATGGCTGAATGAATCTGTTCATTTGTTTGTAATTAAGTTAAAAGTTACACAAAGGGATACCCGTGTTCTGCCAAACAGAGGTATGGAAACCCGGTTTCTAGCGTTGTAAATCTGCAAACATACCTCTGTGCCACTAGGAGACCTAAATGAATGTGGTCTAATTTAAGGACTGTACCTATATCTTTATAATTACATGTATTACTCGTCAATGCTCATATAAATTGTACGTGGCTCTTACCAGATATCATTATTTTCAATAAATAATAGATACTTACATATATATTTAATGAGAAACCTGCCCCGCAATGACGCAGTGGCATGTCTGCGCACTCACGTCACTAAAAACTAGGTTTCGATACTAGTAGTGGACAGAGCACAGATAGCCCATTGTGTAGCCTTGTGCTTAATTCTAAACAAAGTAATAAACAAATAATGAGAAAGTTTAGAATTACACAAATATGACTTTAAAAGTTTGTTCTGGTGTTCTTTACAAATTTGTTCTGAAGATATAGGAATACTGTGAAGGTTGCATATTTTGTCTCATAACTGCAACAGTCCATACTGGTTCTTTTTTTCGGTTAATTAAGAATCTCTATAAACTTATATTCGGTTCTAAGCCCTCTTCGTTGGTGTACCCAAAGGCGCAATAGTAGAAAGATATTTTCGTTTTTTTGTTGTTTTTAACTGCCTAGAATACATGCGCACTGTCATAGAATATAACACACACTAGTAAACAAAAACAAGATAGCTTAACGTTATGATGTCATTCTGGAAAATTAGTTGTGTTAAATTCTCGTCATCCTAATTGGTTGAACTTGTTTGCTGTGGTCAAGACTATTCACGATTTTTCATTGTTAGTTTGTTTTTGGCTCAATTTCAGTTTCTTGAAAGACAAACAATACAGTTAGCATAAGTGACCGTTTTTTTCTCTGTTAGTAATTGTTTGTCAAATATCGTGGATCATGGTATGCATCAAGTTATCACTCTACTTCATTAAAGCTAATTTTTCAGAATATTTGGAGATACTGTTGTATTTAATTGACTCCCTTACACACAAAATATTAATTTTTCTGGTTATTTTAACTAAGCAGTATAAAGACCATTTTGGTGAACGTAATTGCTACTGCCTATATTTACAAACACTTTCTTGAAAGTTAATACGTCTTAGATTAATGAAATACGTATGTTTTTTTAATAATTCAGAGTACACATGATTTACTGTGTTCCACATTATCTAAGTATTTTCATTCTTTAATTGAAATTATTTAGTATTACTACGTTTGTTTAACCTTTCTTGGTTCAACCACTACAAACCTTATCGCTAAAGCTGATCACTTTGTTTATGTCAGTTAGTGATTAGATGTCGTTCTGTTACTATGATTATATTCGAAATAATTCCTGTACTCGCTTTTAGAAGCCTCCCAGGGGCTAACGGGGAAAGAATGAATGATAACAGGATTAAAAATCGGACTTCATTATCCGTGGTGGGCAGAACATGGATAGCGTTATGTCTAACAACAAGAGAAACCAACGCATTCAGAATAAAGACACTGGGTGAGGAAACTTATTAGTAAATTTCACTTTTCCTATAATCATCACCTGATGCCATTGAAGGATCTAACGTATTAAATAAAACACTGAGCTATATGATTGTTTCACTTATCACACCACGCATGTAGTTTTTTTGTTCAAACTTACGGTCCATCTCTAATTGAGTATGAATAAAAGAAAGCATAAAACATAATAATCTACTTTATCACCCATTTGTCAAATAATCTCATAACAGAAGTAACAGTGTCGTAATATTTTGTACATTGATAACAGTAAGACCAAATATAGAATATTGGGAGCCACAGCACCAGTGTAAATGCTCTTTTCTCTTCTTAGCTTTAGAAGTCTTGTATAGACATTTTATGCAATTAAGAGGAGTCAGACTAAGTCACGGTGCCATTACTTAATAATCGATGGAAATCCTACAATACTTTAAGGTCTATCCAGGTACAAACAAAGAGAGAATCGCAAAAACGTCATCTATGAAGTTCTGTGTTCCTGCAACGATACATGCATTGGAGAAACAGGAAGAAGACTCGCGACAAGAACAAAAGAACATGAAGATAGTACAAGACTCATGAAAACACAAAATTCAGCCATTGCAAAGCATGCCACATCAACTGGACACAATAAACTAGGAGAAAACTAGAATCATCGACATAGACAAATTCTGGAAGACAAGAAAAATCAAAGAATCACTTTGTATTAACACTATTAAACCTTCACTTAACAGAGATTCCAGATTAGAGGTGAGTAACCTGTGGCTGCCATTGGTTGAATCTACAGGAAATCTCTCCGCCAATCAGAAACAATGATAATCCAACCAATCATAACACACTATTCACAATCCACCAGGACACTATAAAAAACCGACAACACCGACATACAAATTAGCCAGCGCTCCTACAAAATACACCTCACCATACAAGATATTTCAACAGTCACAAACCACTCAATAAAACACATAACAATAAATAAGATGTATATATGTTCATGTTTGTATATGTTTCTTTTTTCAGCTCTGGGCACAAGACAAGTAGAACATTCTGTCCCACAAAATATGCTCGCCCTTTCAGCCGTGAGAGCGTTATAACGTTACAGTCAATCCCATTATTCGTTGATAAAAGAATAGCTTAGTAGCTGGTGGTGGGTGGCGATGACTAGTTGCTTTCCCTCTAGTCTTTAACTGCTAAATTAAGGATGGCTAACGCAGATAGCCCTCATGTAGCTTTTCACGAAATTCAAACCAAATCAAATCAACTTAAAAAAAAAGAAACAAACACATTACATCTATATATACCGCCATTTCTGAAATATTTCTATATAACAAGTACTTATCAAGCGCACTCGGAGAGAAAGTTTCACTGATTGACCTTGAATATAGAATTTCTGATATTCTTCGTCCAGTTTTTACTTGTTGGAAATCCAGAAACTGGAAGAGGTAATCAATAAATTTCTGCTTGTCAGCAGTCCCAAGAGGACCGCTATCAGAAGGTCTATACAATAAGTGATCGATAAAATAGTTTAAGCTCTATCTGGTCATCAGATATTGTTCTGGACCTAAATAAAACGTGCAGGAACATAAATAAAATAAATTCATCCTAAAAATAAAGGTTGTTTAATTTCAATTTACTTTATGTATTAATTAAGCATAATTAAAAATTAATTACAATTGTGATTTTTTTCTTGATTTACAAGAATTTGATCATGAAACTCTGTGAAAGCAATAATCTGTTTAAACATGGATGCTCGTCAAGTAATTAGGCTGATAAATGATCAACGATATGTATCGAATTTTTCAAGAATACCGAAGATGGTTGCATGCAAATAACTGACGATAAACTAAATTAAATTGAAAGTGATAAGATTTTGACTCGTTCTATGTTTTCAAATAAATACATATATATACATATATATATATATATATAGAATAATTTTGATAAAAAAGTAGAACATGAATTGAATAGTTAACAGTTAAATAATTTAACTTATCGCAGCCTGACGCAGTTTAGTTTACCCTAAAATTGCTTACTTGTTTTTATTCTGTTCGAATATTACATAACAGTAAGTAATTTTAGATTTTTTTCTATTAGAAGTTTCAGCGTAAGAAACCTAACAAAAGGTTAAATGAAATATGTCGTTTCTGTGTGAAATACATAAAGTCTCTTGTTGTAATTATGAAAATTACTCGTACTACTGATGACACCGTTAATTTATTGTATGATTCAAACATTATTAGAGATCCTGTAAGTCCTGGGTCCACAAACAACGTAGTGCATAAACAGTTTTGGAAAATAAGTTTAGAAAAGTTATGGACTACATTTCCATGACTAAAGTTAATAGCTAGATTAGCAAAAGTATTTCTACTATTATATAAAAAAAGAGATCAGAAAGTGAGGTTATTGAACAGTCTATTAAGAATGTTGCTCAAAACGTTCTCAGCTGCTTTTATTGTCCTCAGGAAAAGAATGAAAAAACGAAAATGTTCTCAAAAGTTATTATTAACGTTAAAACATTATTACACAAATCTTTGTTTTTCTGTACATCGTTTGATTAGGAAACTATGCGTTATAATGTATTTAGCTGTTGTTTCTTTAAACTGCTGGGCTGTGTAGACGTAGAGGAATGAAATTTCTTAAGAATCGCTTCTGGTTTTTGTATCGGAAAATATTTCTAGCCTACTTGTAGGCTCATTATTCTTAAACAGCCCTGACGTCGTTCGATAAAGTCTAAACTAGAATCGTTCTTGGATAGAATTTTGCAATGAACAACGTAACGGATTTTTTTTCTTTCGTTTCATTTCATAAGTTCATTTTCGATAAGAATCAAGGAAGATGGAAATTTTTAAATAAAATTTGACATTTTTTATATCCTATGAAAGTCATGATCAAATAAATAATTCTATTTACTTTTTGTTGAGCACAAAGATGCACAATGGTTTATCTACGCTGTAACCACTGCAGGTGTTGAAACACGCGTTCTATCGTATAACTGACCACCGGGGGACTTCTTATAAATGAATATTTAATTCTTAAAAATTGATAGGCTGGCCATTCAGGGTTTCATAGAAGTTAAATTAAGAAGTGGTAATGAAAAGCAAACAGATGTTAGTCTTAATTGTTTGTCATACTAATATAATTCCTGTTTTTAACCTACAAATTCCTGCATCACTGCAGAGTGATTAAAATTTTTACAGAGTGATCTTAAAAGCTTCAAACATATTTTTATAAACTATTTATGCTTTGAAGTGACTTTATTGGTTAAAGGAACCAGAATAACAGTTATGTATTAACGTCTACAAAAAAAACATTCTGAAGGTTTTCAATAAAAATCACGGTTAAATAACAAACAGTATTAGTTATGAATAGCAGGAAAATCACAAAAAGGTCCTGTGATCATTGTGTTTTGGAACATCAATTCAGTATCTTAGCGGAATAACCACAAAAAGGTCCCATGATCATTGTGTTTTGGAGCATCAATTGAATATCTTATCAGGATAACCAAAAAAAGGTCCTGTGATCATTGTGTTCTGGAAAATCAATTGAGTATCTTTGCAGGATAACGACAAAATGGTCCTGTAACCATTGTGTTCAAGAACATCAATTGAGTATCCTAGCAGTCAGTGACATTTTAGTCCTTATGAATCTCAAACACGCAAAAGAAAAATTTTATTACTGAAGAATTTCCTAATTTTTGCACCAGTTCTTTACCATAAATGTTATAAAAGCAAACCTATAAACGTAATCAATATAACGCAATATGTGTACCCTACCGATAGTGAACGGTATGAGCATATTGGTAATATTTAAAATAGGACAAATCGCGACAAACTAATATAATTTAACAGATAAACAAATGTTTTTATATGACTAACTAGACTTCGGATAAATAAGAGAGCAGCTGATTCATTACCTATAGTAATACGTACATTTCTCATGCTGTTAACCGTTTGTAAAATTCTTGATTTCTTTATTTTTAACTTCCTAGAGCTTTACTTTCACAAACTAGGAGTGAAAGCTACTTTTTTGTTTCTTCCAGGAATTTCACGCAAAACTAAATGAAGGCTATTTGCGCATAGCTGTCCCTAATTTTGAAACGATAAACTAGACGAATGGTAACACCTACCGTTAACTCTATGGCCCATTGTAGCTAGGTGATTAAGGCGCTTGACTCGCAATCCGAGGGTTGCGGGTTCTAATCCCCGTCGCACCAAACATGCTCGCCCTTTCAGCCGTGGGGGCGCTATAATGTGACGGTCAATCCCACTATTCGTTGGTAAAAGAGTAGCCCAAGAGTTGGCGGTGGGTGGTGATGACAAGCTGCCTTTCCTCTAGTCTTACATTGCTAAATTAGGGCCTGTTAGCGCAGATATTCTTCGTATAGCTTTGGGCGAAATTCGAAAAAACAAACAAACAAACGGTAAACTCTTGCCTTGCTCTTATCTAACCAGATAGTTAGATTTCACCGTTACTCCTACAGAAACACTAATAACTCGAAATTACGGGACGTGTTTTAGTGTCAACGGAATGCGAACAATAAACCATCATATTCACAGTCCTATCACAATAACCATTAAGCAGCTTCTGACCCATGGAAGTTAAGACGTAGAAAAGAATAACTCAGCGAAAATGAAGTACACATCCTTCAATTCTGTTGAAAGGAAGGACTGGTGCCTAGTAAACAAATGGTCATTCATGAACAACGTTTCACAGTAGTTGTGGAGTCATAATTTCTACAAATAGAGTTAGAATTATTGGAAAATATGCAAAAGTAACCTTCGTATTTATTCTCTACCTTGTTGTTATCCCACAAAATATTGTCTTAGAAAATGCTTAATGATATATATACAATAATATGGTAGTGTTCGATTTAATTTCTCATGTTGTATTTGTGTTTTTCTTACAGCAGAGCCACATCGGATAATCTGTTGTGTCGATCGAGGAGAATCGAACCGCTGATTTCAGCGTTGTAAATCCGTAGACTTACCGCCGTCCACGTGGAGGACAGTTTCTCATCTTACAATTACAAATAAGACAAAACAATGTGAACTATCACATTTCAGTTAAAATATGAAAGTGTTAAATAGATGAGAAGGTCTAAACACAATATAGTAAATACTAATGCATGTTGAAAAGTATATTAGATAAAATCTGTTATTCAAGAAAACTCACAAAATTAAGGACAGCAGAAGTTTAAAGAGTAATAAAACTCAACACGTAGCAAATATAGTACATACATACTTTATACACACGTAGTAAATATAATACATACATACTTAAACACACGTAGTAAATATAATACACATACTTAGTAAATAGTAATACATACATAGTAAATATAATACACATTTAGTAAATATATACACATATGCCTATACAGTAGTAAATATAATAATACATACATACTTATAATACATACATACATAGTAAAATATAATACATACATACATACTAGTATACACACGTATACACACGTAGTAAATATAATACACATATGTCTATACACACGTAGTAAATATAATACACATACCTATATGTAAATATAATACACATATGCCTATACAGACGTAGTAAATATAATACACATATGCCTATACACGTAGTAAATATAATACACATATGCCTATACAGACGTAGTAAATATAATACACATATGCCTATAAACACTTAAATATATAGATAAATTTAAGATTAATAAAGAGCAATATTGCTAAAGCTGCAACATTATTTTTACTAAAAAATGAGCTAGGTAACTATTCATTCCTTATATTAACCAATAATTATTATTTATTACTACTGCTATTTACAGAGGCTTTGATAAACAGCGATTTAAAATTTCTCATAAAACTTACCCTTATACAAAGATTAATAAGGAAAACATTGCTGTGGTCAGTGTGTTAACAAGAATAGAAAAAAGACCGAAGATAAGAAAGTTATTTTTAGAATAAATAATCAGGGTCCTTGAAAAAATATATGTGTAGAAAAACGAATTGCAACGTTGCAGAGCGAATATTGTTGTTGTTGTTGTTGTTATTACCATGCACAACACACGTTATTTAATAACCCACATCATATCGTACTTTCATTATAATTTCATTATGGTTAAAAGCCATATCCCAATGAAACATACATTTGAAGATACTATTTCTAATCTAAAAAATAAACTGTGCAAATATCATTAAACATGTTTTGGAGACTCGAACAGAGAACAAAAATATCTGTCGCTTTCCTATGTTCTTTTCCTGGCATGTCAACGCAAGCCGACCGAAACTTGACGAATCGTCAAATTTTTTCTTTAGAGCAGAGATAGTGTTAGAAGTACACGTACATTTGGATGTAGTTCCTAGTAGTATAGTGCATGTTCTATAGATTAAACGATTTCTAAGTAGAGATCTATTTCTCTATGATTTCTATAAAAGTTCAAATAAACTTATTCTGTCGATTTTCCCACAATGAAATAGGTTTGGCGAGTTTACCACTGCAATGTAAAAAATTCATACTTGAATTATCAGTTATAGACATATTTCTATGAAATATTCTTAAAAGCAATACCGTATGCTAGGCTGTGTAAATCTTGCATTTATTCATTCTTAAGTTAAATTCGCATTAAACCAAATATATCATGAATAAGAGCCCAAAATCCGCCCGAAATTATAACTAGTATTTACGAGATTACTAATAAAGTTATATCATTCGTTTGAAAGCGATGCCTCTCTTATGTAGGCGATATTAAACCAATAAAAAATTAATTTTCTCATATCGACACTTTGTTGTGGAAGCTTATTTTCACTTTATAAGTAACTAATTATTAACGCACATTCCATAAGGTTTATCAACTTACCAAAATCCTTCCGGTGGTTGTTTGGCCTGAGATCAATTCTCCCGCCCAGTCTTTGGCCTCTGTCATGAAACCGATCCCTGTTGCATGGTGACTTTTGTCTATCGGTTGACCGGGTAACGGACCTTGTGGATGTTTCTGTTGTTTGACGGTTGAACCCTGACTGCTGGACCCTGATTCTTCTTTCCGACAGCACAAGAAAGCGAACGCTCGCCATAATAAAATGATAATCAAGCCGAAAAGAAAAGTGAAAATACTTGATAAAAGGAAACACCACCATTTTCTTTCCTTCATACATTGTTCTTCGGGAGTAAGAGTGGGTGCAAACCCTATGATACCAGACGCTGACCTCTCTGAATCACTCAGCGCTGACATTATGTCTCCCTAAGATAGCTTCCCAGGCGGTGTTCCTTTTTTTGAAGGAGGTGTAGCAGTCCGGTGGGAAAACTACACATCTCAGTCAGCACACGGAACAGTCAGAAACTAGAACAGTCTTTAAGTGTAAGAACCAGCCTTCAAGAGTCACCTCGTGCACGCGAACGCTAACACTATAAATATGTTCTGTATGTTCGATAGCATTTTGAAAAACTAATGAATAAAACTATTTAATTTCCAATATTAAAAAAAAATCTCGAGAGAGGGGCGAGTATCGACACTACGTTTCATCAGCTATTCACTCAACGCATCTTTCACTAGAGTTACGCGGGTTATTGTGTACTATACTAACAACTAGCTTCTCCTGCTAACTCTTACTGCGGCAGTTAGAGCACCAGCTGCGCATGCGTTAGGATCCTCCTTTTTGTGCAACCATGCAATATCTTCTAAATTATTTTTCTTTACATTTTTGTTTCTATTAAAAGGACAATCGGCTAAACGAAGGTGAAATCACATTTTTTGAATGTGCACAATTTATTTACACTTCACAGTCGCTATTGTTCGTTCGATATACGTTCTTATAGAACTCCAATGTACAATCATTTGTTCGATGAGTAGACCGGCACTTACTATAAACCTATATGCGCCGCTCACTGTTGCACTGTGAGTCCCAATCCTCTGCAACAGGAAACAATCAATACGGGGAACGTAAAGGAAATGTCAACCCATCAATTAGACGACCTACTACATTACATTATCCTGGACCTAAGAGACAGATACATGATTTCAAGAAGGGTGGAGAAGGTCGTAATCTTGGACGGGAATATAAAAATAATAATATATAGGTCAAATTGTAATGATATATTTAACTTCGCCAATCAATCATGAAGTCCTCCGCAATTCTTAGGATCCACTACTCTGGTTCTCCATTTGTCTCTCTTCCTTGGCAATTCCTGTAATTCATAAAATGAACAGATCATTATTGCTTTGAAAAATAATGTTGATATATACCGAGTAACAAACTCACTTTGGCCATCTACCTTTTTTTTGACTCCTTTTTGGCTTAAAACAAGGTTCTTTCCCTTAACCCTTCTTTTGCTTGTCTTACTTGAAATGTATTGCCTTTGATTTTGAACCAATAAGCAAATTAACAAGAAATAGCTGTGTTTTATAAGCGTTTTGGCAAATTAATGACGAAAGTGAGAAGCACAATGTTGTTCTACATTCAAATACCAAATAAATAAAGAATTCGAAATACTAATGTACTTTCAGGTTATTAAAGCTCATCTAAGAAACAGAAGTCATCCTTGGAAAAGCAAAAAAAAAAAAAATAACACATTAAATGAAAGAAACTGTCAGTAGTACTGATATGAGAAAAACGAATTTCAACACCTTTATACTGAAATAATTCTTTTTCTTGTTTTAAGATGGCAAGTTGTAAAGAAACGTTATGGAAAAAGAAAACATATTTTTAATTTCATGCTCAAGCGTTGTCAGGAGGCACATTCTATAAATTCTAAGAAAAAAATGAAGTGTTTCGACCCGTTGACCTGAAAAGAAGTGAACATAACTTGAAGAATTTGTCGATTTTCAGTAAACAAAGAGGACAGTTCCATGTTTTTAAGGTTATCAAAATATTCAAGAAAAGATTTTTGTCATTTTCTTCCATTGAACTTTTAAATTTGGAAGCAGGATTAAGATAATTAAGGTTGTTGGAAACATTTTCAGGATATTTTCTTTTGTTTGGATAGCAATGAATATAACCCGAAAAGCTAGAAATTATTGCAATCAATGAATATAACCCGCAAAGCTAGAAATTATTGCAATCAATGAATATAACCCGAAAAGCTAGAAATTATTGCAATCAATGAATACAACTCGAAAAGCTAGAAATTATTACAATCAATGAATATAACTCGAAAAGCTAGAAATTATTGCAATCAATGAATATAACTCGAAAAGCTAGAAATTATTGCAATCAATGAATATAACTCGAAAAGCTAGAAATTACTGCAATCAATGAATATAACTCAAAAAGCTAGAAATTATTGCAATCAATGAATATAACTCGAAAAGCTAGAAATTATTGCAATCAATGAATACAACTCGAAAAGCTAGAAATTATTACAATCAATGAATATAACTCGAAAAGCTAGAAATTATTGCAATCAATGAATATAACTCGAAAAGCTAGAAATTATTGCAATCAATGAATATAACCCGAAAAGCTAGAAATTATTACAATCAATGAATACAACTCGAAAAGCTAGAAATTATTACAATCAATGAATATAACTCGAAAAGCTAGAAATTACTGCAATCAATGAATATAACCCGAAAAGCTAGAAATTATTGCAATCAATGAATATAACCCGAAAAGCTAGAAATTATTGCAATCAATGAATATAACCCGAGAAAAGCTAGAAATCATTACAATCAATGAATATAACTCGAAAAGCTAGAAATTATTGCAATCAATGAATATAACTCGAAAAGCTAGAAATTATTGCAATCAATGAATATAACTCGAAAAGCTAGAAATTATTGCAATCAATGAATACAACTCGAAAAGCTAGAAATTATTACAATCAATGAATATAACTCGAAAAGCTAGAAATTATTGCAATCAATGAATATAACTCGAAAAGCTAGAAATTATTGCAATCAATGAATATAACCCGAAAAGCTAGAAATTATTACAATCAATGAATACAACTCGAAAAGCTAGAAATTATTACAATCAATGAATATAACTCGAAAAGCTAGAAATTACTGCAATCAATGAATATAACTCAAAAAGCTAGAAATTATTGCAATCAATGAATATAACTCGAAAAGCTAGAAATTATTGCAATCAATGAATACAACTCGAAAAGCTAGAAATTACTGCAATCAATGAATATAACCCGAAAAGCTAGAAATTATTGCAATCAATGAATATAACCCGAAAAGCTAGAAATTATTGCAATCAATGAATATAACCCGAGAAAAGCTAGAAATCATTACAATCAATGAATATAACTCGAAAAGCTAGAAATTATTGCAATCAATGAATATAACTCGAAAAGCTAGAAATTATTGCAATCAATGAATATAACTCGAAAAGCTAGAAATTATTGCAATCAATGAATACAACTCGAAAAGCTAGAAATTATTACAATCAATGAATATAACTCGAAAAGCTAGAAATTATTGCAATCAATGAATATAACTCGAAAAGCTAGAAATTATTGCAATCAATGAATATAACCCGAAAAGCTAGAAATTATTACAATCAATGAATACAACTCGAAAAGCTAGAAATTATTACAATCAATGAATATAACTCGAAAAGCTAGAAATTACTGCAATCAATGAATATAACTCAAAAAGCTAGAAATTATTGCAATCAATGAATATAACTCGAAAAGCTAGAAATTATTGCAATCAATGAATACAACTCGAAAAGCAAGAAATTATTACAATCAATGAATATAACTCGAAAAGCTAGAAATTATTGCAATCAATGAATATAACTCGAAAAGCTAGAAATTATTGCAATCAATGAATATAACCCGAAAAGCTAGAAATTATTACAATCAATGAATAAAACTCGAAAAGCTAGAAATTATTACAATCAATGAATATAACTCGAAAAGCTAGAAATTACTGCAATCAATGAATATAACCCGAAAAGCTAGAAATTATTGCAATCAATGAATATAACCCGAAAAGCTAGAAATTATTGCAATCAATGAATATAACCCGAGAAAAGCTAGAAATTATTACAATCAATGAATACAACTCGAAAAGCTAGAAATTACTGCAATCAATGAATATAACCCGAAAAGCTAGAAATTATTGCAATCAATGAATATAACCCGAAAAGCTAGAAATTATTGCAATCAATGAATATAACCCGAGAAAAGCTAGAAATCATTACAATCAATGAATATAACTCGAAAAGCTAGAAATTATTGCAATCAATGAATATAACTCGAAAAGCTAGAAATTATTGCAATCAATGAATATAACTCGAAAAGCTAGAAATTATTGCAATCAATGAATACAACTCGAAAAGCTAGAAATTATTACAATCAATGAATATAACTCGAAAAGCTAGAAATTATTGCAATCAATGAATATAACTCGAAAAGCTAGAAATTATTGCAATCAATGAATATAACCCGAAAAGCTAGAAATTATTACAATCAATGAATACAACTCGAAAAGCTAGAAATTATTACAATCAATGAATATAACTCGAAAAGCTAGAAATTACTGCAATCAATGAATATAACCCGAAAAGCTAGAAATTATTGCAATCAATGAATATAACCCGAAAAGCTAGAAATTATTGCAATCAATGAATATAACCCGAGAAAAGCTAGAAATTATTACAATCAATGAATGCAACTCGAAAAGCTAGAAATTACTGCAATCAATGAATATAACCCGAAAAGCTAGAAATTATTGCAATCAATGAATATAACCCGAAAAGCTAGAAATTATTGCAATCAATGAATATAACCCGAGAAAAGCTAGAAATCATTACAATCAATGAATATAACTCGAAAAGCTAAAAATTATTGCAATCAATGAATATAACTCGAAAAGCTAGAAATTATTGCAATCAATGAATATAACTCGAAAAGCTAGAAATTATTGCAATCAATGAATACAACTCGAAAAGCTAGAAATTATTACAATCAATGAATATAACTCGAAAAGCTAGAAATTATTGCAATCAATGAATATAACTCGAAAAGCTAGAAATTATTGCAATCAATGAATATAACCCGAAAAGCTAGAAATTATTACAATCAATGAATACAACTCGAAAAGCTAGAAATTATTACAATCAATGAATATAACTCGAAAAGCTAGAAATTACTGCAATCAATGAATATAACTCAAAAAGCTAGAAATTATTGCAATCAATGAATATAACTCGAAAAGCTAGAAATTATTGCAATCAATGAATACAACTCGAAAAGCTAGAAATTATTACAATCAATGAATATAACTCGAAAAGCTAGAAATTATTGCAATCAATGAATATAACTCGAAAAGCTAGAAATTATTGCAATCAATGAATATAACCCGAAAAGCTAGAAATTATTACAATCAATGAATACAACTCGAAAAGCTAGAAATTATTACAATCAATGAATATAACTCGAAAAGCTAGAAATTACTGCAATCAATGAATATAACCCGAAAAGCTAGAAATTATTGCAATCAATGAATATAACCCGAAAAGCTAGAAATTATTGCAATCAATGAATATAACCCGAGAAAAGCTAGAAATTATTACAATCAATGAATATAACTCGAAAAGCTAGAAATTATTGCAATCAATGAATATAACTCGAAAAGCTAGAAATTATTGCAATCAATGAATATAACTCGAAAAGCTAGAAATTATTGCAATCAATGAATACAACTCGAAAAGCTAGAAATTATTACAATCAATGAATATAACTCGAAAAGCTAGAAATTATTGCAATCAATGAATATAACTCGAAAAGTTAGAAATTATTACAATCAATTAATATAACTCGAAAAGCTAGAAATTATTGCAATCAATTAATATAACTCGAAAAGCTAGAAATTATTACAATCAATGAATATAACTCGAAAAGCTAGAAATTATTGCAATCAATGAATATACCTCGAAAGGCTAGAAATTATTGCAATCAATGAATATAACTCAAAAAGCTAGAAATTATTGCAATCAATGAATATAACTCGAAAAGCTAGAAATTATTGCAATCATTTAATATAACTCGAAAAGCTAGAAATTATTGCAATCAACTTCCTCCAACCAGTCTTTCTCATTACCTTTTAAGTATTAACCATTCTGGTAATATGTGTACTTCCACAAATGTGTACGTCTTTTACAAATCTAATTCTTAAGAGCAACAGATCATCTGAAATGGTTGGTGTCATTAAATCCACATACATATATACATATATAACGTGAATGATATTTGACTTAGAAACTGACAAATAAGTTGATTTCATCTCATTTCACTTTTATATGAAGACATAAAATTGCATGAAATGAAAAAATATATGGATATATATATAAATTAAATTATCCATTTTTGACTGTATTAATTCTTTAGAAGATTCTAATAAATTTAGAATGCATTTTTTTTATTGGCACCCCGCTAGTACAGCGGTAAGACTACGGATTTACAACGCTAAGAGGAGGGGTTCGATTCCCCTTGGTAAGCAGAGCAGATAACCTCAAGTGGCTTTGCTATAAGAAAAACACAAGCACATTTTTTATTACTGCAGGATTTTTTTTATAAGCAAAAGGAAATTAAATAGATTCACGCCTTTGATTTGTTACGGCAGGATTATTTTATCGTCTAAAGGAAATTATATTTCACGTCATTAATCAACACTGATCATCAACTAAAATACTCGCGATCTTCGTCATAGCTCTTCACCTAAGTTTGTGGTCAACTTCAAATTATGAAAGTTAAAAAGTTATAGAACACTTACTATTCACAGAAAACATGGTTTTTCACAGTGCACTTATAAGCCTACTAAACTGTTTAAAGCTTTTGTAGCGAAGATCAGAAAAAGTCTGTATGTTGTAGCAAAGATTAAAACTTCTGAAAAACGCGTATAACACGTCACTAATCTCTCTAGTTAAGCAAAACTTTTTGCACTCAATAAAACTTGAATAAATGAAGAAAAAATTAAATTAATTATTAACGCAAGTTTACTTAGTAAAAACTATAACAAGTACTAACACTATAATGACATATATATATATATATATGTTAACACTGTATGTATGGGAAAATCAATGTTATTTACATAAAATAATACACATCTATATTTTGATGGGAATACTCATGCGTTACAACAGCCAGAATAAAGAAAGTTGAAAAGCATTACAACATAGCAACCTTGAGTTTTGTCAGAACACTTAATAATGCCAGTTGGTGGCGATTGGTCCATTGATTTCCAATTGATCAATAGGAACAGAACTTTTGAAACAGCTACTGATGTTAGTATTTTATTTCTCTTTACGTTTATAACTTACAGGATGTGTCGACCAGATCTCTACTTACACACCCATCTTTTCTTGTTGAGGCGTGTTACTTCACGCAATTGTTCCATCTGGTGACAGGTTCATGCACCTGTGGCCAGAATGTACAATGATAGATCAATGTACCCGATTGTGAGCATAGTTTAGATCATTATATTTTCTTCTCACTGATTATAGAGCGGCAAAAAAAAAAAAAAATCTATTCGCGTTAGAGCAACACGCTTTTCTATAAATAAGTTCGGGAAAAACTGGTCAAAATGGCTACATTAAAAAGAGATGAATCGATTTTGCTAATTACGTGTCAACAAAAGTAAAGTGGCCATAAGTGTTTACATGACTACACAATAATTTCTATAGTAACTGACGAATAAAAGTATTCTATGCAAGAAGCCGGTGTGTGAATGTTACAAAAAGACGCATCATTCTATTCATTTTGTGTAAATATGTGTCTTATCTATTTCTATGTATTTTCACTGAACTATTTGAAGAGTTTTCTTCGTAGAGTTATCATTAAACTAAATACTATTTTGATTAAAATACTTCAGATTATTACTTCTACACCTTTATTCAGGAGGTTTTAGCGTGCGGCCTTTAATAGATTAAAGAAGGCCAAACTGCTATTCATCTTTTATCTTAATGACATGAATCTCTATATTAAACAAACAACTGTTCAGTCAAATACGCTCTGAAATAATCTTTTAACATTCTTTCAACGAGATTTTTCAAGAAAATTTCAAATAATGTTGGTTTTCAATTTTAAAACAGGACAAGTAAGTAGTAATAATAAGTAAAAAGTCAAAGTTTTATTCAACCACCACTGCCCTCCAGGGGCATAGCGGCATGTCTGCAGACTTACACCTCTAGAAACCGGGTTTCGATACCTGTGGTAGGCAGGGCACAGCTAGCCTAATATGCAGTTTTGTGCTTAATTCTAAACAAACAAACAAATCGAACAATATGATACGTGGAAAGTTCAAATGCCCCAGTTGGGAGTTACAACGCTAAAATCAGGAGCTCGATTCCGCCTGTCGAACATATCAGATAGCCTTATGTGGTTTCCTACAAGAAAAAAAAAACAAAAAAAACACACACATACAAATTCAAATATGACGTCATCCACATATCTGTAGGGAACGTTAGTTTATTAAAAAAATTAATCCTTTTGGAGCCTATGTGCCCTTTGATTGTATTCAGTCCCAGCTCGTATAAATCCACATATGAAATACAAAACATTAACTGAGATCCATGGGCCTACTTGATACACATTTTCAATTCACGAAAATCTTACTTGCAAACTGGAGTGATTTTTTAAGCATTATGTTTCATATTTCAGGCTATGACATAAAATAAGTTTTGTTTTTAATTTGATACTTTTTATTAAAAGAAAAACTACTCCTTCATTTGGTTCTGTCTGTTTTACACTTTGATCGTGTCTTCCAGTGACTCAGCGGTTTGTCTGAAAGCTTCTAATGGTAAAAAACGGGTTATGGCCCACGTGGCGGACGTAGTCCAGGTAACCCATTATGTAACTTTATGCTTATTTACAACCAAACGAACAATACTTTAATAATTTAAAATATGTCGCTAAAAATCGTTTTGGAGCAAGCAACTTTTTGGTTGTTATTTACATGAAGTTGCAAAACTACAAAACTCGCAGTTGGTGTTAATGTCAAGAAGTTGAGTAAGAAATGTACATAAAAACTAAACTAATGTTGTTCATGTAGAGGTACGGACTCTGTTCTTTCGTGTATGCCTGCGGACTCACGCCGCTAAATACCGGATTTGGATATCCGTGGTGAGCGGAGCACGGATAGCCCATTGGGTAGCTTTTGCTTAATTCTAAATAAACAAACACGCAAACAAATTTTCCTGCTTATAATGTGTTACTACACAAATCTTGGTCCAAAGCATCATAATCACGGTAGATGATTATGCCATCTCTTGTTGCGAAAAGAAGTTATTTTTGTCATATAAACTAACTTCGCAGTCTTTTCTTTTTCTTCTTCTTTCCTGAACGTTATACTAGTTTACTTGAATCATTTTTCGAATCATTGTACTGAAAATATTTTCAGGTATAACTTATTCTATCAGTTTTAGCCTCGTAATGTTCTAAACTAAGCGTTGTATCACAATAAACAAGGTAATCCCAATCACTTTTCTTGAACCGTTGCTTTTAACCTCTTATTAGAGAGTGTGAACTAACTGATACTGTTAACTTTTCAAAATAATCTAATAACTCTATTTATATGAAACATCCCGTTTTCAAGAATTATAAGGGAAGTTGTATTCAATCCTTCTTTTCACGAATTCTGATATCTGTCAACTAAATGACTATTTCTCGCAACTCTTTCCAGTAACAAAAATCACAATAGTCTATTGTTAATAGGGCCTGGCATGGCCAAGTGGTTAAGTCACTCGACTCGTAATCTAAGGGTTGCAGGTTCGAGTCCTCGTCACACCAAACATGCTTGTCCTTTCAGCCGTGGGGGCGATATAATGTTACGGTCAATCCCATTATTCGTTGGTAAAAGAGTAGCCCAAGAGTTGGCGTTGGGTGGTGATGACTAGCTGCCTTCACTCTAGTTTTTCATTGCTAAATTAAGGACGGCTAGCACAGATAGCCCTCGAGTAGCTTTGTATGAAATTGAAAAAAAAAAATTAATTACAATCAGATGACGATATTAAAGTACAGATTGTGTTGTGATTATAATATAACGTATTATATAAACATATCAGTTCTAAGTGATGAAATTTTCATTTCCATAATTTATTTTCAACTTAGTTACGTTTTATAAATGTTTAGCTAAGAATAAAACATGTTTAACCAATTATTATTTCAGAATGATGCGTAGAAAACAAATCGTTTTACAAATACGGAAAATTCCCATAATTTGGAAGTGCTTAATTAAGGCAATTGAAAGAGATGGTCACTTTTGCAAGCTTTCATCAGGCGAGCCCGTTAAAAGTAACAGTTAACACTGAATCTTTTCAATAGACGATCCAATTAAAATATTGTTTGTTTATTGTTAAGCAAATACCTCGAGTATTGAAACTTACTTTTATGGTGTTATAAGCCATCAAACTTTTCACGTAATCACTAGGAAGCCACAATTAAAATAAATAATAGACATTGTACATTTTCAATGTTACTGTCCTGTCACGAAAGATGTTTCGAGTGTTTCCCCAAAAAAAAAGTAATATGTTAAATATAATAATATTAATACCAAAATAATAATATTTTTGTTAATTAATATTAATAATTATAATAAAAACTAAGAAAAAAGAGAAAGCCTGTAAGCATGTTAAGAAATGATTGATCCATCTTGTTCATCATTTTTGCATGTGATAGCAGAAAAATCATTATTTAGAAATCTTTTAGTGATTTTACTTCAAATTTTGAATATGACTTAGAAATTCCTAATTTATATATATTATGAACAATAATAAATGTAATAGCCTTTCTGTCTCATATTATATTAAAAGGGTAATTAAATGTGTAAACTTTAACTACATTACATTTTTCCTACAATCGTTTACTATACCCTAAATACAATTTACATTTCAAACTATTCCTTAGAACTTTATATTTTGCTCTTTGCGACATAATGCCTTCTTTATGTTACTTTCAATACTAATGTCAATCATATTATTACCAAGAAAGTTGTTGTTTGATGTTGTTGTTTGAATTAAGCACAAAGCTACTCAATGGGCTATCTGTGCTCTTCTCACCACGGGTATCGAAACCCGGTTTTTAGCGTTGTAAGTCCGCAGACATACCGCTGAGCCACTGGGGAGCTACCAAGAAATTAATCGGTCGATACAGTATTGCACTGCCGCCACCAGAGGTCTCTAAACCACAGTTACTTCTTTATTGACGTCATGAGCCATTCCGCGATGTTCCTTAAGCGGTTCGATTAAGAAATTTGTTATAGTGGAAGTCAGCTCAACCATAACTGAAGATAAATAGGAAGTTTCAAACTGACGGAAAGAATTGTTAAAAAGGATTTAATACATACCACAGTTTGTTTGTTTCCCTAGATATGAGTTACATCTGCCCAGAGAAGTTGAGTAAAAACATAATAGCCAGTGTTGTAACTCACCAAGACACGGTTTTGAGCGTTTCACAATATTCCCAACGTGACATTATGTCTGAAATTCCGTGAGATCATGAAGTGTCCTTGATACACTAAAAGCTTACTGATGAGATGTTGATGAATATCGGGACGGTTTGTGAAACCAGTTGCAAAGTTATGGAAGCCCAAGAGGATTTTCTCTTCTGTAGACTGAACGAAAGACGCTAGGTTCTGCAGTATGGTTGCTATTGATTTAGAAAAGACGACGGTCAATCCAAAACGTTTCTGTGAAGTAACTTTTAAAAGTACTGATATAAAGTTAAATTTACTACAATTCTGACATAGAAACAATATGATAGATTAGTGTTACAGGGCATTCATTATATAAATTGCATTATTTGTAACCATGAAAAACTGAAAAATGTTTCATTACGAGTTGAGAGCTGTTTTTTTTTTAAATATACACTGTCCATAAATATGAGGATTGTTTGTTTTTAAATGTGTGTGTGTGTGATTATACTGACAAACAAATACTGACACGTATTTGTTTAAACCACAGAAATGTTCTACAAATAACAGCTTTTTGGTATCATTTCAGATTTAGCGAGGAGCAGGGGGAGGTTAAACCCAAAGTAATCAAGTACTATTACTAACTATCTCGAAATAAACAAACCAATTTCAGTTTTGTTACAATGTCGCTAATAAAGAAACCGTAAGAATGGCTTGGTCAAAACAATAAACGTCGAGGTCTTTGGCTTCTGAAAGAGAAATAGAACCACAGAAGTCTAAAGTACTGATATATAATTCTATTGCTGTCTTTAAATACAGCTGAAAGATAAGTAAATGTATTATTACGAAACAAATATACGTGTAGTAGAGTAATTTAGTTGTACCTGCCTGTTTAGCTATTTACTTTAGAGCAAAGCCACATGAGGATATCTGCTGTGCCTACTGCGAGGCGTCGAATCCTGTATTCTAGAGCCAGAAGTCTGTAATCTTACCGATAGATGTTCTAGCGTTTTTAAATTAGTTTTTCTTATCTGTAAACATCTGATTTGATTTAGTCATTACATAAAATAACTTATTTAAAGTATTTTTATGATTAAAAGCTGCTTTTTATCCTGGATCGTTAAGTACGAATTGATATGTTTCTTCATAACATGCATACAACTATATACATATAATATATTGTTAACAGATCATAGCTACTGTATATTGTTAACAGATCATAGCTACTGTATATTGTTAACAGATCATAGCTACTGTACCCTTGGCACTCCTTCTTATTTATTTTTTTTAGTCCAGATAAAATGAATAAGTTTTAGCACACACAGAAGTAATAGCTCAATAGCTCTTTTGGAAAGATCCCACTGATTTCACTACCTGCACTGACGAAATATGCAAGATTTGAAATTATCGCCACTGTTAATGCAAAAAATGACTGTCTATTTTAGACCTGAAAACCTAGAACATCATTTCGGACACTTAAAACAATTAGATTATCTCTTTATGTGCTAACAAAACTTTTGTTGATCGTATTTATGTAAAGTTATTAAGTAACGACATTTTGACAGCAATATTAACAGTACCTAATATGTGATAAAAATATAGGTAAAAACGCTACGAAATAGCACCCCCTTTTTACAGTTTCTTATTTAATAATTCTGTATTTTAATTTAATAAGTTATTTGAAGACTTGAGTACAAGAATGAATGCGCATATCTAAATTGTAGCTTGAATTTAATATACTGACCATTTTTAACGTGTAATATGACAGCATTGTAAGTGCAGTAATGCAAACTCCTCTAAGTTCCAAATGCTCATTTTTAACACGTATGCAAACGGAAAGTGTTTACCTCAACAAAATTTTTCTAATTCGTATGTTGATTTTAATTTCATAACAGGCCACGCTATATATACTGAGTGGAAACCATTTCATATCTTATCACTGTACATTACATAACGTGCAGACCGAATACTGTACATGAATGAGAAAATTGTGCAAATAAAACCTTTTTTTTTCAATTTTTTGGTTTGTTTTGAATTTCGCGCAAAGCTACATGAAAGCTATCTGCGCTAGCCATCCCTAATTTAACAGTGTAAGACTAGAGGGAAGGCAGCTGGTCATCACCACCCATTGCCAACTCTTTGGTTATTCTTTTACCAACGAATAGTAGGATTGACCGTAACATTATAACACCCTCACAGGTGAAAGGGTGAGCATGTTTGGTGTGACGGGTATTTGAATCCGCGACCTTCAAATAACGAGTCGAGCGCCCTAACCACATGGATATACCGGGCCTTTCATTTTTGATGAGTGGACTTTGTTTTAAATTAAATTTGTGTATAGTATAGCCCCCCCCCCCATGACCCAGCGGTATGTTTGCGAATTTAAACGCTAGAAATTGGGTTCCGATGTCCGTGGTGGGCAGTGCATAGATATCACACTGTGTAACTTTGTGCTTACTTACACAAAAAGTATACAGGCTAAACGAACGTTACAGAACTGTGCCGCATTTTTAATTTTTTTAGGGGGGTCTAATGTAAAAAACTCCACATTAGAACTTCTCATTGTAACTGTACTAACTAAAGTTTACTTGCTAGTCGTCAAATATCTTTACTTACTTTCTCCCCCTACACACACACTAAAATAAAACTATATGGCTTAGTCTCCAATTTAAGATAAATTCTTATATACTGTTGAAAAACATCAACACGTGAATAACTTATTTCGTTTGACCTTCAAGGAAAATTATTATAAAATGTTCCGGATGGAACACCAAGATGAACGAAGGGAAGTAAAATTGTCCAACAACAAACCAACACCAGTACACAAGGCTATGGAAGAACAGGATAGGTTGATATCTCTGTTTCTAGTAGCGGTTACTGAAATGTTTCTACAACAAATACGTCAACTTTGTATGTATATACTATCTATAACTTCGACCACTTTATTCATTAAAACCAAATTACAAGTACAAAACTTACTTAAATACGTATTATAAGTGTATTTTCGATGACAATTCAGATAAAATAAACTTAAGAATAAGTGCAAGGCTTTCAATACAAAATATTTTGATTTGGAATGTTCTATGTTGTTTCTATGACATATTAAGCCCTCTGAACATTTATTTAGTTGAAACTTGTATATAAAGTCAAAACTATTTTGTATGTTTATTTGCTTCTAAACACGTGAAAGTACAATTTCTGAAGTTCCTATTCTTCTTGTATAAAATACCTTAAGCTTCCAGTAAAAAGAAAGCAATTCTTTATATAAATATATTATTTTCTCAGTTGGTGAGTTGGATTAGTAATATAACATCATTTGTTTTATGAACCGCTAGAAACTGTATCTTTAACTTGAACGTATAAACATTTATTTAGAAAGCATACCTGGCCCAGCATGACCAGGTGGTTAAGGCACTAGAATCGTAATCCGAGGGTCGCGGGTTCGAATCTCCGTAGCATGATCGCCCTTCCAGTCGTAGGAGCGTTGTTATGTGACGGTCAATCCCATTATTCGTTGGTAAGAGAGTAGCCCAAGAGTTGGCGGTGGGTGGTGATGACTAGCTTCCTTCCCTCTAGTCTTACACTGCTAAATTAGGGATGGTTAACGCAGATAGCCCTCGTGTAGTTTTGCGCCAAATTCAAAGCACTCCTCTCGATTTGATCTATACTTTCTGTCACAAAATAAATAAATAAATGTGTACTTCTATATTTGGATTGACAGAGAAACAAACACCGAAATTAGGAAACTGTAGTGGGAAGTTAAGAAGAAGTATTATAAACGGAAAAAGCTGGTAGTTGTATCTGGTAGTTGTATCTTAAGTAAAATCAGTGCGAGCCTGTGATTTTTAATCACAATAAAATAATTACGTTAAACTTAAAAAATGAACTTATTAATATTCCTAAATAAAATATACAAATAATAGTTACTAGTACCTTAAAGAAAACTTTATATTTCATTCAGTAGTAATTAACTTTATCATAAAATTTCTGTGCACAGTATTCATTCCCAAGTAGAAACTTAAAATGCTGAAAATAAGGATTCGATACTCGCTATGGACAACATACAAATAGCTCATTATTTAGCTTTGTACTTAACAACAACTAAACAATCTCAAGTAGAGGTAATTTGTTTTGATAACTTTCTGTTTCTATAAACATTGTTATACGTTTTGCAACAAAATGTAGATATACTATTTTTTTTTATAAACAATATAATATAAAATGGAAAGCTTGACTAGTTTATTGTGTGAAGACCAACTTCCAACCTAATCATATTACCTTTGTTACCTTGTACGGTGTCCTGAGATTTTATTAATATCAGGGAAAATAAGTAGTTTAATAAATACATTGCGCGGTATTAGGAGTAAAAAAAAAACGTAACCACGTCGGTTTCGATGTATTTAATTTTCAATATAGTAGCACAATGCTCCTGAAAAAAAAACTTATATTACGCAACTTTCTGTTTTTGTTCGTAACATCTCTATCTAATTACTTTTAAAATTTTAATTTGTTTAAATTGATTGTATCATTATTTTAGACACAAAACTCAATTCAAGCTTTTCCCATAGATAGGGGGAGAATTGGATGCTTTCGTTATATTGCAGATGGGAACTCCCTACCGAACCTTTTGGTTTGTCAAGCTCGAAGGTGATAAGTTAATCAGATTACACGGTCAACTATTGGCAGGGTAGAGGTTTAGGAGTCTTTACTCTCAAAAAATGTTTTAAATTAACATTCAAATCACACGCCTAACGATTATCATAAGGCATTTAACGTCACTTATTTCGTTGCATATTTATGAGACATGAAATTAATGGATATATTTTAATATTCAGTGTTATTTAGAACAGATTGTCAGTAGTGCGTATACATATATATATATATATACATTTCTTTGGAATATTGAAAAACCAGTGGTAATCGCTTACGTTTATGCTGGACACTGAGCGTGTATTTTAATATACACCCGTCATGTGCTTCCAATTTACTAACAACTATAGAAAAAGAATTATCAGGTAAATAAGAAAAATAGGGAACTTTCTTTGAAAAATTTCCTGTGAGTTTCGCATTTACGAAAAGAACTAGAACTGTTCTCGCCAACATTGCATCATACACACACACACTCATATATACATGCAACGCTTGAAAATTATGATTTAGGGATATTTAACAATAATATATATAAATAATAGTATAAAACAAGTTTAATTTGACAAAACTCTCCTATTATCTGCCAAAAAATACAAGTTTAAAATCATAACTTTTTCAGTGTCTTTTGTATATAGAAACCATCATCCCTAGTCCTTAAAATAGTACTAGTTATTATATCCTTGTATATAGACTCGTAGAGAATTTTTAAGAAGGGCAAAGTTTTCCAAGTAGGGAATATCTAGTGTGATATTGTGAAGTGAATAGAAACTTTATATACATATGCTAAACGAATAAATAAATAATTATATTTTCCAGGAGAGATAAATGCCCTTTGACCCACCTCCCCCTAGCGGATAGCCATGCTCATACACACATCTGCTATAAGTAAGAAACAAAGAATAAGTCCCAACAGCTGTCAAACACGAAGTAGGAATTTTGTCATTCCATCATCCAAATATTTCAAATGTGTTGTCAATTATTGTGAGTAGAATGGATTTTCGTTCTATGTGATATTTATTATTGTGAGTAGAATGGATTTTCGTTCTATGTGATATTTATTATTGTGAGTAGAATGGATTTTCGTTCTATGTGATATTTATTATTGTGAGTAGAATGGATTTTCGTTCTATGTGATATTTATTATTGTTGTTCACTTACCGCTTTTTTTTTTTTTTTTTACACGTTTCGAACTTGTTCTTTTATTCGTCAGAAACGATTGTTTGCTTATTTTGGCCAATAAATACCTGATAAGTATGTGGCAAAGATGCAACTACAATAGTTGATGATTCTGAAACTGTAAATATACTTGATTTACATAAAAAAATTCATTTTCCAGTCCCGAGTAAGCTTCATGTTATATGGTTTATTTATCTCCAGCAGAATAAACTAAGCAATTATAAGCCTAACGCGAAGTGTTTATTTTTGGATTCAAGTAGTTCTAGAACACTTAACAAACACTTCAAGTTTTAGTCCAGGTGAGCCTTATGAAGGGATATTTAATATGTATGTAATTACTCTTGCTAATAAGATTGTTTTCTTGATATGCTTGCAATAGTATATATATTAAATACGAATAAAATTCGTTAGCTAATGTTGCAAGACCATTTTTCACTGCCCGTTTCCTACGCAAGTATAAAATAGTTTAAATTTGTGAAACCTAAAGAGTGGAATTATATATAAATGTCGTTGACCAGCTGCTTTCTGTTGGTATCGATCCAAATAGTTGTGTTATCCAGTTTACGTAGAACGTTTAAATTACAGATACCAATTTAATAGTTAAAAAAAACAAAACAGAATTTGTACGTTTTAGAACTTTCACGCAAAACTACACAAGGAACAGAATCATCTCTAATTTTGATTTGGTAGACTTGAGGAAAGGCGGCTGGTCAACAACACATTACCGCCAACTGTTGGGCTACTCTTCTCTTACCGAATAATGGGATTTGAAAGTCACTCCTATAACGCACTTATGTGCTGGAAGGACTGAGCGTGTTTTATATAGCAACGAAACACGAATCGTAATTTCTTAAACTCGCAGTTCGATCCCTTCATAGAAAAAAGGCTTAATACAAAGTTACATAATAATGGGCTATTTGCACTCTTCCACTGCGGAGAATTGAGCCAAGTTTTGTTTCGTTATAAATCCGGGCCCACTAGAAGACGAGAGAAGATAAAATTAATAGCTATACTCAGTGACTAAATCATGAGACGCCTTCAGCTGTAACCTTGCTCTCTATATACATAAAAATAAAAATTGCGTCAAATGAGCTGCCAGTTCGTGTGCAGAAAAAGAGCTTCGTTGAATATAATACATATTAAGTGTTTTAATTATTTAGTGAATGTTAGTACAGATTTTAAAAGTAAAAATGACAATCAGATTTTTTTTTAAATTCTGATATAATCACGAGTTTGTATCTAGTATAGAAAATATGTTTTATAAATATTATTGGTAAGATATATTTTGATAACCTAAATGAAAAAAAAAAGGTTAAAATGTTCACTATTTCTTAACTGAAATTTACGGATAGCTTGACTTTCGTTAACTGTATCTATCAACTAAATAACTATTTTCCTTTCTTTCTTTTTTGTTTCTTGCCCTTGTATAGAGGTTTTCACATTAGAATATTTTTTAATAGTCAACACCTTCCACCAACAACTGTTAGACTATTCTTTTACCAATAAATAATTAAATATACCGTCACATTATCACGTCCTCCCTGCCTGAAAAAGGCGAGTATTTTCAGTGACTGGGATTTGAACCCGTGTATTGCAAGTCGAACTCTTTAATCCAGATATCAGGTATGTTGAATCTTTATACTAACATTTTGGTTATATTTTCCAATTAGTTTATCAATATTATCAGTGTGTTCCCAGAAAAGCCTTATAGCTGTATTTAAGAGCAAATTATCATCCTCACTTCAGTGTGAAAGCAATTTTAATTTCAGTTGGATAGAGAACGACTGATGTTAAATATCCTCACACGTTTCGTTCCGAGTCCGTTCTCTAGTTTTTCTCTATTACAGCTCATACATTTGTTGTTCTAAGCCTGTAGTGTGTCCTTTATATCTCTTGAGAGTTATTATTTTATAGCCAAAGTGTTAGTCTTTAGTTTTTGGATCAATTTAATAGGATAAAATTTATATAATGTCACATATTATTGTTATTCTTATTTGAAAATGTTGAAAAGTGCTTAATTACAAATAAACAAACAAAGCCATAAAATGCAAAGAGGTCGTATTAAAAACAGTAATTACAAAATATTGCTTTTGCAAATATTATTAATCTTATTTACTTTTTTGAGAATATAATAATAATGACATTAAATAAAATATATTATATTAAACTACAACAATATATGATTTTAAAAAAAGTACCCATAACATTAACACAACTCAAATTTGATTTACTTCAGACAATTGATCTGAAGGAAATGAATCATACAAATGTAGTAGCAGATTATTTTTAGTTATAAACACTAAAAACACCTATAACTGGCTCCATAAGCAAAATCTATGCTTAGATCATTTATATTTATTCACTGAAGATAATCTATATATCTACTATTTGTCTCTCTTTGTAAGTCTGGCATGACCAGGTGGTTAAAGCACCCTACTCATATTCTAAGGGTCACGGGTTCGAATCCCCGTCACACCAGACATGCTTGTTCTTTCAGCCGTGTGGGCGTTGTTATATTACGATCAATCCCACTATTCGTTGGTGAAAGAAGAGTTAGCGGTGAGTGATGTTAAATTAGGGACGGTTAGGGCAGATAGTGATGTTAAATTAGGGACGGATAGCGCAGATAGCTCTCGAGTAGCTTTGCGCAAAATTAAGAAAAAGAAAATTGGTATTGTATTATAATTGTTGTTAAACAATCGGTTATTTGTTTTCTGTATTACAATTGTTGTTAAACAATCGGCTATTTGTTTTCTGCCCAACATACTTTTCGAAACCCGGTTTTCAGCGTCGTGAGCCTGTAAACTTACTGCTAAGCCACTGAAGACTAATTATAAATGACATTTATGTCATTGGCTTAAGTTTAATTTTCGATATATCGTATCCATTTCATTTAGATTATAATCCAATGTTTTGCATTATTTATTCAATCTATTTTTACATCTATTTATTGGTGAAAATTATTTTTTCTCGTTTTTCTTCTTTCAGATAAAATAATTATAAAAAATATAATTATGTTGATTTGATGTATTCACATTATGATTTCATTCTGAGATTCCATTCTCTGTTTGCGACTAATAAACAGTATTTCATGCCATTTTCAAAATATTTTGTTGCCAGCGGTATCTTTAGTATTTTTTTACCATTATTCTATGAATTTACCAAAAAACAAACACGAGAAATTAGTAAAATAAATAAATAAAACTTTTAAATAGTTGAAATATACATAATATGCATATTATGTGTTATCCCGAAATTTAATGATAAAGGAATTTTTCAAAATTTTCGTTTAGTCTTGTTTCTATGCAGTTTCAATATAAAAACGAGGTACAAAAAACCGTTTAAATTGTTTCATGCTGGTTACCAGGCCCGGTATGACCAGATGATTAAGGCAATTTGAGGATCACGGGTTCGAATACCCGTCACATCAAACATGCTCACCCTTTTAGCCGTGAGGGCGTTATAATGTGACGCTTAATCCCACTATTCGTTGGTAAAAGAGTAGCCCAAGAGTTGGAGGTGGGTAGTGATGACTAGCTGCCTTCCCTCTAGTCTTACACTGCTAAACTAGGGACGGTTAGCGCAGATAGCCCTTGAGTAGCTTTGCGCGAAATACAAAACAAACCAAACAAAATCTTTAATAACCATTGTCTTCAACTACCATTAAATGCGTCCAGTCTGTTTATTTTTATACAGCTTAAAATTCAATCATGTTTTTAGATTTTCAAATTGCTTAAGATTTTCCTATACAATTTTTTCTGTTACTAAGCAGAGTTAGCCGATACTTGCGAAGAGTGTTGTTTTGTTTTTCAATTAAACACAAAGCTACACAGCGGGCTATCTGTGCTGCCCACTACGAGTATCGAAACCCGGTTTTTAGAGTTGTAAATTCAAAGACATGCCATATCCAACTGGGGAACGGTTCCAAAGAAATCGGTTTATCGTAAAATTTTATATGGTAACAGAAATGCTATCAATAACACACACATTATATTGTAATTCTGTTATCGCCTTTAATTTGTATAGTCTGTGTGTGTAGGAAAGCGTCATATTCGCTTTTATTATTATTTTTGGCCCCATATAATCAAACCATTTGAAGCTTTGTACTGTCAGTTTAGGTTTGTGTTTTAGTGAAAACCCCTGAAGAAGTTCTAAAATTAGTCGTTGAGTGTTTAATTAAATAAAAACAACAATTTCATATTATAAAGTCGTTTATATCTGCTAATAATAAATTGCTAAAATATTCCGATAGAGGGAAATACTCGTTACCATAACAACGTTTTTACTGATTCAGACAACTTCCTATAGTGCTTGAAAAGTTATTAACCTTAACGTTAAAATCACGAGAGTGAAATTCAACAAAAGCGGATCTAATATTGAAACTGAAGTTATTTAAGGTGAGATTACATTTGTTTAAATCATTCGCTCAAATTTTCAAGGTATTTTCAGAATATAAGCCTAAATGAGTGTCAGCGCAGAAATCACATATTAAACAAATTTTGTGATAGTAATAATATGTTTTTGAACTTCTCTTCTTTACTAAAATTTCGGTGCAGAAATGAAAAAAAAAGCCTATACATCAAAATCAAACAAAATAACATGATGTTTTTAAACTTACAGTGAGCATCTTACACAAATATCTTCACCAAGTTAATTAAGTCACAAAAACAGTAGTTAGATGTGCCACACGTTTTTTGTGTTGAGTTGGTTTTTACGGTAAGAAGAATATATTTTTATAAAAATACACTAAATTTTCGACTTTTGTGATTGTAATTTTTAAGCTTTTTTTATGTTGATTTCATCAAGAAATGTATTTTACATTAGTGTATCTCACACTTTTACTTAAATTAAGGCAAGAAAGAACTAGCTTTGAAAGGTTTATTTCAGGATAATATAAAGTATTTCCAATTTTGTTGGCAAAACAAGTTGTTTTTCTTTTACACAAAGTTATTACACATTTATTTTCATCTTTGCATAACAAATCTCATATAATTAAGTACAATGAAATTCTAGTTTTTTTCTTTTTTAAATTTGTGCAATCTGTAGCATCTCTTTTTTAATATCCATGAAAGCAAAATTTTTTCTGTATATATAGATAGCCATTTACTTGAAACCATTGATGTTTCCTGTGATAAGCATTTACCTACTTGTTTGGCTTTATAGATACATATATAATTGTTTTAACTTTTTGTATATTTAGTTGTAGGTAAACTTAGACTTAAAAGCTCTGTCTAAGCAAAGTACTTCAAATACTTTGACTTTTAAATTCTTGATGATCTTTATTAGCATTTTTCTGTATAAAAGACCACTGGATTTCAAAATAAAAAATAATACTTTTGTATGTTTTTAATTGTTCATGAAGTATTTCTGATGGTTATCTTTTGTATGTAGATCTAGGCTATCTCAAGTTTTATAGTTTCATTTTTTTTGTCATAAGCCAGTTGCAACTGTGGGATCAATGTAACATAGTCTTTGGGAAAGTTAATTTGCTGATTTGTTTGTGTTTAGACTTTTTTCTTGCATAAAGCTACAGTGGTTGTTGTTGGACTCTTAGGAAGGAAGAACAAGACTTCACAAAAGCTGGATCAGTTTTATCATTTTGTTTGTTCACTTTGATTTACATATTTGTTTACTTTAATTTATCATGCATACTCCAGAACATTTCAGCTCTGTAAATTTTAATTTTGATTTTGTTCACTTTAACTCCAGTGTGAGAATGTGTTACTTTCTTTTTTTTTTCTAAATTAGCAATTTTTTTGTAATTAGTATAAAACTATATCATTTAATTTGTATATAAATAATTTTAGCTTTAAAATGTATGTACATGTATGTATTGTACTTCAATTTAGCCACATCACTAGTACACCCTAGTTATAATAAAATATCTTAAGTATGTATCAATATTCTTATCCCACAAACTTTTGAACACGTTTCCAAAATAAACTGGTTTGTACATTATAAGATGTTAACTTTATTAATCAGTTTTCTTGTTTAGAGATGGAAGATGATGTTCATGTTTCTTCAGACCAAATTGTTACAGAATTCAACACTTATGAGGAATTTCTTGGTTCTCAAATTACGTCTTTGGATCTATTTTATCTGGAGGTAAAACACAGTTAAGTAATCTAAAGGTCTATAAATACTATCAGATCAATGAAAGTAATATTTAGAAATTTGTTTTTTCCAGAATGTAAAAAGAAAAGCAGATAAAGTTTATATATGTGTAATGTTCACAGATGAAATGCGTACATGTAATTACAAGTAAAAGTATTTTGTAGCAGATTCTTAGTTTGTTACCATTATAACTTTCACAAGTAAGAATTATATTAAGCTGTTGTTAGAACTATGTTTTCTTATTGAATATATAAGCATAAATATTTTTTTAGAAAATACTGCACTAACCTGAAACACTATCTCATCTGAAGAGAAGTGCACAGTATATTGCAAAGATTCCACTGTTTTAAGCAACTTGTATGTTCAAGTAAAGATTTCCATTATTTAAAAGAGTAGTTTTAAATTCACCTTTTTATTTAGCTGCCATTTTTAATTTATTCAAGAAGAATCTGTCAAGTAAGCAAAGTTTGTTAAGTTAATCACTATTTGGTTAAGGTTCCAAGTTGACATGTTACAAATTAATGGGATAAGTTAAATGCTTGATACATATATAATATATGTGTATATATATATAAAACTTCTTAAATAATGTGTTAGTATTGGTTATTGGAAACCATAGGTAGAATTTCAGATAATGTCATTAGTTCAAACTAATGAAGTATTGCATATACATATTCTGTGAAGACAGAAGTATTGTTAAATTTAAAAATAAAGATCATATGATATTAGATCACCTAGTACAACCAAGTTTGTGAACCTTTGGTAAATTGTTGAAAAGAGCTGCTTAAGATTTCACTGACCTAATGGTGTTATACTCCCTATTATCAGGGATGCTTTTTTATTTCCAAATATTATTGATCAGTATAGAGAACATAGGGTCACTGACAGTCTGTTTAACCTCTTCAATTTTGTTTTATTTTTATCTGGAAATACAACATTGTTAAATTAATCTGGTTTAGTGTTGACAATTTATTTATTTCTTAAGTTATCCAAAATAAATTTCTTATTCTTGCTGATTTTTAGAAATTTCCTTCTCAAATTATATGAATAGAGACTTGTAAGGCAAAGCTTGTTACATGGATTTTTACACTAGCAAGATACACATCACTTTACTTAGGTGTTTTGACCAATAGATCAAATGGAGTGAGATATTGTAGTTACCTTGCCATATGTCTAGTTTCGATTGAAGTGATTTAATCAGGTTATTTACATTGTATAGAAAATACTTAGAGCTTCCACTATGGAAGTAGAAAATTATTAAATCAGTAATTCATTGTAAAATACTCATATAACAACACTAGTTTTATATATGTATTTACTGATGTTAGGATGAAGAAGTAGCTAGGCAGCTCGTAGAACTAGGGTATCGAGGCAGTGGTGAGATTCTTAAACGTGAAGATTTTGAAGCCAAAAAACAAGCTATAGAAGCCAGCAGATTAGCCAATAGAATGCACCAGAAGTACGTGCAAACAAACTGTACACTATTGTAATTTTGCACTTTATTTCATAACTAGTTTAAATTATTTGTGTACATAATGAAAATAACTAATTTAAAATATTAATCATAATAACTACATTTCTTAATGAGTGAATTTCATTGTTCAAAGTCTTGCAGAAATGTTTTTTCAGCAATCATTTGTGATCTTTATATAACACAGTAGTGTATGTATATGATTTTTTACCTAACTCAGCAAAATATGCTATTATGGTTTTGAAACTAACCTACCAGATTCTTTATCATGAGAAAAAAGACACTTTAATTATCTGATTTTTTACTTAATACTTAAAAAATACTATTCACACAAACAAGTATTGTGTTATAGTAATTATCTTTGTGAACTAACCAATATTTTATAAAGATATTTCTAACATCAACATCATGATGCTATATGAAGTTACTTTTAAGACTTGTTAAAACATATTTTTAAAATATTTGCAAATTCATTGCTTAGAAATGTGTTCATTAGAAATATCCATAGCCTGGAATAAATGGCATGAATAATAATATCTTTACAGCAAATCTAAAAGGAAAAAAATAATAATGCACTGATGTACCTCTTCCATATTTTATTCACTTTAAAAAATAGCTATAAACATAATTGTGACATTAGTATCCCTACTAAGACTACAGAGATACTTTTACAATACAGTTTACAAAATAAGAAGGCTCTGGTGAGTATGATAGAATGAAAATTTTTAGTATAAGAATTTGACTTTAAAGAAAATAGGTGAAAAGTAGAAAATTTATCATTTGTAAAAATTAATTTTTTTCTGTTTTCTTTTAAATTATAATAAAAAATGTATAGAACACTTGCAAGTGCTGGAAAACAGCTGCAAGATACTTTTCTTAAGGCTTTGGCTGACAGAGAAGATGATAATCGCAAAGGAAACTTAAATGTAAGATAAGTTATTTACAAGACTAGCAACTAAATATATTTTGTGTTAAAATAGTAAATGCATGAAATCAACTATATTATCAAAGTGGTATTCATTTGTTTTACTGTGTTCTAGATATTGCCCTTTCTGTTAGTTGACAGCACAGAGACATTCAGAAGCATAATTTTTTAATGTTTATAGAATATAACCAACCTCAAGGAAATGAGATGTTTCATGATTTTGATCATTATTAAACTTAAAAGGAATTCACACTGTCAGAAAAATGTACCTTAAAATTCTGCTCTGTTTAACAATTACAAAGTTCAGTAATTCACAGGATTGCTTTGATATAATATGTTACAGAGACCTTCTGCAAAATATTTTCATATGTACTCAGTATATATTTTTGACATATATTCATGCACTAGTGAATGCAACAGTGAAGCTAATGAACCAATTATTTATTTCTGTGTACACATTTGCTATTCCTTGCATGTCTGCCTTTGAGGCTTTACACATGCCACTAGCCTTGAGCTATCTCCCACCTAGGACATGTTGTTATATGAACTGTGCTAGTGCATGATGTAATCAGTAGCCCTTCACTAATAGGAGGATGACCTGTTTTTCATGCACAGTAGATCCACATAAGCACTTGAACTAAAAATTAACCTCATTCTTGTCTTCTGCACTGTTTTTAGCAGGTTTGTTTCTTTAGGTTTAAGCTTTTGAATTTCATGAAATTTGTGTTGCCCTTTCGCACAGTTACCTTTTTTTAGTTTAACTTTGATTTGAGGCTACATTGCCATTAAATAATTCAAAAAATCAGTTGTTCTGGAAAAATGCTACAATGATCATGAAGTGACAATAACTTGAAAATCCTCCCAAGGTTCTGGCAACATTGCTGGTACTACACCTACTTTGTCTGTGGCCACTAGAGGCTTGTTGACTATGGAAGACATCACTATTATAGTTCATAGTTTTGTGGGTTTTTTGATGCTTTTCCTACCTCTCTACCTGTAGAAAACCATTTTCCTCTCACATACATTTTTTTTGTGAATTTGATTACTCAGGTTTGTTCTATACTTTACTTTTTTTATATATCTTTTGATTCTTCTAATTTCTTATTACATGACTCAATGATTATTCCATTTTTTCTTCTGCTACAGGCATACAAGTCCATGTTTCAATATTCCTGTATTAACTTAGCTCCCATGCTCAAATGGCTTGCCCTCCTTGATTCCAGGATTCCTTTTCTGTGGACCATAGCCATTCTCCTTTTATGTTCTTAAACTACCAATCCCCAGAGTCTATTCTATCTTCTTGAGGAACTGACCTTCTGCCTTCAGTAACATTCTATAGTTCCCAGTTTTTACATCTTCTTCGTTACCTACCTTCTGTTCATCTCCCATCTGAATCGCTATACCATCATCCTAATAGTTTTTTTACATTTCTACAGTTGACTCTTTTGATGGTTTTCATCTTCAGCTTTGTCCTTACTTATTTAGTTTGTCTGTTGTTGGCACCTTTTGCAATGTGGCACCTTTCTCCTATTCCTTGACACCTTGAACTTTCCATCTCCCATTTTTCCTTCCTCTATTGCTTTTCACTATCCCTCTGCTCATCTTGGTCAACTGATCAATTTTTACCAAGTTGTTTTTGACTCAAACTCCTCACTTGATCTAACGTTTTTAATTCTTGATTTAGTCAGGTTCAATGCTTACCTCTCCACACATTTCTCAACCCTACTCCCTATTATTGGTGTGCATAAATCTTGCCTCCTCTAAGAATTAAGTTAGTTTTTGTGTATAAGTGCTTATGTAGATTTACTGTTCATGGAGGAAGTGTGCTCTCCTATTGATGGAGGGCTATTGTTGTACAATAATTACATCATACACCAGCACAGTTCATGCTGTTACACATGTTTTAAGTGAGACATAGCAAAATCTGAAAAGCAGATGTGCAAACAATATCTAATCTGTTCAGTGAGGTAAACATCTGTCAGAAATACATTTCCACATAATTAAAATGTTAATTTTGAAGTGTATTTTGTTGAGTTACATTCATTTTAAGAATTTTTAGTATTCAATAAAAGTCTCATTGTGAGACCATGAAGAAGTAGTATATTCTTTAGATATTTTTACATTATTGAAATCTGATATAAAGTAGTTAGTTATAGTCAATGTAATTCATGTAGATGCCATAATTTGCAGAATATTGAAAAACATTCATAAAATACCCATTTTTTCAGACTATAATATTTCTTCGAACTTATAATACTAGAGGGCAGGAAGTGTCGGCTTATATTGATTTTGCTCACAGACTCCAAACTGAAGATTGGGAACTATATTTTTCTGGAAGAAAAAAAATCCTTCCTAAAATTTCAGATCTAAGGTAATTAAAAATATGTTTTATTCTTTGAATGTTCTTCACTTTTTTAGTGACATGAATTTCACTAAACATTCTTGCCTCCTGATAAGAAGCAACTGATATTATTCAGTTCTCTTACACTTTTAATTTTAAGTATTTGAATCTTGTGATCAAAATACTAATTAAAACCTTACACTTATTAATTTCCATATGCTTATTAGCATTTCATTACTTCTTTGAGGGATGTGGGTTCGAATCCCTGTTGCACCAAACACGCTCGCCCTTTCAGCCGTGGGGGCATTATAATGTCACGGTCAATCCCACTAGTCATTGGTAAAAGAGTAGCCCAAGAGTTGGCAGTGGGTGGTGATGACTAGCTGCCTTCCCTCTAGTCTTACACTGCTAAATTAAGGATGGCTAGCACAGATATCTCTTGTTTAGTTTTGCGCAAAATTCAAAACCAAAAACAAACAAGCATTTCATCAGTAAGATACAACTTTTTCCAACCCAGCTTTTTAGAAAATATGTGTTAAATGAACATATGTAGAAAGTTCTTAACTTTGTTATAATTTTCATATGTAAATTTTCTTATTTTACTAACCACAGAAGCTATGCAAATAAAAATTTATTAGATGTCAAAAAAAGATAAATTTCTTAAATATTCAAGCCAAAAAAAAGTAAAATTTTATGTTTTAATAATAGGAATCATCAAACAAAATAGTAAGAAGGTTAATATTTCTTTAATGTATTATTTAGGGTATTAAAACCATATTTCATTATTTGTATATCTTATCTGTATAAACAGGAACATTTATAATATTATGTAATGTTTTATAAGTTTTTGTTTTTCTAATATCATTCAAAGCTTTTACTTTCTGCAAGCATTTATATTTATTAATTATATATTTAAATCTTTGTGTTTTTAGGAAATTTTTTAGTTCTTTTTAACACTTTTCTTGTTTTTGCCCATAAATGTCTGCTAGCATATACCACTACACTAATGTAGTGTAGTGTAGTCAGATTCAATGCTTACCTCTCCACACATTTCTCAACCCTACTCCCTATTATTGGTGTGCATATTGTATTGTTTATTAAGTAAACAACAAATTACTTATCTTTGATTAAAAGCGTAAATACGTCTCAACTTATTTTTCATAGCTACATATACACATATAGATATAAAGATTACACAACAGTTATGTTAATTTTGATATCTGTAGGAAAAAAGCACAGTATGTTATTAATCATAATAATCCTGACATTCATACAATTGATTTATAATGTAACATATTAATTAGTACCTTCTTAAAATTTTTTATAAGACTTAAGAACTCAATATATATACTGTGTATATACACACACCTAAAACATGGTGCAATGGTGAGGGTGACTTTGTGGGAAAAGTTAGTAGTCAAAGTAGTGATGGAAGGAGTGTTTGCTGTTACCTGCTTCTAATGTTTCAGAGAAGTAAATAATAGATGGTCATTGGCTGTAAAAGTGTCTTATGGGCTGAAGTTCAAAAGTCATGGGTCTATGTAGGAAGCTGGTGTAACTTAAGAAACTGCTCTTCATATTGGTCTTATTGTGGATGCTGGAATGGAAACTTCAGCTCAATTCATGTGTTTGCAATAGTGTAAAACATTTTTTTTAATTGCATTCCTTCATGGAGAGAGCTAGTGCACCTTCTGAGATATATAAGACATTTGTGTGCCCTTTCCTAACACTGTGTGTATGTTGTTTTGTAGAAAACATAGTAATTTTTTTAAGTGCAAGGATGTGGTATCATCTACAAACGTAGTTAACATTAACTTACGTCAAAGATAGTAAATGCTCAATAACAGTAATAATAGGGGGTGGAGGGGGCTATGAACTTCCATATAACATGCCTTTGTTTGTTTTAAATTGGCCTAGCACCTAGGAGTAGTTAGATAATGGACAAGCACACAGGCACACAAATCTGTGTACTTTATACCTTAGTTTTATTTATTTGTCTTTTACCTGCAACACTGTTTCTGTCATTGTTTTAAAGGAAGCTAATGATCGGTTATGTAAACATCATTCCCTTTCAAGTTCAGTGCATGTAGGGTAACAGATGATAAGAGCAGGTGCCCAATTATTGTAAAGTTTCTAATGTTACTTTTGTTTCTTAAACGGGGTGATGAGAATTGTTCTGGAACTTATTGGTCAGTTAATCTTACTTCCAAAGTAAGAAAAATTCTAGAATCTGATACAAGAAACTTAATGAAATAACAAAACTAACATGAATTCCCAAAAGGGAAGTCTCACTTTACAAACCTTCTATAACGTTTTTAGAGGATATTGCTTATTTATCTGGGCCATGGAAATGGTATAGACTTTGTGTATATAGCTTTTCAAGAAGTTTTTGATAAGTTACCACATTAAAGGTTAGTTAATAAAGCACATCAGTAGGGGTTGAGGAAAGACTAGTTAATTGGATTGTAGAGTGGTCAGATGGGAAAAGTACAAATGAAGTATCTCAGAATTATGGGTCTTTATTATTTCTTATTTATATTAATGATATTAATAAGGGTATAATTAGTAAATTAGTAATGTGTTTTATGATGTTAAACGTTTTTTTATAGTAAATGCAAGTTAGTACATTCGGATTATTGTAATTTGGATCACCTGTATAATATAGATGGAACAAACTTAGTAGAGTGACTTAAAAATGCTTTTTACATATAAAAAAAAAATTCTTCACCCAAGCCATTGGAGCAGTGCTCTTACTAGTAGTAAAGCTAATAGAATTTTAAGTTGCATTTTGAGGCATATTCATTACAAGTCAAAAGAGGTATTATCTCTGTGCAAGTCACTAGTTGTGCCTCACTTGGAATGCTGTGTATAGAATTAGTCTCCTTATCTAAAAAAGAATATTGACTTATTGGAAAGGGGCTCAGATGATAGCTAGATGGTTTTGGGTTATCTTGTAGGAACAGGTTAAGATCTCTTTTTTTTTTTTTTTGAGAAAAGAATGGTAAGAGGTGAGGATCTTATCTAGAGGATTGATAAAATAAATGCCACTGACTCCTTTGTGTAGTATTCTGAAGATAATAGGATGACATGACACATGTTTAAGATTTTAAATAGACAAGTTAAGCTCCATTTTGAATAGTTTTATTTTTCTAACAGAGTGATTGACTTGTAAAGGGAGTTGTTGTTTGTCATTGGTAGTAGAGGGTTGTGCTTCACAAGACTTTAAGAAGGGAATTGATTATTTCTTGAAGAATAAAGGGTGAATTTAAGTGTTAATCAGTGATGACAAGAAAACCCACTTGTAGAGAAAAATATATATGTAAAAACGGCTTATTTGGGTTGAGAAAATATTAAAAAATATATTCAAACATCTAAGCATGCCATCTACATTCCTACACTCAGTTACACAACCCCATTCAAATATGTGGTCAGCTATCAATCAGTTACCTCTTTCTTTCTTTGTGAACCTGACAATGACTGAAGAAGATCAAAACGTTGTTCGCTCCTCTACATAAAAATTTTCTTAACCCAAACGAGCCCTTTTTACATATATAATTTAAATTTTTATTTTTCTCAAGAGCCAGTGTGAAAGGAGAACCTCGAAGGACCAAGTAGTTCTTTGTTGTCCATATGTTGTTGGCTTGCTTTATAATTGCACACACATATATATAGCATGTTTCATAAGTGATTATCTTACATTCTTTTCATGAAAATACCAAGTGAAGGAAACATTGTATATCATTTTTATTTTCCACCAGAAACTGGACACATAAAATACTTAAATTACTATATAATTTATAGAACTGCAAGGCCTAGAAAGATATTGTTCACTTAAAACATTATGAGATATGCTTTGAAATAATCCCTAAGGGGGAAGGGATAGGATCTGTTACTTAGATAAACATCAAATACTGGAGAATTGAGGTTATTGAATGCATTTTTAATTGTTTAATCACTTCAGAAGGCTTGCACCTGTAGGTTTAAAACTATACATATAGATATATAGCTCCCTCAATACCATACCACTTAAAAATATTAGTAATGCAAGTAAAATAACTTCTTGTACATTTCTTAGATAATTGTTGAAACTCTGATTTATTTAGAAATAAACAGGGAACAAAAAGAAAAACAGAGCAAAATCTTATACAATTCATGAAGTTTCTGTTTGTCACATTAAAACTAAAGTTTTATTAATTCTATGCTCTGTCTTTACTATTATGATTTTACACTGTGTTGTAGAACTACCTGGGACTTTTCCATACATACAAGATAGTTACATGTAGTTTTGTGTGAAAAATCAAGTTTGTAAAACCTGTCAATTTTAAATAATTCAAATATTTCATGTAATATATGAATATATTTGTTTAAATCTGAACACTGAATAATATGCTCATAGTTGTATATACTTGTAGTTTTGTTGTCTAAAAGGTGATAATTTTTATTCATTACGATAGCTACTACAACTGGAAAACTCAAAGAACAACTTTCAGTCCTACTCCTTATTACCAAGTGATTACAGACAATCGTGATGGTATCCTCTTTAAGAACAAAAAAGATAGAAAAATTCTGAACGTTGATCCTAAGGTAGTATAGTTTAACATCAGTTAATAATGTTAAGAAGAGTCATACTGATTTGCAGTTTGTTTGTTTTTTCAATCCATATGTAGCCACAATAAAAGAGAAGTTTTCTGTTTAATACTTAAAGTTGCAGAGTTTCAGGACTCTTAGAAAGGTTGTGAAGCCTTTTTTAAACTGTATTGTTAGTTTGAATATTACTTTAAAATATGCTAAACACACAAAACAGATACCTAACCATTCTGAGGTGCATTAATGCTTGTAAAATCTCATAGTAAAATAGTGTTTTTGCTCGGTAAAATTTAATAAGCTGTATAAGACATAATTTAATGGAAAGTCTGCCATCCAAACAGTGTGCATGTGCTGTAATATTGGGGGGTAAAAACAAGATAACAAAATGATATCAAAGCTATAACTAGATAAACACCTTTAAATGTTCCTTAGATAACTGGGTGGGGGAGTCTAGTGCCTCTCTTGTCCTCTTCTTTTGTAAATGTTCCTATACTAGATACCCACTCTTTCTTTATGTATATATATCACTTTCAGAATGTTGCATCTTTGTCAGTCACTGCATGTTCATTATATTTTCTGTATTTTCGTATGTATCTAAGTACTAATGATTCACTATTATTAAATTCGTACTACTCTGTAATGGAGGGGGATAACTAGTGCGTCTCTCTCGTCCTCTTCTTTTGTAAATGTTCCTGTACTAGATACCCACTCTTTCTTTATGTATATATATCACTTTCAGAATGTTGCATCTTTGTCAGTCACTGCATGTTCATTGCATTTTCTACATTTTCTTATGTATATAACTACTAATGATTCTTTATTATTAAATTCATACTACTCTGTAAAAAGAATATTAAATTATTTTCTTTGAGTACTGCACTCTAGTGGCTCATTGGTAAGTCAGTAGGTTTTTAATGCCAAAAACCAAGTATTGATACCTGTGGTTAGCACAGCACAGATAACTTATTATATATGTTTGTGCTTATAAACAAAAATATAAATATTTTAGTCCACGAAGAATCATGTAAATCTTTTAAATTATAATTCATTTGTCTGTGAAAGTTTATATGAACATATGCTGCCAGAATAGTTGGTCAATGTTTTATATTATCTGTGCATGATGCTATAAAGAGATTGTACCTTTAAGATCCTGTATTACATCATTACATTATTTAATCTTGTATGTGAAGATTAGTAAAATTACTTTTCTGTTGAATTAGAAAATGACTTTTGGTGTTTGATAAAACTTTACTTATTCCTTGAGGATGCATAGTGATTTCAAAATTTATTCAAAATATGATTTTATGTAAACCATTTCTCTTTATCCTATAATATGCATGTAATTATTTCTGAACAAAAATATATTCTTGTGCTTGTACAAGTATTCTGATAATGTTTTGTCATCAGAACCCCATTTTCAAGAATACTTATTTGATAAACTAAAGATACAAGCACAAATTATTGAATATGCAATTTCTTATTACAATTCTTAAGTTCTAAAAACATGTAAGTCATTAAGTCATTGTGTGTGTGTCAAAATTAAATACAGATTTGAGGAAGAGCTTACAAGGAATTACACATCCTGTAAATTTATAACAAAAACTATAAAAACTTAGTTTGATACTATTTGACCCACATAGTTTATTTTTTTAAACAATTCTTTATCCAATTTATAATTACAACTAACCAATGTTTTATTACATTAATATTGTAAAAAGGTATGGTTTTCTGATTTTAATTTGTGTGGATTATTTACAAACGTGTGTACTAATTTTGTTTTTTAATGCTTTAAATTATTTTTATTTTACAGGCCCAAAGCCCAGGAGAAGACTCTGTACGTATTTCTGTTAATTCATCAATATACCTTCAGGTGGCGCTGTATGATCACTTTAGTAGGCAAAAGACGTAAAAGTCATTTTACCAAATTTTGTTCTCTACTTTTAACTTGAATTAAGTAGTTCTGAATTATTATATCAACATGAAAAATAAAACAAGACAAAAAACGTTAAAAAATTAAGAAAACTAAGGATAACAAGTAGACATTGTTAAGTGATAATAATAACAAACAACAGAGCTTTTTTTTATTTACAAACCTCTTGAAGAGGCCTCATAATCACATATATTACATACAAAACAAGTAGAAAAATCAAATACACAGTTATATACAATTGAATGCACCTAATACTGTCTGTTATTGCTCATATCAAAGGACACACAATAATGTAACGTTGTGAACAAGGACGAACAAGTTTAGAATAAAATTGAAAGAAAGAATTGACATCATTACGAATAACATACCTGGAATAATCAAAACTTATTTTCTTTCTTAATTGACCCTTATAAAATGACAACAGATTTAAATGGATATTTTTGGCTAAACAAATTTTCCTAACAGTCATAATACAATATTTAGCTAATGTAGTCAAAAACATACACTGTAGGCTGTCATCTTTTCTTAATCCTTCTAGGAAGCCTTGTACAAGAATTCACCGTTTCTGATTCATTGGTACTGATTTTTGAATGATAAAGGAAACAGTGTCGAAAACTAATATCCGTAACGGTTGAACCATTGGAAACAGGCAATATAAATGTCTCACTGTTTCAGTGTCTTTACCACAAAGAGTACATAAACCAGTATCATGTTTTTGCATGTGAACAAGTTTATTGGTCGTCATTAAAGTATTGTGATAAAATAAATAATCCACATCAGCAAAAACAAAGCCTTTAAATGGGTGATAAGTATATTTATATATTTTTTCCCAGTTAGTATCTATTAAAATATCTTTCCATGCAGTAATTCCTTCAGTAGCGGGGATAGAATTCTGGTATATTAACTTCTTTTAACAGGAAGATCATTTAAGTGGATAACATTTTCGCCATCTGAATCTCACATCTCAAAAATAAATTGTCGTACCTGTAATTGGGGAATTTCTCTTTCAACCAAGTCTTTCCATTCTTCTGAAATAGCATCATATAACTTTTTGTAATACTATCCGACTTGAACAGGTATCACACTTTCAGATACATCCTGACATAACTCGATAATAGTTTTTAAGGGAAGCCAACGAGGGACAAATTCGTAAGTGAAGTCCCTTCAGCGAATTAGTCTCGCGCTAATAAACTTTTTATTATAGAATGTGCTTAATCCCATAGTGGAAACAAAAACATTGAAAAACAGTGGTCGCCGGAAAACAATTTCTGTTATTTGGAAAGATTCGACGACACCTAACGAGCGTTTTACAAAACTCTAATACTTCACAATAAAATGTAGGAACATTCATCATGTGTCATGTCACAATACCACACATCGTGCCCAAGATTTAAATCACCATAGTTGCCTAAAATATGGGCAAATAGGATAAACAGAGATGGAAATGTGTTAAAATCTGATCTGAAGAACCATTTTAACCTAAACGCCGCCTTTTTCATCTTGACATCTGTTAAATTGAGACCATCTTTGTCTTTTGAAGATACCAAAATTTCATAACGCACTTTATGTACTCCACCATCCCATATAAACCGTAAAATATCATGTTTAATTGTCAGATAAATTCTGTTTTCCATCGACAAGACCATAAGATAATACCAAATAGTATTGGAAGCTAACGAGTTCACAACAATAACTTTGCCTTTCAATTACAGACTCCGATATCTCCAAGCAACCAATATGCGTGTTATTCTCTGACACGATACTTCCCAGTTGAAGTTCAGATCATGCATTTCTGCCGCATTTGTATGGAACTGAATACCCAAAATTTTTAAAGGGCCATTTCCAATAGTCAATTTACCCATTTTTACTTCCTGATTATCAGCTAATGAGCCCAACCACATACCTTTACTTTTTTCCCAGTTTACTTTGCTACCAGATGCCCGTTCATAATCATTACACGTTTCTTGTATGGCAATAAGAGAGTCAACGTATTAAATTTTGCATACATTCCGGTTCTAAAGACTTTATCTTTTTTAAATAACACTAAACAATACAAGTGTGTTCTCAGAAAAACTTATTAAGAACATGTATTCACACTAGTGATTTACGACATCTATAAGTACGTTATTTTTCTATGTTTTCATTATTACTGTTACATTTATATTAAACATCTAAATGATGAATTTCATCTTACACTTCAGGAGTTAGGGTTATATTTTGAGTAAATCGCTATTTGTTAAATATAGAACATCAATCCAACATGTCACTGCTGTTATTACTATCATTGTATTCTTCTGAGTGGGAATTGTACCTCATGAGAAGAGAATATTAATTTAATATTTTATTACAAAACATATCAATTCGTTTATGTTAACAGACTGTGATCCTTCAATATGCAAACTGCTGATACAATTTCCTTGTTTTGGCCTACTTGTGGATTTGCAATACAAATTAGCAATTAACAAATTCTACTGAAAAGTTTATCAAATAATTTAAATATAATTGTTCCTTTGAACGCAAGACCACATTAAGCTATTTGTTTTATCTGTCCACGAATTTATGCGTTGTTATTTCATAAACGCGGAAATACACGAAGTCACGAATTTTTGGGCAAAGAATCATAAGGAATCAATAGACATGCTGAAATAAATAACGAATAGATAAATCATACAGAAGTGTGTATATTCAAAGAAAAAGCACAGAGGAAATTGTTTGTTTGTTTTTTTGGAATTTCGCCCAAAACTACACGAAGGCTATCTGCGCTAACGGTCTCTACTTTAGCAGTGTAAGACGAGAGGGAAGGCAGCTAGTCATTACCCCAACTCTTGGGCTACTCTTTTACCAACGAATAGTGAGATTGACTGCACATTATAACGCCCACATGGCTGAAAGGGCGAGCATGTTACGGGGATTCGAACCCGCGACCCTCAGACTACAAGTCGAACGCCTTAACCAATCTGGCCATGTCGGGCCTCACACAGGAAATAAAAATCAGGTTGACAGCTAAAATTTTTGTCTCAAGTCGCAAAAAAATTTGAAGAAACCAGCACTGCAGCTACTAATATGTTGGTTCGAAATTATTATTATAAATTACTTTCTTAATCGTTTGATTAGAGTTAGATATTTCATAATACTGACAAGATTAAAAACAAAACAAAGCACAAAGCCTGAAGGATATTAACGATAATAAATTCGTCAAAACAAGATATCCCTTCATTTGGTTAGTTCCATGTGTGACACCCCTCATTGACACAGTGGTATGTCTGCAGACTCTCACTGGTCGAAACAGGGTTTCGATACCTGTGGTGTGCAGAGCACAATTAACCCATTGTGGAGCTTTGTGCTTAATTCCAAATAATCAGTCTGCTACATACATCTTTATTACTTTAAAAGTTGTTTTTTTCTGTTTCTTAGATCGCATGCTTATACCAGCCGTAGCTAAAAAAGTTTATTTCACTTCGAAAGAATAATTAGAAGTCACATTTCTTGAGCGAGTAGACTTTCTTCGTTGCATTATCTTTTCCCTTGCAGGTCTTTTATTTTTCTCACTTCTTTCTTCTATCTATTAGAACCACTTTCATTGAAGGCCTTGAAATACGCTTGAAAAATAACTTCACGTTCCTCACGTACTCTACCAAAGCTAACGAGCTTCGAATTTTAAGAAATATCAAACAAAAGTAATGATCGTCAACTGAACAAAATGAATCGAACTCAACTAGCCCGGCAGGGCCAGGTGGTTAAGGCACTCGACTCGTAATCCGAATTCGAATCCCCGTCACACAAACATGCTCCCCTTTGGCCGTGGGGGCGTTATAATATTGGTAAAAGAGTAGCCCAAGAGTTGGCGGTGTGTGGTGATGACTAGCTGCCTTCCCTCTAGTCTTACGCTGATAAATTAGGGACGGCTAGCGCAGATAGCCCTCGAGTAGATCTGCGCGAAATTCAAAACAACGAACTCAACTGTATGTTTTTCTTCAATTTTTTTTTTTTTCATTTGACATCGTATCACTGAAAGGGAGGCTAAATGCAGAAAGTTGGTCAAAATGAGTCTAAACTTATGAAACAGATATTTTGCAAATAACTGTAAGAAGTTTCAGTATAAAACTAGACTTGAATCAAAATTTCCTGGAGGCTTTAAAAGTTTTACTGAGAACAGTGGAATTTCGTTGAATATAAAGTTCGGGGGAAACTTTTAGGTTTTATTGAAGCCTGAATTCAGGTCATTACCAAATGTCCATAATATCAGATAAAGCAAAATAGATATTAAAGTAAAATGAATTATTAGAGCTCAAACCAACAGGATAAAATCAATAAAATCTTTCCTCAGCTAATGTTAATAAAATTTTCACATAAGTAATTGAAAATGTAATCATATACTTACAATTGAAATTGGAGTGTTCTATTTAATTTTAAATTAAATATATTTATTGAGTTTAGAGTTACTAGATAAAATGACGAAATCAGAGGTACTACAATGGGCTGGTATTCTCACTGTATGTTCTAGCTTCATAGCTAGTTTTAGCTGCGATAGTCAGGTCACGCTGTGAGGATGCCTGATGGTCATATTCCTCAAGACTTGTTATATGATGAGCTAGCAACAGACAAATACCATTTAAAGATATACGCAAAAGCGATTTAGCATCAACTGACATCAGTCTCGACTAGTGGGAGTCCCCCACTGGGACAGCGGTAAGCCTACAAATTTACAACGCTAAAATTAGGAGTTCGATTACCCTCGGTGGACTCAGCAGATAACCCGATATGGATTTGCTATAAGAAAACACAGAGAGAGAGAGACCTGCTAAGGAGAAGAGCGTTTGGTTCTCTTCCATTAGCAGTGGGCTAAGAGGTCATGGTTGTGAGATGAGGTAGCACAGAAAAGAATCTAAGACGTAAGTCCCTCCCTGAAAAATTTAGGCATATTGGTTACATATTATTTTTTAGCTATTACATATGTATATAATTCATTTTATATCATTTAATAAAAAATAAATAAAACTCCTATAAGTACTATTACATTCGATTTGACTTGTTTTAATGACCATTTTATAAAACATTTAAACCAATTTAAGCTTTTTAATTTATTTCTCCCTCCCGAGCGGCACACCTGGCTACATAACTGAAAAGAACCCGCAAAAAGCTGAGAAATACACTACCACCTACTCCATCTCAGTAGTTTATCTTTAAATGTGATGAATGTACTGGTTAATACACTTGCCGGATACGACTTTTCAAATACCGTAAAAAAGTACCTGAACGAATAAAACCCTTAAGCGTGCGCAGAAAAAAAAAGAAAAATTATTGACTCTCGATACTTACTACTAGATACGTATTTGTATTATTATATATATATTGTAAACATTTTCTATAAATATGCATTTCACGAACAAAGACTCTTCGAATCTCATTTTTGTAACGTAAACTGACAAACTTTTTTATAATTTCACCAGCATTATTGAACTTTTCAATTTTCCATGGTGGATGGAACTCATGCAGCTTTTTACTAAAATAAACAATCATCTTTGATACATGATGAATGTGTATTCATCACTATAATACATTGGAATATTACGGTTATAGTTTCAGACTGGTAAGAACGAACTAGATCAAAGTGTTAAAAGCAAATGAATATCTGAACATATAAGCAATATTTTCCAAATTGGAAGAAGGAAATGTTACATTTGAAGCTTACAATTAAACAGTTCTGAGAAAAATGAACATATCTTATTATATAACTTGTCTTGTTCTATTATTTTTTATTTACTTAAAATGTCCTGCCCGACAAAACAAGTAAGAATGCATATGACATGATTCAAAGGAAATTTGTTTGTTAAAATAATGTAATCAGTCATCTATGAAAATATATTACAATACACAGTACCTTTATTTTTCAATACTTAACAAACTAAAAATACAAGAAGTAGTGGCGGATTTAGAAGGATAGAGTGGCTGACCACATCCGTTTTTATATTGTTTGAAAATGCTATATTGCGTGTTCGAAAAATGTGTCATTAAATAATCCCCTAAATTCGCCATTGACAAGTTATTATTAAAAATATAACTGCACTGATCCTATGATTAGTTGTATTTATGTAATTCATGGTGAGAAATAATATTTTATTTAATATGTTTATATCTTAAATAGTTGAAATGAGAATTCTGATGCCATATGTTACTTGTTCTAAACACTGAAATGAAACTTTCATTAATCTGTTCAGTACCGTAGACGAGATAACTCGTTCAAGCCGATTGGTAACAGAATGCCACGGACGAGTTAATTCGTTTTCAATAATACCTAACTTCAACGCTAGATGTCAGCATCATACGTGCATTTGACCTACTTACAAATTGTTTCACTTTCGATCCAAAATGGCGTCACGAAAAATGTTACAAAATGAAGAAGCATTAGAGTTGTATTTTGAACTTGGTTCGGAGTTTGAAGATAGCAGTGGCGATTCAGAAGATTCGGATTTTGAAGATTTTTTGAAAAATACGGAAATACAAGGCTCAGATGTTAGTGAAGATGATGATAACTGGCCATCAACCAGCACTGGTAAACGAGCGATAACACCAGGGAGTAAACGTAAAATTGCAAGTCGTGATAAGAACAGTTCTAAGAAAACGTGCACTAATGACAATGATTGGAATGCTGAATCCTTTCCTGCTCCAGTTATAAACCCCTTCTCAGGAAATCATGGTGTCCAATACGACGATTTGAGCCAAGACTCAAAGCTCTTTTATTGTTTTCAAAAGTTCTTCCCTCCCACAATTGTCAACCATATTGTAACAGAGACCAATAAATATGCGGAAACTATGATGGCTCGCGCTGATTTGAAGGAACATTCTAGAGTAAAATCATGGAAGCCAACTAATGAGAAGGAAATTTATGAATTTATGGGTCTGATGAAAACCCTCTTCGCCTCACAGAACGTTACTTCCCAACACTTATTTCCCAAACAGAAAAGAAAAAGTACCCCACTAGAAAGTGTGCTCTGACAAATCCACGAAGAGGGAAAGCAGATGTGAATGTACTGATTGCAAAGTGGCTCTACCCCTGCTTCAAAACATTTCACACGAAAGTGAATTATTAAATGTGTCATGTATTTCAATACCCAAATATGATATTTTGTGTATTATTGTTTCATGTTTTGTACATATTTCTTTATTTTGTGTTATACTACAAGTTTGGCTTAGAGAAAAAAATAGTATATTTTGCTTATTTCCTTTGTTTTGGAATTTCGCACAAAGCTACTCGAGGGCTATCTATGCTAGCCGTCCGTAATTTAGCAGTGTAAGACTAGAGGGAAGGCAGCTAGTCATCACCACCCACCGCCAACTCTTGGGCTACTCTTTTACCAACGAATAGTGGGATTGCTGTCATAGTATAGCACCCCCACAGCTTTGACGGGGATTTGAACCCAGGATCATCAGATTACGAGTCGAGTGCCCTAACCACCAGGACACGTCGGGACCCCATTCGCATTTAGGTAATATAGTTGATACAGCCTGCAACACCTAGAAAAATAAATTATGTGGATACATTAAAAAAAAAACATATTTGAAGAGAACGTCACTACTGCTGTGATTGTTGAGTCTAGCACGTTAACAAGGAATATTTTTCGTTATTAAGTTAAATTAGAAGATAAAATATCTACCAAATTGCAGGTAACGAATGAAGCGAAAGCAAAATAAGTTGAAAATAACAAAATATATCAATTATTCTTATGCAAAAGAATAATATCACAAAAGTGGATTGTACGTGTAAAATATAAGCTGCTTATACAAGTGAATTAAAACTTATTTCTTTGTCTATGTAACAAAATCTCTATCGTAAATGATGCAAACCTTTTTATTGAGAAAGAGAAGGTATGGTAAAACGGTTACCTTAAATTTAAATGTAATTTTCATTAATTAACTTAAAAGTCATCAAAGAGTAAAGGGTTTCATAATGAATCCGATTTTATTATAAATACCATTTTTAATAAAAACAAAAATCTGGCAGAGATTTTTTTTAGATATTTCAAAAATGCAATTCTTATAGTTTGGACCACTTTACTTATAAGGCTAGATAAAACTAACCCAAAGATAGGGAAAATGCCTCTCATCTAATTTATGACAACTAAAAATGCTGAATTTAGAAATTTTATTTAAATCATTTAAATTATCCCCGCAAGAACTCGGGCACCCCGCCAATACAGCGGTAAGTATACGGATTTACAACGCTAAAATCAGGGTTTCGATTCCCCTCGGTGGGCTCAGCAGATAGCCCGATGTGGCTTTGGTATACGAAAAACACACACGCAAGAACTGGAAATTACTTATTCATTATCTATGACTATGACGCAAGGAAAGTGGTTATTAATGTGCGCCAATGATGTATATTACGACCGAAAAATATAGTATAGATATACGTAATTGGTGGACGTATTTCTTTTACAGTATCTTTGCCTGTAATTCCTCAGTGCTTGAAACTAAGAGATAACAATTTCCCAAAGTTTCTAATCTTCAACCACAAAAGATTCAAAGTAATTACCTTAAATCAAAATTGTATGAATACTAAAAATGGCAACCGCAATATGACTATTCGAACTCGCACCTATCTGTCAATGTGCTTTTTACATGGGATCATAGGAACAATAGTTGTCATATATTCTCCCTAGATGTCAGCACGTCCTACCTAACAATACACAGATGTTCAGCTGAAAAGAGTCATTTTATCTCTACTTCCTCACAACGTAGGCCCGCCATGTCCAAACGTGTTAAAGCGTTCAACTCATAATCCGAGGGTCGCGAGTTCGAATCACGGTCGCATCAAATATGCTCGCCCTTTCAGCCTTGGGGGCGTAATAATGTTACGGTCAGTCCCACTATTCGTTGGTAAAAGAGTAGCCCAAGACTTGGCGGTGGGTGGTGATGACTTCCTTCTAGTATTACACTGCTAAATTAGGGACGGCTAGCGCAGATAGCCTTCTAGTAGTTTTGCGCGAAATTCAAAACAAACAAACAACCTCACAACATTGTAAAAAATAATCAACAAAACTTCAACGTTCTTCTTGAGGTTAAAGACGTCCGCTTTTGCTTTTATGTAAATACGCTGTTAAAAATACATGTCATTATCAAGTTTTAAAGAAAAGAGTAAAAGAACTACAATAGAAGGGATCCTGGTGATTCTCTTGCCTTACGACGTTAAAAATTGGGGTTTGATACACTCGCTGGGAAGAGTGAGTAGCTTTATGCTCAGCAATAAATAAGTAAACGAACAAACAAATCGTAATTGCGCAAAGTTGCTTATCGACCAAAAATATTTAATGAGTTTAACGTCACTACAAGTTCGCAAATCCACAGTTAATACATCAAAATCCAAACTACATACCATTAGGATAATTTTATTAATTAACATTTATTTGTATTTTGATATTACAATATTTGATAATTGCTGGTTAGTGGAAATTATTAAGCGCTGACTAATAGAAATGTAGAATTCAGGTGCTGTTCATTTTAATCACATTACCTTTAAAGTTACGTAAATTTGATTGCTAGTACAGTTCTTGAAAAATCACCACCTTCCATGGTACGTCAAATAAATTTCTGAAATATTAATTAAAAACTATCTAATGTTCTTACCAAGATTTAAATTTATTATTGAAATTAAAATGAATTTCTGGATATGGAAAATTTATTAAGCATATTGTTTTTAATTCGTAATATGGCAGTTTAAATTAATATATCTCGGAAAACGAAAAGTGTTTGTTGAAAAATTATATACAAAATAAAATTTCACGAAGATTTGTTTATCGTTGGTTTTTGTTGTTGTTTTTGATATTTTTTTATTAAGCAACATGAAGAAAATCCTAATAAAAGTATTTTTATAACCAAGTAACAATAAATAAAACTCCCATTACTTCCAAACACATTTATAAGCACAATTATAAATTATTTCTGAGATGAGAAAACCTTATTAAATATATCGTAACTATGACTGTAACTTTGCAGGCAATGTTCATAAGAATTGCCAATCATTCATAACTGGCGTCAAAATTAAAACAAACCACTATTTTTATGGCTTCAAAACACACAGTGATTCTCTATCATTCTAAAGAAAAAGCAAAATTTCAACAATAATAACGTTAATCACTTAAGTCTACTCCATAGTAGGTTACACCTGATGGATATCAGGGGGTGGACGGTAAGTGCGAGGGAGAGTAACACTAGAGTGTTGAACAATGCATTCCTCGAAGGTACGATCCTTCCTTAAAGGCTTAGATGAGGACTTCTTAACACTTTGTTTTTCAATGGTTTCAGGTGGCCAAAGCAAATCCTTGTTCCTACGGCCTGGTAAAGGAGATCCTCCAGCAAATGGAGGAGTACGAGAAGGAGGTGTTGATGGACGAAGATTCCAAGCACTGGTAATAGCACCAGTACGAGAGGTTGGAGTTGGTGTGACACTACCTTTATATTCTTCAGGTTTTTGGGGTGGCCAAGTCTTAGTCTTCCCATGATTGACTGAAGAAAAAATACTAATATAACACCAAAAAATTAATGCATCTAAACACTCTTACAATAAACTGTAATAAATATTGAAACAGATGCATACGCACATAGTATAAATGATTTAGGGATGATGCTTTACAAAACAAAAATTCCATAATTTCTCCAAATGTATATATATATATTTATTATTGAAAAGCAACCACTTTAGTTGTAATAATAACACACACACATACATATATAATGCCTAAACATATATGTACTGCTGAAGTTTCATGTAGGCAGTCTTGTAGTAATGTACATCTAAGGCTAACTACTGACTGATGTATATTAACATATACTTTACAACGATGTAAAGTCATTAGTCAATTGGTATACTTACTCTCCTTAGTCCATCCAGACGAGAACCCTATTTTTGGTAATTCTTTTGAAGTCGGATTCTGCATAACAAAAAAACATATATAGTTCGTATAGAAATTTGAAATAATATTATAATATTATTTAGGAACAGTCTGATATTTTGCTGTTGTTCTTGAAAATGCATTAATTAATTTTTACATTATGTAACGAATGGAAGAATTTTTTTCTTCTGAAGACGCTGTTAAAAGAAAAACAAGAAAGGTTGCTTATAATTTCTGTTTTATCGTGTATAATAGTCTGAAATTTTATTCATTTCAATTACAATAAATGCATATAAAACAGAAAGGATTTACTCTATTATTACGCCGTTATATATATAAGACTCTTTGATGATCGAAAGTAAATTTCTAGATAAAAAGTTAAAAAATCTTGCATATTACAGCGTAATGTAATGAAATTATTGACAAAATATCAAATTAGCGTAGTAAAATTTTGAAATTAATGTTTGAAAACGTTGGTTTAAAGACACCGATCTAAATAAAAATTTAAAGGTATCAAATTAGAAATACGTATCCTTTTTTGTGTTTAAGAATTCTAAATTGATTTACCCTCATCGTCTTTGGCTTTCATTGTGTTGCCTTTTATAAAATGTCAAATTGTTTTCTTTGTCTGACGTACGTTGCCGTGACTATGAGCTAGTCATACGTTTAACTTATAAAAAATAAATAAAAGAAGCGAGAGAGAGATTTACCTGGGGTGGCCAAATTCCTTCCGAGGTTTTAACTTTATAAGGTGGTGTAGGTGATGCAGTTGGACTAGGTGACGTCCCAGTCGTTCCAGTTTGACTTGATGGACGGATTTGTTCCTGCATTTGTCTCCAAGCAGGTGTTGAAGTCTGAATGGGAGAAGAACTTTGCTCAACATCTTTTTGGTAGTTTTTCTGAACATCTTTAGATGTAGGAGATGATGGGGTTACTTTTGTATGAATGATAACAGTGGCCGTGGAATATGACATTTTTGATGGTTGGTCATATTGTGAGTGTGTGACAGCTTTAGTAGCTGAAAAAGTTGTTTTTTGTGGAGTAGTCACGTGCATAACTCCATCAGTGATGGAGCGAATGGTTGTTTGTTTATAATTAGGTTGAGCATGTGTAGTGGTCGATTGTGGATAAGTTTTCTGATCGGTAACGGTAGACGCTAAGGTTACTATTGGTTGCTGGTTCGATGATTGAGGAGGGTGTGCGTCAGTGACGGGGTCAGTGGCTAGTTGCTTATGCGTTGGTTGTGTAGTAGGTAAGACAGAGATGGTTTTTCCGCAAGGAGGTTGGCTGGGACTTGAAGTAACTGTATGCGTGTTTGATTGTTGACAGGATAATTGAATGGGGGATGTAGCAGCTGGGGAGTCTTCGATTGTTGATATGATGGTTCAGTGGGATATGAAATAGCCGAAGGTACGGTTTGTTGTTGATACGTTCGTTGCACACTAGTTGTTGTGTGTTGATACCAAGGTTGAGAAACACGAGAGGACGTCGTATTTTGTGGTTCATCGAGCATCTGACAAGTTGCTCTTTGTTGATAGTAGTCCGGTATAGTTGTCATCTGGTGAAGTAAAGGCTCGTTGTAACTACTGGGAGAAAAGGGTCGTGGTGTTTGATAAAACTGTTGTTGCTGCTTATAGGTAGGAACATGTTGACCAGAATAAGAAATGTCTTGAGATGTATACGAGGATGAACTAATCTGAGGTTGCTGAGTGAGATAGGAGTAATAAGTTGGGGATCTTTTACCTCCAGGTGGTGACTTCAGGATCTGACTACGAACTGGAGGTATAGGCTTAGGCGGAGGCGGCGGTGGCTGTTTTCTGCGAAATTAAAGGGCTTACATTATAAAAATTCGGTTACATTGCACAATGAAAGATATAACACTTTATGCTAATCGTTAATTAACTTTTACTTTCTTTTAATATCTGTATGGAGCAAAGTTTATACGATATACATAACTATACAACCAGTTTGTTCTACGAGGTCAAATAAAAATTGTTATTAACTAAATATTAAGTCATATTACATTGTACTTAGTTTGTATCTTACTTTTGTACTGGAGGTGTAGACGGGCCATTCATATAGTTTATTCCTGGAAAGACAACAGACAGTGAAAGATTGTTAATAGTAAAATATTTCATCTTCTCTTAAGTTTCAACTTTAAAATTTCGGATATCACTTGAACAGCTCTATGTGCACCTTTATAAAGTTACGCTTAGACAATGGAAGCTAAACCGTTTATAAAGATAGCAAATTGGTTAAAAATTTAAAATGGTGAAGTAAACATTTTGGTGGGACGTATACAATAAATGACTCTGGTGGTTCATACTTTAATGAAACCAATGTATTTAGTCCAGATTGTGTATGTGTTTTTCTTATAGCAAAACCACATCAGGCTATCTGCTGAGTCTACGAGGGGATGCTAGCCCTGATTGTAGCGTTGTAAATCTATAGACTTGTCGCTGTACCAGCGGGGTACCAATTTAAACTGACTGTATATAAATGTATTCATTAAAAATTATAGTTTTTTTTTTTCACTTGTCACTTAGTTTAAGTATGCTATATATATATATGTCATAGTAGAAAACTTAAAGTGTTCTCTAATTCTATTGATTAACGGTTTATTTCTCATTCGTAAAAGCTATATAGAGAAAAGGATCTTTAAATTCACAGGTGAATACAACACCTTCAGAGATACTAAAACGAGAGTGAAACTTATAAAAGCTTCTATATTTATACATACAGTTGATTGAAAAATCAAGCAGATATATACATGTGTACGTTTAAAAGCTAATGTCACCAAATATATTTAAAATGCGAAAATATACTGTTTATTTAAAAAATATATAAGATATTCTAACCTTTGGATTTTTCCTGTTGCAAGGTCTGAAGAACAGCTGATCTCTGGATAACAGGAAGAGGAGATACTGAACCTGCATAGCGAGGCTTGGTATCGGATCTATTGTGAAGAGAATTGTGAAATATGAGAACAGTCTGGCAAATATATATAATCAGCAAAAAATTAATTAACGGTGAACATCAGAAACGTTCTGTTATGTCTAAATGGTGCCTTTGGAAAAGCTGGTGACGTTTGTTGTTACAGTGACAACACCTCTGAAACTATTGTGCTATATATTATAAAAGTTTGTTCTAATGTCGTCGGATCACTGTGTTTGGGAATCCGTAAACATCCATATGACTGGTTGATTTAACTGAACTATCTGCTGTGTCCACCGAAGGAAATCAAACTTCTAATTTTAGCGTTGTAAATCAGAAGGCCTACCACTGTCCCACCGAGAGACGTAGGGAAAGGAAAAACACAAATATGTGCTATTGCTTTGTTCATTGAAGTGTTTCATAACACCAGTACCTGGTAAAGTGAAAAACTGTTTGTTTTTTTTTGAATTTCACGTAAAGCTGCATGAGGGCTATCCGCGATAGTCGTCTCTAGTTTTGCAGTTTAAGACTAGAGGGGAGGCAGCTAATCATCATCACCCACCGCCAACTCTTGGGCTACTCTTCTACCAACGAATAGTGGGATTGACCGTCACATTATAATGCCCTCACGACTGAAATGGCGAGCATGTTTAGTGAGACGGGGATTCAAACCCGCGACCCTCAGATTACGAGTCTAGTACCTTAAACACCTGGCCATGTCGTGCCGGAAAGTGAGAAATAACCCTACAGAATGCTAGTGAAATGTCTTAAGACAAAGAGGCTGTAGAATTACTGATGGTTATACTGTTTAAAAAAATCATAAATATTTATGCTTTTTTTTCTTCCCAAATTCGTTTAAGAATATATTGTAATTTCTGTTCTGGGCACCTTATTCGAATAAATCACGATAAATCCTTATTTGTCACAGTTTAAAGCACTATAATACATATACATGTAACGCATTTACTGTTGTATATTTATTTTAGTGCCTACGCTTTTTTCATTATAGTTTTCTTTTGTGCATGTAAACATATATTTTTGACTGTGTATTGCGCAAGTCCTGCCTGTTCTCAACAATTGTGCAAGGTTCTTGAGCATGAGAAGCAACAATACTTGTCTTACAAAAACGGTGGTGTACTCGATCATTGTTGAAAATTCTATAAATCCAAAATTTCGGATATTTAAAATGGTAATACGTTAATATACGTAGCATAATAAATCGGGGACTCGTCCGAAATAAATTAAAATACATAACATAATAAATTGAGGACTCGTATCTGAGATCTTAATCAGACATAAAATTAGTTTTAAATTATAATTCAAATACTAATTTAATTTATATTTATTAGTACCAATAAGATCTGATCATCTGATTGTCAAGGTTTTAAAATCATCCTCCCTCGAAGACCGAGAAAAATATAAGATAAATAAATTGCTCGAAATTGCTAACATTTTATGATTAGAAATTAGAAAATTAGTGAGAAAAAATGAACTGAAAAGATCTATTGTTGAAATATTAGTCGATTACGATTTATTGTCTAAGGAAGCTTTATGGGGTATACTCTAGTGTTTCCACTAGCCAGTCAGAGTTGAGTGATAAAGATAAGTTAGAAATCTAATTCAAACACAAACAAATTAAGCTTGAGAAAGTTCCAAATGGTGTGCTTCTGAGAAAATTGAGACCACCAGATGTACCAGCTTTCTGAGGACGGAGCTGTAGTTCATCAAATCGTTGTTCCAATAGCATATTATTCGGAAATATTGAAAGCTGCCCATGAACATCCAGTGGAAGATCACATAAGCATCAACAAGATATGTAACAAAATCATGAAACATTTCTTTTAGTCAAAAATTTGGTAACATGTTTCTCACTTTTGTAAAACTTAAACACTCGTATATGTCAATTGGCTAGAACACCTAATAAAACAATTTTTGTTACTCCTTCAAAAGCTATTCCAACGTTAGAAGAACATCTCAGTCATATAATAAATTGACTGTGTTAAGCCAAAAAAATGTGTTTAAGCACTTTCACGTGATGTGTAATTTTATTATCATAAGGTTATTTGTATTAATTTTGTTATATATTGTCATGATTTTTGAAATTGTATAGTTCTTTGACAACGTATTGTATTTAATAAATAGTTATCAGTGTGTGTGTCCAACGCCAATTTTTAATTCTCTAATGAGGGAGGTCTAACAAATTTAGTATTGTACATTTATTTTAGTGCCTACGCATATATGTTCTGTATCGTTTTCTTTCTTTTTTTTTTGCATGTGACCTATATTTTTGACTGCGTATTGCCCAAGTCGCACCTGTTCTCGAAATCTGTGGACGGTTCTCGAGTATAAGGAACAATAATACTTGTTTTACAAAAACGCTGGTTTGCTCGATCAATGATAAAAATTCTAAAAACTCGCGTGATTGATATACTGATATAAAAATTGACGCGCAGAGGGACAAAGATTATTATAATTGGTCAGCTACAGTCAGTGTGTCATAGGCCTAGAAAGCTGTAATTTTGATTAATTCCTATTAATCGGAAAACTATAGAATTGTACTAGAAACGTTTGTAGATTTTGAACATTTTAAACCTTTTAACTTTATGAATTACGTTTGAACTTCTACGAGGACATTAAATATCATCATCGGTAAAAATCAGCGGCGTGAGGCCAATCATGCTAGCTAGCTCAAGCGAAGTGTGCCATCATATCAACTCAGAAGTAATTTGCTCGTGACGGACCTGGATCGTAGATAAAATATCAAGTTTTAGATAGGATATAAGACTCAGTATCATTTGCAATAACTATTAGTAGTAACCGTTATTATAAATTGTATTGTTGTTTGTATTTTAAAGTATATTTGTATCAAGAAAGATAATTGTGTGTATCAATGTTGTTGGTAAATAACATAAATTTGATGCATATTAACAGTTAATTAACTACTAAATTCAAACTTTAAACAGCAATACGTTAACGTAAGTAACATAACAAATCGGACACTTGTCCGAAATAAATTATAACGTGTAACACGCATACATAACATTCACGTCCAACAAACATGTATTTAAAATCATGAAATAGAAAATTCGTTTCGCAGTAAGAAATACAAAACTGTCAACAGTGCTATTCGATAATAGGAACATTGTTTTCACACTTGAAAGTTACTTATTACGCTCTTTACTGTTCTTTTTTTAAATTAACTGATAGAATTAAAATATTTACTGCTATATTTTTGGACGGTAAATAAAAAGCAATTATTGTATATTTAGAGTTTTGATAGCTTTATTAAACATGTTATTACTCCAAATATTCTGGCTTTAACTTAGATCGTGTACATTACTTATCAGGTCTGTAGCCTTCCGTTGTATTGATAATGATTCTGAATTTAAACTAATTTGATACATTTATATTTATTTCTGAACTTATCCGTCCAAAAAGGTTATGATAAAATGGTAGGGAAATATTATGTCGAAAGTAACTAAAAACTAGAACTGCGTAAAGGTTAATATGTTGGCTTATAGTTAGGCACAATGATTAATAGCTCTACGTTATAATACAACTGTACTTATTCAAGTACAACGTACAACAAATGCGATTTATTATCATGATGATCTTACAATAATAAATGGTTTATTGAATTTTGTACTACTCAGTAATAATCACTAAGTCTGGTTTTGCTGTTAAGCGGAAAACTACACAATGTGTTTGTTTGTTTGTTTTGAATTTCGCGCAAAGCTACTCGAGGGCTATCTGCGCTAGCCGTCCCTAATTTAGCAGTGTAAGACTAGAGGGAAGGCAGCTAGTCATCACCACCCACCGCCAACTCTTGGGATACTCTTTTGCCAACGAATAGTGGGATTGACAGGTCACATTATAACGCCCCCACGGCTGAAAGGGCGAGCATGTTTGGTGCGACGGGGATGCAAATATGTTATCTTTGCTTGCCAGTCACGAGAACTAAAACTTAATTTTTAGCATTATAAGACCCCCAGGCTGATGAGTATCTCAACAAAGAAATTTAGTACTTCAAAATATTATGAACTACTTATGTTGAGGATAAAGTATGTGTCTTCACTGATTGTTGTGAATACATATTTACTTGACAATACCTGGTAAGAATGCCTTGACATTGCTTTACATTTGCTGATTTTATATTTCACGAAAAATTATGTTAAAACCCATCTATTTATATTTAGTTATTTTTGTAAAGGTGAATCAAGAATACCCACGTACACTTATTAATAATTAATTACTATATCACTTGACATAGCTGCATATGGCCCGGCATGGCCAGATGGGTTGAGGCCTCGTAATCTGAGGGTTGCGGGTTCGAATCCCCGTCGCACCAAACATGTTCGCCCTTTCAACTGTGGGGGCGTTATAATGTAACGGTCAATCCCACTATTTGTTGGTAAAAGAGCAATCCAAGAGTTGGTAGTAGGTGGTGACGACTAGCTGCTTTTCCTCTAATCTTACACTGCTAAATTAGGGATGTAGCGTAGATAGCCCGCGTGTAGCTTTGCGCGAAATTCAAAAAAAAAAAAAAATTACGATTTTACAAATTAGTTACCCGTCAAAACCATCCGTTATCACTTCGGCGTGTTGTGCCAGAGTGTCAGCTATGTTTTCTTTCGAATACAAATCCATGGGTGAGTTGTATGTTGAGTGAAATACAGCTTTTACTGTTCGTGGTTCTTCCTACAAAATAAAATAAATATCATTGATTGGTTTTCAGACAAATGAATCAAAATTAGATATTAAGATATTTTAAAATAAATCAAGCTCCCCCTACAAAATCGAAAATTTTCAAATACAAGTAGTAAGTGTCTGATATAACGTATATTTCTTTTTGTTTCTTGGTAGTTAAGCACAAAGCTACACAATGTGTTTAGCCTACCACAGGTATCGAAACCCGGTTTTTTATCCAAAGACATACCGCTGTAAGGAATGTACTTTTCAAACCTAAAAATACACAGATTACAATAATGCCCCTCTAACAAATGAACTTCTACCATAATTTATTGATATAATAATTATATATTATATATATATCTTAATAATTCGTAAGTTCTCTAAACACATAAATGCGTTTAGCAGAATTACAGTAATGTAAAATAAATAACAAATTAACAATAAGATATTAACTAGGAGAAACGTGTGCATTAAAACACTTACTTCTTTCGGTTTATTCAAAAGATTTTCTCTGAAACAGAAAAAAAAAGATTGTAAAACAGGTAGTGAAATATTTTTACACTAACACTTTTTTTTAAATTACTGAAAGTTATTACGAAAGCGCACAAGGTGTCGCAAACAATGAAGAATTACAACTACATAGTTGTTTTATTATTAATACAATATATTATTACAGAAATAAATGAAAACCGAATGAACTGCAGCATTTTATATTTACTTTAATTAAGCATGAAAATGTACAAGTGGTTTTTATGTTACAACAATTTAATCAATATACAGTTGAGAATACTGTTCTAAATGCTCCCACAACTAACTCGAGTTATTTGACCACCTGATCTTCTCAGCTTCCGCATAAGCTTATTCATTCTCAATAATAATCATATAGGATTTCATGCAGGTCAAGTCATGGTTGCGAATGTTCTAACGTCTCTCTTATTCTCCGGGTATCATTTCGCCACATTTACCGCATGCTTAAAATCACTGTCTTGGTGAAAGATGAATCCCTTCCTATCAAGTCTTTTTACTGAGGGAATGATATGATACATAAACATTAGACTCTACCTATAAGCTTTTATGATGCCATCAGTTTTGTGTAGACTTACAGCCCCACTGGCCGAAATACAGTCCACACTTGTAGTGGTTCCTCCACCTGATTCACTATAGCTATTGTGAGTTGATCGTGACACCGTTTCTGTTCTTTGCTATCGAACAAACAGTCGTCGGTGTTGTCAAACAAATTTAATCTATAAAAACACCAACTTTGATCATTCTATATTTTGACGCCTTTTGCTCATTTCAGTCTTTTGGTTGGTTATCTCTTCTAAACAATGGTTTTGAGCGGCTACAAGCCCAGTGAGGTTATTCCGAGCTGATGTGTTCTGGCAGTAAGAGATTGGGTTTCACCTCGACCGCCTTTATTAACAATATTAATAGTTAAGAGTTTCCGAACATGAAACATGAAACATCGTCTGAACCAGTACAACAGCTTTAATGAATTGCTTAAATGAAAGATTGATGTAAATTAATCATGCCAACACATACTTGAAACAAGATACACAATGCTATATATGTGTGGCAATTTTTTTAAAACACATAGTTAATCATTTCAAAATTGGTTTAAACTTTACCACGATGTTATTTTGTATTTTTAGGACGGAACAAAAGCACCCGAGTTTCCCTAATGGGCCGCCTCAAATGTGCTAAACTCTCACTTTACGATGGGAGAGTTATGACGAAAATACTCCTCTTTACCGCTCACCTTTTTTTTCGCGAACAATAAAGAATCTTCTTCTCTGAGCAAATCAGAACGTGGATGTCTACCCAAGCAGTGGCGTATTTAGGTAGGGGTTAGAAGGGGCTCAGCCCCAGGACCAGTGGTCTTAATGGGGTCCCATTTATAATTTTATTCTATGTAAAATTACATGGAATGGAGAACTCATAAAAATTAGCTCCTGGGCCCATACAACTTTAAAACCATCACTGTACCTAAGAGTTATGCCCACTAGCTTGGCTAGGATGGTCCATACATGTGAAAAACTGACGCGTTGGCATAAGCCAAGAAGCTAAAGTTATCCGTGTTGCTCTGAATGACGTGACTCAGGATAAGCTACCAGCCTACCACCTCACAACCACCACCACCCATGAGTGCAATGATAATAACTATTAAGGTTGTGGAAACAGGTAACAGACATTTCGAATTGATGGAGACGTATTGTCTAAAACAACCTTAGCTATTTAACCAAATATCTGATACGTGTCAAAGGACTATTAATTAATCAAACATACGTATCAAGACATCAATGTTTCTCAACATTGAAAGAATAAATTGTTTAGAAATTTATGATAGCTTATCAAAAACTACTATTGACATATTAAGAGTGATTAAATTCGATGTCATTGGTTGCAAACGCAAAAAAAGATAATTTCATTTCATTTTAGTAGGCCCGAGGTGGTTAAGGTACTCGACTTGTAATCTGAGGGTCGGGGATTCGAATTCCCGTCACACCAAATATGCTTACCATTTCAGCCTTAGAGGCGTTATAACGTGACGATCAATCTTACTATTCGTTGGTAAAAGAGTAGCCCAAGGTGGGTGGAGACGACTAGCTGCTTTCCCTCTAGTCTTACGCTGCTAAAGTAGGGATCTAACGTAGATAGCTCTCGAGCAGCTTTGCGCGAAATTTAAAACAAACAAACTTTCCTCGTTGTCAGATTAATGGCAAGATATTAATGTTACCATTTTCACATTGCATCCAGCATCGTAAGAACGATTTACTGGATTTTTTAAATGATTTACAAAGATAAAAATTTACCTTATTATAAACATTTCTAATCGGTTTCCACATTTTTGGATAGCTTCCTGCACTTGATCGTGGATCATATCTTGCACATTTACATGCCCTATTTGTATCACCTCATCTCCCTTGTGCAAACCCGCTTTCTCGGCCATACTACCCGGAGCTACCTGAGGAGAAAAAAAAGGTACAATCACATTGATACTTGTATACACTTGAATAATCAGCAGTGACACCTGTTAACTTAAATAACTATACATATAGGAGATATTATATTCTTTAACGTATTAAAATATGATATCTGCGATCGCCTAAGTTTAACTACGTGAAAGGTTAAATACAATAAGTAACACAAATACGTACGTATTATAAGGGAAAAAGTGCTATTGAGATCAGCCGTATTCTACTTCTGAATACGAAAATAATACAGAAATCATTGTTAAATTCACATAACTCCGCATAACAATTTATACCACAAGGGAAAAATACGAATTTGCTTAAAAATATTTATAAGAATACAATCATTAGAGTAATGTATGAATTCGCCTTTTAAGCTATCGCTAATTATTGTTAATGCGCCACTAGAGACAACAAATTTATTGTTTATATATCTTTGCAATCTTATCTAATCATTGTGCTTTACCAAGTTTGCTCATTTTTTCCATTAATTTTTTTAAATTATTTTCTATTCGCATGCGTTTATATATTTTTGTTGTTTTTGTTTTAATTATGACTTTAATAGTTTTCAGATAAATTATGTTGGTTTGGTGTAATTTGTTCTGAATTTAGTGCAAAGCAACACGAGGGCTATCTGCGCTAGCCGTCCCTAATTTTGCAGTGTAAGACTAGAAGGAAGGCAACTAGTCATCAACACCCACCGCCAATTCTTGGGCTACTCTTTTACCAACGAATAGTGGGATTGACTGTCACATTATAACTCGCCTACGGCTGAAAGGGCGAGCATGTTTGGTGAAATTATGTTGGTTTTGTATATAATTATCTTCATGATTTTGAGCATCATAATAAAGTATTGGAGAGCGCGTCTAATTTTATAGTACAATTGGTTTACTGCTGCTGTGTATAAGTAGCCTTTAAGCTTATAAAATAAAAAAACTGTTTAGATAAAAAAACAGATAGCCCAATTTGTAGCTTTACGCTTAATAACAAACAAACAAAGTTTAAAATGTGTATGCACCTGTTTCGTAACAACCTGTAATGAAACAGTCTCGTAAATTTATATTGTGATAAATACACTTTTTTTCATTATGTTAGTGCCAATCCGTTGGTTATTACCAGCATTTCACGTGTCAAGGTGGAGATATGGCTCACGTGCAGTCGTTTTCTGGGAACAAAAGAAAGAGAAAAATGTGGCACAAAAAAAATTAGATTAGGAAGTTAAACACGACGACGAAAATACAACATGAGTCAGTCTATGCGTTTCTGCCATTACATGAAGGTCACTTTGTACGTATTCCTCCTCCCCCCTCCAGTACACAACCAGAAATAGAAGTAATGTATCATACCCGAACTTCTTCCAATATATACAGCTGTCTATTAATATTATCCCAGCATTCTTCCCAAATTATCTTTAATCTGTACAGTCCACAACGCATGTGTATTTCACTGAGAATAATAACAATAGGTAAAAATCAGTCTCAAATAATTACATTTATATCAGAGAAATAATTCGTTTTGATCTCCTGTTGTAGTTGTTTTCTGACAACTCCGTAAATTATGTCAATAACCGTTGAGAAAACGCTTGGTTAATAAACACCTTGTATTCTTTCGCACACTATAATAAACCGGCTCACACTTCAAGATGTTGTTAACACCTGAATTAGAAGGTTTTTTTTAGATTAATGCTTATGGTACTAATAAAAAAAACACGAACTTTTTTCGTACACTTAAGTTTATCACTATTTTGTTTGTTCATTTTATTTATTTTTTGCGTTTAAACGAAAAGGTATACAATATGTTTGCGTTCTGTTTACCACGGGTATCGAAACCTGATTTTTCGCGTATCGACTCAACTAGCTTACCGTTGAGGCGCTGAGTCTCTATGTTAGTATAAAACATAAGTAGTATATTGTATCTTCCATGTTTGTCCATATAAGTTCTTAACTAGATGTAAATAAGTTTCATCAACGCATTTCCTCTCTATTCTTATTTACATATACGATTATGTTTACGCTTTGTTCTTAGGAAACTTTAGAGCATGAAATCCACTATGATATCACCTTTAATATGTACTTGCGTTTTTAATGTGTACTTTCCTTGTAACAGCCTAAGAATGGTACTCTTGGAAGGACTGGTGTTAATAAATAAAACGAAATCATATTTGAAGTACTTTAAACGAGAGATCGTTCGCATACGAGGTCCCAGTGACACAGCAGTAGATTTACAACATTAGAAACCGGGTTTCAATAGCCGTGATAGGCAGAGCACAGATATCCCAATGTGCAGTTTTGAGCTTGATAACAAATTATTTTAAGTTTCAGTAACGTCGATGACGAAAGAGAAAGACTGGGGTAGGAAGATATAATAAAATTTTAATTTTTCAAATACTTAACCACGACTCTAGAGCAACTCGCGAGAATCTGTATTACCAGAGAAAACTATGTTATTAACCACAGAATAAGTATAACATTTATCAGGTTGTGTGGTTCCATAAGATTCTGGTTTATTTTAAGCTTTTGTTACACATATCTAACGCCACAAATTGATAATATCATAATTTTTCTCTCACTTATAGAGGGCGTGTGTGTTTTCTTATAGTAAAGCCACATCAGCTATCTGGCGTGAGTCTTGACGAGGATAGAACCCCTGATTTTAGGGTTGTAAATTCTTAAACTTCCCGATGTCCTACCGGGAAGTATGCCATAAGAAGTAAGTAAAAATGTATTATACAAAAACGATGTACTTACCCAGTAGCTCATCAAAAATGTATTCGTTACAATTAGGGGTAGAAAAAATTAATTTTAATTTTTTTCACACGAAATCTTTCAGATTTATGAAACATCTTTTTTACAATCTTTATGGTGTCAGGTATTATACAACGGTTTCTTTCTCTATGATAGAAGGTTTTCGGATGGAAGTTCGTGATGACGAGAAACCTACTAGAAATAAAAATATATCTCAGAACGGCTGGTATGGGTATTAACACTTTTATTAATAAAGCAGAGAACAACGTTTCGACTTTGTTAACCTAAAGATGACCTTAGAAGGCCGAAACGTTGTTTTTTGCTTTAATAGTAAAATTATTAATACCCATACCAGTCGTCCTGGGATATATCATAAGAATTGGTTTTAGGGGCTTATAATTAGGACAATGTTAAGACCCATGCCAGTCATCCTGAGATATATTATAAGAATTGGTCTTAGGGGCTTGTAATTAGGACAATGTTAATACCCATACCAGCCGTTCTGAGATATATTTCGGATGGAAGGTTCAGAACCTACGCTTTAATTATGTTGCGTCCTTGCTACTGTGTTCGTGTGACAAAGAATAATTAAATTCTACGGGTTTCATATAAAAAAGTAAAGAAATAACGTTGTTAAAGCACTTCTATTTGTCGAACATTTAAAACATCCATAACCTGACGTCTTTCAACCAATATCCATGCTTTAATAGCACATAAATTCCAATTTGTAAAATTATAGGTCAGACTTGAAACGATGAACAGACGAGAAAACCCAAATTTATTCGTTGATTTGTAATCTAAACATCAACTGAATAAAACAAAATTAATTATAAGAGTAACTTAAAGTTATTCAAGGAGTTGTTCAAAACTAAGAACGTTGACTGTAAAGTACAAGAATCAAACCTTTAGTATCATCACGGGATGATCCTGGTCCTTTCCTCCTACGACTCGGAATCCCCACGCCTGTTGTGGATCGGGTCGCTTCATGGAAACCAGAAATGGCCTTTGGAACGACATTTTGAGTTCAGAACTTAGATGTATAATGGGCTAGTGTGTCCAGTCTTTGTTGAAAATAGGATTTCAGTGAACGCAAGTTTCTCGTTCGTTCGTAAACGCTTATACCTTCTATGAGTGGAGATTCGGACTAAGCTGATTACGGACCTTCGTTTTTCGGGGTCTGTTAAAAAATCTCGCGAAATATACTTCGTTGGGGCGTGTACAAACCTTCTTCAAGTGTGACGCAAGTTTTCTAAGATTAACCAAATATCATGCCAGCAGACTATATAAGTCTGGAATAAATCCAAACTGACCAGAAACCAAATTTAAAAAAAAAAATGTTTAAAATAATCTAATCATATCATAAGGCACACTTAGGAATCGGGGATTAAATAAGAATAACAAATGTTTGTTTTATTTCAAAGTTTATGTTTATATTTACTATCTGAAGTGTTTGGCAGTTCTCTAGACATTTCTAGGGCTAGTTTTTTAGTAAAATCCTAGGTGATGAATCTTCCTGAGCGTTACCTAATTTCCAACGTAACTAATCTGTTTCTATCTTGGGATTTATTCAAATCAGTAAAATATGTTATATAATGCAGTGTAAAGTTACATGCTATACAAACTCTAAAGATTTAAATATTAGACAGCAAAAATCCACGACTGAGCTTTAAAATTAAAATTAAAGGATGACTTAGCACAACTTATCAATATAAGTGGAAAAATTCATTTGCATACCCACTTTATATCACGTATTCAAATCAGTAAAATATGTTAGATAATGCAGTGTAAAGTTACATGCTATACAAACTGTAAAGATTTAAATATTAGACAGCAAAAATCCACGACTGAGCTTTAAAATTAAAATTAAAGGATGACTTAGCACAACTTATCAATATAAGTGGAAAAATTCAATTGCATACCCACTTTATATCACGTATATACCAATATGACAATACCCAGTTATTTCAAAACACATGAACCTTTTTCAAACTATAAAAATTCCGCAATCACTACTATTAAACAAATACTCTATTTTTTTATTTTTTTGTGTTTAAATGTCTTCTGGGTGACTAGTGCCAATTTTCTTTTCAGCTGCAGCACTATCAAAACATATGTTGAAATTTTTCTACAAAGACAATCAATAAATACAAACAATAATTTGGAAAATACTCTCTGTAAAACGTCTTTGTAAAAAAAAGTATGAAGTTGCTTGAAAATTTTCACGTATTTTTACATAATATGGTGGTCTTTATTTTTGGCGAGCAATAAAACTATATAAGCTGGTGGTTTTAAAATTACACTTGTTTGTTGCTTAATTACAAAAACTTGGGAAGCTAAGCTTACATCAAACTGCTTCAGAAAATGGTGGAGTAATCCGTTTATTTTTACCAAAATCGCTATGTAACATATAATCTTATGTTAATGTAACACAGATGGCTTTCGTCAATGAACTGTTTAAAGTCTCTATTTCCCACATGAGTTTGTAGCTCTTCAACATTCATCCTTCATAATCAGATAAGTTGAATGGAAGCAACATAGACCTGGAGCAAATTCTTAAACGTTTCTCAATATATACTGGTTTCCAGAGTGCATGAACTAAAAGCATAACAACTTCCTTAGAAAGTAGAACAGAAAAGTGTACAAAGTGTACCTGTCAAAGAAACGAAAGGTTCCTACTACAAAGGATCTGTGACAAGAAGATTTACATTTGAGTTAAAAACAAACTGAAAGTTGAATCATTCAAATATGTAGACGAACCATAGCTGGCCTTTTGGAAATAAACATGCCTTGACAAAAATTTCCATAACAAATATAAACCAGTATATCCTAACATTCCTCCTTACACTTACAAAAACACGTTTTATTAGCTTATCCTAATTACTTAATTATTTTTGTTAAACAACTGCGACAAGATAAACAAGCACCTTTCAAAGAACGCCTTTATTTTCATTCTTAGTTTCTCGTAAGATTGAGCGGTTAGTAACTATATGCCGAACCTTTTTTATATCTTTGTTGAAAGAAGGTGTACACCTATAGGGATAAATATCGTTGAGGCTAGCGTGACTTAGTCCACGCGAAGTTTCGAAGAAGTATGTCGACTTCTATTTTCGGTGACTTCATTCTTTCGGATCGTATTTCCAGGAGTGAATCACCAGAAGATTTCACGTAGCTTTAAATATCATTATTTACGTCTAAACAGACTTGATTTGTTTTGTTGAAAAACAATGAGATCAAATTTGATAGTTATGTTAGTTCAACATAAATAGATTTGTGAGCCAAATCTCAGTTACATGTCTGTAATTTTTTCAAGACGTATCTTTATATTTTTGAGACATATTTTGGACAAAACGCATCACATTAGAACAGTTTTTAATAGTTTGGTTTCCAAAACATGACGCTAGATTACCGAGATTTCTTATCCAATTACTTGATAGCATTAGAAACAGAAAAAAAAAAAGAAATGTCCGTTTTCTTTTCGCAGCTAAAAACTAGATATGAAAGAATTGGTAAAAACAAGAAACCCATTTTATATCAAACAATAGTGTTCGTGCTATAATTTAATAGGGATTTTAGTTTTAACCAGTATGAAGCCTTTTAACTTTACCTCATAAACAACAGATATTATTACAAAATAAAACTAAATCCTTTTTGCTCTGGAGCTAGCAAGACTTTAAGAGTATGTGGATATTTCTGTCTTATTTTAATCAAAAATAAAATATGTAGAGCAAATGTTTAACCTATATAACCCCTTCAGTGGCTCAGCGGTATGTTTGCGGACTTACAACGCTAAAAACCGGGTTTCGATACTCGTGGTGGTCAGAGCACAGATAGCCCATTGTGTAGCTTTGTGCTTAATTCAAAACAACAACTTAACCTAAATAGCTTAAACACCGACAAACTTCGAACACTCGATACTATGGAATGTCATTTATCTACTCCAAATCAGACAACTGCTTTCCCGAACATAAACGATACTGTTTTATTTGTAACGGCCAAAATCAAAAGCATATTCATAACATTAAATATTATAACACTCCAAATTATGAGAACATAGAAAAAAGAACATCAAACAAAACACATAATATTCAAAAAACAAAATGATCCTTTGAAAAAAGTGAACATTTTGTATCAATTTTCTAACTTTATAGCACCTAAATCCTTTATAAACAATTTTTCAATAGTTTCGGTTTGAAACATAAATCAATTGAAAGTCAAATTAACAATTATTTTCCTGTTTAAAAAAACGTTGTTAGCACAGAGTAAATAATACTGTCCACTGAACTTACGGCCCGGCATGGATAGGTGGCTAAAGCACTCGACTCATAATATGAGGGTCGGGTTCGAATCTTCGTCGTATCAAATATCTTCTCCGTTTTAGCCGTGAGGGCGTTATAATGTGACGATTGATCCCCACTATTCGTTGATAAAAGGGTATCTCAAGTGTTAGCGGTAGGTGATAATGACTAGCTGCCTTCCCTCTAATCTTACACTGATAAATTTGGGACGCAGATAGCCCTTGTGTAGCTTTGTGTGAAATTCAAAAACAAACAAACCTACCGTACTTTCACCCTCTATTGGTCAAATGATATAAGTTACAAACAAAAATTCAATCAAGGCAACTTGTGAAAAATGTAAAATCGTCCTTTTAGCTTTGATGTAAATTCCATACAGAAATACGTATACATCAAATAATATCTGTTTTTTCGTAATTAACAAAAAATTAAACATATTACTAATGTACTACAGAGATTTACGAAAGGAGAACATTAGATCTTTTATGTGAAAATATTAAATTCATTATAGGTACGTTTCCACCGTGTCTCTATCTTCTAAGGAATTATTGATTCGACCTATTACATTGTATTTAAAATGTTATTGAACATAAATTTATTTTGCAATATACAAATTGGAAAATCTTATAACTCTTGAAACTTGGCAAAATCCAGTTAAAGTTCATTTAACAACATTTGTGTGCATATTAACGAACTAAATAATGTTTAAAAATAATTCAGTTATCGAATGTTACTGAAATTCAACAAGTCAAGGCAAAAATTCATAGAATTTTCGAAAATTGTCATAGTACATTTTAAATTATCATTGCCTAGGAACGACTAAGGATAATGAGTTAAGGGCTATGTGATTCTGTTATTTTCCTGTGTAAAAAATGTAGAATTTCGAAACCATTTCTGCGGTAAAATGACTATTAGGGTTTTTTTATTGCTGCAGCAAGAAGCGAAACGTAATCCAACAGTTTAATTCAGATAGTCATAGCCACTGTTGTTTCGTTCTAAAACAAACTGTTCTTGTAGAAGTATTTAAAACGAGATGAACATTATCTGAAGCTGTTATCTAATAAAACATTCGTCATGAATTCATGTGCTACTTTTTTCGTCCTTCTCAGTGAGGTTGGGGCTCATTCCATTTACACGAAGAGACAGTATCACTTTAGTGATGACAGACCAAACAACCGTAAATATATATATATATAATATACATCCGGCGTAGAACAGCAGCTTTTTATATCCCAACCCAACTTCACAGTACTGATAAGAGCTCGAGAATATCATGTGATTTTATTTTTACAAAGTTGTATCATAATTATAACTACCATTTAGCTGATTTAGATCGAATGTTGACAAATACTGGAATATGACCAAAACACTTGGCTAATTTTCAAATGACGCAATCGTCCAATATTTTTGTATTGCTTAATTTAGTTATAAAGTTTTAAGGGAAGTCTTATAAGCGCATACGTGCTTTATACAAATAAAGGGTCCGGTTGCATCAGCTAAATATTGACTAAAGAAAATAATCTTAGTAAAATCGTAAAGTTTTTTAAATATATTTTGAAGGTAGTTTTTATTTTGTTTTATTTTACAGTATGTATATATCTTATTGAAGAACCAGCTCATTGCCTAATGCAGGATTTCTATCTTGATCACCACATCTTACAAATATCACAGTGATCTTTACCTGTTTCATGTTTAGATTTTTTATACATTACCAAATCTATTTTACGGTTTTGTCTTGTTCGTTTATAGTTAAGCACAAAACTACACATTGGACTACGTGTGCTCTGCTCACCTCGAGTATTGATAACTGGTTTCTGGCGTTGTAAGTCCGCAGACATAAAACTGGGGGCCACTTTTATCTATATAGTAATTCTCGATTGCACCTTCATATATATATATATATATTGTTTACTCTGTTTTTTTTCTGAACCTGCCCTACGATATTTGAAAAAACAACCTAAAATTTTATCGTGACCACTCCGTGAAAACGAGAGGTAAAATATGTTTTAGGGAGTCTTAGGTACGATTAAATCAAATTCCTTGAACACTGCTATTCACATGTAAAAAGCAACATTAAACAATCATCATAAATTCAAGTTCTGAAAAATTTTATATCTGACCTCTCACAAGACTTGTTAAACAGATTACTGGGTCTCTTAGAACTGTATCTCCAAATTTATATGAAAATTAGCATAAACATCTCAGGAACCATTTAAAATAAGCATATTTGAGTTTAAAGTGTCTAGTTTTTATATTGGAATACCTATGAAAATTACATCATTTAATTTGTTACTGATCTATGCTTTCTAGAGATAGTAACAGCTAATTATATTTTATTCTTTAAACAAGTCGATTGAAACGATTATTCGACTTTTTCCTAAGCCAGTACCAAGCTATGTCAGACATTACGGTTCAACCTATACGTGGAGTCATGTGTTATATACGTTATTGTGTATTTGATACTCAGGTGACAATCTGGGGGAATAGGTCCCGTTTTGAGGGTATAATAGACCTTAATAATGAGGTCAAGCAAGCTTTATCTCAAAGTCTGGAAGAAACAAGAAGAACTTGTTCCAACAGCGTTAAAATAATCAGCTATAGGTAAACTTTTCTCAAGAGGCAATAAAAATGGAAACTTAAGTCTATATTATGAGTTTTCAATGCTTCGTACGGGTATTTAAATAGCACTATCATTATTTCTGAAAATCTCCCCCAAAAAACTTATAAAGATAAATAAATATGTTTTTTTTTTCAAACAACGAAAGTTCTCTGTTTTTAAACACATTTGTCTTTTCTGTTATCGGGCCCGGCATGGCCAAGCGTGTTAAGGCGTGCGACTCGTAATCTGAGGGTCGCAGGTTCGCATCCCCGTCGCGCCAAACATGCTTGCCCTCCCAGCCGTGGGGGCGTTGTAATGTGACGGTCAATCCCATTATTCGTTGGTAAAAGAGTAGCCCAAGAGTTGGCGGTGGGTGGTGATGACTAGCTGCCTTCCCTCTAGTCTTACACTGCTAAATTAGGGACGGCTAGCACAGATAGCCCTCGAGTAGCTTTGTGCGAAATTCAAAAACAAACAAACTGTTCTGTTATCAGGCAAATATTTCTTAGCTCCAGGTTCATCAATGTCAACCTCTTCGGCTATTCAAACACATTTTTCCAAGCTATATGTGGACCAAATTGCGTATGGGTTACTGATTTTGTCAGTTAAACGATTCCGAATGATAAGTGAACTCCGTGAAAAAATATTACAAAAATACAATGAATATTGTAATTAAACCCGCCAATTACAGCTGAAGTACTATTTGTATACCATAAATAAAATAAGTATTTTTTCCCAATGTTATTGTCAGTTCTTTACATGGAGTATTGTAACAGATGACAACTTGTAATTACATATGATGTGATATCTAGACTCCACCGATAATGAACGTTGTAAAAACTAACCTGTAATTTGTAGGTTAAACTAGTACAAAATACATGCTAATGTAGCAAGTTAAAACTTTAATTGTTTATTTTGAAATGCTCTTGAATGTATAGAAAGTTTAAAACCTAGCACACAAAAATTACAATGTTTTAAGAAGGGAAAACATTTTCAATTACTTTTTCTCTGTAGCTCTGTGCTTAATTACAAACAAATAAACAAAGTGTTTTTTTCCTGAGGTTTCAAATCCGTCACCAGTAATATAAAATTACGTGTTTCCTCAGAAATAGGTTTATAAACACGTGAACGTTGAGTGCATTTGGAACCGAAAAAGAAACAAACCTTTAATTTTACTAGTACCGTACGAAATATTCAAAGGTTTGAACATTCTAGAATTCATATTATAAGTCAAGTTAAGCAGTATTTTCTGGCCTACATTTTGCTTATATAACAGGTTTTACGATAAACTTGTTACGGCATTTCAAGTTTTTATGCCTTTAAAAGTAACTTGTGTTGATACTTATTATTGTAGAACATTTTCATGGCGTTGATTTTATGATCCAAAGGCAGTAGGATTAGAAACTTTGAACACAAATTGTTTAAATAAAAGACAGGAGAGCATTTGATCTATTAAAGAAAACGTATTTGTGAGTTATTACCAAGGGTTTGGGTAAAACAGTATAAAACACGAACAAACATCCACGGAGCATTCTCGAATTGTAAGACCGTGACAGAACTACTCTGAAATTTTACCGAAGTTCCCCATTTGCTCATTATTCATTCTACAGGTTGCACCACATAGTATTGCAACACTCGTAAAGAAGGTATAAACTTGTTCATAACTGGAACTAGTCCTTGATTAAATGAGCAGCAACAACACAGACACGTTGTTCAAAAAGGAAACAGCACACTCGTTGACTTAGATGGGTGAGTAGTGCTACTGTTTTTATGTTTAAATTTAAAGCTTTCTAATTTGCTTTAATAGCTAAACGTTACTTTAAATATTTATAATTTAATGGGTCAGGTGCAAAGGTACTAAAAAAAACAAAGGAGATCCTGGCCAAGATAACACAAACAAGGAGAAACCTCTACTTCTCTTGAGTAACCATAAAAAAATCCATGGCGTTCAGTGAAGTTTCATCATCTTGTAAAAAAAAGAAGAAATAATTTAGTAATTTTAATAATTTAAGCAAATCTGTATTTTCTTACTCTGAATATTTTTATACGTCTTTAAAAGTACCATAGCTTAGTCAGATGTTTATTGTCTAATTGGTATATCGCTACAGTGTTGTATAATTAAAATTGATATGAATTCTATCGTAAAATAAGGTAGCATGAACTTGTTTAAAAGAAGAACCTAGGTGTTGTTAAACGTTTTAGATTTTTCGTTAATTGTGTTTTGTCTTCTATCATAAAGAATAAAAAACATTACCCCTAATCTACTGTTGAGTCCCTGCAATTTTAATGAACCAAACATCACTGAGAGAAGGTCTGACTTCTAAATTGCCTTATTATTCTCTATTAAGTCACTTGTAGATTATTTAACGTGGACATTTTATTCACGTTTTTCATCATCCTAAAACTTTTAGCACGTCGGATTAAGCCATTTTCTTGTACTCTGAGGATTAGATGACCAGTGGAAATTATTTCTGAAGACTTTTCAAATCATATGTTTAACAGTTAAATTCTAAACTAGATTAAAACGCTTCTATAGCCACACATAATGTAGCATATTTAAAAGGTTGAAATTTAAGGAAAGCGGAATTTTTCGACTTAATTTGTGTGTATTTTTAATGCTTCCTCATTATTATCCCTAATGTCATAGTTCATGAAAAGCATTATACTCAACGAGATTTTTGTTCGCACTAAAACTAAACAATTCATAGTATTAACTTACGGTTAATAAACTAAACAAACTTTGGTAGAATAACTAAAATAACAACAGCCTTTAAAAATTACTTAATTTTATATAAAGTTTATTTTATTTTCCATTCATATGCCCCCTAGTGTCACGACGGCAGGTCTGCAGATATGTAAAGCTAGACACCTGGTTTGGTTTTCTTCTTTCTGAATTTCGCGCAAAGCTACACAACGGTTTTCTGCGCTAGCCGTCCCTTAGTTAGCGGTGTAAGACTAGAGAGAAGGCAGCTAGTCATCATCACCCACCGCCAACTCTTGGGCTACTCTTTTACCAACGAATAGTGGGATTGACTGTAACTTATAACGCCCTCACGGCTGAAAGAGCGAGCATATTTGATACGACGGGGATTCGAACCCACGACCCTCCGATTACGAGTCGAGCGCCTTAACCCACCTGGCCATGTTGGGCCACCTGGTTTCGATACCCGTGGTGTAAAACACAGATATTCATTGTGTAGATTCTGCTTAACTATAAACAAGGAAACAAACCGTGCAGACCTGTACGATGAGAGGGTGAATTCTCTCAAACTGATGTCCTTCACTAGTACAGCGGTAAGTCTACTGATTTACAACGCTAAAATCAGGGTTTCGATTCTCTAGGTGGGCTCAGCAGATAGGTCCATGTGGTTTTGCTATAAGAAAACACACACACACTCTCAAACTGAAGAGTTCGGGGAATCTGATTTTGGTGTTTAAAATTGTAAAGGGAATTAATTGACAATGTTGATACATTATCTTTTTTTTCATATTTAATAGTGAGAATAATAGGCTTAGGGGACACAAGTACAAATGCTGGCAAGGTAGGAATCACTTTCAGCTAAGACAGTTTAATTTTTTTTAACAGAGTGGTTGGCCTTTGAAATGGGTTGCCTTCGAATTTTGTAGAGGCAGTAAATTTAGTTGAGTTTAAGAAAAATCTTGATAAAACGTGCGAGTTATAAGGGCTAGCTTTAAAGTTGTTTTACTTAAGTTAATTTAATTTAGAGTGTGGAACAGCCAAAATGGTCCAATAGGTCCCACGTTGTCCGAGAATGTTATGTGTATTCTGCTTGATATTTTTATGGTTATTTGCCAGTTCTGAAACAGACAAACTGAAATCGAAGTGTGGGCCATGGTATATAGTAGGTACCATAATTTCTTGGCTGACCCTAAACAAACATTGCTGATAATAGATAATAAAATGATGTTTAACTTTGTTTTCATTTTACAAACAGCTTAAATTATCGACGTCATGAGTAAAATAAGTAATTTATAGTATGTTTATATTAAAGTGATGATTGTATAAAATGACCAAATATTGTTTTTAACTATAACTCTTTTTTCGAAAGTGTCTTTGAGAATCATACAGGCTTACACTTTATCGAACAATCATTAATTAAACTTTTATCATCAACACACATGCATGTGTTTAAAGAGTAAATACTGTAAGAAGGACGATATTTCTTAAACTTTCTATTGTTGTTATCGACTACAAACATAAATAAAACACATTTTATTTTGCGAAAATAAAATAAAAACCAGTGTTGTTTCATTAAAACAAAGCTAATATCTAATTTTTCTTCAAATAATCAAATATTTATTTACACTCAAGCAGCTCATCTGTTGGTTTACTTGAAATTATGTGCAAAACTACACAATCTTGTCCATTATTTTGAACTACATCACTCATCGCTAACTTTTGGACTGCTTTGGTCTGGTCAGATAATGGGATTTGACAGTTACTCTTATAGCGTACCTACCACCCCAAAGAATGGGGAGCATTTTTGTGCCAGTAATGTTTGTTCTCAACTTTTATGTAGTTTCTCATCTCCAAAATAAAATAATTCCAGAAATATGTATGGTTTATCCTTTGCCCCTCATTTCAGTTACTATGGATCCTCCAGACGTTACCATTGTGTTTTGCAATGACGTTGAAGAGTGGGGCGATTATCTCTCAGACTGTTTACATCATGTTTTAGATCCGTTCCTAAACGTGTACCAAATGCGTGTTGAATGCTTGTTTTTCCCTCTTCCTGAATCTTGTGTGTTGAATGTGAGTAAAGCCCAGGTAGTGTTAATCATAATGTCTCAAAGGTTCTTGGATTTTCTGGAAGATATGCCCAGAGCTTCTCAGTTGACATCCCTCCTAAAACCTTCTCAGACTGTCGCTGTGTTGTGTGGACTTAAAGATCACGATATAAATTTCCACCATAAGAAGTCACTGGTGACCTTTGATTTGTGGACTCGACTAAAAGTACCAAAACCAGAGGAGAAATATGTACGTAATATCATTAAAACTGTTAGCCTAATCTTGGAAGAAGGAAGAAATCAAGGTGAACGGATGCAAAAGCTTTGCTTTGAATTGTGGCCTAAAGTAATTCATGAGGTAATATAGCTTGTAAAAAGCCTGTAACGTGTATTAAAGCATAGGGCACAGAAGTTTAATAATTCTATATCTATGTCCTAATTAATGACATTTTAAACTTATATTTCAAATAATCTTAATTATATTGTATTTTACATTTATATATATATATGTGTGTGTGTAAACTTTTGAAAAGAATAAGGCCATAAAATAAGTGTGAAGGCAGTTTATAAAAGTTTTATAGTGCCATGATGTTGACTTTTTGAGAAAAAAACTTAAACATTACGAGTTCACATTATAAGTCGGTGCGTGTTTAGTAACGAAAACTAAATTGTCAAATGGACGGTGAGCACTAACTATTGTAATATTCTAGGTTCTTTTATTTGAAAACGTTAAACATTAGAATCATTTGCTTGACAAATATCACATTTAGAAGTAAGTCTTTGATAACGTCGTGTGCAGCGGAGTTCATATCAACTTGAAATAACTTGTACAACAGATTATGAGTTTTTTGCTAAATAGAGAACACTTTATATATCACGTATCACAAAAAAGTACTTATAACGGAATAGTTATGAAAGTGATGTAATACCGTGCCTTGAATGTAACTTATGTTGTTGTTTTTTACAATACCTCACATTTCAGAGATATTAAATATATCTGTATATCGGTATTAATGGTTTTGACGACTTCAGTATGTCACTTTGTAAAAAGAAGCGATTATCTTCTATCAAAGAAACCGATGAAGCCTCAGCACTTGAGATGCCTTCCTGTCTTAAACTAAAATTCTTTAACATGTTATGATTTCAAAATCAACTCAAAATGCGCAAATAAGCCTCTACACTGCATGAGTTGAAAAACAGTTTCTACACCACGAAATCGCTAAGCCTACTCATGTTATTTAAGTTTGTTAGAACTAATATCATTCATCAAACTACTAACTGTGCAAATATTTGTTGTAAAATACACCACCACTTAAAGCACGAGTTATTTCCTGTATCTAAAGCCTTTTTCTTGCGTTTTATCACTTAATTTATATATATATATATATAATTAATTATATATGTAAAAAACGGCTGGTATGAGTAGAGAAAGCACTATGTAGAGGAGTGAACAATGTTTTGACCTTCTTCGGTCATCGTCTGGTTCACAAAGAAAGAAAGAAGTAACTGACCTATAACTGACCACATGTTTAAAGGCGGTTGTATAATTGAGTATAGGAATGTAGAGGGCATGCTTAAATGTTGAATATATTTATTAATATAGGTATAAAGGTGTTCCTTTGTATTAGTTTATTTTGAGCTTGAGTTGTTATATAATTTTGCGTTTGTTTGTGTTTGTTTCTTTAGTATTTGGGTGTTTTTTTATGGTTATGCTGATGTCGAGAAAATAACCAACATTTGGCAAAACCTTGTAACAAAATATGACATTCCAGTTAACACCAAATTTATTCAAAAACCAGGCACAAAAGTAAGATATATACTATGTAAAAACTATACTGACAAACACAACACCAACATTATTTATAAAATACAATGTGATAACTGCCACGACTTCTATATTAGAGAAAGAAGTAGAAAAATGGAAACCAGATTCAAAGAACACAAAAAGTCACCTTCACACGTTTTCGAACACTGCAAATCAAATAAACACAACATAACCATAGAAAACACTCAAATACTAAATAAAGAAACAAACATAAACAAACGCAAAATTAAAGAAGCCTTACTTATACAACAACTTAAACCCAAAATAAACCAATATAAAGGAACACTTTTATACCTGTATTAATAAATATATCCAACATCTAAGCACGCCCTCTACATTCCTACACTCAATTACACAACCACCTTCAAACATGTGGTCAGTTACCTCTTTCTTTCTTTGTGAACCTGACGATGACTAAAGAAGGTCGAAACGTTGTTCGCTTCTCTACTTAAAATTTTCTTCTCAACCCAAACAGCCGTTTTTTACATATAATATTTTTCTACAAATAGATTTTCTCGTCATCACGGAATATATAATTAATGTTCTTGGTCTTTATTCATTATTTTGTTCACAATAAATGTGTGTAAACTTTGGCATACGTACACCACCAATTCAACTTTTTTGTACTGTACATCTAATGTTGAACTACCCAGCCAAAGTCAGGTGCAAAACTAGGACACCAAGTTAAATTAGACCCCTAACATAAGCTATGTCTGTTCGGTCTATGGAGCGAACTTAATAGCATCATTTGATGATCTCTTCAAATAAAATATAAAATGAACGTACTTTGTGACACATTTATAAGTTTTTAGTGATGTTTTAAATAGGATTTAGATCACTAGTCTCATGTTATAGTGAATAGATCACCTTTCATTAAATGTAATCTTTTCTATCCTTGAACTAGCATATTGTTCTGTCGTGAAATATATGAATAAGTAGTATTAGAAGTTTCATAGAGAGTTTATCATAATTGTTTCTCTTGGCCGTAATCTGTGAATACTATTATATACATATTCTACTTTGCAAACACCAACGACGTAAGGAACTGATAATTTCAACCTGAACAGTACCTTATGCGACATATGGCAAAGGAACCAGATCAAGGATATCTGAAATCCAGACACAGTCATTCTTAATGTAAAACAACTGACCAGAGAGAAAAAAGTAGCCAATAGCACTCGCTGTCTCATATAGCTCACCCACAGAGTGTTTAGCGGAATATCGCGATTCGAACTTTGGACCTAGAGATCAACAGCTCGGCGCAATAATCACTAGATAACGACTAGCTCCACCACTATACGATATAACGATGATGGAAATCGTCAAAAATAAAAACATAAAATTTACTGTAGCCTTTATTTATCACAGTGTTACCAAGGTTACCGTACTTACTTTTGAAATACTCATCAGAAGGAAGTAAGCCACACAGCAGCACCCTGCCACCCATTATCTAGGTTAATTGATTGAGTGTTACTCTGACAAGGCGCCCACAAATTAAAATACAAGGAATATTTTGTGATATCTTACAGATTCGAATGAGGGTCACCAACACAGAGTTCTAACTCAGGACCAACCCACACTCTTAAGATTTAATGCGAAAATGTTATCCAGTTTAAGTGACTGTGTATTAAAAGATCAAGGGCTAGAGTTAAACTTAATTATTTTTAATAATATGTAACATTAGTAACTTTCGTTCAGTTATTTAAAAGTATTACTTACAGCTTAACCCAGGATACATTTTGTAAATGAACGAGCATTTGATATATCAAGATGATTAAAAATCTAGCTCCCACGAATATACTGTATATAATTCAAACAAATAAGTTGAATACACATACACACGAAGTAAATATAGCTTAGGACTAATTAGTGGATATCACTGTGTATATTTGCTACCAGTTTTTGTTTTGATTTTTATTAAATATTTACCAGAGGTCCAGAGAAGTTTTCGTAGTCTTAAATACACCTGTACAGGAAGACCATGACTTCAGAGTTATTCTAATAATTAACGACAAACAACAAGAAGTAAAAGCAAACCGTCGAAATCCATTCACGTTTCTCTTTTATGTTCCTGGTGAGTCTCTGATAATCCTAAGTTCCATGTACCAAACGCAATACAAAGTGGAAACGTTGTATTTGAAAATGCTATATAGAATTCAGATTGAGTAGCATCATTTTTTGAACTGCTAGTGTAAATATTTTTATAAGCAAGTAAAAATTCATGTCATTATTCAATATCAAGACTAAGCAACTTATTCTACGAGTATATTAGTATATCCTGATTTTATTTACTTGAGAAAAATATCTATGGATACTGTTCTTTCAGCTACATTCGCTTCTACGTCATCAATGATATCGGTCCATATTTGGTGTAATACATGTTATTACGGGAAAGAAACCTTGTACTACCGTTCCGCCATGGCTCAGTTATATGAATTATTACACAATATCGTTTCGCCTTATGAGTTCTTACGCCAGAGTCTCAACAAGACAACGAACTTAGAAGCTGACCAACAGCTAACTCAGATTTTCAAGAACAACCTTCCCTCAAGTGGTTTTTCTCTGCTGACTCCTACTTCCGGACCTTTCCTCAGAAGTAGGTTATTTATTTATATGTTAAAACTCGTAGTCTCGTAAATCGCAGCTGCCCTTAATAATTTATGGTGAGGTAATTGTTCTGTTGACCACACAGCATATAAAGAGCAATATGTGTTCCGCCCACTGTGAGTAACAAACCTCAGTTTTTAGCTCTAGACTAATCATTGACCCATCAAGGAAAACAATATTTTAAAACAGTTTATACTGAAACTGTAATTTTTTATAAGACAACGTAGCAATTATACATTGTAATTATTATATCAAAATGCAATAAAGCATGCTATAAGTATCTATTTTTCATTGTCTCAATATAGTAACAATGTGATAATATAAGAAGCTTATTTTTAACTAATAACGTAAAACAACAATGTATTGTTTAGAATATTTACTGTGCTACAGAAATATCTAAGGGTGGCTTATTTGAGTCACCCAGTGGGACAGCGGGAAGTCTTCGGATTTACATTGCTAAAATCAGGAGTTCGATTACCTTCGGTGGATACAGCAGATAGTCCGATATGGCTTTGCTCCAAAAACACACAGACTGACTTATTTAGTAAACAACTATCACCGTTAAACTCGATTATTTATGATAGTAATAGTTTGTTTGTTGTAGAACAAATCCCGCATTAGATTTGGAATAAAGTCTTAAAGATATTTTCAGATTAAACTGGGGTTGAGTAATAACTGTCAAGTTCTTGGTTACATCTAATGTATATAACCAGCACATATCTCAAAGTTGAACATTAAGATACAAAAAGTGTTTTACTTTTCATTAGAAAATTCAGAAAAAATCCCAAAAACTTTATAGAACTTATAAAATCAGAAAAATATTAATCACTTACCTCACGATTACCACCTGTAAAGGTCTGGCATGGCCACATGGTAAGGGCTCTCAACTCGCAATTTTGGAGTCGTGGGTTCTAAGCCCCGTCTCAACAAGCATGCTTGTCCTTTCAGCTGTGGGTATGTTGTAATGTGACAATCAATTCCACTATTCATTAGTAAAAGAGTAGCTCAAGAGTTAACGGTGGGTAGTAATGATTATCTGCCATCCCTCTGGTCTTTGTTTTTTCACTGCTGAATTAAGGAAGGCTAGCGCAGATAACCCTCGCGTAATTTTGCACGAAATTCAAACAAAGCCAATCATCTTTGGAACGAATATCATCTCTCTAACTTCCAGGTCTCCTGGTAGAACAGCGGTAAATCTATGGATTTAGAACAATAAAATACAGGATTCGATTCCATGCAAAGAACAAAACATATAGCCCCAATGTGGCTTTGCTGTAAAATAATCAAGAGGGCCTATTTTTAGTACATATCTCATAATGTCCCGCCATCACAAATGCATTCTTAATGGAGGTATCTTGCTATTTATATCTTATCTCACATAGCGATACCTAATAATAATAACATTCTTTTATACGCCTAACACACTTTGTTTTCTGTTTCTTATACAGAAGAAAACATTTTTACTTTTAATCTTCTTACGACATAAGTTTACGACATAAGTTACCCTGGCTATTGAAATGAATTTAAGTACAGCAATGTTTAAAAGTACATTTTAATACTCGTGTAGAATAATTTTTAAATTTCATTTCTAACTGCAGCTGCACATAACAAACAGCTTCATCCACCATATTACAAAACTTAATTTTAATTATCTATAAAAGATAACGCTTTTGTATAACTATATACGTATGTTATTAATTTCTTGAAAATATAATTAAATATCATTATATTATCTCTCAGTTAGCATTGGATATCCCCCAGATGTACAACGCTAGAAAACGGGTTTCGATGCCCGTGGTGGGCAGAGCATAGATACCTCATTATGTAGTTTCGTGCTAAAAGTTAAAGAAATAAACAAATAGTTACCATTGCATGCCCTCTCCCCAGTGGCACAACTGTATGTGTGCCAACTTATAACAGTAAAAACCGGGTTTAGATACCCATGGTGGGCAGAGCACAGATAGCTCTTTGTGTAGCTTTGTGTTTTGCTGCAAACAAACAGCATCGCCGCCGGTGTTTTATATAGAACTAGAACAATGAACTTTCTTTGGTTCCATTGTTCGTTTTATATTATCATACTCTGTTCAAGTTAAAGTAGTCTGTTCTTAAGCGGTTGAGTCTATCATTTATAATACGAACTTTAGTATAGGCCTGATAAGGTTAATTTGGTTTTGTACACAACATACGCACAGTAGGTGTTTATATAGATATGAGTTTAAAAACTTTATCAACTGATAGGTGAAGATGAACTCCCAACGTTGCTTCATTTCTCTGCTTGCTATGGGATGAAAGAATTAACTTCGGCTCTCCTAAATTCTCCTGGATCTGAAAGAGCTTGTTACCTTGGAAATCGTCAAGGACTTCTTCCGGTTCACATAGCACAACGAGAAGGACACAACGAAATTGCAGAAATGTTGGATTCATTTCAAGTAATTGCTTCAAAGAAGCCCTATATACGTTTTAATATATATTTATATTTTCTTATTATTAAGTTTTAAATAGTTATCATTTCTCAATTATATTTGCATAGGGTTTAATATATAATATTATGATTCATAGAATAATAAATTTTTTAAGCATACAGTTCTTTTCTTTTTTGGCTAATTCGACTGTTGTTTAGTTCAATGTTTTTTAAACAAATTCCTTGTCTCACACCTTTTTCTTCTTTAACCTGTTATTAATTCACATCACAATCCACATTCTTGCAGTGCTCTAACATTATATAATTATGATTGCAAATAATTAGAACCGTTTCACAGAATGAAACGAGTGATAAAGTTTTCTATACAGTGTTATATTCATACATGACCGCTTAAAACTACCAATTCTAAGAACTTATGAGTGATATTAAAAAAGATGTATAACGATATGTCATCAACTCTATGTCTGTTATATCCAATGTCAAAGGTGTTTCGGGCAATATCAGGGTTCATCAGGCCGATTAGGATATGACATGCATAGTAATGGTTGCAATGCTATTAATAACATCAAAATGTGAGCTACGTTAAGTTGGTGACGTGTAATTTACTTAACCCTTCAAAAAACGAATATTGTCGTAATTAGGGCTTATTAAGAATCTGATCTAGATAGTGTGGAATTTTCATTTTTGCTTTGTAATAATTCTGCTTAATGATAAAAATAAAAGTAAAGAAAATAACAATTAATTTGTAGGCATATTGAGTAAAACTTAGTTACGATTTTCAGATAAATTTCCAAGTAGGTTTTAGAATAAAGTTACCACAAAAGACAATAAAAAGGTAGCACGAACTGATCAAAAGTACATCAAAGATAAAATGTGTTTAGTAAATTCTACAGTAGGCTACTTTCTAACAATAATATTATACTTTTGGACACGACTTAATACACTCTATGCATACCACACATTGGTTATAAAACATCGAAATAATAAAATAGTTATTTTCCAAACTTAAACATCACGAATACATTAAAAAAGAATATGAGGGCTAGTAAAGAAGTGTATTTGTTTTAAAATTTGATGAAGTTACAAATATTGTAGTTAATTACAAAACTTTTTATAAAATGCCTTTTCCTTTTGGTTTTAAATTCTATAGTTTCTGTCATAACACTAATTATTTTGGAAATAACATGTGTTTTCCTCAAATAATATATAGAAAAGAGAAGAACGTGAGTTATGCCAAATCGCCAGTTTTGTTCCAAAAATGATAAAATACGAAGAAAATGATATGAATAGTAAGTTAACTTTTCAGCTGTTTTTAATATGCTAATGTTCAGCTTTAATAACTATTTTTGCTTAATATGTAGCCTTCAACCGGTATTTAAAATACTATATCTGAATGAAGCTTTCACGCACAAGGTTTTATGAAAGAATCATCATTTGAACATTGTCATTTCCTCTAGTGGTACGTTTTAACAATAATATATTGTCGGGACCAATTCATAATTTTATTTACTTAACAAAAGCTTTGTTGTTTTTTTTACTTTTATTCTATAAAGTGTAATATTTTACACAACATGTATAAATTATATTTGTTAGATTCAGTGTTTTTCTACTTTAAAACATACTTAATAGAATATAATAAAAAACATTTAGTACATACAAACACCTTTAATCATGTTAAGAAATATTTAGAATCTAGAGCATAAATATGTTCCAATAGCTTATTGAAATTAACAAATAATATTTTGAAATTTAGCTAATATAAAAGTTGATGTGTCACGCTTCATTTCTCAAAGGTCCAGCATGGTCAGGTGGATAAGGCACTAGACTCGTAATCCGAGGGTCGCGGGTTAGAATCCCCGTTGCACCATACGTGCTCGCCCTTTAACCCGTGTGGGCGTTATAATGTTACGCTCAATTTTACTATTCGTTGGTAAAAGAGTAGCCCAAAAGTTGGTGGTGGGTTGTGATGATTTGTTGCCTTCCCTCTAGTCTTACACTGCTAAATTAGAAACGGCTAGCGCAGATAGTCCTCGAGTACCTTTGCGCCAAAAACCAAACCAATCACTTCTCAAAATAGAAAAAGATATAAAATTCAAAGTTTATTTATCTAGTTATAATAGTCGTAATCTGAGGGTCGCGGGTTCGCATCCCCGTCGCGCCAAACATGCTCGCCCTTTCAGCCGTGGGGGCGTTATAATGTGATGGTCAATCCCACTATTCGTTGGTAAAAGAGTAGCCCAAGAGTTGGCGGTGGATGGTGATGACTAGCTGCCTTGCATCTAGTCAGAATTATATTTTTTTTACAATATCAAAATATTTCTGATACAAAACGTATTTTACTAACGTGGCTAGCAAATGTACATCATAAACTCGGAAACATTTCGTACATAATACTGCTATTTGAATACCTCCAAATTTAGAAAAGTACTGTGCAAAGTGGTGTAAGTAAATTTGCTTCGCGTTTATTTATTTTTGTATATGTTTTATTATAGCAAAACTACATCGAGCTATCGGCTGAGTCTACCGAGGGCAATCGAACCCCTGATTTTTAGCTTTGTAAATCCGTAGACTTACCGCTGTATCAGCGGGCACTCACGTTTGTTAATAAAAGTTCCATTTGTTTTTTAGTTTTTTTACGAATATGGTTTTGAATTTTAAATCTAACTTGAAATAAGCTATGTAATTAAATAATGTATGTTTTAGGTTCCTTCCAAAACTGTCCAACCTATGAAAATAAATTCGATTTCTGCTCATTTCCTGATACTTCTCGCGATAGTTATGAGAAAATGAATAAATATAAAGATTACATGCTGATGCAAAGACTTCCAGTTCTGCACCAATCAGGTTAGGAAACGTTATTTTAACTAATGACAGATATGAAATTACTACAAATTAATTTAATGTTTCAAAATTAAATGTCTTTTAATAAAATAAAATGTTAACTATTAATCAGACAAAATATAAAACTAGATGAAAATACTGAAAAACGTTTACCTTTATTATCTCCTGATTCAATTAGCAAAACATTTCTGAACACATTCACAGCATTTGCCCCCTCCCCAATGATACAGTGGTATGTCTGTGGACTTATACCGCTAAAAACCAGTTTTTCGATACCCGTGGTGGGCAGAGCCTTTGTGTAGCCTTTTGCATAACAGAAAACAAATAAGCATTTAAGGCTTAATTAATTACTTGCATTTGATATAATGTAACTTCTCTGTGAAATAACCTTTTATAAAGACACTTAAATAGCTTATGATCAATTTGTTACTATTTTTTCGGAATTATTGGTAATATAACACCCATACAGTTCGTTATTCAAATGTTTTATACAGCATTATATATTTTTGCTCTTTTATAAAAACTATACTGTAACGTAAACATAAGTTTATGCAATTTTTACGACATGAAAAGTAGTGTGGGATCCATGGATCCGCATTTTGTAGAGAACTTGGTCTTTTTCATTTCTTAACCTGTTACGAATGACATAAAAATGAGCAGAAATTTAAAACTGTAGTATTAATAGACAAAGAACATTATAGAAGTTAGTAGTATTACTTATAAGAGCACTTATTGTTTTAAGGACGACTTAGATATTTATAACCTTTAGGGCATCATAAGAGTACATGCGTTAAATTTGACGGGCTAGAGACCCCTAGGATCAGAATAGCTGTCCTTAATTTTTAAACACTGACCAAAAGGAAGACAGAAAGGCAGCAGCATCCTCAGCCAAAAGCTTTTTGTGATTTTTTTCAGATTTGAGCCAAGTATTGTGGCTGACTGTTACTCTTATAATACGCCCACAACTGAGTAACCAAAGAAGAAGGATAAAACGTAGAAAGTCGTGGTCACTTACTAACCACAGAAATATTAGATAATTTTGAATGAAAATTACTGTAAATTTTAATTATTTATTGAAACGTACTTTATTGGAAAAACTATTTAACCGATATTTCTTTTAGAGTCTATATTGAAGCATCCAACTCACCAAGATCAACCAAGATCAATTCCTCTGAGCTCACAGAATAGTTTCACAGAATTGGGAAAATTTGGAGAATACTTATCAATGTCTACATGTCGTGTTCTGCAGCAATCAGGTAAAGAATAATGTTGAAAAATTATTATAATTAGTTAGAGAGATGTGTATTTAGTCACACGATATTTGGAAAAATAAAATGCAAATCTGTTAATAATTATAAAATACCATAACTATTGAACAAGTTCGAAAAACTTCACTTCTCTTTAATTTAATCTTCGTTTTGTTTGTTTTACGTTTATACCAGACGTTTTGTGTCGTTTTGTCACTTTACATTTTTACCAGACGTTTTGTGTCGTTTGGACGTATGGGATCACAATTGAACATTTATTGCATTTCATGTTATGATAAAACTTACTCTTTATTTAATTAACTAAGTACTGATAACATTTTTAAAAGACAGACAAAGTAGATGATCATAAAAAGAAAATCTACAAACTGTAACACCTGCTTCCATTTTTATGCAATGTTAAATTACGTGAAAAAAAGAACATTAAACAAAGTGGCAAATTACCTCTACCGAGTTATAAATTGCGACTGTTGTTGACTTTCGTATTGTTTGCTTGTTGTATTTTTTAATTTCTCGCAAAGCTACACAAGGGCTATCTGCGTTAGCCGTCTCTAATTTAGTAGTGTAAGACCAAAGGGTAATCATTACCACCTACCGCCAACACTTTTACCAACGAATTAACCGTCACACTATAACGAAAAATTGTAACTCAAAAATTGAAGCTTCTTCGACGCGACGAAGATTCGAAACCGGCACCCTTAGATTACAAGTCGAGTGCCTTAGCCATTCAGCCATGCTACATTTTTCTCTAATATTTTCTTTCTTTATTTCTAGTCAAAAGTAGTTTAATTACGAAATCCAACTAGAAGAGAGATTTTCATGAAGTTCTCATACGTTTGTTATTTTTTAAATATCAATGATATATTTGTAAGAGGAATATTATCAGTCGTGTTGTATTTTGTTTCCTAAAAAATGGCGTAATATTCAGGATCATATAAACTACACGTATTAGGTTTATGTAAAATACCTATTTCGAGCAGCAAAAATTCATAGATTTTTTTCTACATAATTTCAAGAAGAATTGTACGTTCATGATAGTTGTCACTGTATGCTTATTTTTCAAATCTATTTTGAATTCTACACGAAGCGGGTAGAAAGAAATTGCAGATGAGAAAACTCTAGACCATAAATAAGGGCTCTAAAATAAAGAAAGTCTATATGAACAAAATAAGTTGTAATAGTAAAAAAAAATATGGATTCATCTTTCTATTTAAAATGCATTAACTTCTTTTACGTCATAGGTTGTTTAACATTTGTTTTTTGTTGCAGTAGTCGTAATTATTAATTAATTAGTAATATTTTAGTTGCAGATAGGTAGAATTATTTTTTGACTCGGTGAAACACAACTCTGTTTATTCATAAGCTTTGATTTTGTTCATTATTAAGAGTTTTCTAATCATCAAACTTATAAAAGTATAATACAATAAATAAATACAATAAATCGTATTACCCCTAAAATGTGTTACTTGGGTATCTTTTTAATATTTATTTATTTTTTTACCTAATTTGACTTAAATATCAACATAGGTTTTGTGATATTCATCCACACACAAAAAACAAGTTATGAGAAATGTTTACATCTCAATATAAATTTGATTAAAGCATTTAAAAATATTCATAAACTACCTGTAAGTCAAACTGATATTCCAATATTAAGGGCTCGGCATGGCCGGATGGGTTAAGGTGTTCGACTCCTAATCTGAGGGTTCCAGGTTCGAATCCCCGTCGCATCAAACATGCTCGCCCTTTCAGCCGTGGGGGCGTTATAATGTGACGGTCAATCTCATTATTCGTTGGTAAAAGAGTAGCCAAAGAGTTGGGGGTGGGTGGTGATGACTAGCTTCCTTCCCGCTAGTCTTACACTGCTAAATTAGGGACGGCTAGCACAAATAGCCCTTGAGTAGCTTCGCGCGAAATTAAAAAAAAAACATTTAGATTTGTAAACACAAAATTAAAGTAAAAATAAGTAATTCTAGCTCTGCAAAGTATCTTCGGACATTCCAACATAACAAATTAAAAATATTAACCTGATCTAATAAATAAAATAAACACTTTAGTGTAAATAGAGATCCCCTAATGATTCGAATTATTGTCAATACCATGAGAATATAAGCGTACCTCTCCATGACCATCTTGTGTCTTATGTTTTATCGCCACACAATTGACGTAATAATTTATAATTAATAAGGTCAACTACGCCAGGCTGTATGGAGTAGCGAGTTCGTTTTTTGTCATTTGTTTTAAATGCTATTCTGTCAGTTAAGCTCTTCAGATTTTGCGGCCCCTGGTGAGACACTGGTAAGTCTATAGACTTCTAACACTGGTTGACACAGCAGATGCCCCTGTTTTTTCCAACAAAAACAAACTTCATCCTTTTTTTGCTCATCCACCAATTGTTAAGATCAAAATAAAAAGTATTTCTTAATCAAAGATTTTTTTTTCAATTTTCCTGGTAATATTGAGTGTCGGTTCTTAAGAACGCTGTCGTGTTTAGCTGAACATTTACCAGTTTCATTCTTTAAATCTACTTCCACTCTTATCATTAAAGTAACTCGTAAAAAAACAACAATCCAATAAAAACTTTAACGGAAAAGAAAGAATATTGACAAACATTTTCAGTAAAACAGAAATGTCCTTGGTCTTCCTAGTTAAAGTATTTTATTCTACTTAATTTATAAAAATTACATTTTTGTTTTGCACAGTAGATCTTCAACCACATCAGAAATTACTTTTCGAGAGCTTTGGAAATGAAAATGAGGGAGAACGAAAGGCAGTAACATGTGAGAACAGTATTTTTTACACACAGTGTTCAACTGACGACGTTTCACGTGAGTTACAGAGATCCCAGCTAATGTTCGTTACGATATTTTTAATTGCTAAACACATTGTATTTGTATTGAGTAATTCTACTGGAATTAATTAAACTAATTGTGACTAAAAATATTCATATGCTTCTTCTGAGAGAATGGTTAATATTTATCTACATTTTTTGTTTACTGAAAACTGAAGTCAGTGGCGGATTTAAGATTGTACGGGTCCAGAGGCTAATAATTTTTGTGGGCCCTACATTCCATGTAATTTTACATATAATAAAATTACCAATGGGCCCCCACTAAAACCATGGGCCCTGGGGCTGAGTTACCTTTAGCCCCTATCTAAATACGCCACTGATTGAAGTGTAATGGAAAAAAAGAAATTCGAAGTTTTAGAGACCAAACGTTTTCGTGTTTCATAGATGCAGGTGTTGTAGTAATTTGATATTTTTTTGTCAAGGAAATTTTCAACAACTTCGTTTCGGTCTTATGTTTGTCTTCCTTCGTTTTATTGCACGAACAAAATTGGTTCGGTGAATTTCTGTCAAATTTTCCATGGTTTTCTAAATGCTCATTTATACACTAGATAGATTTTAGGAAGTCTCTAGGTAGTCAATAAGGGTCTATAATGTTGTATTTACAACATCAGGAAACATTTTAATGGTTTTTTAATGTAACGACACAATAAGAGTGTCTAAACGCTTCACTTGTAAGTAGAGTTCAACACGAAACTCCAGAAGTTATTGTCAGTGTTACAGAATAACACTTTGTTCTACTTCGCCACCAACAAATGCCTATTTAAAGGTTGACTAGCCTGCTTGTTTTTCATAAGGCTTGAGTTAGGAACTTATACACGCTTCAGGTGAAGCAGAAATACTAAAAATAAAAACTCCTAATAAATTTTGAAATTACTATAAAGTAATAAGTGACAAGTAGAAGATTGGAGTTACGTGTCCTAACTAAACCTTGTTTTGACAAACTATTGAGATAGTTGGACGACGATTACTTTAATTGCATGATTCCTATAGAGTAGAACACTAAATATAAATTCAAAGAAAGGCTCTATACAAGTTTTAACAACCCGTCTGAAGGCTGGTTCCATATTAAATTAGTTTTTCTCGTCAATCTAACAGTTCATTATATTTTTGACTAGCTCTATGACTCCGTTTCGTTTCAATTCAACGGCATATATTCATGAACAACGCTTTTACTCTTTCCTGTTTTGTAGATAATGTAAATAAAAAGAGAATATTCTTTTCGCTTATTTGCAATTGTGTTTAAGTCTTCTTATGGAAGCATACTATTTGTATGATATTAAATTTCTTAATTATGGGGCAATTTTAGAGGGAAAACTAGAAGAACAAGAGACGGATTCATCTCAGTATAGTGAATGTTGTATTAACACATCTCAACAAGAATTGATATCCATTATGGAGGTGTACGAAAACGTTACAACCATGACTGAAAGTGAAATGAAAGTAAAGAAGTGGAATAAGAGAAATGATATGTCTTCAACCAAGGTAAAAATGAAAATTTAATTACTTACGCTAATAATATCTTGGGAATTTTTCGTAATGGAATATATATTGGAGCTTCGAAAGATGAAAATAAGAAAAGAGAAAATAAAAACTTTTTTAACATTTAATAGGGAAAATGTGAACACTATGAAATTAGCCTAAATACTAGCTGGTCAAAAGTTTAAGACCATACTGAAACAAAGCGTTAATCGGTAAACACGTAACGAAATTTAGTTATTTGTGTTCATGTATTAGCGTTGCCAACATCTTCCACTGACATCTCCTGTATTACATTGGGTAAAAACATGACAAAGGCGATAAAGTTGACAGAGTTCGAACGTGGCAGAATTGTCGAGCTGCAAAAGCAAGGTCTCTCTCAACGTACCATCGCTGGTGAGACTGGACGTTGTAAAACTGCTGTTGCAAATTTCTTAAAAGACCCTGAGGGATAGGAATGAGAATCTCAAGTGGTTGGCCCAAGAAAATTTCGTCGGCGTTGAGTAGGAGGACTTGACGGGTTGTCCAACAAGACACCAGCCGATTATCGAACCAGATTAAGGCCCTTAAGGACGCAGAATGCAGCTTAAAAACAATAAGACGGAATCTACGAGAGAAAGGCTTTAAAAACCGAAAACGTCTTCAATTCAAAGGCCACGTCTCCTTCCACACCACGAAACAGCGCGGTTAAACTTTGCTGAAAAGCACCAAACATGAGGCGTAGAAAAGTGGACGAAGGTTTTGTTCTCTGATGAGAAAAAATTTAACCTGGATGGTCCAGATGGCTTTCAACGTTACTGGCACGATAAAAATATCCCACCGGAGACATTTTCTACACGACACAGTGGAGGAGGTTCCATCATGATCTGGGGTGCTTTCTCATTCCATGGAACAATGGAGCTTCAGGTTATACAGGGGCGTCAAACAGCAGCTGGCTACATTGCCATGTTGGAGAGAGCATCCTTATTGACCGAAGGCCCTTCCTTGTGTACAAATGACTGGATCTTTCAGCAGGACAACGCTGCAATCCATAATCCCCACAGGACAAAGGACTTTTTCATGGCGAATAACGTGATTCGTTTAGACCATCCAGCGTGTTCGCCCGAACTGAAACCCATTAAAATGTTTGGGGTGGATGGCAAGGGAAGTCTATAGAAATGGATGTCAATTCCAAACAGTGCATGATTTTCTTGAAGTCATCTTCACCACTTGGAATAACATTTTAGCCAGCCTTCTGCAAACGCTTATATAGACCATGCAAGGGAATGTTTGCAGTTATTCCCAATGATGGCCGTGCAACTTACTACTGATACCTCTTGTTGGGCATTTTCTACCCTGTTTAGAACTTCTTTTTGGTATGGTCTTAAACTATTGACCAACTATTATTTAGGTTAATTTCAGAGTGTTCTCATTTTCCTATAAAATGCTAAAAAAAATATATTTTTATTTTCCCTTTTCTTATTTTCATCTTTTGAAGCTCTACTCAAATAAGTGGTTGAGTCTAACAACACAAAGTGCATATTTTTTTATTTATGTTCATTGGCCTTAAGATTTTGGCCAGCAGTGTATATATGCATATAATATAATCAAAAAGCAACTGCTAACAGATAAAACATTTTCTAAATAAAGAATTGGATGTCTTATCTTAATGAAAGTATATTTAGCATTTTAATCATTTCGTTTATTACTGCAGTACTTTAATTGGTATAATGAAATAATGTTTATTTGTTGTTAAGCAAAAAGCTTTACAATTGGCTATTTATGTTCTTCCCACCACAGTTGGCCCAGCATGGCCAGGTGGTTAGGGCACTCAGCTCGTAATCTGAGGGTCGCGGGTTTGAATCCCCATCACACCAAACATGCTCGCCCTTTCAGCCGTGGGGCGTCATGATGTTACGGTCAATCCCACCGTTCATTGGTAAAAGTGTAGCCCAAGATTTGGCGGTTGGTTGTTATAACTAGCTGCCTTCTCTCTAGTCTTACACTGCTAAATTAGGGACGGCTAGCGCAGCCTCCCGCTAGTACAGCGGTATGTCTACGGATTTACAATGCTAAAATCAGGAGTTCGATTCCCCTCGGTGGACTCAGCAGATGTGGCTTTGCTATGAGAAAAACACACACGCCAGCGCAGATAGCCCTCGTATGGCTTTGCGCAAAATTGAAACCAAATCCACCACAGCTATACAATCCCGAATTCTAGCGTTACAAATCCTTAAACTTTCCGCTGACCTAGCGAGAACATGTAAATAAGAATTCAATATAAATATCGCGAGAAAAGAAGAGTTTCACTAATGAATGATCTTTATTTTTATTTTGTTCATGATCGTTTGTAAAAGGCTAAGGAGTGGGTGTGTTTTCTTATAGCAAAGCCACATGGGGCTATCGGCTGAAACCAACGACGAGAATCGAACCCATGATCTTAGTCTTGTAAATCCGTAGACTTATCGCTGTACTAGCGGCGGGCAAAGCCCCGAAGTCGCAAACAGAAAATGATAAAGATAAACACATGAATCTATAGCAGGGGAAAATTTAGAGATGGCTGTCCCATTCTTACTTACCATCTCCTGGAAAAGTTTGTGTACATCAGCCTACTAGTTTTTGAGATAGGCGCGCGGAAACACTAACAAACACAAACGTACATACATGCGAATTTAATTGCAATACTCTCTCCCCTTTATGAGAGAGAGAAGATAATAAGAGTGAAAAAAAAACTTTCTCGTAACTTTTCTAACAGTTGTTTTCGATTTACAGCTGTGTTAATATTTATCAGTTTGCTTGTGTTCATTATAAAATAAAAACTGTTTGTTCGTTTTAATTTTAACTTCAACAAAGTAAACGTTATAAGCCGTTGGTCTTACCACTGACAAATACGAGGAAAAATAACAACACAAAATCAAGTTAATGTGTGTATTTATTGTTTTTCACATGTCTTTTGAACGATCATTTCGAATTTAAAAGTTTTCGCCCCCCAGCCGTCCAGTGTCTAAAGGTTCATTTACAATTCGAGGCTCGATATCCGCGGTGAACATAACTTATATAATTTATTGTGCACCATTCACCAAAAGTGAAAACCAAATCGATTTTTATGTTTAAAATTTAGTTCCGTATTGTCCGAAAGACTTAAGACTAACCGAAAAATTATGCTGTCTTATAATTTTTACGTATGCTTTCATTTAAACCTACAGATAAATAAATCGAGATACCGACAAGAAGACGGAAAGGTAAAAAATACCAGGAAGCAACATTCGAACGTATGGTTTGACATCCTCAACACTTTTACTGGAAAACTCAGGCAAAAAAGGCACTCGTAAGGTATTAATAATTTTATCTAAGCGCTGTAGTATTTTTTTAATTTTCTCATAGTAACTATAAAACATCTTCACGTCAATTTGGTTGATTGTTTTTGATATAAGTCCAGTTCCTCTTTCTATGAATAACTTGTGTTCAGGGTTACGAATAAGAAGTGAAATTCTCCTTAACTGGTATAACCCAGTAACACATGCTGATGAAAATGTAGATTGAATTGAACCTCCCTTGAACTTAGACTTCAAGATTAAGCAATTTTTAAAATACTAAGGTTATTATTATTTCAAGGTTTTTTCTTTCCATTCTTGAAGTTGTCTTCGTATCTTATTTGATATTTACTTATATTAAATTCTCTAATCGTATTACGAAATTGAGTTGAATACGTTTACAATAGGCTCGGCATGGCCAGGTGGTTAAGGCACTCGACTCGTATCTGGGGATCGCAGATTCGAATCCACGTCACACCAAACATGTTCACCCTTTCAGTTGTGGGGGCGTTATAATGTGACTATTATTTAGGTTAATTTCAGAGTGTTCTCATTTTCCCTATAAAATGCTAAAAAAAAATATTTTTATTTTCCCTTTTCTTATTTTCATCTTTTGAAGCTCTACTCAAATAAGTGGTTGAGTCTAACAACACAAAGTGCATATTTTTTTATTTATGTTCATTGGCCTTAAGATTTTGGCCAGCAGTGTATATATGCATATAATATAATCAAAAAAGCAACTGCTAACAGATAAAACATTTTCTAAATAAAGAATTGAATGTCTTATCTTAATGAAAGTATATTTAGCATTTTAATCATTTCGTTTATTACTGCAGTACTTTAATTGGTATAATGAAATAATGTTTATTTGTTGTTAAGCAAAAAGCTTTACAATTGGCTATTTATGTTCTTCCCACCACAGTTGGCCCAGCATGGCCAGGTGGTTAGGGCACTCAGCTCGTAATCTGAGGGTCGCGGGTTCGAATCCCCATCACACCAAACATGCTCGCCCTTTCAGCCGTGGGGACGTTATAATGTGACGGTCAATCCCACTATTCGTTGGTAAAAGAGTAGCCCAAGAGTTGGCGGTGGGTGGTGATGACTATCTGCCTTCCATCTAGTCTTACACTGCTAAATTTGGGACGGCTAGCGCAGATAGCCCTCGTGTAGCTTTGCGCAAAATTCAAAACAAACAAACCTTTGCAATAAACATTATATTATAAAATTTAAATTATTTTTCTAAGATCGTGCTGAGATAATTGTTTTCTGTAAGGAACTCTTGTGTTAAATTTCTCTTTGAATCTGAACGATTTTAAAAAAGGTAAAGTTCGCGACCCATTGGAGCACGTGATTAGATGTTAAACCTGAGACACAGAAGGGGTTATCTTCTGCTGCCTAGAATATAATTGTGTGTAAATATTAGGAATTTTGCATCAACCCGACCTAGAGCCGGCGTAATGTGTTTTCGCGCTTTGTGTAGACGTTGACGTAAGGCTTACCACCCACCCCTCAATTATATTTCCGTGAATCATCTGTAGGCAGCAGGAACGTTATGTTTATAAGTGTTTATTTTACTGAAATATTAGGTTGAGGAATAATTCGTGAGCGTTTTTAAATAATTTCATTCAAGCATTACATGCAAGACTATACAATACTTCAATGCATGAACACATTACACCCAAAACATTTATTATGATACTTTATTTCATGTAATACCTAGGTATATAGTATGCATTGTTTTAAACGAAATTGCAAGAAATTAAATGCGAAAAGCAGTTGATGTCGAAAATGCTCGATTTTGTTCACTTGACATTCCATTTAATGAGCTGAAAATGAAAGCAAAAATTAAAGACATATGAAAATCAAACACACCATCTATTAGAGCAAAAAATTATCTACCAAATGACATGAAATATTTTGCGAAAGCGTTTCATTTATGAATATATTTTTTTAACTTGAAAAAACGCTCACGAATTATTCCTCAACCCAATATGTCGATTCTGCCTGAAGTGGAATTTTTCGGTCAGGGAGCAGCTGGTAACCAGAATCAATTTTATGATATTCATTCTTGTTGTCCCCAAGAACGTAACTCCCTGAGCACGTGGTGCCCTTTGATTTCGCCGACCCATACACAATCTCTTCTAAAGTATATTTAAATATAATCATTCTGTTCATGATGACGAGAAAACCACTTGAAGTGAAAATGTATTCTATTGTACTTAGGTTTGTAGATAGAACCTAAATTGAGATAGAGTAGGTTTCGCGTAAAATTAAGAGTTTTCATCATATTAAAAGAAAAAGCGACAAGGAAGGGGGGCGTTAAGAGTTTGTTTGTTTGTTTTAATTTTTCGCACAAAGCTACTCGAGGGCTATCTGTGCTAGCCGTCCCTAATTTAGCAGTGTAAGACTAGAGGGAAGGCAGCTAGTCATCACCACCCATCGCCAACTCTTGGGCTACTCTTTTACCAACGAATAGTGGGATTGACCGTCACATTATAACGCCCCCACGGTGAAAGGGCGAGCATGTTTGGCGCGACGAGGATGCGAACCCGCGACCTTAAGAGAATGGAGAAATATGTGTTAATAAGGCCTAAGAAATCCCAAAACATGGTATAACTAATAGGATTAATTAGTATATAATTTTAAAGCAAATTAAACAAGTACAATTTCACCTGCAAAACTTCGTGATACGCAAATTAAACTGGTCAAACTTTTCAAAATGTTTTAAGTAAGAAAAATTTATGTGAATTATTATTTTATAACTTCCTTATATGCATTTTTATTGTTCAGTTTCCGGGCGTTTATAGATGCTAATTACGATTTTCTAAACAGATATCGAATAGCAGTGACAAGTTGATGCCTCAGGTCATTAAAATTGTGAAACCAGAGGATTTCGTCAATACTACCAACGAATATTCCAATGTATCAGAGACAACCAGTGCAGAAATAACGTCAAAAGGTAACACACCTTTTAGCCCAAAATCGAAAGTTTGCCGAGTCAGCGATATATCCTGCTCTAGCTGTCCTAGTAAGGCATTACTGGCGAAATAATTTAGTTTGTTTTGCGTATTCTGAAAACACATATTTCATACGTAACTGTTAATTAAAATAAGTAATTTATTACGAAATCCGAAGTATTAGTCAATCAACCCATCAAACGCTTGAAACTATGGTAACAAAATCGTTTCTAACACATTTAATGTTTTTAAGTGATATATGTGCTTGTCAATGCGAAATGTATTATAAATTGCGAATGTCTCAAACAGTTGTATATGAAAAATTATTTATCTAAAATTATTCACTACTCTTAGTGTTGTTGCCTGTACACTAATGAAGGGTATAAAGAGGAGCAAACTAACGTTCATTCCGTACCACAGAAAGGTGTAAGAAGGGAATTTCGTGATTGCCTAAGGCACCTGGTTCAGCAAGGTAGAACGCTGATTCCAGAGAATTTTCTTTCGTTAAAAAATACCATAATAAAGTGAATTATTCTTAACCCTAAGTAAACGTCTGTACGGAGGTGTGTAAAATATTTATGAACATAAAGGCATATCTTTATGAAATACGTTGAGTTTGTAATTCTATCGCTTCTAAAGATTGGTCTTTCTTCATTATTTTTTATCTTCTAGTTTTTTTTACTGTTATAATTACGCTGTGATTTCGTGGTGCTATCTTACATTAAAATGTTTCATTTTATTATGGACTGAGACAACAATCTGATCAAGTTTTGTATTGAATATGACATTACCATAATAACAATAGACAGATACAATGCATGCTTAATAATCTTTAACATGATTTTTTAATGCCTTGGATATAATAATTGTAAAACAAATTCACAAACTCAATTATTTTAACGTGCCCTATTTAGCATCACACATAATGTATAAATCAGATGATGTCGAGAAAACCCACTTGTAGAGAAATATATATACAAAAACGGCTAGTCTGGGTTGAGAAAATATTTTACATGGAAGAACGAACAACGTTTCGACCTTCTTTGTGAACTTGACGATGACCAAAGAAGGTCGAAACGTTGTTCGCTCTTCTATGTAAAATATTTTCTCAACCCAGACGAGCCGTTTTTGCATATATAATAATCTATAAATGATAAAGATACTAGATCTTGGGGAACTTCTTTTTTATTAATATTTATGTAATACCCGATGCGAAATCCATATGTTAAATTCTATATAGGTACTGGCAAGATCAAAACAAAAGTAGTGTTGATATACACTGCAATTTCAATGCTTTATTATACGAGTTTGGCTCGGCATGGTCACGTGGTTGGGACGCTCGACTTGTAATCTGAGGATCGCGGGTTCGAATCCCCGTCACACCAAAAATGCTTGCCCTTTCAGCCGTGAGGGCGTCATAGTTATAATGTGTTACTAAGAGTTACTAAGAAATAGATCAGTATGCGAGAAATTTGACGGCGAGAAAATTGCAAATCGAGGAACAGTTTTTAATCTATGAAAGTCACAAAATGTTGAATTGGAAAATTTTGGTTTAACTTTTCTCCGTATAAATTTTTAACAATTTAATTTTCGTTACAGACTCAGAATCAAGTAACTTGTATAGTACAGTTTGCTCTGAGAACGGCAGTGGTGGTTGTTGCTGTCCTGACACTAATGAGGGTAACAAGGTACTGAATGCTAGTACGTCCATTTCTGTATTTATTAATATGTTCATTAACTTTTTTAGATTTGTGTAGGGGAAAAGTAAATCGGGAATTTTACGTTAATTGTAACTATATGTACGTCAGAATTGGTGTATAATATAATCTGGCTAAAATAACTCAAGAAAAGAATACTTATTTATAAAACTCAATTTTGAAATTAGACTATATTTAAATCTAATATTTAATTATTTAATTATCGATGTAATGACTTGAAAAACATTGAGTTTTAGAACAGCGTAAAAATTAGAATGGTTAATAAAATAATAAATATAATTTCGTAAAATTTATGATAAAACAGGATTACAGATTTTACGCGATATTACATACTTGCGAAACAGATGCATTTCATTGTTAAATGTTTCCGTAATTATGATAATTACTATAGACACCGAAAAATCAATTCCTCAGTAATTAACCGTGTTATGGAAATACTTGAATCATATTTTATCTTAACTCCGTATTTTCTGATTGTAACGAACAATAGTCTTCGATACTCTTTAGGAGGAAATTAAGATTAGTAGCAGCGTGCATCGTACAAAGTCTATGAATTCACGATCAAGCAAGGATACAGCCAAACCCTTTTTGCTTCTACAAAAACAAACTTTTTTTACAATCTGAAAATAACACTTGTCCAAGAGTAGTAACTTAACAGAGACATAGACACATTCCCAACTGTTATGAGATAAGAATTCAAGCGTCAAAAAACAGATGTAATAGCAACATAAAAATTATCTCTGATAACAGACTATCAGAAATGCGACAACACAAGAGGAAATGTCGATATCAACTTCTACACAGTGATAACACCGCAACGGTACGAACAGCATGTAATGTTGTGGATTATTTCATATTGTTGTTTGTTCGGAATTAAACACAAAGCTACACAATGGGCCACCATGTATATCGAAATTTGGTTTCTAGTGTTGTGAATACACAGACATACCGTTGTTGCCACTGGAGGGGGACATAATGAAGTAAAATATATAATTGCATTTTCAGACTGTTGGACTTAACTTGTACACCTCTAAGAAGCATGTTATTACAGAGGTTGAGTGGCTCGTATTAAATTACCTGTTTATTTGTTTTAGAGCGATGTCGCATTGGGCTAAATTCTGTGTTCACCGCAAGTAATCAAACCCCTGATTTTAGCGTTATGAGCCCGTTAAATTACTGTTGCCCTACCTGGAGGTTGTTAAGTTTTCATATCCAAAGCGCACCACTCCTTTCTCGTTGCTTTCCATAATTCATATATTGCACGAGGACTACGGCTTCCCCAAACCTTTTTTAATAGACTGTTTCCTCAAAAATCTATAAGCTCTGCTCTTGGCAACTTGACCAGAATATTTTCGTATATAATACCATGAATACCCGTTTCATTCTCCAGCTGTATGGAGTACAGAAGAATTGAATATATAATGAAGCAACTTGTGAATGCGTGACTTATATCGCTATTCCAGTTGTAATTATTGTCCCTAGCGTAAATCAGCATACAACAAGCAGACTATGCCCTATCATGAGTAATCTAGCCCAGGAAATTTAGCATTGTAAATCCGCAATTTTGTCGTTGACCTATCCGGGGCCCTATTTTCCAGAGGGAGGTCCTTTCTGGTTCTGTTGCATCTTCTTGTGTATGGCACGAAGACGCCTTTTACCATGGACCTTTGTGTTCGTAGAGTGTCAAATTGTTTTCCAAAATATGATTAAGTACAAGAGATATCCCCATCTTGGAAGTTCTTAGTCCCCGATCTGAACACATTTTTATGATCAAGATATATGAATATTTAGTTGGAAAGAGTTGTTACATAACTTTCTAAGAGAGAACAACTTTCGGTAGTGTCACACAACCTACGAAACACCAACAATATTAAAATGTAGCACTTATACATGCCGTTCCACTATGACTTTATATCAGTTCTGGTTGATCCCGTGATTTGCATATTTGAAATCTTTTTATCATAACCCTCTCAAATCTCTGTATAATATTCATCTGTTCTGTTGTTGTTTTTTTAACGGTTGATCCTGGTGGATTTTTTTTCACAGAATCACAAAAAAGTGACGGATGTGGCTCAGTCTTTATCAAGAACTATCGCAACAGTGTATTCTACTGTGAATTAGAAAGCGAAAGAAACAAGTTAAAGGTCAGTATACAAATCTTTGAGAGTCAACCACTTATTTCATGTCTTACGTTTTTATTTCGTTAATTTCTCTAAGTTGGAATTATATTCTGTACACATTCGCAAAACTGCTAATTTAAAGTTTTTATTTATTCACGTCGTTCAAATAATCAGTCAATAAATATGAAACGCAGACGTTTTCGTGACTACCAGTGCTAGGTTAGCACATATATGTTGCAGTGTAAGACAGATTTAATGAAGTTCTCAGGTAACTTATTAGTGATATGGGGAATTTATTTCATCAGGTCCTGTCTATTATTGCTGATAAGTTGACAAAAAGCGTTCCACCAAATAGTTAGACACAAAATGTTCTAATGCTTACAGAAATTTTAAATTGTGCTTTATGTACTACGTAACTATAGATTAAGACATAGAAGTAAAAAAAATGATGAAATCTTCAAAAATGAGAAAAAAAAAGATTCCCAGAATACGTGATACTTTACAGGTTTGTCATGCTCGATTTTCCGTATTTCTTTAATGTGATTTCATTTATAAGAGGCCCAGCATGGCCAGGTGGTTAAGGCACTTGCCTCGTAATCCGAGAGTCGCGGGTTCGAATCCCCTTCGCATCAAACATGTTCGCCCTTTGAGTTGTGAGGATGTTATAATGTGACGGTCAATCCCACTATTTGTTGGTAAAAGAGTAGCCCAAGAGTTGGCGGTGGGTGATGATGACTAGTTGCCTTCCCTCTAGTCTTACACTTCTATATTATGGAAGGCTAGCACAGATAGCCCTCGTGTAGCTTTGCGCGAAATTCAAAAACAAACATTTATAAGTTACCTTTTTCAACATTATTATATATAATTATATTTTAAGAAATCGTTATTATCTCAGAAAAATAAACAAGGGTGATAATACTGCGATTATTTCCTACAGCAAGACTCTAACATACGTGTCGTGATTTCAAAAGTATTAAATCTTTATAACATGTAAAAATATATTTATCAGATATTCATCCCTATTGAAACGTACCATACATTTTAAAGGAGACACTCGTGAAGGAAGTTAGCCCTAAACGTTAATCTTAAGATTTTTCCTATAGGTGTTCTCGCCATTTATTGTATAATTTCATTTTTTATGATTTTGTAGCAGCATTTATTTAGCAATCAGATTAGTTTCGAAAAAAGTAATCGGAAAGTATACGCTTAAGAAACACATGCACAAGTCAAAATTATAGATTGACAAAGTAATAATAATTCATTTACGTTGTTTCTATGTTATGGTACACAATCATTTCACCATCATTTGCCCGTAAAGAATTCCCACTGTTAAAAGTATTGTTTCAAATGAGCCTGTAAATATACTCCAACACTGACAGAAAGCAGATTAATTCGTATGCGACGTCACTTTAAAAGAAAAGGTGAACTTGATCAATAATATATTGTTTTATTTAATTTCTGTAATGCATATTGGTATATACGAGACATTACTACTAGAAATAAGCGACCTTATAGTGCAGTGGTTCTCAACCTTTTCTGACTTGCGGCGCACTTCGACAATCTGAAAATTTTCGATGCACACCTGGAAAGCCTTAACTATTATTTTAGGTACACGTTATACGGCAAGCGTTAAAAGCCTTAGAACGAAAATCACGGCCAAAGCAAGCGATATTAATGTCATCTGCATGTTGACAATACTATCGCCTCTTTGGCCGTGAGTGTCGTTTTTAACGATTTTCTGGTATAGCAGAAAAATCAAAACTTTTTATTTTTACATTTGTTTTTGTTTGTTTGTTTTGGAATTTCGCACAAAGCTATTCAAGGCCTATCTGTGCTAGCCGTCCCTAATTTAGCAGTGTAAGACTAGAGGGAAGGCAGCTAGTCATCACCACCCACCGCCAACTCTACATTTGTTTTCAATGTAACGCTTGTGCCTGCTTCCGAGAGCAAATCAAATTGAAGCGAGGATCTAACGTAAACAAACAAGCTCGCATTTAATCATCGACTGTAAGAAGCCTCTCTCTCTCTTTCTGGTTTTAATTTCAGTCAATGCTGAAAATCCAATTTCGCAAAACCACGAAGATGCAAATGAAAGCAGAACTTTAACTGCTTTTGAACTGATTGCAGGATATGAATTTTTAATGGAGATCCAAAACTCATCCAAGCCCTTTTCGGGAAACAATGACTGATAAGATTTGTCGTTTCATAAATCAATGAGCTGTTCTTCCTCCTCAGTTGTAAGATTTGTTGTCTCGTTGATTCTGAATGGATGGGTCACCCAGTTATATTCGTCGACAGCAAGTGATGGAAAGTAATGTTTTAATGCGGACTGTAAATCGCTTAATGTGTTCAAAATTTGAGGGACAATTTTCTTCTTTGACGGACATTTGTTAACAGAAGGAAAACAATCAAGGACTCCTTTCGAGATCTTATTCTTCCACAGCGTCACCTTTTCATCGAAGGCCTTCAGTTTGGACGTTGCAGTATTAATGTTTTCAGATGGTCCTTGGAGACTTAAGTTCAGAGAATTTAATTTGTCAAACAAGTCGGAGAGAAAGTGAACCTTCAGCCACGAGATCTCATCATGAAAAGAAAATTCAAAACCTGCTTCCTCAACCTCCAAGTAAGAAATTACTTCACTTTTTAGTTGGACAAGACACTTTAACACCTTTCCTTTCGAAAGCCATCGAACTTCAGTGTGATACAGTAGCTTTTTGTAGTCTGAATCCATCGTTTCACAGAGAAGAGAGAAAAATTGAGACTGAAGTGGCCGAGACTTGATGAAATTCACCACTTGAATAACTTGATTCATAACAGACTGCAAATCTTGCGGCAAAGATTTGGATGCGAGCGCCTCTCTGTAAATCATGCAGTGAACAATCCTAATGTTTGGATTTTGTTCGCGCACCAGAGTGACGAATCCATTCTTTTTTCCTTGCATTGAAGGACAGCCATCGGTACAAACGCTGACACAGTTATTCCAATGTATTTGAAGAGCAAAATGTTTTAATTCACCAACTCAAAAATGTCTTGGTCTTTCGATGTACTTTTTAAATCTTTGCAAAATAAGTATTTGTTTACAATTTTTCCATCGTTTATGAATCAAACAAAAGCCAGAACTTGAGCTTTTCCACTAACGTCAGTAGATTCATCAACTTGAAGAGACCATAGCAGAAATAATTCATCTTCAGATGCTTCGAAGTGTTCGCAAACTTGATCTTTCAAATCCGATGACAAGTCTACAATTCTGCGCGAAATTATGTCATTGGACAGTGGAACTTGCTTAACCTTTTGGCGGCATCCGTTCCAAGCATAGTTTCAACGATGATTGCTAACACTGGCGCAATGACTGATTCGACCTCCGTATGCGCTTTCTTGCGTTTTGCCAACAATTGAGCAACCTTATAACTCGCAATCAATCTTTTTTTGGGCAGCTTCATGTAGTTTACAAGCTTCTTTGACTGTTCATATTGTTGAGCCGCGAGATTCTCGAAGTATTCTTTTGGTTTATCCCTCACAGCTGAATGTTTTGTTTCCAAGTGTCTCTTCAGTTTGCTAGGATCAAGCGCCTCGTTCGATAATGCTGCATTACAGAGTAGGCAGATGGTAATTGAGAATGTTCCGATTCCAAAGCTATAAAACCGTATTCGATATATTTGTTTTTGTACTTTTGTTTGATTCCTTGCTTTTGATTCAACACATTCTCCTTTGCAGCACCAGACTTACTTAAATATTTTTCCATGAATAAATGATAAAGCTAATTCATACACGATAAGTACGAAGTTCTGCAGTTGATATAAAATTCCTACCTACAGTGTAGCAGCGTAGCTTACCGCATAATGAGAACGTTTTTCAAAAAGCAGTTTGTTTGAGTTGAGAAAATATTTTACATAGAAGAGCGAACAACGTTTCGACCTTCCTCGGTCATCGTCAGGTTCACAAAGAAAGAGGTAACTGACCGGAAGCTGACCACATGTTTGAAAGGGGTTGTGTAACTGAGTGTTGGAATGTAGAGGGCGGTGTTAGATGTTTGAATATATAATTTTATTTATTTTATTATATTAATATAGGTATAAAGGCGTTCCTTTATATTGGTTTATTTTGGGTTTAAGTTGTTGTATAAGTAAGGCTTCTTTAATTTTGCGTTTGTTTATGTTTGTTTCTTTATTTAGTATTTGAGTGTTTTATATGGTTATGTTGTGTTTATTTGACTTGCAGTGTTCGAAAACGTGTGAAGGTGATTTTTCATGTTCTTTGAATCTGGTTTCCATTTTTCTACTTGTTTCTCCAATATAGAAGTCGTGGCAGTTATCACATTGTATTTTATAAATAATGTTGGTGTGGTGTTTGTCAGTGTAGTTTTTACATAGTATAGACCTCAGTTTTGTGCCTGGTTTTTGAATAAATTTAGTATTAACTGGAATGTCATATTTTGTTACTAGTTTTTGCCAAATGTTGGTTATTTTTCTGCTGATGTCAGGAATATATGGTATACAGCAGTATATGGTTTCGTGATTTTTTGATTCGTGAGATATATTTACTTTTGTTGGTTGATTTTGCTTTCTGTCTAGGTGTGTGCGTATAATGTTTTCTACGGTTTGTGGAGGAAACTTATTGATGTTGATGAAGTATTGTTTTACAAAGAACTACATGACTTACAAAAACAAAAAATGAACCTAGACCATCAACTGGCATGCTGGATTAAACCAGAGATTTTCGGACTTATACAACGAAACATAAACCAAATCAATACTAAGAACGACAGAGACAAAAAGATCTGCCACAACAAAAAACTAGAAAATTAAGATCCAAACAACATAAAAGACACCAACACGACAAACCGTTGACTGACCTCATAATTAACAGATCCGATCGACAATTAAACACAGACGAGATACATCTACTTAACAAAGGACTAATCTTCGCAATAGCACCTAGGTACATTCCAGCCATAGAAATCAAAACATGTTTAGAAGATCTAGCCAGGAGACTTGTGATACTTTCTACAGAGAACAAAAACATGGAAACAACCAACAGAAAGAAGACAACTTAGATAATGTTTTCAAAGAATTTTCTCACAAAACCATCAACATAATTTCACAAAACAGAAAACTAAAAAACAACCTTGCAAAAAGAGACATTAATTCCATTAAAAACCTAAAACAAGACAAAAACATAAAAATTCTGAAAGCAGATAAAGGTAACGCTATAGTCATAATGAACACGAATGAATACACCCAAAAAATGAAGAACATCCTATCAGACACGAACAAATTTAAACCAATACACACAAATCCAACAAAGACACACAAGACGCAACTGAACAAATTACTACTACAAATGAAAAAAGCCAACACAATTTCACAAACACTTTATTCCTACCTACGTAAAACTGACTTACGCACACCACAAATATACGGCATCCCCAAACCTCACAAACCAGATTGTCCATTACGACCAATAATGTCCACATATGAATCGTTTAATTACAATCTTGGTAAATACATAGCATGGGCATTCTCCAAATATGTAACATCAGCCAGCTCATTCATCAAAGACTCTTTTAATTTCAAGTCTAACCTAAATCAACTTAATCATAAAGCCGTAATGGCCAGTTTCGATGTTATATCCCTCTTTACAGAAGTTTCAACCACTGAAGCCTGCAAGATAGCCTTAGAACTCTATATCCGAGACCCTAACCCAACTATAGACATTCCCAGTAACCAATTAGCAACCCTCATAGAATTCACCACGATAAAGACAAACTTCATGTTAAACAACCAAAATTATATACAAACAAATGGCCTAAGCATGGGCAACCCAATATCACCAGTTATAGCCAATATTTTTATGACACAACTTGAAACACAAGCAATTAACACAGCATTACATCCACCACTATACTGGTACAGATATGTTGATGACACGGTTGCGGGATTCAAATCTACAGAACACATACTTAATTTTTTCAATCACATTAACTCTATACATCCCAACATTAACTTCACATGTGAACAGGAAGAAAGCAATCAAATATCATTTCTTAACCTCAAAATTACAAGAACCGACACACAATTCAAAACAGAAATCCACCGCAAAATCACCCATACTGGACTATACATTCCTTGGAACTCAGCACATGAAACAAAACAAAAACTCAACATACTAAGAAACCAAATAAACACAGCCATAAAACTATGCTCACCAGATAAAAGTAACGATGAATTAGACAAAATAAAACAATACTTCATCAACATCAATAAGTTTCCTCCACAAACCGTAGAAAACATTATACGCACACACCTGGACAGAAAGCAAAATCAACCAACTAAAGTAAATATATCTCACGAATCAAAAAATCACGAAACCATATACTGCTGTATACCATATATTCCTGACATCAGCAAACAAATAACCAACATTTGGCAAAAATTAGTAACAAAATATGACATTCCAGTTAATACTAAATTTATTCAAAACCAGGCACAAAACTGAGGTCTATACTATGTAAAACTACACTGACAAACACCACACCAACATTATTTATAAAATACAATGTGATAACTGCCACGACTTCTATATTGGAGAAACAAGTAGAAAAATGGAAACCAGATTCAAAAAACATAAAAAGTCACCTTCACACGTTTTCGAACACTGCAAGTCAAATAAACACAACATAACCATATAAAACACTCAAATACTAAATAAAGAAACAAACATAAACAAACGCAAAATTAAAGAAGCCTTACTTATACAACAACTTAAACCCAAAATAAACCAATATAAAGGAACGCCTTTATACCTATATTAATATAATAAAATAAATAAAATTATATATTCAAACATCTAACATCGCCCCCTACATTCCGACACTCAGTTACACAACCCCTTTCAAACATGTGGTCAGCTTCCGGTCAGTTACCTCTTTCTTTGTGAACCTGACGACGAAGAAGGTCGAAACGTTGTTCGCTCTTCTATGTAAAATATTTTCTCAACCCAAACGAGCCGTTTTTCATATATATTTCTCTACATGTGGGTTTTCTCGACATCACTGAAAAAGCAGTTTGATTGTTTGATGCATCATTTATGACGTACGAAGCGCTTGTTGCGCCACAATTAAACTAACAGTCAAACCGTTGTAGTCGAGAATGAAATTTAAGTATGAACTTCTCAGTGCTCGAGTTCAATGAAAACCATCGAATGTTTTGGAAGGTTTCGGAGTGTCTCTATAGTAGCTTTTATTAACTGATGTGTTCGACTTGCTTGTAAAATCCCAATAAAAATTGAATGTGTTTCAAAAACACCGCGGCACACGGGTTAAGAATCACTGTTATTGTGCCAAAAATGTTGTTTAGTTTTATCGGACACTTAACGTTTCGCTTTACAGCTTCTTCAGGAGCGTTCAGTAAAACACAAACTATAATTGTCAATGCAACTTTGAAGCTTTCTACTATCAGTTTTGGTTTGTGTATTAAATGAACGCTTTTGAAGAAGCTGTGAAGCGAAACGTTGTTCGCTCCTCTACATAAAAATTTTCTCAACCCAAACCGGCCGTTTTTACATAAACATTGTGGCATTATAAGGTCGTTTATTTCTGGTAATAACATGTTTCAGTTAAACTCCTGAGATCTGTTGTTTAATATTATTATTTAATGCTGTTATGATAAATTACATTAAACATTTTCAATTGCAGGATATCATTTGAACAGTTTTAAAGAAACGATATCTGTGAAAGGCTTTATGATTTCTTAATGATCCTTTAATGTACACCTCTGTAACTAGATTTCTTCTCATCATAATTTTAAAACATAGTTTTGTACTCGCTAGAGGTCCTTTCCTTTGTTAATTTTTTTCTCTAAGCATACAAGTACTTATGTGTTGTTTCATTCTATATTCCGTGTTTAACGAATCCTCTGTAAAGGTTGTCAATTCAGGACTTGCCAATGGCGGCGTCAGATCTAGAGCAGATATGCCCTTACCAAAAGAACAGCCTCAGCAGTCTGAAAACAGTGCAAATTCAACAGTGATAATAACTTCAAGGAGAGAATCATTTGACCCCGGTTACGAAAATGTCTTTTTTCGTGCTGAGAATCCAGGCTTTGAAAAAGATCAATGTTCTATTAAACCGACGAACGTGGTGACATCATCGAGAATTTTAACCAATCACGCAGCAACAGATGAAAAGCAATTTCCTAACCCCAATTATCACCAGTGTGAGAGCAAAAGTAAGTTGATTTATGTTGTTGTTGTTTGTTTGAATTATGGTACTGGGGGCAACACTGCCCAGTGACTTCGCAGTTTGGGCTCGAAGTCGAATAGTTGCGAGCTCAAATGTGTTGTATCCATTACCCCAACTGTTTCGGTCTACCCATATGCATGATGGATATCAGCTGGTTGTGAATCTGTGATGGCCTAACATCCATTCCAGGGAAAAGATGTCGTCACTTTTCTCAACCGCTTGTGCCAATTAAGTCATAATTTAACACTGAAACCTATTTACCTTCTTGGCAAGGACAGAATTGACATCACCTGACATTATAGTACCGGCCCAGCATGGCCAGGTGGTTAGGGCGCTCGACTCGTAATTCGAGGGTTGCGGGTTCGAATCTCCGTTACGCAAACATGCTCACTCTTTCAGCCATGGGGGAGTTATAATGTGATGGTCAATCCTACTATTCGTTGGTAAAAGAGTAGCCCAAGAGTTGGCAGTGGATGGTGATGAGTAGCTTCTCCCTAGTCTTGTACTTGTAAATTAGGGACAACTAGCGCAGATAACCCTGTTGTAGCTTTACGCGATATTAAAAAACAACAAACATTATAGTACTCTACGAGAATAACAAAATAAGGGCGAGTAATTTTGATATAGACATACTGTAGGAAAATATGTAATACATATTCAAGCTCTGTTAATTAATCTGTGATATTTTGATTCAAATCTTCTTTATTTGAAATTACATAATGTAGCATGTATATATTTGCTGTTGATTGATCTTTTTTATTTCCGTTTTTGTCAGGTGTACAAGTACTTTTGGACGACTTGCTAATAAATCAGAAAGGGTCGATTTCTGTCCGAGATGAAAATGAAAATTTGACAGCAAAATCATCTAGTAACTCAAACAGAATCAACACAAAAAATTCAAGGTGTAGAAAAGCCAAATCGCAAGTTAGGCCTAGTGTAAAAAAACAGACTTGTTTATCTTCGAACTCCAAACCGCATGGTTCGTCTGAAAGTGGTCACAACCATTGCTCATCTTCACAAAATGAAAACATATATGAAGAAGTAGTTACGCAGATTTTTCCTGTTGTTTCAAATGGTACATTACACCAACACCATTCATCGCAAGCCGAAAATGTATATATAGAGCCTACAACACTAGTCTCCTCTAAGTATTTTTCAAATAATGCATTACACAAACACTATTCGTTGCAAACCAAAAACATACATAATCAACCCATAACACTAGACCCCTCTGGGTATTCTTCAAATACTTTATCAAGGAATTATTCCATGGATCACATTAACTATTTCCCAGAATTAAGAATTCCAAACACCTTCGACTTTCAAAATTCATCTGCCAAAATGAGAAAAGAAAATTATAAAAACTTCCTTTCTTTACCCGACCTCCTGGGGTCAAGGGAGGGAAATGTGGCTCTTAGCCATTCCCCTTCAGCGCAATTTCAGAGTTTGCTAAACGTTGAATCCACAGCTAGAGGAAAAAGTAACTCTTTTAGCGGATGTCTTGCAGAAGCCACTACACTATGTAAAAAGCATATTCCTCTCAAAAATGTAAAGGGTTCAGAATGTTATATATAACCTGTTTCATTGTATTTCTTTTAAACTCACATTCTTGTGTTATACGTTAAGGGGTAACATTTTTCTAGCCTTAGAATTATTAATGACATTTTAGCAGGGTCCGATTAAGACCTTTATAGGTCCTAAGCACAAAGTATTATGGTACCCTACATATATGTGATTTAAAATATAAACAGTATTAAATCGTAAAATAAGTTTTTATCTTTCGAAATCAAACAAACTCGGATATATGCTGTAATTAAAATAGCTTCTTTCTGAATTTTCTGATTACAAAATCCTGGATAATTCGATAGAAGCCGTGTCAACAAAGCATGTTTGCTTCTATACACAGCAGGGAAAGTGTTGACACGCTTTGTTCTCCAAGGGTTTATTATTATTTTCAGCTGAAACAAAGAACGTTCTGTGGATCAGTTAATAAACATCAATCTTAGAAAAATACGCAGTGCAACATCTACATTTGGAAATACGTTGTATTCTGTCTTTAACTAGGATATCGTGGATATTAATGTGCCCCTGTTTGTTTGTTTTTTGGTGCCCTAAGTACGTGCTTAGTCTGCGTATTGGGTATTCTAGGGTGCGTTCTAGATCCCATTAGCCAACACATTTTTATAAACTATTATTCATCAGTTTGCTTATAGATCCATCCATGGATTATTAGTTACAAAGCAGTGCCGGAATTACAGGGAGTAAACACACATTTGCTTAGGGGCTTCCATTTTCAATCACCCTAGGAATGGGGGGAAAGCTCCGGTATTTGCAGTATTTCACGGAGGTCTCAAAGATTCTAAATCTGACCCTATTACAGAGCCCCTCATAACGTAAGTCACAAAACACATGGAAACAAAAATATATGTGGTACCTAATACTCATTCCACTAACTACTGTTCTATGAGTTTTACAAAGAAAATGGGCGATTTCATTTTTCGTTTTTAAAACCAATTCTCGTTAAGCGTCGAAACGGGAAAAATCGTAATATTACCAAAGATGATACATTGCGTGTGTTGAACACAGCAGCGCCACAATCGGGCGTTTTCCTCATTTCGTTTAATGAAGGATCGACATGCTCTGGTAGCTAGTTTGAAGCCTGTAACCAAACTTGCTTGCCTTCTCAGCCGTGAAGACGTTATAATGTTTGCCTTTTCAGCCGTGAAGACGTTATAAAGTTATTGTCAATCACACTTCTAGTTAGTAAAGATAGGGGTTGATAGTGTTAACTAGCTGCTTTATCTCTAGTGACAGTCTATTACTTCTAAATCAGAGACGGTTAGTGTAGATAGATATCCAGTAGTTTTAAGCAAAATTAAATGCACATTAATAAAACCTTTCCTATTGTTTTAATATTACTAACCCGCTCTATTAGTAGTTTTTACCGAATTGCTACTATTGTGGTTTAAGTATTATCACCAATAAAGTTTAATCAAAGCAAGATATCTGCATAGATCAGAACTAAACATTAACCTAGCAAATAATGTAGCTAATTTAATGTATCGTACTAAGTACAAGTAGGCAATGTCATAAACTAAAACTGATAATGACCAAAGTGTATTTACTTGTTACTTATTAGCAAAATTTTTAGCCCTCCAGTTTTGAGAATTAAGACTGTAATAAAGATGTTGAGTGCATTAAATTAATATGATTTTGGAGCCCCGCAACGTCCTCACTGTCCATGTCGCCAAGTCCGATTAGTTGATTGGTTGATTTGGTGTTTTATGACACAAAGCAGCTAGGCTATCTATGCCACCGCCCGATCATGCTCTATTAAAATATACCAATTGAAAGTATCTGTTAATCTTAACCTCCTTTGAATAACAAGGCTTACACAAAGAAATTAGTGATTTATGTTATACAGGATAAACTAGGGCATAATATTACGACTTAAATATTAAACATCAATGGATTAGTTTAGAATTTTATTCTTTGATTATTAAACTTTCAGCAACGCTCATGTTTTCGTCATTCTCATGTTCAATAATTGAAAACTTAACAACAATAAGAACATCAAACATGTTGATTTTGTTAAGGAAGCTTTTTGACGTATTTAATAAATTAAAAATATGAACTTTTTATTTTCAGTTTCTGGCCAATTTCCTTTGATACACAACTTGTGTTATAACATTCAAAAAATATATGCTGCACTCATGTGCCGAGACTAAAGCAACTAAACACATTCCAATACCAATAAGTTACGGAAAATAATGAACTTTCTGCTTCAGGAACTTTCGCTTTTGTGTGTTACATTAAATATTACCTATTAATAACAATATGCAACGTGAACACATCGAAAGAATGGGGAAAAAAAATCCGATAGAAATATTCAATCACAAAATAAACTAAGAAATTAATTTTTCGCAACATATGTAAAAGTAAATTGCACAAATCCCCACCCCCACCCCTAAAATCAAAATGAATCTGAATAATTACTCATTTAAATTAGGTTTTCACAATATTTGGTATGATGAACAAAATGCACGATTGAACAAATGTTTTATATCGGTTAAGCTTCAATGATAACTTAAATTTTTAAATGTAAAAACCATGTTTTCATGTCAGGCTATTAACGTAACAAAAACAAAATATTATATTTTAGAGATACTTAAGTTTGTTTTTTTTCTGTAAGTTGCCCCCCCTCACACACACACCAAAAACAAATCTAAGGAATTCGAAACGTAAGAACCTCAAAACTTCTAAGTTTCTTCAAATATATCCTTAGGAATTACACTACCAATTCTATCACATAATCATTTATATCATACTGGCTATTTGATTTGTTGTATTTACATTTATTCATTGTTTTACTAGCTATCCATTAATGTTCATGCTCAGTTACAAACTTGTTTAAGTTCCTCCTATTCTGCCTTCAGAATCAAAACTCAAACTTTCGTAAAATTCGTGTTGTCAATAGTCTTTTATCTTCAATGGAAATGATTTATTATTTTATGAGTTCCCACTGCAGTAGTAACATCTTATTTGCTTCTTTTCAGATGATATCAATCCCCAAACAATTATTTTATAGTAGACGTTGTGATTTGGTGATGTTAACGTTTACAATGTACGTCTTTCTACAACTTGAACCCATGAACCAATTTTTCCATGATTCTAATTTAACCATTTTTAAAATAGCTGTTTGTTTCACAATGATCAGCTTTTTCCATCAACTATTAAAACGATTATATTGTCAACAAAACTTTTCCTTACAGGAAAAAAACCTCTTACCACACTAACAATTCATTTACTAATTACAATTAAACACAGCCATACGCAAATGCAGTAAAGCTTGAAATATTAGTAACATAAAATTAGCAATAACCAATTACCTCACTGAAATACATACAAAAATTGAATGTTTGACTCCAAATTCAGGTCAGCAAGGTCACAAAACAAAATGGCAGATATTAACATGTTGTGCATATAGGGTGAAATCATGGTAGTTTTAAGTTTTTTAAATAAATGCTTTACTAACAGTTGCTAATGAATTAACTTTCTAGCTCAGTGTTAAGGCACTCACCTTTAATCTGAGGATCGAATCCTACACACAAAATTGTAAAAGATATTTAAATTACTACACTTGTGTGCAACTAAGTCAACTCCAATTTAAATTTTAATTAAAGTTTATTATCCCATTGATATTAAATATGCTGTTCAAATTAGAATCTTCTCTCTAGAACCTAAACATTTATTTAAATTATACCACTTTTCTAGGAATGTGAAATGTTTTATTGATGAAATCAAAAACATATATAAAAATATACTATTCACTTTCACAAACTTACAATCAAACTTTGCAAGATTATTTTAAAGTTTTCTTTTTGACACATACTTATCAATCACTACAGGTAATAAATATACACCCAGTGAAGTAACTTAGAATACATTATCCACTGAAAGCTTCTTTTACAGAAAAAATACTTATTGAAGTTCAAAATTTGATATTCTCAAATTTTGTGCTAATAAATCAACATTCTGAGAACATACATAAAGAATAATCTTGAATGTTTTTAATGCCTTCTACAGCAGGAATGGAAAATCCCTGTTTACAAGAGAAACAAGTTCTGCATATGTCCACAGGTAAAAACTATAGTTTTGACAGAAAAACAAAATAAGGCTTTCACTCAATTTATAAATGTGTAGATAAAACCAAGTAAATCCAGTTAAATTGTCAAATACTTTCTAAATTTATACACTCCTTTTCTCTTAATGAAATTTCCTCATTTGACTTTTCCATCACTATGAATTTCGTACAAATTGTACAAGCTGCTTTCTCATGTCTCTGACTTCTCAGGTTAAGAATGATCAGAGTTACTATTATTTCACAATATTCTAAATCATGCAACGAATTTGAATTTTAAATATAAAATAAATCATTTTTTAAATTTTTTTTAAATATTACAATAACTTAAAACAACATTATAAAAATACTGTGATGTCCTGTACATCAAAACAGACTAGTATCACACAAGTTGATGGACAATCTTGACCATTGCAACCTCATAATTTTTTTAATCTTCCAGGAAAAATACGATGTTGACCTGCATAAAGAAAAAAATTTAAATTACTAATAAGAAATTTAATAGACAAATTTTGAATCACAAGAGGAATAAAAAAAAGCAAATAAAAAAAATTTTTTTTCTTATTGATATTTTGAAGAATACCAAAATTATTTCACTGTTATGCAATTACTCTTCTTCAGAACAGTGTTTTAAATGTCAATTTCAAACTTTTTCATTACTACATTAAAAATAATACCACAGAATTAAAAAAGGCTTAGAGTGAAAAATAATGTTTTATACACCTTAACAAATTTTAATAAAATCAAAAAAGATACTCTGTGGTAAAGAAACACATAACACTTCATTCTTATGACATACAACCATAAATATTATAATAAAATCAAATTCTACCACTGAATTTTTAGAATAATCATATTACTATCAGGTAAAAAAACAAAACAGCTGAGAACAGAAGCAATTTTTTTATTCAAATTAATCACTTATACCAAAGCATTTAAAAGGAAATTTAAGTGCAGAAATCTGACTTCATTTTATCAACACATTTAAAACAGTACCTAAAAATATTTCTTCTAACTTCTGTTTGGCATAAACACAACCAATAAGACAGACAATAAAAAACCTTCAGTTTTTAGTTATCCTACACTTTATTAATAAATATATAAGCATGGGCTTCATGACAGATTCAAAAAACTTAATTTTATGTATCATGATACTTACTTGTACCTTTTTATTCCCAAAATAGTTCTCTCAATATGATATTCTTCTCTTGAGGCTAATTTTGGATGTAATCATGGGGTTTATTGTGACAGTTATTTAAATTTATATACTTACTTGACTTCCTGGTGCCTGGACTGGTTCTTCTCTTGTTAGGTTCTTTCTCCTGCTGTTTACTAAGTATGAGAGGTGTAACCAGAGGTGTTAAAGTAATTATGTTCTCTAGACTTTTCCTGTCTTTCCATAGATCAGGAGGTGATACATTATCTTTGTTCCTGTTCACTCCTGTGGAAGGACCACCTGTTAAAATAAAGTTCTTTATTTATAAAACTTAACACATTTTAAATTTCAGCACTTTTTTAAGTAGCAGATTCTAGTTTTTGTCTCTCTTTAATTTTTTTTTTCAGAACAAATAATGTGAGTGTGAAAATATTTAAAGAACATCTGGATGAAAGTTATGTAAATTCATGATTAATGAAAAGTTATTTGTGCTTGTATAAAAATACCCATATAAACTGCAAAACACAAAATGTGAAACTGCAAGTTTGCATGTATTTCCACATGGACTCAACAAATCTTCCAGGCAAATTTGGTGAAATTTCATTAACATGGGGTGAAGTAGTGTTGAAAAAACACCAATAAAATCCAGAAAATGCAAAGCTGAAAATTTTGTATGCATCTCCCCATGAACCCAATGAGACCCCATATCATATTTTTTGGTGAGGATCTATTCACACCCTGAGAAGTAGTTATATGTACATAAAACAGATAACAGACAGTACTATTTGTATAGATTTTAATCTTTTACACATGCTTCAAAAACACAGAAAGTTGTTAACAGTTTTCAAACAAAATATGAAATGTCATTATTTGTATTAAACAATATGAAAACTGGATATGAATAACTTACCATCAGTCACTACCAGAGGCTGTAAGGGTGGAGATCTCTGATGTGACACACTTTGTGGTACATTGCCCTAATAAGAAAAAGCAAAATACCATTAACAGAAAAAACTATTGCTAAAATCATATTGAAACAAACATCTTTATGTGCACTTAAATTTCGTAACAAAATATTCCGATTTGTTTCTATACATCTGATGTAACAAATTAATACCAAGATCTATCCATTCTCACCACAAGATAAATATATATACATATAAACTTGAAATATAATATTTTCTTTCATAGTACTTTGTGTAAGATCTTATTAGCATGATTCATATTAATACAGAAAGTGTTCCAATAACCATTCTCAGGGAAAAGCATGATCTCAGTACATGCATAGAACACTTGCACTACAAAGATATTATATTCACTGACATTAGTCAAGGGCAAACCAAGGCCCTCCACACAGTACCTAACGTTCCTTTGGTACCAAAAACCTGTGCTACATGATTATGAAGACTTTATTATTATTTTTATTTGTAACATTCTTGAAGCCCACCCAATATGAAATTTAGGTTGCAAGAAATTGTTTTGTTTTGATTTATTGTCATAGAATTTTTAAAGCACAGTGTTTTATTTTTAGCATCCAAAAATTTTGTGCTTTGACTTAGTGTGCTCACATTTTCCACTGGTTCTTCTAACAGTTGGATTTGCATATGTTGAAAAAAAAATGTTATTTTGATGTAAACTTTTGTTACAAGTATTTTTGAAAATCATCGGAACATTTTGTACATGGCAACTTGCTAATGTAAAGGCAACTATGGTCAATATCTTTTGTCATCTTTTAATTATATAATAATTTCTATCCAATTGTGGGGAATTGTTCACATAACAATTCAGATCAAAGTATATTGCTCATACCCCAGTTTCACAACAAGGCTGGAAACTCTATCATTTCTCATCTGTTGCTAGTCATGGTTCACTCCCTACATTCATCTTGCAATAAAATGACCAAATAGACTGATAACAGCTTTGAAGTACAGATTTTTTTTTTTTGGTCCCAATTCACTGATGTTAAGGGTTTCTATTGTTTTTACCTTGGAAATATACAGGACAAAATGTTACAGATATATTCATGAGCTACTTCTTTTCACAAAGCTTGGGTCTTCAGCTTTTACTTTCTAATATGCTTCATAATATATTTATATTTCATTTATGTTAATTGCTACACTTTACTATTTCTAACTCTTTTTAACCTTATGCCTTATGCTCTCCAATCAAGTGATCTTGAAATTATGTGCATGTGTGTGTGTGTTTTTGAATTTCACACAAAACTACACAAGGGCTAACTGTGCTAGCTGTCTCTAATTAAGCAGTGTAAGAGTAGAGGGAAAGTAGCTAGTTATCACCACCCACCATCAAGTTTTGGGCTACTATTTTACCAACAAATAGTTGGATTGACTGTCACATTGTAATATCCTCATGGCTGAAATGGCAATCATGTTGTATGTGTGTGACTGTTCCAGTTTGAATTAAACTTACACTGTCTTTCAAGAAACACTATCAGATTTTAGTAAACTAAGAAAATCTTTTGTTACTAGAATGAAAAAAACACTTGTAATCCTACAAACTAGTTAAAATAATTTTAAAGTCAAATAATTTCTTAGAATGTGGTAAACTACCTGTACTGGATAAAAAATGTAATAAAAAATATGCTTTATCTGAAAACATAAATTGCAATTAAATGATAAAATCCAAATAATATCCAAAAACTATAAATTTAGTAGTGGGCTACAGAATACTAACCTTTCTGAAGCAGAGATAAGTTTTCATATTAAAATGTACTGTTTAAAAAGCATTAGAAAACTAACAGATAACAATAACATTTACCTTATTACTTCTACTGGTGCTAGGGCGTGAGTGTGAGAAATACTGCATTCTATCTGCTGCAGCACTACTCACTCTACTACAAACACCAGGAGATTTGATACCCTGCAGAAGAACATTAATATTACACAAGTTGGACCTTTTTAACTCCAGATCAGGTGTTTTATAGATTCATACTAAGTGATTGTAGCAAGATACGATAAATTTGTACAAAAAATAATAGCATCACCTACACACTTCGTGATGATTTTCCATTAAGTCCTCACTATTTTCAGTGATACAGCAGAAAGTATTATAAATACATTAATACAATAATATTAAAAATGTCCCATAAGCATGTGATAAAGTATAAAAGTTTAAGCAAGCAAAGGTCAAATGTTAGCCATATCTTACATACACACACTCACTTATATACACATCTTATAATTTTTTAGTAGTAAACAACAGGCTAAATGTTTGCAAGAATTGATACTGAGAATGCTAAGAGTTCTGTGAAAAGCATTTCAGCTTAAGTTTCTATTTAGAATAATACTCTTGTTTAAATTAATACAATTTATGGGAAGTGATAGATAAAGGTACTGGAAATAATGGAAATATGATTAAGGGGTGAAGACAGCAGTTGTATTAAATATAATTTAAATGCAGAAAATTGTAAAATGGCTAATCTTTTATACTATTTGTAGTATTTTAACTGTTCAGTAAGAAAGAAAAAAAGTCCATGTTGTAGGCAGAAAACATGCATAGTGAATTTACAAAAAAATTGTAAAAGTTTTAAACGGAAAGGGCCACTTACATGATGCAGTTGGTTCTGATCAGATGTGGTGAGAGGAGGAAGTAATGAAGGTGTACAGTTCTGATCAGTGCTGTCTTGATGATGTAAAGCACTGGTGGGAAAATTAAGTTGTATCACTCCAATATCTGGTAACACAGACTTTTCCTCTTGTACAGACTAAAATAAAATAAAAGTCTGTTAGATTATAGCATTCCCATTTTACTTACATTTGTTTTTATCTTCTTATCTGAGAACAAACAGTGGTAAGATCTTAATTTAAAATATGCAAAATTTGAACTATACTTACAAATGTACATATGCAAAATGATTTTATAAAAGCAGATGATACAAATTTATATCTCACTTTTTATATGACATCAAGAAACATCTTTTCAATTCTTCCTTCCTGAAGACAGCTGACTTTGAATTATTAAAACAAGATGTTCTTCCATGTTCATTTTGTCCTAAACAATTCTCTATAACTATAATATTATATTTGATATAACATGAATTGATACGAGAAAAGACAAATTTGGCAAAACTACTAAAGTTTACATAACCTGTATTTTAAAACACAAAAGTATTTGTTAAAAATTAACCCTTTCACATCAGAGAAGTGTCACTGCTATACTTTGATTTGTTTTGTTTTCACAGGGGAAACTTTAAGCTATTTTGCAAGAAACTTAGAATACACTTACTAAATACAATCTAGATGAGGCTTAAAATATCATATAATTTGGTTTTTATTTCACTTTCTTTTACTTTGTTGTTTTTATGAAATACTATTTTAGGAAAAACACAAACACTTCCTTTACCTTAAAATTTAATTATTTTTTTTATTGTTGATTGGAAAGTTCCACTATATATATATCTAGGCAGTTTCAACTTGTTTGGTATTTATAAATTTATTTCTTTTGATACTTCATAGAATTATTTTACTGATTGCAGTAGGCACCAATAACCTTGGGTAATTGTTTATTGATTACTTAATCAAAATTAGTATTTTTAATTACTAAATAATCAATTAGTTAATGGGATACTATGGATAAACTAAGAATTAGACTATCAAATAATAATAATAAGTATCTAGGTTTAAGTTTTTTAATGTTTTTGTCTTTTCAGTTCCTTTCATTTATGAACAGTGTGTTTGAAAGTTGGAAATTTTCTTCAACAAGAAGTTACAGTTTTTACACAAAGGTTGAATGAGTAACAAAGAAAAATTTAATACAAAAATTAACACAGTAACAGAAATATAATGTTTGGAAAATGTTTTGTGATAATCAGGTAAAAGTAGTTTACTTAGACATAGGAAGATATATGCACAACATGAAAGACAGAAGTAAAATATTTGGAGATTTATCATGGTTTAATAAAAACATCTTGTTGACATCTGGTTCTTTGTTTAAAATTATATTTTTATTTTTCTGTAAATATACTATGTTTTTTTTTTAAATTATGTTTACTGTTTAGCGATGTGGTAAGTATGGTAAGCAAGTGCAAAATATTCTAGTCTTTATTGAGTATTATTTTTGTGTTATTAAAACAACATACAAACATGATTTTTTTATAACATAAAGGCAATATTAACTTTATTTGCAATGTTCATAGTAAAAGTTAAATGTCTCCATTTTATTTTCAATAAAACATCATAGTAACCACATAGCAGTGATGTTTAGCTGGCAGTAGTAATTCAATCATCAAATGTAATGGTTGCATGGAAAACAAAATTTGTAGAAATAAAGTATTATAAAATAAACAAGCCCATCAGTTATCAAACTACACTAATTGCTCAGTTCTAGTCACCGCTTCTGGCCATAAATTATTACAAAAATTACAGATAAAACTAATAAATGTTTATTGGTAACTTACAACTTAGCCTTACAAAATATGACTGCATGACTTTTTGCAAGGAGTTGTCATTTTGAAGTAAAAAGTTGAGATACTGATACATTAGCTGTTAGACAATGATACAACAGCATATCCATGTAATGTGCTAAAAATAACTGCATGTTAGTATATACTATACCAAATAAAAAAATAAGGGTCAACTCAGTACAACATTGAATCCATACTGAATAGTAAAAAAGCCATAAGCTTTCTAAGTTAATACAAAATAAGCCACTGTGGCCATTCTGTAGTACTTGACAGGTATGTGTATATAGCTTATTATATGTTCAACCTAGTTATATTTAAATGTTACCTATAGCTATTTTTAAAGTTATGGGTGATTAACAATGACTTAGTCCACATGAGATTCAAAGAAAAATTCTTTAAAAAATGTGTAACATTTTTATTTTATAAATTTACAAGATATCAATTCTAAAATACTTTTGACCTAAAATACTTGAAATGCAATATTAACAAATATTATTTTTTTACTTAAATTTTAGAAGTTGGTATGCAGGTGTAAAATTGACAACTAAAACTTGTTCTATGGTCCAGAGACTAAAATAGTTCATTTCAGAGCTCATTACCTCAGGAAGTGTAGTCTGCATGTGGAGCCTGCTAAGTTCTCGACTTCTGATGCTACTTTTTTGTGGACCAGCTGATGGAGCTCTTGCTAAATGAGAAAGGGATGGTGGAGGTCCAAATATTGTCTTGCTGGATGTAGGTCGTGAAGTTCGAGAAGATGACCCTTTATGAAATGTCACCATACTTGATCCAGGTCTAGTGCTGACTCCTGAATCTGGACTGAATATGATAAGAATATACTTGAGATGTTTAATTACCAACTAAGTAGTGAATATAACTCCAATAGATTTTATTATTTAAATAATGATACAGTATCAGTACCAGATTTTGATAAACCTCTGTTGTTAATTTAGTTTTAAAAACTACTACCTAAAGTAAATCTCATTAAAGTACATTCTGTTCAAACTTCCTTTTTTATTAATAGTTCTGTGCCATCAGTGAATCCACTGTAAAATGCTTTATGCTCATCTATTAAAACTTTAAAAGAAAAAGGAAAGAGGTTATAAATTTTTTAACAATATTTCTGAAGGTATGTGTTATTTTAAGAAATTCATTCTCAAAATATGGGTATCTTGTGACTAAAAACAAAGCATTCACAAATGCACAATCACTTTTAAACAATAACCATCACTGCTTACTAAGTGGAATCTTTCAATGTGTAATTCCTATAAAAATATTTTAATATAATAATTTTTCAAATATTTGTTTATATATTAAAAATTAAAATTGTGAAAAAAATAACACTTTTTTAAGTCTGGTACACATGACGAGATACCACAATATTCTGCCACATGCATTAAGTCCCACTCTATTTTGATGTCTATTATAATAAGATTTTAATACCAAATAAAACATAATAATTTTCTCAATAATTTAATGCATTTGTGACACATTTTTTAAAGCTATTTATTTCCAATGTGAACATTGTTGTTGTTAAGTACAGCAAGTTACATTCTACAAAGGGTTAAATATGTTACACTGAAACAATTCTGGGGCCTCATATGTCGTGACAGTCCATGTCACCACTGCAAGCCATGTATCTTACCAATAGCCCTACAGTGTAGTTTCATTTCAAAAAGCTACATTTAATGCTGTCACATCTAAATCACACCACTCTTCCCCTGCTTGCTTTACATAATCCATTTAGTGTAGTAGACAGTGATTTCCCAGTACTCTTTCCAACAGTCTTATCACACAAAAATCTATAGGTGCTGCATATGGTGATCTGAGCTTTATTTCTCCATATGGAATAACATGAATAAACACTTCATTCTTCAGCTACTTGGAATATGCAATGGTTGAATGGAATGTATGACTAGAAGCCTTATCTTGGTAAGCCCATATGATTTCAATGATCTTCCACGTAAAGAAATACTTTTCTAGCCTTCTCTCAGTACCATCTAATATCTATATAGATAGATAAATGAAATTGAAAGATAGGAAAATTTTTAAAAATTGCAGTTTGATAAAAGGCAGTTAAAATTGCCAAATCTGTACTATGTTGTAGACATTACAATAAAAGAAATTTCATAAATTATTTTTTAAATATATAATAGTTTGAATATGCAACAGTAAAATTATAGCTGCACTTAGATAACATATCAAATATATAGCATTTCTACAATTTTTTTAAGAAGTCAAAATTTGTCCTTGGACAGTAGAAGATAAATATAAAATGTCACAAGTTTACTGGTTAATTGAAAAGTCAGATAAAAATTTATGTTTAAATTTTTCTTTGCTATTCTTACTTTGACACACAAATTTTTACATGATATAAAAAAGTGGAAGTGCAGAAAATGATCATGTAGCAGTGAATAATAATCAGGTAATTATCCACAGAAAGAAAAATTTTCTCGTTTAATGTGATTTTCAAAGAGCAGAAAGGAATACAGGCATCTAATAACTTCTCAGTACTTTTCACAGAAAGACAACACTACTACTACGAGTTACTTTTTTTTATTAATGTTCAAATAATATTAAGGAATTATGTGCTGCTTATAAACAATATGTGATCTTAATTTCTTGCTTTGAATAGCCTAAGGCTAATGAGAAGAGGATGGTATTTTCAGAAATTGGTTTAGACCCAAAAACATAAAGACTATAAAAATCAGACTATGCCTTCATAATATCAATACTGTGATAGGTTATTTACATTAAACTCAGGATCACAGAGAGGTGATGAAAAAAAAAGGGGGTAGGTCTGACAAGACAAGAGGTGATTGACAACTGGTTCAAATATTTCCTTTTGAAACTAACAAATGAAAACTTCCATAACATTAAAATTTAACTATGTTTTCATACCAAGTTCAGTTGTATAAATTGATAATATTGTAGTTTCATAAAATTTTGAATTTAGCTTTGTAAAACATTGTGATCAATACAATTACCTACATGTATCAGCAGCATCAATACTTGTAACTTTTAACCTATATATCTTAGGTTTTACTGTACTGTTGGCAGAGGTATGTAACCACTATAGACTAAAATGTAAGCCACATGAGAAAAGTTTTACATTTTATACCTTCTGCTTCAGTTATAAAAATCTATTTTAATCTATTTTAATTTTATATTTATGATTCTAGTTCATTAGGACCAGCTACATTCCCACAACTGAATAATACTTTTAGAAATTAAACATTGTGGTCTTGAACATCTATATTTACTCTTAATTTGTTTTCCTAATTCTTTAACATATGAAACAAGTAAACAGAGGTTAAATCTGACAAGCAGCATATAAATTTTACTATACAGGCCTTATTTCTACAGAAGCATTTCTTATTGAAGTACATTTTACCTTGTCTGCACTCTTAGTTCATACCATAATTTTATTTGTCTGTCGCTTATGCTGTCTTTTGTTTATATATGTACAAGTCAATATTTTAAATTCCCTTGTAATTATGAATTTTTATGAAAGGGACTTACATAATAATCAAAAATCAGTGTTCAGGCCTAATAACCTATATGATGTTTTAAAAAAAATTAAATCCAACCTGGATTTATTGTTCATTTCTTTAAAAAAAATTAATTTTATACACAAAATACTAAATTTAAACTTTTGTAATTAAATCCATCAAATTTGAAACTTTTAATAAACTGTGAAATTACCTGGATTCTGAAGTGAAAACTGACAGTTATGATGCTCAAGATGCAATGGCTTAGTTGACTAAAGCAGCTGCCTAATAAACTAAGTCACACATTCCAAGTTCTTCCTTCTTATATTTTCACTTTTTCATAAACATTTATGATTTTTTAGTACAAAGGTTTACTAAAAAGAAAAGAAATAATGGTAAAGACAGTAAGTAAATATTATACCTGAATTTGTGATCTGCTCTAGTTTGTAAGATTTTCGATGATACTGTCAGTACTCCATCCAAAAGGTCCACAGGAACGTCACGACCTGTTTGAGCTGTAAAAGGACGCTGCTGCTTGTCAACAGGAGACATCACAGGTGGCAGATATTTTGGAGGGTATGTTTCTGTAAAAAAATAATTTCAAAGAGCACCTATGCAGCCCCATCTAATCATAACATAAATGTAAGCTCTCTGAATAGAAAATTGAGATATTATACATGATGTGGTCAAACTTATTTAAACTGAAAACATGTGTGATAAAATTTAAGTAATATTATACCTAAATTACTCAGATCATTTGATGCAGCCTACATGTTTTAATAATAATGCACTGGGATCATGATCCCATAAACACATTTTTCCACAAGTCCTGTCTAAGAGTGCAAGGTGATTATTTGTAATTTATATACTAGTTTTGGCTAATATCACAAACCTGAAGATTTTTTTTTTAGTACAACTATAATCACAGCATGTACAGAAGCAGATTCCTACATGAAAGTTAATTCATAACTAAGTGTTTTATAAGATTACTCACTGAATTCCAACAGTGCTAAGGTCTGGAATATTTCACGTTTTGAAATAACAACAGGAGTATTCTGGTAAAGTTATAAAATATTTTCAGTACTCTGTTCACTGAAGTAGAAAGGTTAGTCTAATTCACCCTTCAATTACAAAACATGTAAATTAAAAGAGAGAAAAAGCACATAACAAATAGAATAATTTGTCCAATATTTTATAATACTTGACATTACAAGTCAAACTTATTTGTAATTCAACCTTACTTTCACACAGCCCAAACTACCACGCAATATCTATGAAGGCAAACATGTCACCTTATATAAAAAAATTGAAAGTACTTCAAATAAAACTGTTCAATCATTTCTAACAGTTAGAACTCTACTTTCTTTATGTTTGCTGTGATTAACTTTCAAAGACTAGCTTCTGTTGTCACTGTAAGCTGCATCTCCTGCCATCTTGTTTGTAGCTTGTGAAATGCAGCTCATGATCAATTTCCTTCACAGGATCACAAAATAGTTTAGCATAAGTAAAACTTATTACCAATATTGAATAAATATTTCTTTTCATACTGATTTACTACATGAACAAGTTCTTCATTTGAAGAAATTACACTGCCAGTGTACAAAACATTGTTTTGCCAGTGGCAACTATGCTGCAATATATGCTGAAAGAGCACATGCTTATGAATGCTAAATACTGGTATTTCTTGTATGCAATGCAAACTGCTATAAAAAAGTTAAAAGAAGAAATGCTTTAAGGATACATAACAATAGCCATTACATACTAATTACAGTAATTAAACAACATTTTGATTTTTTTTCTCAAGATTCAGACATATTCACAGTATTTTTTTCTACATTACATGTAACTGATAAAACATAATATTCATGTACTGATGCAGTGATGTGCACATATTTCCATTTGCTATGCTTAAAACAAATTTGTTGAAATAAATTAGCCCCTGTAATGTTATTTTAATTATGAAATTTAATAATTTTTCCTATCACTCATTGACTTGTGATGTTGGAGGTGCACAAAGGCAAGAACATAGAATAATTATACTTTACTTATTTAATTGAACAAGTACATGATCAGCTGATTGGACAGCCTTCCTATACTAGAAAAACAAATCGACTATAATTACGAACTTACTAAATGTAAATTTATGAAATGTGCCAAACTTTTAGTAAACATTATGTATCGTAGGTATGCATAAAATTAGATGCATTAATAGAATATTGATATTAAAGTCAGAGTGCAAAGGGATGTTCATAAGAAAAACAAAAATAATTTTGTTCATCCAAAAGTTTGCATACCACATTTGTATAGCTTCTAGAACCTCCTAAATGAATACCTATCTAAAGTTTTTTTCCATATCCCCATATATCTGATATTTTCTCTAACATGAACTGTCACAAAATAAGCAGTGTAAGGTAAAACAAAACATTGATAACACAGAAATCAAATACATAATACCATGTTGAATGGCACTCTCTACAAGACTGGGACATGCACACTTTGAAACCCCCCCTCCCATGCTCCTAACAATAACTAACTTTTCGTGGATCTTAAAAACAAATGATTTGTAACTTTAAATACATTTATAACTAATAACCAATTCCTTTTCTCACAGTTAGTTTTATTAAATATATTGTTTATAAAGTTTACAATAATTTTTTTGATATTAAAATTATGAAGACATTGGTTAAGGACAAACCTAAATCTCTCAAGTTAGACATACAATTTAGTCTATTTTAAATAAACACAGATTTAGTTTTATGGTGTATAATGTGTTTATTTATTTTGTAATATATTTAAAGTAAATTTGTTGTACAATATTGTCATGATTAATTTGTTACATTTTAAATTATTTCAGTTGTTGATCTATGCAGTATTTTTCTGAGAAGATTATTAAATATCTTAAGTCTTCAGACAAAAAAAGTCTCACAGAAAAACAAGATATTCAAACTAAATTGGTCAAAAAAATAATAATAATGATTTCTATGAGAAGGGAGAAGACAATACATGATCTAATATTTTATTTTCCTGCATATTACTTCACAAAACAAGTACCATAAAACAAACCACTTATTTCATACTCCCTTTGCATACAGCTTTGTCCAGAAATATAACTATGGTCACATGGTTAAATTTAATACCACATGAAAGATGAAATAGGGACTTAAAAAAAAAAAAACAACTGATAGAGTTTCAATAACATACAAGTACAGCAAACTGTTAGATATTAAATTTAAATCCTCAAAAGGTATGTAGTGTTTTCCCTTTAACTCACTGAACTTAACCTATGAGACAGTGTCATGTAAGTTGCATGCATCCAGTCCTATGTATTCTAGATAACAGAAATAAAAATATATATATAGAGATAGAACAGGTATATTTAACTTAGCCTAAATATTAGAATTGATGAATTATTTGAGACACTTGAGACTGGATTTTCAGCACTATATAAACAATTTTTAAAATTCTTGTTAAGGAAAAACACTGTTTTATTAATTTTGTTTTATTTTAACTATCAAATACTTAATTCAATTGTTTTTTTCTGATTGTGATGTTATAAATTATGCAAAACAAAAACCAACATTCACTTACTTCTTGGGAAACAATTATCCTCCAGTACAAAATATTTTACAGGAGTGTTCAGCTAATGGGTCAGGATATAAAATCATACAAAATAAAGTAATATTTTGAACAAATAAAATATTTTATCATAAAAGCAGGCCATATTATATATCTAAATTTCCAGTTTCATGAAATATTTAGGTGAAACTAAAAGCATATTGCATACAATTATAACTTACCATTTCCTTTGCTGCATTCATCATTATTGGTATCTAAACCTTCAACCCAAGAAAGGACCTGAGAAAAAATTGTAACAGAATTATTTGAATGCAAATTAAAGAACAGATTTTTTATTGCCTGGCTGAAAATAACAAATTAAGACAAATACTGAATCTTAGCCATAATTAAAAAACAAGTTATTTTCCCATAATGAAAATGTATTTCTGATAGACACTTACCTATTCTCATATAAATAGTTATTCATTTTTATTGCTGCTTTCTATATGCAAACTATTTTCACATGCCACAGTCCTTCAGCTCCCATTTATTCCAAGGCTCAATGTGGTTCAACTGCATTTCATAAGCAAATCATCATATAACAACCCTCCACCAACACAAGTGTGTGACACACCCTCCTGACTCATGTGACCCCCTCTATTCAATTCTAACAAAGTATCACCAAGTTTTGGCAAAAAATAGAAGCACCAGTTTTGGTAAGTAGGAAAAGAGAGAAGTGTAAGAGGAGATAAAAAAAAACTATCCAAAATACATTTTCATTATACAAAAATTATAACTTCCTATACAGTATATTACCTCCATTCACATAAATAGATATAATTCCACATTGAATAATGGTAGGGACTAGAGCAAGAGAAAGGAAGTATCTGAAGGACACCCTAAAAGAGTGGACCCTCACAAAAGAGGTTCAGACATGGAAGACCATATGTAACAGATATACTCTTTGCCCAGTGTGGAAAGAGGTGTCACAGATATATGCAGAAATTGAGAGGAACACATCCAAAAGGGAGAGAACAGTGCTAAAATAAGGATCCAAAACCACAGAATATTGGAAAATAAATCCCATAGAGTACATCAGCATGGATGAGATTAAAACGATATGCCTTTAGATGTAAAGCAACTAGGGCACAATGGACCCTACCCAGCAAGTCAACTGCATCCAAAACCCAGGTGCTAGGAACTGGCATCCACATGAGGGTAGAATGAGGATCATACAGCTGGTAAGACAACCACAATCTAAAACCCAACCACAAGAAATCAACAACCATCTGGAAGTAGGAAAAGGATCACACTTCCAGCAAGTCAACTACAAATCAAAACTGGCATCCATGTGGGAAGAAGGAAAGAGGATCATACCATCTTCACCCGAAGTTCAGCAGATTGAAGGAAATTGTGTACCCCGATGAACAGGACACATTATAGCAATGTGATAAATTGTTTGACAGAACTGATACCCTGACAACCAGATGATCAGTGGAATAAAGATGTCTCTGTAATGTAAACTATCTCACTCAAAACATATCTTACATAAACCACCCCAGTGCAATAACACCCTCAGTACAAGAAACTCAAAAAATGGCATAAGAGGAAGAACCATATTAATCTGCATGTTCCACCACAGTACAGAAACCAATGCTATTTTCATTGGTCCACTCAAGCCAAATATTCTCGAGAATACTAAAAGACCAAATTATGTAAACAAAAAGACCTAAGAACCAAATAAGGGGGTAAAAAAAAACACTACAGGTTAATGCTCCCAAACTGGCCCAGAAAGGCGAGAAGCCAAAGATGATAAAGAAGAAAGTAAATGGGCTGTATCAATTCAGGATTCTAACATCTATGAAACTCCAGCAAATAACATGAAGTGGAGAAAAGAAGTTTCTCATAACTCCCTGAGGACACAAGATAGCAAATTAATCATTCCTAACAAAGCATCTCTACCCAATAAATCCCCACAACAAACCAGTAAGGAAATTTTAAAAAAATTACAGAAGACAATCTGACTGAGGTTGACATCAGCAAAATCCCCAATTTATCCAGAACACTTGTAAGAGTAAGACAAATCCAAGAAAACTGTGTTCTGCTTAAAGTGATCACAAATTCCAATCTATAATACCACAGATCCAAAAGGGAGTCCATCCACTGAGAATCTTAACAGACCTCTTCCTAGCACGAAAAACTAGTTTCACAATTCAAAAAAAATGTAGGGGACAAGGCATAGCCATCCTGTCCATAACCAACTAGCAAATCTCCCAGCATGAACAGCAATATCAGGAGGAGGAGGAAAACCAAGTAATCACTTGCCATGTTTTTTTGTAAACGTTTTTTTGTTAAGTAGTTTACAACTATAAAAAAAAAGATAACCATAAAAACTGTGTTCAAACTCATAGCACAAATAGTGAATAACCACAAAACTCCTGTTGACAGAAACCCATGCTGAATGATTTGAGAAAAAGTGATTACAATATCTGAATGAGGGTGCTTATACACAATATCTAGAAAGAGAGAGGAAGTTGGTGAAAATTTTTGCAATTCAGAATTTGCCTAAGGCTTTCAAGTGGGGTATAAAAGACTAGAGCAATCATTTTCAATACTTAAGATGGGCAAATAGTAGAAACCCTGGAGAGTGAGAAATAGTTATATTGTCAGCAGATGGTATATATGTTATAGAAAACAGGAACATGGGCATAAGAATATATTAAAAAAAATCAACCATGAGTATTACATTCCTGGATAAAAGACCATATAGGAAAAAGAACCAAGAAATAAATAACAACTCTAATCTTTATTGAGAATACATGACTAATGGAGGAGCTCTTAAATGCAGGACAACAGGAGAATGCAATGGCCAATAAAGACAAATTACTGGATGTAGCAATACAGATAGCCCACTTGACACTAAAGTCACAGGAGTAACACCTGCCAAAAAAATAGACCAGTGGAGGAAAAGAACCAACTATAAGTCAAAGTTAGAAATGGAAGGGTAGTGAACTTGGTACAAAACAGTGTCTCGTCCCAGAGCTTCCAAAAAGAAAAGAAGCCACATTTGTAGGGATAGGGTCAAAGAAAACAACTGCCCCAAATTGGAGGTGAGGAAGCAAGGAAGATATCCCATGAAAATCTTCAATAAATAAATAGAATGCTTCAGAAAAGAGGCAAATAGCAGCCAATACCAGTAGTAAAAGTGGTGAGGAATGACAAGGCTGAAAAATGTGGTTAGGGAGAAAGGAATAGGGTTAACAAATTCTGAAGTTCTTGAACAGTGGTAATGCTTTAGGGTTGACGTAAAATTCCTTGATACTACTTTTTTAAAAGTGATATAGCATTGCCAAATATTAAATAAAGTAGCCTCACATGCCACAATTTTGAAATCCTTCATACATACCTCAATAACTAATTACAAAAAAATCTCGAATCATGCTAATAGGTTCAAATATATCTGAGTTTTTATGCTTCAGTTCTCAAAAATTATCAGAATTAATGATTAGTTTGATTTTCAAGTCTCTATGCCCCAAAAGTGCAATGTTATCTTCATTATTTCTATGGTAAATGTGAACGTTTCATAGTGCTATATGCCAGTTACATTAAGCTCATATACACAAAGAAGATAAAGTCCACTTAACATGACAAGCAACAAAGAAAGATAGTTCTAAATTTACTGTCATTATTTTCTTAAAATGATTAGGTTTTGTTTTCTTTAATTTTGTGCAAAGCTACATGAGTTATCTGTAATCCTTTAGAATTTATTATAAAAATTTTTGTTTATTCTTGCCTGTTTACTTCTTGTACAAACTGTTTGCTTACTTTACTCGTTAAATGCTTCTTGTTAAACACAAAGCTACACTTTAGGCTATCTGAGTTGTTTGGTTTGTTTTGAATTTCGCACAAAGCTACACAAGGGCTATCTGCACTAACCCTCCCTAATTTAGCAGTGTAAGACTAGAGGGAAGGCAGCTGGTCATCACCACCCACCAACAACTCTTGGGCTAGTCTTTTACCAACAAATAATGGGATTGACAGTCACATTGTAATATCCCCACAGCTGAAAGGGCAAGCATGTTTGGTGTGACAGGGATTCAAACCCACAACCTTCAGATTACAAGTCAAGTGCTTTAACCACCTGGCTGTGACGGGGATTCAAACCCGCGACCAATGTAAATTTCTTCCAGATGTTACTTAAATGACTATACACAGATGAACAATTGTATTGATCACAAAAAACACATTAACATAAAACACATTAAATATCAATATGCTTTGAAAGTAAAATATTATTATGAAAACCCATCACATTAGGAGCACAATAGTAAAAAATGTGCTATTATTTAAAATTTTAAGAAAGTGATCAAATAAGATAATCAATATAGATGTGTACTTAAATGAAAAATGTGTTAGCCATTAAGATAAACTCATAGAAAACATTAAAAAAATTGTTTCTTCCACTTGTACATATAGAAAAGTTTAGAACTACAGTACTTAACTTTAAAATACAGAGTTAAAGGAGTAAATAAACAATAAATATTGCCTTACATCAGGCCATATTTTATTGGCCAGTTTCCCAACAATTCTCTCAACCAAGCCATCTAACTCAGCACGACTAAATTTTGATGGAGTGTTTTTTACATCTAAAGTCATATCAGAATTGTCATTCCTAGAAAAAGTCAGAAAAACTAAAATTTATCTATATATAATGCAACACTGGTAAAATAAGGATATAATTATCATGTATACTTAGCCAAACTTTTGAAGTCAATATTAATGAAACTGTAACATAAAACTTAACTCAATTATACAATTATGAATTGAAATGAATAATGTTGTCATGCAGATTCAAGCTAAATGATAATGCTTATTTCATTATATTACTCAAACTATTTCAAAAATCAATCATTCCTAGCCTATACTTGTGCAATAATTTATTGTTTTATTAAAATAAGATACATAAATGTTGGAAATGGTAAAAAAAAATCTTAATTTTAATGCATTACGAGTTCTCATAAGTAAACGTGAAATATTCCAAACACTGTAAAATTAACCTAGTTGCTTAGGAAGAAGCTAAACAAGTGAAGCCATTTGAAAGTGACCAACCATCTTAGACAAAACTACATTAAAATCTCAGTTTCTTAAAAAAAAACAAAAAAAAAACAATTTTATTGATATAAAACACAAAAATGTTTATAAGTATATAAAGTAAGAATGTGAGCAGTTTAAACAAAAGCAAAGGGCAAGGAACATAGCCAAAAAAATGTGAAGTTATTGTATACATATTCTACAAGATGAAAAATATTTAAACTGGAATAATATTCCAAGAATTATTCATTTTTTTAATTAAAAAAATGTATAACCTCATTAAACTGCTATTTCTAGTAGGGTTAATAGTAAAAATTGTTATGATGATTAATAACTTACGTGATTGTGTGTATTTAAGCTTATGGTAGAGAAGTTTCCTCCTCAAGAGATTATAATGTGAGTACAGTCACGAATGAAGTTAATTTTACTTAAATATTAAAACACTTAAATAGTTATACTGAATATATAAACCTGAAAATGGCATGTATGCTGTTCAAGGAAAACTTTGTACATTTTTCTATCAAGCAAATAAACAAACAAGCATTCTGAAAAAACAAAAGAAGGGAAGCTACAGAAAAAGAAGAAACAAATTTTATTTAAGTTATTCACTACATGCTCTTTATGAATCTAGTAGAAATTCTTTCACTTTTTACCCAGGATCACAAACAAGGAGTTCTTGATATTCTCCGTCCTGAATTAACACTTCCTCCATGAAATCATTTCCTTCTGTCACATGAAAATCTAAAGATAAGCAGTCTTGTTCACTTTGCTCTTCTGAAGGAAGTTCTATTACATTTAGGTGTTCTCCTTGGATTTCCAGTCTACAGAAAAATATATGTGGTTTACAATTGTAAGGAATTGCACTTTCAAAAAATACAGCTCAATATTAAGTTTTATTCAAAGTAAGCTACCTCCATCAATCAAAACTAAGTATATACTGTTCTTATATTATTACTTATAAAAATTAGATAGAATCAATAGTTTCATCAGTTAGATACTATCCTTGTTAGTGATATTTTTAACAATAATCTCAATATCATCTCATGAGATCCAGTCAGTTCAGGAGACTTAGGTTAGTCCTAAATCCAGATACTAAGCTGAGGATGCAAAATAATAAAATATGAAACATGATAAAACAGATATATTAAACATTCTAACCACTACCATCAACAAAGGTAGCAAATTATCCCCCTTTTTTATGGAATACATAACTTAGTGGTTTGTTTTGTGATCTACCGTATATTTAATGTTACTTGAAGACATTTGCAGTCTTTCCTACAATCCTCTTTTGACCAACAAAAATTCATGAAACAGATATAATAGTGTAACTAGAATAGCCTGACATCTGAGATAAACTACTATGTCACACAAGTATTTAACTGCAGAATTGGGAACATATGAATCAAACAATAACATTAAAAATACTTAATTGTGTAGTATGAAGAAAATAGTATATTACATATAGTAAGAGGTGTGTAGAATTGACATGGACTTTTTCACTACATTATAACTTTTTTTTGAGAATTTTTGGCCCTCTTATTGATGCCTTCATCAGGCAAAAATGAATATTAGCACTCATCACAGGTTCAGACCCTGAGACTAACCTCATAACCACTTTGTGCTTGTTATAGTTCTCATGCTATTACGCTTAAATTTGTAAGCATATATCTATTAAATTTTGCAGATTATCAGTAAATATTACAATGCTTTCATCAAAATATCATATTTTTTATTAAGTCTTAAGGTCTGTTAAGCAATGTTTTTCTTATGCCTTTTTTTTCACATTTTGCTGATCCAATATACAAAGTAATTTTTATTTTGAGATTAAGAACATTTTTATGCATTAAAATTTTACAAATTTCACATGAAAATCCCTATAATGTCCAAATAGTTTTATTAAATGTTTCTTAAGAAAACTTTATATTTTATGTTATTTTGACTAACAAATCTCTGTACAAGTCCAGTCAATTTAACCAATCTAGTAATCCCATAAAAGATCAGGAAAGAAATATAAATTATTACTTTTTTTTATTCTATCAATAAGAAAATTATTTTAAATGTTTTAAAACTTAAAGAAAATATCCTATTATTCACATTCAGTCACTAAAAACAATAATAATTGATTTTCATACATTTAACAACACACAGTATTGTAAATGATTAAAGAAAAACATGACAGACATACATGAGGTTGTAACCAATGTGTAATTACAATTAAATGTTCAACTTATAATTAGTAAAACATGTTATGGAGTACGTAAAAGAAAACTGAATAGGTTTACAATACACTAGTATTTTGTATATCCTTTCAGCACAACTATTCACCTTTTTTTTATATTATCATAAGTGTATCAATGTATAATGAACAATAAGATTGATTAAATACCCTTGCCCTGACACTCCTTTTCAACATTACATTAATTTATAATGGATAAATTTCACCTTTGAAAACCCAGAAAAGCCTTTTCAGACCCAGAATAATTAATGATTTAAATAGTTTTCTTTGCAGTGTGAGGAGAAGTCTCAACCTTAATGTGCCCATGATATTTGATACCAATCAATTGCACTTTACAGTTATTAACCCCAAACATGAAAATGCCCTATTTCTCAATGCTTCCAAGTGATTTGGGACTAAATTTAGGGAGGACTGTCCCATTATGACTTCGATCTTGTGTAAAATTTTTGTTTACATTGGTCTATTAATTTTTGAGATACATATGCAGAAAGACAGACTTAACTGCAATACTCTCACCCCACTCCAACTGAAACTGATTTCTACATCGTTTCTCCTAGGAGCAAGTGTGTTATTCTATACATAACTCACTTTCAAGATTAGTACTTTTGTAGTTTTATATACATTCTGCTGATGTTGCACCATCTAATGGATCAGATGACAACCAATGACAGTGTAAACTATCAATATGTAACTGTATTATATGTTGTCCACTTTGACACAAGAACTGAGAAAAGCAGTCTCATAACTTTTGAATCTTATGCCTATTTTTTAAATGTTTTCATAATTATTTCAAACACTGTACATCATATTCCAATATAAATATATTTAAAATCCTCATACTAACTCATCAGGAATATCAACAGAGTCCAAATGAGGCTCATCTTGAACAAGGTTTTCACTACTTTTCTTAGACGGAATAAACAGTACTTCATCAACAGATGGCAGCAACTGCTTCCCTAAAACCCTATTAATTACCAAAAAAAAAGAAAAGTCGATATGTAAAATTTAAATGTGAGAATTAGAACATTCCATTTGTACTCTTCGTTTACATCAGCAAAGAAGTGACAAAATGTGGCACTCATCTAAAATTCTTAAAGAAAACAGAGAAAGAAAATGTATGGCAGTTAAAGCTTTATTATTTACCAAAAATAGATTTTTAACAGATATACATAACAGCTTTTCTCACTAGAGCAACTGGCTCCCTCTATATTATTCTATGTGTACCTCACTTTCAATATTAGCCTCATAAGAAACAAGTAGGGAGGAAGAGTTGGAAGTATGTGAAAGGAAGTAAGTATCTCTTGGAAATCTATTTTCAGTGTAAGAAAATGGTAAATTCCAATATAATACATATATCTTCTCACATAACAGCTAGAAACCTTTGTTATGTAGTTGGAGGGACTGGTGCAGTATATAAAACATGAAGCTTCCATGCATGTTTTGTAAAAGATGAGAAACACACTTGCAGGAAACTGAACCACATCTGAAACAGGTATGCTTTTCATCTTCAAATAAGTGGAGTGTCATAAAATGGATAACATCAAGACTATTAAAAGAAAGAGCCTCAGAAAACAAAATACCAGCATATACCCAATACAAACTATACAAACAAGGTTCGTCATCCCATCCTCAGTGTTACAAACTAGAGTACTATCTAAACTAATGATAGTATTGTGATTAAGGCAAGTAGACCATGAATAATATACATACACTAAACCCAACTGTAAGTAAACAGTGTGCTACATTACAAGCAACCAGAATTACAATGAGAAAGTAAGCAAACTAGAACATCCAAGTAAACTTTCAAATCAACCATAAGAGACAGGTAATGAGAGACAAAAGTATGGGGAGTAGTAAATATTTCTACCTGGATGATCTCCTCCAGATATCAACAAAAATAGAACAGCTAGAGACATAGTGACTTGATGAACCTGATCAAGACGACATCCTTCCAAGAAGGAAAATTAGGCCAATCAAATATGCTGACAAACCCCACCCCTACAGGTGATGGGTAGAAAGTCATGTAACACAGAAGGGTCTCATCTCAGGGAATATACAAATACAACTGGGAAAGAAGAAAGGAAAACAAAAGGTGGGAATGGCAAATAGAAGATGTCTAAATGAGGTTGATGAAGGAGAGATGAAGAAAGAAGTATCTGCCAAAAAGCCCTAGAAGAGGGAACCAAGGCTGAACTGATCAAAATGGAGCTACAAAGAGAAACCAACACAGAGTATTATGAATCATAGATATAACTTTGGGGAGGAGACATATAGAGGAAAAGTGTAAATTTGAATGTCCCTCCAATTTTTAATGAAAGTATCTATACATGAGATTCTAAGAAGAGAGCACAGCCATAAGAGAATTTGGGGATCTAGGGAACACTCTGAGAGAAAGATCTCATACGGGATTAATAAGCAATCCACAACAAAGTTCAAAGTACCAGGAATACAGCAAGCCAAAAGCTCATATTCTGAGCTGACAGACACTGGATACAGATCTTGGCTTGCTATATTCCTGTGGAGTTGTTACAATGCACCATAACCACCTCAGAAGATGGAGGAAATGATAACATAACCAAAGGAACAGCCAAGAGTTCCAATACATTAACACAAAGCCCACATTTAGCCAATAACCAAGTCCCAAAAACATCCCAAGAATTGAGATATGCACCCCAACTTACAAGAAAAACATCTGCAAAAAGATGCATATCTGTATGATAAGGAGGTGGAATAAGAATACCAGCTATAGTATTGTCTCTGTCCAGCCACCAAGCAAGGTTGATCCAAAGGGAGGAATGAAGGACAACTGGAAGATCCAACAGATTCAAGTAGATGTTCCATCAATTGTGAAATTATCACTGCAAGGTATGCATGACCAAGGGGTACTAGAGCTTCAAAGAAAGCCAACATCCCCAAAAAAGATAGAACCTCATGAGCTGGTAGTGAAGAACATATAGGAAAGAGCCTTGATGACCAACTGTTTCATTTCCTGAATACAGACAGTGGAAAAAGATTGGCCTGATTGAAGTTAGAATTGAAGAAACCTCCCAAGTAAACAACAACTGGGTATAGGAAAGAATTTACGTCTCCACTCTCATTAACCAGTCCACATGTACCACCTCCTCCAAAAGTAAATGGGTGTAGATAGTAGATAACAAACCTGAAGAAGCCAGAAAAAGACAGCTGTCCATATAACAAGAATATCAGAGTCTCAGTGAATGTAAATGATGAACAAAGGCTCTTACAATCCAACCAAACACATAAGGGGCCAAGGCAAGCCCAAAAGAAAAAGCCTGGAACTGGAAAACACATCTCTTGTGACCAAACCAATGAAAACAACAAGAGTAAGATGAGATGGGAATGCCAATATATGAAACTGCTACAACAAATGTAGTCATCCACAAACAAGAAGTGAATATTCAACAAAGGGTCAAAAATTACTCCATGGTAAAATAAGGAGAATCCTGAATTTGAGACTGAAAAAATTAATGATTAGTTTCCAATCCTGAGTTTTCTTGCAGACAGCAAAAGGTCCAGAGTAAAGCCATGGCTTATTGGGAAATACAGAGTCTATAATGTATTTGTGAATAAGGTGACTTACTCTCTCAGACAGATAAGTACTGTTGACTAATACTCTGGAGGAGAGAAATGGATAGGAGACAAGGAAAGAGAAAGTGGCAACCAGAAATGGAAAGAGAGACCCTCTAACAAAACCTGCAGAACTCATGGATCAGTGGTGAATGTTTCCCAAATGTTGATAAAACACTGGAATCTGGCTCCCACAGTGTAGTCACCAATACTGCTGAAAATGTTTGTGAAAAGAAGAATAAAAATTTGGGGAAGGGTGAGAATATCAAGATGCAGGTAAAGGTTGAGGCATGGAAGGAGAACAACAGAAAACAACAATAGAATCAGGAGATGTGGAGGTAAAATTTTTGATAAACAACTATCATGGGATGAGAGGGTATTATGCAACGAGGTTACGTCAACACAGGGCCTCAAAGAATCAGGATCACTCCTGAATACTGTGTCATGCAAAAACAGTGCCATTCATAAGTCTCTGAGAAAAGACAGGGATAGGTGCACCCCAAGCTAACTGTTTTCTGACAGAAAGGAGGTATTAACAACACAGCAGCAAGAAAAGTAGGGTAAGGCCCAACGAAAAAAAAACAAAAAACCAACCTATGTTGACCACAAGAAGGATCTGAGGTCACCCCAAAATTCATCCAGAAAATGACAAAACCTCAGGATTCAAATCCCAGAGTAGTAAAAGCAAATTTAACCTCTGTGAATTCATATATGGATTTGAAAAGCAATGAAATGCCAAAGAATGTTGGTTTGAAACTCAAGACATATGAATCCCTGAACTTAACTGAGAAAAAAATCACTGAGCATGCAGTTCAATGTCCTCTGAAGGGGAAGACATCAAATAGTCTGAATTAAAGAGTTGAGAGAAAAAGGAAAGAGGCATCATAAGAAACAAATTAAACAGTCAAAATATGACAAACTTGTGTAATTAATTGAAGGAAATAGGTAAAAGGGAAAAACATCTCGAAATACACCTGAATTCGAGGCATGAAAGAATACAAAATATGCTGTCAAATCATCCTTGTCCTGAACGTTAAGAATCATAGTGGTAGTCATGGTAAACTGAGAATTCATAATTTACAAAAAAGTGGAAAATGACAGATATAAACTTAAATTTTGACTATATTTCAGAACAATTTTTTTTAATTTATATAAATGTTTAGGATGTTAAATACAAATATGCTGTATGCAAGAATTAACCAAACAAACTTAAAATTAGTTTGGAAGTAGTAAAATACAAATAATATAATGTTATAAAAATTGAAAGCAAGTGAGAAAGATGTCTGACTCATTAGCTTACAAATCAAAAAGTGAATTACACATAGAATAATACTGAAAAAGCCAACTACTCCAGGAGAGTGTATCGTGCTTTTACTACATTATCTATGCACACTAAATAAGCAATTCAAATGCATGGGGTAGAAAGACTAGTACATCAAGCAAAAGAAACTTCTTTGAAATATGTTAGATAGCAACAGAAATCAAGAAAAGTGAGAAGTGTGTATCATATCAGAATTCCAATTATAAACACACAAAGAACTATTATTCTCATCTTTTACCAGTTAAATAAAAAGCACTAGAAATTATCAGTGTTATGAAACTGAGTATGAATATATTTAAATTTAAGACAAAGAATAAAACTAGTTCTACATATCTTACAATTCTATCTAGACAAACTTGTGTAAGTGGAAGAATATTTTTAGAAAAACACATACATACATATAGATGGTATATTCATATATTATTTGGTTTATTGTTAGGATACTGATTTACAAATATGAAATAACCTCAAAAATGCCAGTTATTAGCTAAAGGTTTTGGAATACTATCAAAATGAACTCGAGAGCATTAACAATTGACATTTTCATTCTCAGTAAAATATAGAATAGTTCAAGACTTCTAGAAATAAATTTGCAAAGTAAACCATGTAAAATGTATTTTATCAACTTGGGAGTTTTGCAGCAAAGTTTAGAAAGTTCAGACTGATCAAGTTAAATCAATGTATGGTAAACTTCAAGTAAAATTTAGTATTACTTTATCTGAATTTTGATACTAATAAATTAATTAATCCTAAAGAAAAATGAAAAGAAATCAGCACTATTTGGCAATCAAACAAGATTGACTTTTCACTTCATGATTGCTCTGTACAGATGTGTTATATTTTAGAAACTTTTAAAAATTTTAAGTTTCCTCTTTGAATTTATGAAAAAAATGAACCATTTTCATATTTTTAAGCATACAAACAAATCACTTTTTTTTGTCTTGCTATGTATAAAAATTTCATTTCACATTAAAATTCTCAAATTCTAACGAAGCACAAATTTTATAATTGTTTATAACTTGCTTACAGAGTTGATATTTCAGTATATGTTGACTTTTTTTTTGTTAAATATATATCATAAAAGATGACCAACTTACCATAGGTCTACACCTAGTTTAACTAACAACTGAAACACCATGTAATAATTCAATCTTTTGGTAAGAAATAGACAATAGACAATAAAAAGTATGCACTTTTTAAAAAAAGTTTTTACCTAAAATGTGGAAAATGGTTTCTCCAGTGTAAACACTCCTCACCAAGTTCATCCTGAAGCTTCACATGATCTTTCTCACTAAACAATATGCTGTTAACATCATTTAACATTACTTGAACTTTCTGAGTTTCTTGTTGCTCAATTTCCTGTTCAAACAGATAGGAAGGTATTAAAGAAAAGTCATATAATCTTTTAACAGGTCAGTGATAAAATTTGTATGTTTTATCATCACAAACTAAATAACTGTTATATGCATAAAATGTAACACTATTTTTGCAAAACATTAAGTACTTTTTAACTGTAGCAAGTACTATATTTCTCGTACGTTTATATCATAAGCTAAAATTACATCATAGTAAAAGACTTAATGAGCCAAAAATTTGTAAATGTATGAAAGAAAACACAAAACACATCAAGGTTTTCTTAACTGACACAGAAGTTACAATATTGTGAGTTTGTTAGAAACCATAAACAATACAAGGTGGAATTAGGGAAACAAAGTAACATAAAGATGGATGATTGTGAAATTTTGGTCATTGACTAATCACCAGGCTCATCAATAAATCACACTCAATCAATTATTCTCATATGAGATGGACAATTGGATTAGTTAATCAATATTAACGATCAGAAAACGTAATTTTGATTTGTTGATTATTCTTGTAAGTCATCACAGTAATCAATTAACCTAAGCATTCTTAAATCAGTAAAAATAATAATTCAAAACTTAGCACATAGGCAAAAATTTTTTCAGCAGTGGTGGTAAAAACTCTCAGTTCTCAGTTTTGTGAAAACTTGAGTAGCATTTCTTATTGTATTTTTTACCATAGATGTATCTATCCTTCTTACGTATACTAGACAAGTTTTGGAAATCTCATCAAAAATGTTACAACTCAAAATTGTAACTTGTCATGTGCCATAAAAGTGACCTTAACTACAGTGACAGTTTTGATGGGATACTCCTTCTTTTAGTACCTACAGTGATATAAATATTAGGTGCTGCACTTACACATTCTTTCATCACAAATACAAGGCCTAGAGCAAAATCAATTTTTAATGATTATATTTTTTAATAAAACATCTACATACTATATAAAATTCCAATGTGTGCATGTGTGTATATAAATATATGATTAGTTATTAATTATATATATGTATATATTTACACACAACCATACTAAATTTCTTAACTAAAGAGCAATTAAAAATACAATAATTACATCATCTCCCCAAGAACAAGAACTTAATGTTCTCTGTGTATCTCCTGTCCAGCTGCAATCAGATACAAGAACATTGTCTGGGAACAGACAGGACCCTTGAAATCTAAAAATAAAATGAATGAAAAGAAACTGCAAAATATATAAAACTTTCACTCATCTCAAAGCAGTAAATGATATGATAGGGGCTAAGTATAGACAACACAATGAATATAGCAAATCAAAATCCCCATAAAACAATCCATACACCACAATTTAAAGCCCTCTATCTTACAGAACTCCCACTAATTAAAATATGTAAATTTACAAAGTTGTGTAAACATTAAAGAGTATATCAAGACAATTAAAATTACACAACTTTCACAACTGCTTGTTATTCAATTTGAGCCATGATGAATGCATGCTTTGATTTTAATTGAGTGACCAAGGATATGTATTCAATAAAACAAGAAATCTTACCGAGATGAAATTAGTGGAAAAAAAAACACTGAAACAGAACAAACATACCATAATGTTTCCAAGAATGGAAGTTCTCTTGTCACTAACTATTGAGTTCCTTTTTAGTAACAGTAACAAATACTGATGTAAAATATTTCAGAAATAAATATGTTAAAATAGAAGGTTTATTATTATATCTGAGTAGATAGTATGGATTCAGTTAATAAAACACAAATTTTATAGCAATTGTTTTAAAGTCCTTTGCTACAATGGAATATCTATGGATATCCATCTTTCATTACAGATGATTTAATGACTTGTTCAGATTTTTTTCTACATCAAATTGAGAAAAAATATAATTTTCCTGATGGAAAAAGAGACTATCTTGTAAAGAGGTTAGTGAATTCTTAAACATATCTTTTAGTGTTGCTGTTTGAACAAATGTTTCAGACCTTAATGTTTGTTACAGTTAATTCTGCATTAGCTGACACATGGTGCAAAACACTGGCCTGAGAGAATATCATGCAATAAAACAGATTGTATCTGAAAGCTAAAATGTCAAACCAGACTCATTCAGTATTCTTAAGACTTTATATGCATAATTTTCTGAGCTATCCTAATTATTATGAAACAATAATGAGACTAATAATAACATGAAGCCTAAATAAATGTCGAACTCAATTTGTTCTCAGATATTCCAAACGTGACCTCATGTACAACATGATTATTTCAATACCAAACATTAAATAGTAAGTTGTAAAAAAAATCTTAAACTGCTTTGAAGCCTCTGATAAACTTAGATTAAGTACTACAGTATTAATATAAGATTTAATTTTCAAATATTTTGACAAATGAAAATAAAAAAAGTATAAATTTTGTAACTATGCATACATGTATGTAATTATAGGGGAAATATTTATGATGAACAACCAACTACTCACCAAGATATACTAATCCTTCTCTATTTCTGAATGAAATTAACAATAAAAAGATAGTAAGACATAAAAAAAGGTGAGCAGATAGTCTACCCACATGAAAGGTTCAAAACTCAAACACTTACTAATGACTTTTGAGATTAAACATTCAAAACAAATATACCAACTAAATTTAACCATTAGGATGCTACCTGGATATAAATATGTGAAAAAATTTGTCAAATAACATGGAACAATATCAACTTAAACATTTTGAACAAAAAGTTTTTAGTTTTACACAGCATGCAAAATGAAGTTTCTGGAGGTATAGAAAAATGTTACTCTTGTGCAAAGTTTGTTCTCCATTGTTATAGTTACTCATAATATTAGTAATGTTTGTAAGCAGCATTTACAACTCATAAAACATTCGCTTACTTGTTACTATCCTGGTTGCCAGCTTGGTTTGTCGGTTGTTCTATTGGATCATCAGGCAGTTCTGGTAGTGGGTGATTCTGAAGTGCAGTACGTGAAATTCCACGTCTGTGGACAACGTATCAAAATTTACAACTAAATCTTCTCTTTATGTTACTCACATAAAGAGATCAAAACTTCTAACTTGAACACAAATTTAGTTCAAAAACTAAGATTCACTTAAGATCTTACACACCAAAAATTATGCCTTAACTGTTTCAATTAGATATGTTTCTTCTCAAAAAGTAAATGTTAGAATAATTAAACCACCTTGTAAAATGAAGATAACTGATGTTAAAAGTAATATTATTCTGGATTACCAATAAATATTTAAAATAAAATAAAAAGTATGTGATATTACTTTACACACCCTGTGACAACAAAATCTTCCAATTTAGGGATACATTTAAGTAATGCTATTCTCTGACAATTCTTCTTATATTCCATAAAATACAATACATAACTTTTATGGCCAGAATATGTATGAGACCTAGTAGCTTTACCTCCCTAAACAGATACAAAAAAAGGCTGAGCAATTAAAATAAACTAAATACTTATTTAGAGGCCACTTTTATTTTTCAGAACTAAGCATATCCACTTCTAGTTCTAGTAATATATGTAACAATCCACAACACCTGCTTTACAGATGGTAAAAGTACAATCACCAGCCAAAATAAAAATGTGTGTTGAACAACAACATCTACCTTATAACACTATAAGTAGTAGAAATAAATGTCTCGGCAAACACAGATACCAGTTCAGATGTGATGCACAAATCTTTGTGAAAATCTATTTGAACAGTCCCTACTATTTAATGTGAGCTGATAAGATACTTTTTTTTTTAACACATATGGTGCCATCCTCTAAACATTTACACTTAACATGATGTATATTAACCGATATGTCATAATGATCAATGCATAACATTTTTAATTTTAATCAAGACATAGTGAACATTAATCAGTTCAAGTATAATTTTAAACTCCATCTGAACTCAAACCATAACTATTTTTTTTAATATGGAATTCCCACACACTTAATTGCTACAACATCACAAAATCTTTCCTTAACCACTTGGAAAACAGAATACAGTTTAATTATTTGGTAACTGTATAGTATATAATGAATGTAATATCTTTCAAAATTACTTTTGGATTTATGTGAGTAGTACATTAATTTAATACAAGTTTAACACAAACCAAATCAACTACTTATAAATATTACACATCTTTAGAAAACCTCATTCAATTTAAAAATAAGTAAAAACCTAACTTAGTTATTAATAATTTAAAATAACTCTTCTGAATGACACTTGAAAAAATCCAGCAAACTGTAGACTACTGCTTTTATATTTAAATACTGCAAGATATATATAAAATGATTTCAGTACAGCAAACACATACACACATATTGCATTCTTAGTTAAACAGTACTTTAAAAAAAAACTGAATAATTCTTAAATGCTATTTTTGCAAACATACAGTAAAATATTATTTTGAGTTCAGAAAAAAAAATACTACCTTATGGAAAAAAAAATTCTTTATAATATTTGATCTGGTTATTTAACATGTCAAAATAATTAGCAAAATCAGCAATCCTGAAACTGCAGTCAAAACAGGTTGAATACAAAAAACGTAGTGATGAACCATCAGTATTGGTACAAGGTGCCATTACATGCTTATAAATGTATGTTGAGTAGAAAGAAATCCAATTACCTTAAAAATTAAAATATTAGTTTATTAACTACTGCTTAACCACATGTAGTTTTACTCAAACTACAAGACTAATTAATATTTAGTTACCAATCTCACATTTATGGATTCAATTAATTTTATAAACTGCAATGAATTTTAGTTTACACATATTAGTGCCATACTAACAAATGTGAATAAACAAAACAACACTCTTTTACTCTCCACAGCTAACAGGCTAGTAAGTAGTAATACACTTATTTAGGTACTTAAAATTTTAGGAAAAAATGCATTTCAAAATACTCATTATGCTGAAAGAAGCTAATGTATGTAAATATTGTCAAGTTACTTTATATTTCACTTTTAATTTTGAAGTTTGTTTTTCTGCAATATAAATCATGTACAGGAATGAAAATGTAATAATTTGACCAATGTTATACAAAAGGTAAATGACACCAAGACACAATTCAACTGCCACTAACCATCGTTTAGGCAAGAGTAGGATAAGGAATCCCAAGCAAACTACATGTGTGAGAATGTAATGCTGATAAATTCCAGCTCTAAATTCAAACTCAACTGCCAGGAACCTACATCCATGGAGGAATAGAATAAGAGATCCCAATCATTACAACATAAATGTGGGCAATAGGATGATTGGTTCAGCTCTAAATCCAAAACTCATCTGCTGGGGACCAATTTCCATGTGCAGGTAAGATGAGATCTCTCATACAGGAGGATACATCCATGGTCCACCACCCCAGAGGATTTGGAACTGGAAAGTTTTAAGGACTCTCCTCTGGAAAAACAAGGTGAGAAAATGCAGTGGAGAGTCCAGAGAAATGTTCACACTGGAGACAGTTCAGTAGGTGACCACAAAACCCTACTTTGAAAAGCTGACCAAACTCAATTTATTGAGTCTAAAAAATTGCAAGAATGAGCACCAATCCCCTTCTGTTTTACCCATAAAGTCCATGGGTCAATATGGTCTGGAACAGACATATTTATCAACCAAATATATCATGAGGAATAACTTGAGTGATCTTGTGGAACATCGTGTCCCTAGTGTGTGTGACATAAAAAAGTGTGCATTTAGTGGTTATGGAAATTATGAAATTGAGGTTAACATGGCCTTACAGTGTGTATTTTGGTAAAAATTTTAAATGATTGAAGTATAACTGAACAAGCATCACTCACCACAAAGCAGGATGCAGATCAAAACATGGGATAAGTCCCTGAAAATATATATATACATACTGAAAAAAATATGCTCAGTTATAGTTGCACCAAACTCTGAAGAATGGCAACAGGTGGAAGACAAAAATCATATGAGGAAAATAACAGCAACATGCAGATTGTGAGACATGAAAATATGTAAAGTGGTCCACATGACCTCTTAACAAATTACCTTAAAAAAAGAATGCACAGGAGATGTCAGGTAAAATTAAGGTTGACTGGTTGGTTTGGTGTTTTATAGTGTAAAGCAACTATGTTATCTGTGCCAAACATTTGGTAAAAAGTTAGAATTCAAGTAAAATTATTAAAATTCATAAAAGGAAATTAAGGTAAAACAAAGCAAAGTATAATTTTTGAATTAAAAACATAAATAACATTAATTCTAATTTTTACATCTAGTCTACAGCAATAAGAAAAAAACTACAGTAATACAATTATAAAGGACTTTCTGAAGCATAATTGTAATTATCATAACTCACCAGGATGACTAACAGGTAAGTTCAAAAAACAGTGTTAATCACCTGAAGTTGGCCTTTCCAGTCCTGGTTTCGAGTTATTTGACCTTACAGCCATTTTCTAATTTCAAATAAAACTAGATATACTTTGATTCTTAAAAGGAAATCACATTAAAAAAGGTCTATTTTATAAATTAAAAAACTTAAATAGCATTAAAAAGATTAATGGCCATTAAAAATCTAAAAACATTTCTTAAGTGGACAGTGTCACCATCACCAATAACATTGTCTAATATTACGGATAAACCTTTGGACAGAACATGTTTAAAATGGTGCAATCATTGAGAGTCGTAACAGCAGCAAGAGAGTAAAATATGGCTTATTGTGACCTGAGTGTTACACAACACATTGGTGCATCAGTCTCAAATAAAAGAAAACGATGAGTTAAAAAAACTGTGACCAATGCGTAGACTAGTTAGAACAACTTCCTCTTTCTGATCCTTATGGAAGCAAGACGGCCTAAGCACAATAAAGGGTTTTATTTGGAAAAGCTTGTTTTCACGTTGCTCATTCCAAGTCGACTGCCAACTATCATGGAGCCGAGCCTTGAATACAGGACCACAGTCCATGTATAGAACAGGCACAGCAGTGATAGTGTCAGAGCAGAAAGATTTACCTGCAGTATCAGAGAGGTCATTCCCTCGAATACTAGCATGGCCTGGTATCCATAAAAATTGGATAGAAGTAGATGTTAAAGAGAAATGGGCCAGTCGGTTTTGAATATCGGCGAGAACAGAGTGATAAATTAATGTGAAGCAATTTCAGGGCCAGTAAAGTACTAAGCAAGTCAGTATAAATAGTGCAATTTGAGTACTGCTTAGTTTCTATGTGATCCAGAGAAAGAGAAATGGTGTTAAGTTCAGCAGTGAACACAGAAGCTGTAGGGGTATTCTGTGCACAACCATCGAACCACAACAAAGCACAGCAGAACCCACAGAGTCACCTGATTTCAAACAATCTGTATAAATATGAATGGAAGGATGGTTCAAAAGATGTTCAGCAAATAACAGACAGTATTTCCAACTGGGAGTGTCTACTTTTCTCAGATGACTTAAAGATAGGTCATATTTGGAAACTGTAATAAGCCATGGTGGGATGGGTTGACCAGTGGATACAGCAATGTTATTCAAGGACAGACCCAATTCATCCAACTTCACCTGAATATGAAGGCCAAAAAATGCAATGGAAGATCATCTGTTCTGAAAAAGCATGGCCCACCAAGGAAGAAAAACACAACCCCAGATGGGATGCTTTGGTAAGGAATAAAGTTTTGAAGCATACAGTATAGACAGTTGCAAATGGCAGAGGTGCAGAAGAGGTTCATGAAACTGTGTGTATAAGCTCTGAACTGAGGAAGTGCAGAAAGCTCCAGTGAAAAGCCAAAGTCCCTGATGATGAACAGGGTCCAGCATCTTCAAGGCCAAAATCCTGGCAGAGCCATAGACCAGTGATCCATAGTCTAGTTTTGATCAAAAAGAGCATGATATATCTTTAGCACAGAACATTGATCCACCCCCCAAGTGGTGGAAGAGAGGACACAGAGGATGTTCAGTGCTCTTGTACATTTAACCCAAAGTTGCTTGACATGTGGTATAAAAGTCAGCTTACAGTCAAAGATAAGCCCCAATAACTTTGCTTCAGGAAACAGGGAGAGCACAATTTCACAAACACAGAGTTCAGGATCAGGATGAATATCCCATTGGCAGCAAAGTGCATTTAATGGTTTTAAAGAGAGAGAAGTTAAAACTGTTTGTTGTGGTCCACTTCAGTAAACAATTGAGGGCAGTCTGTAGCTGCCACTCAATATACCTCATGTTTGACGACTGATGCGAGATGTAAAAGTCATAAGCATATAGCCCGTTTGCAAAAGTAAGAGGGAGTTGTTCAATGATGGCATTAATCTTTACACTGAAAAGTGTAACACTCAAAACACAGCTCTAATGGAGGAAAATGTCGAACCCATACGGATTTGGAATTGCCTGTCCATTAAAAAAATTTTAATAAATATAGGCAAATGGCCATGTAACCCATATAAATGGAGGTCTCAAAAAATGCCATATCTCCATGTTGTATCATAAACCTTCTCAACATCAAAGAATTTTGATACAAGATGCTGTCCATGGTGGAGCACTGTCATCAGAACCCACACTGAGTGGGCAAGAGGAGGTTGTTTGATTCAAGGAACCAAACAAGATGAACATTAACCATCCCCTCTAAGGTCTTACAGCTTGTCAAAGCAATTGAACAGTAGTTTAAAGGAATCTTGGGATCCTTCTCAGGCTTAGAGAAAGGTAGGACAATAGCCTGGCACCAGGCATCAGGAAAAACATTCTCCTACCAGATCTGATTAAAAACAATCAGAAAAGCGATGCAGTGCAAGAGTGTGGGATACCTACAAAAAGTATCCTCCGTGCCATGTGATAGGCAGGATCCCACCACAGATGAGGATATCGTGGAAAACATGTTGAGATTTCAGGAATACATTGAGAAGCTGCTTGTATAATTCAGTCAGTTACTGCTACCACACAGTTGTCTATTGATGGCTACAGGCAATGGCAGGATCAAGTTCTACGAAAGCAGTGACAAAATGCTAGTTTGCTTGATCCAGCTTCCACTGGCATACACAGGTCAGGTGGCATTGACCATGGCCAGTCTCTCTCAAAATTATAGAAAAATGATCACTGTCTCATGGTTTATTGTCAACCCTCCATGAAAAGTGGGAGAACAGTGAAAGGGAGCAAATTGAGAGATCAACAGCAGAAAAGGACTGACTAAGTGCATAAAAATAAATATAAGAACCAGTACTGAAAAATGAAAGTTTGTGATCAGAGAGCATATGCTTTATGGAGCAACCCCTCCCATCAATATCAGCACTTCCCCAGAGGGGATGGCATCCATTGAAGTTCTCAAGGATTAAAAAGGGAAACAGTAACTGTTCAATGAGAGTATCAAGGACTGATTGATCATTGGTCTCTCCAGGCAACAGGTAGAGAAAACAAACAGTGATGGTACGACCCAAAAAAATACAGATGGATACAGCCTTCAAGTTGAGTGGCAAAAAAGGGTGGGGACACACTGATCAACCAACAGTGCCACCTCTCCATGCACTCATCCATCACGCAGCCTGTCACTTCTGTACAAAGAAAGCTGCTTAAAGATGACTGTATCAGAAGGTTTTAGAAATGTTTCCTGTAAAGAAAAACATACAGGATGGTCAGAAGCAATCAGTGCTTTGATGACATCCAGATCAGAACATAAACCTTGACAGTTTCATTGTATCAAGATGGCCATTTCTTTTATGTGTAGGTTAATTGAGTAGAGAGCCCTTCTTTTTATAACCAAGTCTTTTTTCTTTGTTGTCTTTATTCGAGGGAGGTCTGTTGACCTCCATGGATCATGCCCTGGGTCTATTCAGCAAGTCTTTGTTGTTGGAAGGAGATTCCAGTGACTGAGGATGTGAATGAATGATTGTTTTGCATCTTGGGGTGGGAGAAGAAGATGTACCCAAGGAAATGCCCATACTCAGAACCAAAGGAAGTGGATCTTGGGATTTGGTGGAATATATGTTAGGGACAGAGATGGGTGTTGAAATGGATTCATCAACTTTTTAACCATGGAGGTCAAAAGACTTTTCATTTGATTTGAGAACAATTCTTTTGGAGGTACAGAGATATCCATCTGCACTCCCACTGTAGTAGTGGAATGAAGTGCAGCAGCATATGACCAAGACGAGGTGGTGGACAGCAACTTTCGAGCCTTAGGGTAAGTAATGTTTTGAATAGTCTTCAAACATTGCACCTCATTTTCTTCCATTTAGAGCAAGAATGAAAGTAGGATGGTGAGCCATTGCAATTGACACAATGAGGGTCTGTTTCACACTCACAGGCATAGTGGTCCTTGCCACTACAAGGAGCACACATCAAGGAACCACGACATGATGTCTTCGAGTGATTGAACCGCTGACACTGGAAATATCTGAGAGGGTTTGGAATGTATGGTCATACTTTGCACTTAAGATAACCTGCCTTGATGGTGGCACTGGATGCAGTGATGTAAATGTCAGAAAGCGGACATTGGTTGGCATCATAATTCCATCTTTGAAAGTGAAGATACATCTCACTGCAGAAACTCATTCGATGGAGAAACCAGCAAGAATCTCTTACTCAGAATGTTCTTCAAACCCCTCTCAACAATAACTCCTCATGACAAATTCAAAGTAGCATGAGGCATAATCTCAACAGGTGTATCCTCAATCACTTTTGAATGCAAGAAGAGTTCACTGTGTTGAGATGTGGATGTTTCCACTAATATGTCACCAGAGTACCTTCTGAATGAAAAAGGGAAATACCTGTCCTAAATATTTGTCTGAAAGAGAATGTAGTGTAAGAAAATGAGGTACAGGTGTTACAGATGCTGATGATTGCTGCTCAGAATCTTCAAGACGTGGTCGTTTACCTATGGGCTCTTTTTTCACTATTTTATTGAAATTTTTATTTGAAGGATCCATAATAAGAAAAAACAATATTTCAATGCCCACTTACCCCACCCACCATGAAGTGTTTCGTGAGCACTATACCCAAACACCAGCATCAGATACAATGTCCACAACACCTGTTGAGAACATCCAACATTGGTACTTGGTTGACCCTAGTCCTAGTGGACCAGTCAATTAACCCTAGGGGGTCACCCCAAGATCGCCCATCTGCAGGAATTCAAAGCCAAAGTGGTGTGTTAGGGTTGGACCCATCAACCACCAGGATCCTCTCTTCCCTTCAAGGGTCACCATGCACAGCTAGCATGTGGGTGGATGTTTAGATCCCAGAGGAAATAAACTGAAAGAAAAGAAAAGGTCCCCTCACCATGAACAGGAATCCACACCAAGTAAAAAAAAAAAAAAGATGCCTAAAAGGATGGGAAAATACCCAGAATAACTGATTGGTAAAAAAAGACAATGATAAATAAGCCAATTGAATTAAAAGCCACACCCAACTGGCAATGGTAGAAGGAAATAGATTGTAAATAACCAACAACTCACAAGAGATAAACAGGCAGGAACAGTTATGTTGGAAAGAAGATGAGTGGGAGATGTAACAACAAAGAGCACAAGCTGAACATACAAGATCATCCAAAGGGAAGGAAGGAAAATCAATGAGGAGGAGGAATTACTCTCTTTGACTTCTGAAGTCTTGGGAAGGAAATATTAATCCAGGTAAAGGAGAAGATAAGAGAAATAGAACCAAGTGAAAGAAATCTGACCAACAATCTCTACAGTCCAAAAAAAAAAAAAAGAGAAAATATGCCTTAAGGAAAAAATCAAATATGGAACAAAAAGACAAAGGTTTAAACAGAGGAAATGCAAAACAATGAAATACGATATTAACATAATAATATAGAAGGAACGTAACAAAAGTCATAAGGTATAGTAGGCAAAAAAATTTGTAGTATTGGAAAAATAAAATGATGTTGTAGAAGGGCAGCCAATAACCTGCAACCAAGGAGTCTAGAAAACTCTAAACAAATAACCAAATAAGGAAGTTTGTAATAAGAGGAACAGTGGGAAAACAAAGTGAGAACCTATGACCCAAAAACCAAAGGCAGAAAATATTCCACTTGTGTTGGTAAACCACTATGGTAAAAGGTCAAACGAAATATTGCCAACAAAGAAGCTACTTAACATGATAAATTGGATGTCCTTCCCAAGGAATGGATAAAACCAGATGTGAATATGAGAGGTAGGAATGGTGGTTTGAACTATTTTGAACCAAAGTTGCTTTAGAAGGGATGGAGTTCAAGAAAGAAGCAATGGTAAAGGAGATTAGATCTGGAGCAGCTATGGAAACCAAAGCTGGGCTAGCCAGTGAGGAGCAATCAGAAGGACCTGACACAAAGACTATTAGATGACAGAAATTATTCCATAAAGGAGTCAGATAGGAGGATACACATAAAGAAATTTCGCTATCCAATCCTAACTAAATCCATCTACAGCCAGAAAAACTGGATGAAGCACCAAAAACCAAAACAGAGGTATCTTGGTATTAAGAATAGTAGTAAATGCATCCAAGTGCAAGCACCAACCTAAATGCATAGCCACTGAAAGACTGGAGGATATAAAGACCATTCAGTCAGATACATTTTGTCTGGCAAAAAAAACAATTCATGAAAAGGGTAAAAGCACCCAGAAAATGACAAACAATTAAGTGAATATTGGATGTGAAGGACCAAAGAAAAGAGATCCAATGCTCAAAAATAAATGGAATAAGAGCTGCTACCTCCCTTGTGGTTGATATACACCAGTGGTGCACAAACTTTTTGAGTCAGGAGCCACAAACAGACTTCTTGTAACTGTTGGGAACCACAAAAAAGTGAAGATTAAAATCGTCCCACACTTGTTTCACACAAGATGGACATCACATTTAGGAACACACAAATAATGATTACATCAAAGAGTTTGCAAATTATTCTGAGAAATGTTATGATACGTCAACTGTCACAAAGTGAGTGCGATGGATGGTGCTGCATGTCATCTACGAGCTTAGAAATGTCCGGCTTGATGTTTGATGTTGAAAGACGCAAGACTGCTTCCAAATGATCATCAGTCAGCTGATTGCGAGTGTTGTTTTTGTTCAGTTTCATATGCGAGAAAGCCTGTTTGCAGCAGTACGTGCTGCCAAACATGCTGGTGTGGACAAGTGCGTTCTCTTTCAGATTAGCAAATGTATCGGGCAATGTTTTGTAGAAGTCAAGCAAACTGTTTTCTCAGTAAATAGCACCCAGTTCATCAGATGCCTGGAGATTAGTAAGTTTGAGCTGATATTCTACTGACAGGTCATCCACTGACACACTGAACAGATCAGCAAAAAGTTTCATCAACAATCTGCATTGGTCAAAGTCATGAAACTGTGAGTTGAGGGTTTGAATCAAGGTATCTAGATTCCCAACATAAACTTGTGTGTGAATGTCCTGATTCTTCTGCAGCTGTGACTGAAAAGTGAGAAAGTATAAGAAGTTGCCTGATGCTGCTTGCTGCCGGAACAACTGCAACTTTGTCCTGAAAGCTGAGACGTGATTTGCAAGCTGACAGACAAGCTGATTTTTGCCTTGCAACTTCAAATTCAGATCATTCAAGTGTTGTGTCATGTCGACCAGAAAGTTCAAATCACCTTGCCATGCTGGATCAGTCGTGAAAATCACTTCTGTGTCTTTGTTCTTGCTTCTGAGGAATCTATCACCTCACCAATCAACTCCCAGAATCTTCTCAGCATCTTCCCTCAACTCAGCCAGCGTACTTCACATTGATACACAAAGTCAGCATAGTCTGAATCAATTTCTACAAGAAGACTTCTAAACTGATGGTGATTGAGCCCTTGTGATTTCATGAAATTAATGGTTTTCGTCACTAATGCCATCAGTGCCTAAAAACCAAGTTCTTTACTGCACGGGTTTTGTTGGTGAATAATACAGTGTAACTTCACCAACTGTCTGTTCTGTTTTCCTCAATGTTTCATCAACAGTGCTACCAGCCCGATACTTTTCCAGTCATGGCTGGTGCTCCATCAGTTGTCACACTTACCAGTTTCGTAAAATCCAATTAAACACGACTACACAGTCATACTGTCTTCTCGAATAGAGCAGTTGTCTGACCCTTCATGGAACCCATGCCTATTAGTTCCTCTGTGATATCAAACAATGACGACACACCACGAACAAAAACTAGTAGCTGTGCTGTTGAACTGATGTCAGTCGACTCGTCTGCTACCAAAGAGAAGTAGACAAAGTTTGCTGCTTTATTTGTAAGCTGCCTTGAGAAGTTTGAAATTCTTCGTTGAACTGTCATACGATTCAAAGCCACCGTCTGTAGCTTGCAAACTGCTTCTGGACACAACTTTTCCGACACAGTAATCGTACATTGATTGACAAAATCACCATCTGTTCACCATCAGTGAACGGTTGACCAGATTTCACTATCATCAACGAAATATTGTAACTGACCTCACATGCTGCACCTAAGTCTGCTGACTGCTTTGAGAAAACGTTCTGCTGATGATTCAGTGACCGCCACAGAGATTCAATTCGAGCTGTTCGTTCATCACCGACAACGTTGTATAAATCTTTATGCTTCGACTCATAATGACGCTTTATATTGGATACCTTCACCACTGCAACTGTCAAAATATACAGCAGACAAATCACGTTCTTCTGTTGTTGAACAAAACAGTATTGCACAATCCACTCATCATGAAACTGCCGGTAACCGTCGTCAACTTTTCTTTTACGATTAGCTGCCATTTTTGTTATGAAATAATATCAAAATAGAGCTCATAATAAATCTCGAAGAACAATTGGAATGCGTGAGATTTTGTAACTACGGAAATATTACGTCATTGCGCCAATGATTAAATGCCTATGCATTAACGAGATTTGCTTATTAAATTTTCTTTATTGCTCGACACAAATATGGAACCATCCAGTAACTAATCTAATGCATATTCTTCTATAACGCTTAATCTTCGCACAGACGCGAACTCTAAGCATGCAAACTCTCTATGTTTGACTTTCCCGTTTGACATCGTGGGCCACTCAGCAACTCGTCTCGGGCCAGACTTTGTGCACCAGTGATATACGCAATCAGTTTAGAATGGTCTGTATTGATCATAACCAGAGAACAACTGATAAGATAAAGAAAATTATATAAAGCTGGTTTGAAGCTCATGTAGGGCAAGACATGCCAGTGCTCTCACATAACTGAGATACAATATTCTCAGCATGAACCTTAATATCAGGGGAAATGGTGGAAACACAAAATACTGAGAGGAAAAAGTATAAGCATCATGTAACAAGGAAGGTACAGGATTATACTAAGCTAGAAATAGGGATGAAACGAAATATACCTGGAAAATCATGTTCCAAAAAAAAAAAACCTGTATTAGGCCTAATGGAACCCATATTCCTTGGATAGATGCAGCAAATTCAAATGGAGGAAAATTGCTTCATCATCCCAAACAAATCTGGCTTGTTTAGGAAGAAGTTTGGCAAAATCAGAAGAAGGTTGGCTCAAATAACAATTATTATCTCAAACAATAATTGCTAATGATACCAAAATAAATTTCCCTCACCAGAAACCTGAGTAAATATGTTGGCAGAAGATATAACCTTCAACGTGGCAACTTGCACTTCAGTATTCATAATGCAAATGTTAGTACAGAAAGAAAAACACAGGAAAATGACTAAGTTCCATAACTGGGTATAAAATCCAATAATACCACAATTGAATGAGGTACAGATGTAAACACTTTTATAGTAGGTGGGAGCATCAACACTTGTGACAAAAAAAATTTAAGAATATAAAGGGCAACACAAGTCAAGAAAAACTATGATGTGAGAAAGAAGTAAGGTACCATATAAGAATATTAAAAATGTAAAACAAAAATGAAGTATTTTTATACTTATGAAAATATAGCTTCAACCAGAATCAGTGAAAGTTTCAAAAATTCACAGACAAAGCCTTAGTAAAAATACTTTATTAAAACATGATTTTTTTTAGTGCTTGTGTGCAACAGAACTATAACTTGACTAAAAGCTTGCTAAATTTCATAAAAATACACATAGTATATTCAGTTATTTCAGGGTTAGATGGGGATTATAAGATTGGCAAATCGAGTAACTAACATGCATTTGTTTAAATAAAGTTTTTCTTGTTTGAAAATACCCAGCATACATTCTCATAATGTAGGGAACAAATTTCCTTGCTCAACACATACACTCCTAACGTGAGAAATTTTCTCATTTATATATGGTTCACAATTTATCAGTTTTACATTGTAGAATGAGGGTAATGAAATATTTTCCACTTCAAAAATAAAGATAAAATACAAAAGTGAATTTGTTATGTGCAACTGAAATAAATGGTTGAATCTCTGTAAACTCAGCTTTAATTTATATAATTAATAATGTGCATATAAATACTTTAGAAACTAGCAACTTTGGATTCAATCTGATGTTAAGTTCATAGATCAAATTTTGGCTTCTGATGTCTTAGGATTATTTGAGCTACAAACCTGTTGAGCTCTTTCAACACAAAATTTCATTTTTCTCATCAATCTCATGAAAATGGAACAAACTTCATGAAACTGTTGACATTACTTAAGACAAGTTGCATTTACTAACATATAATTCATAACTTACACATTCAAAATATCTTCTGAAGAAGCACACATAGGTATCTAGAGACAAAACTTGTAATGGTTGATTGTTTTCGAAACATCAATATTTACAACTATTATGCTCAACCAGTATAAATACCAGTTACATTACTAATTTAAAAAATGGAATTTGATATACAGTCATAGAAAATATACACAACACCTACAGTTAAAAACAAAAGATAAATCTCAATTACTATATAACAATTATGGATACATCCAAAACAAGTAATCAATTAATTTAACAGAAACTAAGATTTTAAAAATTACATTAATTACAATCCAACATATATGCACAATAAAGTATATAACAATACAATAGTGTAAAAAAAACACATTATAGCTATACAATAATAAATTGGCAAACAAAAGGTTAAAAGTACAAAGAAAATTAATTTATGTAAAGAATGTACTACTTACTTCAACAGAAAATTTTTCTTTTTCAATTGAAACATGAAGTATTTCTCTGTATGAAATAATTTTTACTATTCTTATAAATTTTTGTCTCAATTTAATATTCCAACATTTTCTTTGTGTGTGTGTGTGTGTGTGTAATGGACTTCAAAACCAAAGAAAATGGTCAATTTGCCTAATGCATATAACACAGACAAATGTAGTACTGTGAACACTTAATTGTACACATTTTTATTTCAAAATTTTAGGACAGCAATGCCACAGAACTGCATCAGCATACATGTATAATAATACACAAAAAAACTCACATTTCCAGCACACTTCTCTTAGAAATATGACCCGTCATGATGGATTCATCTTTATATTTGTGCACATCTATTATATCGGTACATATACCCTAAAAAAACAAAATTTATAAAGGTCAGCACCAAACACTTAAGCATTCAAACTATATGATGTACAGTATTACCTTTGAAAAGAAAACTACATAAAAACAAAGCATACAAAAAAACCTGAAAATTTATCCATTTTGTAGGCTTATACAATTTCCTACTTTTAATGATACTAAATTTTAATCACATCATGGCTATAGTACAAGTTACACAAGTCAAAAAACTATCTTTAGAACAGAAGTTTCCTTGCTAATTGCTAAATTACATGGATTATACAGTTCCTTTATTAGTTTATTCACACCACCCCCAGTAAATTCAAAACCTTTAAAACAAAGTGTTCATATCTTTAGAAATAAAAAAGTCTTTATCTTTTGAAAAACCAGGAATAAAATAAAAACTCTGATAGAGTAAGAGTGTAATTGTTAGGATCTATTGCTTTCCTCAATAAAGCTGCAGCTCCCACATTATTCCAAAATAATTTACAATGTGCAATAAAAAGGAAGAGAAAGAAGTCATTAGGCACATCAAAATCAGAGCTCATCTACAAAAATTTGAAGTTGACATGTAGTATGGGCAACAGTTTGAATGTTTTGATTAAACCTTAAAATTCCAAGTAACTGATTCAATGGAAAGAATTCAAACATAGAAGTTATAAATGTAGTTCTAAAGTAGAAGTCTTGGATTAGATGTTTTATGTTTTGGTATTTTATTCTCTAAGTTTGTAGTTTTATATTTCTTTTGTTTTAAGGAACTGTCATTCTTATTACTTTACATAAAATAAGATAGTGATTTTTTTAACTTTGTGGCTATAAAACAGTAACTAAACTTTTGTCATTTATTAATAATAACAAGATAAAACATTTTTATACCTGCTGATATAAGTTGTTTTTATTTTTTATACTGTCTAGTTCCGTCATTGTTTTTTTTTTGTTTCATACCTGTTAATTACAAAAAGGTGCAATACAATGATCAATATTAAAAAACAGTTAGTGGGGTGTGATAAAAAAATGTAAAGAACAAGTTATTTTTTGAAACTATCATTTAAGATGGAATTTCTAAAGAACTCAGACTTACTTGATGGAGTTTATAAATCTTGTTTTTAAGTTGTTTGAAATAAAGTTAAAACTTTGCTCTGGAAAAAGGTGCAGGTTCAAAGAATAAAACATAAGATAAGGAACTTTTTTGAAGCAAGGAAATAATCAGAGTATTATGATTTCTAGACCTGTTAAGAAAAAAGGGAATAAAATTAATTACTTTAATAAAGTGTTCCAAATAATACAATCCACTAGCAACTGATGCGATTGAGTAAGGAAAAAAAAAAAAAAAGTACATAGTAGGTGATTCTTTAATTAAATATGAATGTACTGAAGCTTTTGTCAAGTAACTAAAGAACTGAGACTAAACTTTGCTTAACACATGCTCAAGTTCAGACTGTCATACAGAAGCTGTACAGAAGTTAAAGAAGATTCCCTGTACAGCATACTGGGGATAGTTGTACATGCAGTGGTTACTCATTCAAAATGCATGCTTCAACTTGCATCACAATATTTTAAGAATTTGTTTCCTACAAATTTTAAACAAATATAACTTGCAAGTTAATTACCTTTAAAAGAAAATGCTCAACCTTGCTTTTCATTTACTGTTTGATTTTGTGGATAACTTCTCTTATAAAAATGTTACAATTCCCTTCAGAAAATGAAAATCACTCTCTTGAATAGTTTTTTTCAGGTAGGTATGTGGACAATGTATCAACAGATTTGGGAAAAAATGGAAAATGTGTCACCCAAATTTTTTTGATATAATCTACCTTTTTATTTTTTATTACTTTTTTTGAAGACATTTTAAAAGTTTGTTTGTTTCAAAGTAACAACCTAATTATGTAGATAATTTGGTAATTACAACTTGTATTTTTCAAAATAAGAATTTACACACTGTTGAAAAAAATTTGGTGCTTTGTTGCAAAAAATTGGCATTTCATTAGAAAGAAGTGATTCTATTTCAATAAAACAATTGTCAAACACATTTTTCAGTCTAATACAAGTGACTTAAAATTTTCAAACAATTATTGGAAAATACAAAAGGCATTCTTATACACAAAAAATATGACAATTCAATTCGCGTTAAGAAAAACTTGGAGCAAATGCCCACAATTGAAACATCGTTCAAAAAACTTATTGAATATTTATAAATAGCAAAGAAATTTGGGTGATTGACTTCAGATGATTACTGCATTCAAGTCTTATAATATTTCACAAAGTATGCATCTTATGCTTTTTCAAAGTAACACAACATTTTGCAAAACTCTATACCTATGAATTGGAATGCAGCATCAAAAGTTAGTTTTAAAGCTAGAGTCAGTAATCATGAAGGTGAAACATTGTCCTGGACCTGTTGGATACATTTAATTTGGATTACTACTAAAAATGACTTTGACTATCTGTCTGTGAATAAAAAAAAAAAAAAAATAAACCAAAACGTAAAATCTGAGCTGACACAAGTTTCATTTGTGGTGATAAAATATAAACGATACATGTCAAACTGTCTTAAATATATATTTATATGTTATGTCAGTAGGTATGAAAACATTTACCTTGCTTCTTCTTATTTACATTAATGATATGATAATGGCATTATCGTTAAATGAGTATATTCTCTAAATATCATTAAACCTTTGGGTATTCCTACCTGTATTGAGGATGCAAACAGTTGAAATACTATAGGATGACTTAGTTCTAAGGATGCTCAATTAGTTAGTTGGTCATTTGTTAAATTACCTTCATTATTATTCACACCAAGTGTGACACAATGCATACAATTTATTATAATTTAGATAACTTTTATTATAAATCACCAGTTTCACTTTCTATGTTACATTATATTTTGATCTTATCTAAAAAGCATTTGCATTCTCAGAAAATGTTTCATGGTTGGGCTCCTAGAATAATTCTAGGAATAAAGGATTATCTTACAGGATACATTCTCTTATTTTCACTTGATAAAAGGGTAATAAATGATCTCACCGATATTCACAAGGTTATCTGGAAGACCAATAAGACAAAGAACTCTGATTTCTTTGTGTTATGTGCTAAAGACAACACCATGGAAGAATATAAAGTTAAGTTATAGAAAAAGCAGTCTAGGCTACAGTTATGATGGTGTTAAATTTCTAACAGGGCTAATGGCTTGTGAAATGAATTGCCATTAGAAACTTTAGAACAGCTTGATAAGAGAATCAATACTTTTCCTGAAAAAGCAAATGATGTGTTTAATGTTTGTTTTCCTGAAGGAAGTGTGTGCATGAAAACACTTGAAGGGCCAAACTGTCCCTTACTGACTTTAAATCATGTTATACTTCACAGCCAATATGTAAATGATGAGACCTTGAAAACACATTTTATGGTTAATTTTACTATAATTCAGGAGCCTAAAATTTTACATCTAAATTTACTGAGAAATTATTTTTAAAAATTAATTTTTAATGAACGTGAGAAACTCTCACAGATTTATTTTGTCTTGTATGATTAAACTCACTAAAGAAATATGAAACTAGCCAATCAAAACCATGTACAATTAAATTCCTGAGTAACTTATCTATTGTAACATAACATTTTGAAACAATATAAAACCTACTGGTCCATCTAAGCTGTTCCACACAATAAATTAAATCAACTTTAAAAAACCCTTAAAGCCAACTCTTATAATTCATATTCTTATAAAGCTTTTTCTTTAACATGTTTAAATTTACTGCCTCTGTAACATCCAAAGGCAATCCATTCCAAAGGACAACCACTCTTGTAGTATTATGATCTCAATCTGTGGTCTGCTAACCTCTAGTTGTCTGTCAGTATTCTAAAAGATGTCCAAAATCGTAAAACCTGAGTTTCCATATAATATGAAAAAGTGATTATAAAGTATGTAATAAATGAAATGTTTTGTGAAAACATCATTAACTTGCATATTTATGTTAATTCTACTTTTATAAACAATAGTATCAACTTCCACAGGTGCACTTAAGCATTAAAGTCCACAAGACTGTTTTTCATCAAAGGTATCCATGATGTAAAAAATAATAATTCAAATTCACTTATTTAGGGCATATGCAAGTACTAAAAGCAAAAATTTCATTGTATTCTGCATTTTCAAACAGCCTGGAAAGAGGAAGGCTCGTCTTTAATGTTAAACTCTTTTAAACTGAAAGTTTGAAACATGTAAATACTAGTTTTCAGACTTTAATTCATGAGAGAAGATAGATGAGTCATTCATTAATTTAATTGATGCTATGAATAAAACCACACAACACACTTTCTTAAACTGTTAAAGTTTGGAAAATTGCACGTACAATGATATGCCAATTATGTGGGAAATGTTTCAGTGAAATACAATATAATGCCAGTAATAATAATTTAGTATTCTCAATGTAGTTAAGAATGGTTTTACCAACTTTTTAGGGTTTACAGCGTTAAACTATTTAATATTTCTACAAGTACTATACACATTCTCTGTCATCAAAACTGCCAAACAAAAGTTTGAAGTGATTCATTAAACAAGCGCTACTAATATTAATAGTAACAACTTAAAAGTAATAACAGTGCCCTTACTAACACAGTAACTTGAACTTTAATACTGACAATAATGCAAGCTGTAAGTTAATTCGTACTCCAAATATTATAAATGTAGCTTGTATACAAGAAGTAACAACAATACTATAACTATTGCAATTAGTAACATTATACATGCCTTAATAACTCAGTACTACCACATAATAGATTTACGTTACACATCCGTTGCCATTCGCGTTGCACTATAATCTACAGTAGCTGTTTCTTTAAAAATTTGATGTCTATGTTAAGATTATTCTGTATGCAGTATTTTCACTCCCCTAACTTTTAATTAAAGTAGCTAAACTGCCCTTATCGTAAATATTAACATTAATGTATCACTTACGCTATCAAAGCGTCATTTCTAGTTCGTTACTTTATACTTAATATCCAGTAAAATTTCCAACCAAATTGATACTAAGAGTAAATATTTTATTTTCCGCATTGATTTACGAGAGTACAAACTATTAATAAATTTTAAATAAATTATAAAAAAAGAAACGAACGCTATAGTACAGCTTACGTTACCTGAATCATTTATACTATTAATTACTGTTATTTTCACCAGCGAAAATTTATTTGAATGAACAACGACCAAGTTTTATTTGATGCGAAGTTGTTATTAAGCAAAAAGTTTCACAAAGGGCTATCTGTGCTGTGCGCACCATGGGCATCGAAACCAAGATTTTAGCGGTATAAGTCTGCAGACATACCGCTGTACCACTGGGAAGCTTTCTGCGAAAAAGCGTATCTGTTGTGATTTTATGAGCTTAATATTTCCATTGTGTTTGAATACTATATGCATAATTCCATATCTCGGGCCCCCGATAACTAAGACAAAATGGGGGAAGAATATGTTAGCGGGCTCTTTTCGTAATATTATACATCAAATGAAAGCAAATAGGGGCCAATTCAGTCTTAATTCATCGTTAAATCTGACCCCTAGTGGCACAGCGGGATATCTCAGACTTGCAACGCTAAAATCCTGATTTCGATCCCCCTAGTGGGGAGGCAAAGATAGCCCATTATATAGCTTTGTGCTTAATTTAAAACAAACAAATCAGTCCCTGCAAGTCTGAAGACTACTTTTATTGCTAAAAATCAGGTTTCGATACTTACGGTTTACAGAGTATAGATATATCGCCCATTGTATACATTTATATTCAACAACATCAAGAAAAAAAAACTATATCTCGATATAATAAGCCTCTGGTGGCTATACAGTAAGTCTAAGGGCTTGTAACGTTAAAAAATCTGAGTTCAATACCTGCGATGGAAACAGCACAGATAGCTGTTTGTGTAGCTTTGCGTATAACAACAAATAAATGATACAGAAATTTACTGAGAAATATATATGTAACCATGTTCGTGATCTATTTAACGAAGTGTAGAACACTGAGTAGAAAAGGAAGCAAAATGGTATGGCTTGAGTTTGTTTATATTTAAAAACTATTTCACTTTGTATAAAACTAAGAAAATAATTTGTTTTTATTAGCTGTGAATCCGAAATTACAAGAAAGAAGACGGGACAGATAAATATGTTTTACAAGACAGTAATACAATGTTTGTTACCGTTAATTAACATTTGTACTTTCGAACTTCTAATTCTCTTTAAGTCTAGTTTGAAAGCAAAATATCGCTAAAGTAACCAACTCACCTCTTCCTTACTCTACTTGCTGACGAAGCTAACATATTTCTTGCTGAAAATATGGCTGCCCTTCCATTCATGAAACCGTATAAATAGCTGTCCTTTCTGCATGGGCATCCACAAGGGGAGAAGAATAATGGACATTTATCCCATGGATTATCAATTTTTACTTTTCCCTAGTTATGTCTTCTGTATCATTTTGCCCCACTCTGTGATATATCCTGCAAACGTCTCTATCTTTCTGCCAGTGAATAGGGTAATAGCCCTGGTTTTTCCACCCCTACGTTAAAACAAAAGTAATTTGGAGTCACGGATGTAATGTGTGAACCATGAACAGGCTGGTCTATGTTTTGGTGTGAACACCTTTTCTAAGATACCAAAGTATGGTTAAATAAATTATACCTGTCATAAGGCATACGCAATAGGACTATTTTTAATACAGTATTCCTTATTTCAAGAAAAAGAAGAACAATGCATTATAGTATTTCAGTTACACTTCGTTTGATATACCCATTTTCACTCACATATTTTACTCAAAACAGGGCTTTTTAGATCGACTAGGATATAATAAATACAGTAGTGGTCAACACACTATTGTTATATTCTTTTATGTTGTACTTTAGATATATACAAACAAGAAGACGCATGACATTAAGATAAAAAAATTTCAATAGCACAGGTCTAGAAAGTTCTAAACTTTTTAACATCAGATTTTAAAGTATATTCGAGGAGTACGTGATAAATACAAAGTTCACTGAAGCATCAAAGAGATCGAGTTTATTCTAGTCAGTACAGTGAATAAGTCAGTTTTTTTGTTCCAGCTATGATATCTGATTTGAGAAAAACAAATGTTTTTTCCTGCCGGCCATTCAGGTAATGGCACGAACTTCCTGACCGCAATGCTGGAACAAGAGAGTCTGGAGATAATAGAGTAGTGTTTTGGTTATAAACAGTCTGGCCTTGTTCATTTTTGTGCAAAACACTAAACGTGTTACTTGTTAAGGGAACAATGAAAGCAAACTAAAAAAAGCGCTTTCCACTAGGACCGACATGAAATTGTACCACCAGGTTGTATTTTGTGTTTTAACTCCTTTTAGTGTAATGAGAAGTTAGCAAAATGTCGATGTTTTTCTATAGTTTCATCGCTGGAACGTAACCTTGCTCAAACAAGTTTCTAGCTTTAACTATATCCACGGGTTAATTGGGTCAACTGAAGATCAGGCACCTTCTTCTCTGATTCTTTTGCGGGAATAACTACTTGCTTTTAATAAACAAGCCCAGTTATTCTTGTTAGTAAATTCGGCAACAGCTACAGCTGGACTTGTCCATGATCTTTACTACCCATTGGCCAACTGATATAATAGATACGAATCACTGGTTGCTTATTTCAGAAGCTTGAGAGTTGTGGCCGAAAGACATGTTGGAGCTTGAGAGAGGTCTTTTAAGGATTTTCAGCAGATTTTGGTAAAATTTTTGCAGATTTTACTTGGCGTTTTTGAGATATTTTTACATAGATTTGAGCAGATTTTACCAAACATAATGCAGAATTTTCTTCCTATTTTATGAGAGTTCTGCATTGAAGTTTTCTAGCTTTGCATACGGTTTATTGTTACTAAGCTTCCATGAGTTATTTAAAGAGATTACAGTTAGATTAGTGAGAACTCTTATTAAAGTCCTCACCTACCTCTGTGGTAAGAAGGCCAGTGTAGTAAAATTATATATAATTTTTACTTTTGACAATTTTGCAATTTGTCCAGTAAATATAGAGCGATCATCTACTCTTATTTGTACTGGCAGGCGACTTCGCCCATACGTTTTGTTTATTTAGCAGGTTCATCTTGCTAAGCATATTTACATTGTGTTTTTTCTCTTTGTGTTAGAATTGTCTTTGTAAATATGTATTAGCTCGAGGGTGTTAAAATAAGACTCAGTTGTATGCTAGTTTATGTTATAGGGGAAGCAAATGCACAAGCAAGAACTTTTGGTTAAATTAAATAAGTCTTCGACATTCCAAAAATCTATATTGCTTTTATTTTTATATTACATTGTCGCGTATCCTATTGTAATATGTAATACACCTTGAACTGTGTAATAGATCAATGTTTCTGTACTATTAACTGTGGTGGCGTTCATTATCTATTTATATTCTGTGTGGAATCTGTGTTCTATTTCATTCTTTGTTGTTGAAATGTCGTATCTGTCAGAAAACAAGCAACCACAAAGGAGATTTTTAAGCCTTCTACTATTTGTGGGCTTAACTCCTCTTCTACTCGGGCAATTCAAGATATCACAATAGAAATTAAGTCTCAGAAGGCTAAAGAAATCTGAGAAAATCTATTTGTATGTATCAATAAATCTTTATCCTTTAATAAAACGAGTTCATAATACTAATACAGCTGGAATTGTACTCATCTGGTTTTTGTTCTTTGTTTACTGTTGTTACGTGTTATAATTTATGTCGGAAGAGTCCCCTGTTTATTTTTACGTATTTTACGTACAACCCTGGATTAAGGCATGGGCTTATCGGGCTGAAGTCCAGGGTTTAACATTAATTAGGGAGCCTCAAACTACGACTATAAATGTATTGCACGTAGGGATTCTGTCTAGAGGGGTCCTCTATAAGTTGGAAAACCTAAAACCAATAAAACACTTAATCCAGCTTTGGTTACGTATTATAATTTCAAACACTTGGAAATTTCAATTTTGTATTTAGAAGGTAATTAAATGTCAATATGTATCATATTTATGATATTTACCAACATCAAGATTAAAAGACACAGTTTTATTTTAATACAATATATTTTAATATGCAAGCAATACAATTTATAATAACGGTTATTTAAAATATCGGTTTATACATGTATATTAGGTTGTCCAGAATATTGAGTAACTTATCGTTGGTTGGTTGGTTTAATCTAACATTTGTCGCTTACAAAGGGTCTTAATTGTCTGCTGTTTCAACTTTATTCAGAGTAAGTTTTGCAACCCCAAAGGCAGCATGGACATGAAGGACTTTCATCTGATTTTAATTTTCCTCTACTTGGACGAAAAGCTACCAAAACACGCAGAACATCAACTAGGCATCCGACCATGGATCTGTTACTGAACGTACAGTTTAACGTTGGTTCCAGATGGAGATGAAAGTCTTGAAGACCATGAAGATCGTGGAAGGAAGCCATCCTCAGATTAAAACACATGAAGGGAAGCAGTTGAGACAGACCTCGCACAACAGTACGTAAGCTTGCAGGATAGCTAGGTACAAGAAAATCAAGCATTGTCGACCAACTGAGTGCGATTGGAAAGAGAAAAAAGTTGTATAAGTGAGTTCCGCAAGAGATAACTGTAAAATCTCAGTAAGATCGGCGTTATGAGACCTGCCAATGATGATGCTCCAAATATTGAACAAACTGGGAATCGAGATTTTGTATCATACAATTTATTCTCCAGACCTTTCCCCAATAGATTTTAATTTTTTTAAGCACTTTGACAACTTTTTGAGCAATAAACGCTTTCAAAACCAGGCATCTACAGGAGAAGCTTTTATGGAATTCCTTGACCATAGAAACTCTTATTTCTACAGCAGAGGCATAAACAGCATCGTTGGACGTTGGCAAAAATGTGTTGAAGCAAATGGTGCTTACTTTGATTAAAGCATGTTTTACAAAACTGGTTTATACTTTTCCAAACTTTGCAGTTATTTCTGGACAGCCTAATACAAAAGTTTTGCAAAGTTACAAACAATACTAAGTCTTAAATCTGGTCTAGAACTGTTTTTTATCGACGTTCATGGAGAGTGAATTAATTTTTTGTCGATACACCTGCACACTTTTCTTGATGGTTAACTGGCTTGAGGCACACATAATTTTTTCACCGGCGACAATACCTAATGTCTTCGTAGAAATGATAACGTCTGAAGTTAGTTCCCTGAAGTTAAACTGTTTGTAATGTTCGAAAACTCTAAACATTTCTGGTTATATATATGTATTTTTTTTCAATTAGTGAACGTTAATCAAAATTATAGTTTACAAGGCTTATAGCATACTGACTGGACCGACCAAACAACAATCTATTACTGTCTCTCGACTAGGCAATTAGACAAGATTCTAGAACGTTCAACAATATTCGAAGACACGCTAGCGCAGTTGTGCGCAAACTTTTTGATTCAGGGCCACAAACAGACTTCTCGTAACCGTTGGGGCCATAAAAGTGAAGATTAAAATCGTCCCACAGTTGTTTCACACAAGATGGACATCACATTTAAGAACACAGAAATAACGATCACATCAAAGAGTTTGCAAATTATTCTAAGAAATGTTATGATACGTCAACTGTCACAATGTCAGTGCGATGGATTGTGCTGCATGTCGTCTACGAGCTTAGAAATGTCCGGCTTGATGTTTGATATTGAAAGACGCAAGACTGCTTCCAGTTGATCATCAGTCAACTGATTGCGAGTGTTGTTTTCGTTCAGTTTCACATGCGAGAAAGCCTGTTCGCAGCAGTACGTGCTGCCAAACATGCAAGTGTGGACAAGTGCGTTCTCTTTCAGATTAGCAAATGTATCAGGCAATGTTTTGTAGAAATCAAGCAAACTGTTTTCTCAGTAAATAGCACCCAGTTCATCAGATGCCTGGAGATCAGTAAGTTTCAGCTGATATTCTGCTGGCAAGTCATCCACTGACACACTGAACGGATCATCAAAAAGTTTCATCAACAATCTGCATTGGTCAAAGTCATGAAACTGTTAGTTGAGGGTTTGAATCAAGGTATCTAGTTCTAGCCTCTCAACATAAACTTGTGTGTCAATGTCCTGATCCTTCTGTAGCTGTGACTGAAGAGTGGGAAAGTGCAAGAAGTTGCCTGATGCTGCTTGCTGCCGGAACAACTGCAACTTTGTCCAGAAAGCTGAGACGTGATTTGCAAGTTGAAAGACAAACTGATTTTTGCCTAGCAACTTCAAATTCAGATCATTCAAGTGTTGTGTCATGTCGGCCAGAAAGGTCAAATCAGCTTGCCATGCTGGATCAGTCGTGAAAATCATTTCTGCGTCTTTGTTCTTGCTTCTGAGGAATCTATCACCTCACCAATCAACTCCCAGAATCTTCTGAGCATCTTCCCTCGACTCAGCCAGCGTACTTCACAGTGATACACAAGGTCACCATAGTCTGAATCAATTTCTACAAGAAGACTTCGAATCTGACGGTGATTGAGCCCTCGTGATTTCATGAAATTAATGGTTTTCGTTATTATTGCCATCAGTGCCTGAAAACCAAGTTCTTTACTGCACAGATTTTGTTGGTAAATAATACAATGCAACTTCACCAACTGTCTGTTCTGTTTTCATCGATTCTTCATCAACAGTGCTACCAGCCCGCTACTTTCTCCGGTCATGGCTGGTGCTCCTTCAGTTGTCACACTTACCAGTTTCGTAAAATTCAATGAAACACGACTACACAGTCGTACCGTCTTCTCGAATAGAGCAGTTGTCTGACCCTTCATGGAACCCATGCCGATTAGTTCCTCTGTGATATCAAACGATGACGACACACCACGAACAAAAACTAGTAGCTGTGCTGTTGAAATGATGTCAGTCGACTCGTCTGCTACCAAAGAGAAATAGACAACGTTGGCTGCTTTATTTGTAAGCTGCCTTGAGAAGTTTGAAATTCTTCGTTGAACTGTCATACGATTCAAAGCCACCGTCTGTAGCTTGCAAACTGCTTCCGGACACAACTTCTTCCGACGCAGTAATCATACATTGCTTGACAAAATCACCATCAGTGAACGGTCGGCCAGATTTCGCTATCATCAACAAAATATCGTAACTGACCTCACATGCTGCACCTAAGTTTGCTAACGGCTTTGAGAAAACGTTCTGCTGGTGATTCAGCGACCGGCGCAGAGATTCAATTCGAGCTGTTCGTTCATCACCGACAACGTTGTGGAAATATTTATGCTTCTACTCATAATGACGCTTTATATTGGATACCTTTGTTACTGCTACTGTCGAATGACACAGCAGACAAATCATGTTCTTCTGTTGTTGAACAAAACAGTATTGCGCAATCCACTCATCATGAAACTGCCGGTTTTCGCCGTCAACTTTTCTTTTACAATTAGCTGCCATTTTTGTCATGAAATAATATCTAAATAGAGCTCGTAATATATCTCGAAGAACAATTGGAATGCGTGAGATTTTGTAACTACGGAAATATTACGTCATTGCGCGAATGATTAAATGCCTATGCATTAACGAGATTTGCTTATTAAATTTTCTTTATTGCTCGACACAAATATGGAACAATCCAGTAACTAATCTAATGCATATTCTTCTATAGCGCTTAATCTTCGCAAAGGCGCGAACTCTAAGTGCGCGAACTCTGTATGTTTGACTTTCGTGTTGGACATCGCGGGCCACTCGGCGATTCGTCGCGGGCCGGACTTTGTGCACCACTGCGTTAGAGTTTTCGCTAAACACATTGTTGATTCTTGCTCTCGAGAATCTTCTACAAATTTAGAGAACGGGTGGGACTTGCGCAATACATATCAAACAATGTGTGTCACATGCATTAATCTCAAACAAACACAGAAATTAAAGTAAATGAATAACAGGAAATCCGTTACACTGTTAAGCACCATACAATAGATTGTGTTCTCCTCGCCACGACTAATTGAATCCGTGTTTTAGAATCGTAAACCTCAGACTTTTTGCTGGGCCATCTAGGGTGTTTTTTGTTCATTCAATATGTTATTTTATTATAAAGACAAAAACAAACTCAAAAACCTCTTACTCAAACTTGTTTATGTTAACCTGGATGACCTTTTTCTCCAATCCTTTAGAAATTATTTGTCAAATCTTTTATTCGACCATCATTATCTATGAATTTTGCATGGAAATATTTGTATTTTTAGTTATTAAAAGTTACATCATTAATAACTATGTTAGCAGTTTATACGTTTAATACTACAAAAGAAAAAGATTGTTTGAAGCAGAACAAAAAACTATCTAAAATCATTATTGCAAGTTGCACAATGAAATGCCTTGGTAAACAGTATTTTATGAAAAATAAAATATTTAAGAAATACTACTGAATATTTCTCTTTTAATAACGAAAAGCTATAAGAATATCAGAAATTGTTCGCATAAAAAACATTCATGTTGACAATTATTTTAGCGATGGTTGCACATCATGTGAGAGAAACCCCAATGGTTATAGACAACTTGACACCTGAAGTAGTATCTGTTTATGAAATTAAATCACTGTATTCATCAGAAGTTGCGCTAAAATGAGAGACAAAAATTATCCATTAAGTTTTACATGGCCACTTTCTTAGAATTAATGCCAGACGTTAACAAGACATTTCAATGGATTGAAAGTACTTCATTGATATGTTTTCTATAACAAAAAATATTTACTTTATATTTTGTAAATAAGATCAAATAAAGTTTGATTGATTTATTAATTTTTTGTAGTTAATCAAAAAGCTATAAAATGGGGCAACTATACCGTGCGCACCACGAGTTTCGAAATCTGGTTTCTATCATTATAAGCTTTCAGACTTATAGCTGAACGACTAGGGAGAACCAAATAAAGTACAAAATTATGTTTTAAATAATGTTTTAATGCAGAGGCCCAAGCATGGCCAGGTGGTTAAGGCACTCGACTCATAATCCGAGGGTCGCGGGTTCGAATCCTCATCACACCAAACATGCTCGCCCTTTCAGTCTTGGGGGCGCTATAATGTAACGATCAATCCCACTATTCGTTGGTAAAAGAGTAGCCCAAGAGTTGGCGGTGGGTGGTGATGACTAGCTGACTTCCCTCTAGTCTTACACTGGCAAATTAGGGACGACTAGCACAGGTAGCCCTCGTGTAACTTTGCACGAAATTAAAAAAAACAAACAAACAAAATATCATTGTAGTGGTAAAACGTCATACTGTTTACACGTTGATAATAACCCAACTTAAACTTGTTGAAAGCAACACTGTTTACTTAATACAGCAGTGAAAATAAGTATCTGTATTTGACAATACAATGGATGATTTTAAAACTGGTTGTGTTTTAGTTAGTATACACCTTCAGAAAAAACCACAGTAAAGAGTTTGGTAAGAAAAATTTGCTGATTTTCTACTTAAAACAAACAAGTTGGTACTTTTCAAAATATTGATCTGTGTTTCGTTAAACAGCTACCAACACGCAATAAACAAAGTTTAATAATTTTATGGATCAAATGTAAACAAATCTATACCCTAAACTATCCAATATTAGTCTCAAGCTCAAGTATAAACTACATAAACAAGGAAAATGCAGAAATGTTTAGAAAAAACACACCTTCAAAACATCTTTTAAACTCCAAATGATCCGAGCATGAACACATAATTTTATGATCAGATTAACAACTATGTAACAAAAGATATGTGAAATATACACTTCATAATTTCCAATCAATACCAACAAAAACTCATATCCACTACCGAAAGAACAAAATCTGTGTACATATTAAGTAACGCAACGCATTACCATCGACGATGTGTTACAATCCATTAAAAAGCATTAAAACAAAGCACCAGGGGTAGGACAAAATCCAAGCGAAACCACTCAAAAAAGGCACTCAGCTATTATTTCGACACTTAGCAGCATTATTTAATATACCATTTAATATACAATTGTAAGAAAGCTAGCATATTAATATTCTGCAAGGAGAGAAAACCAGTAAATAAATCGGTTGGTAACAATTTTTGATTTCCGGTAATTTAGCTTTAATTTCTAAATATGTAGTTATTCTTTTGTTTAATATATGTTCTAAAATTTTTAACAAACAATGAATCTCCTGGTAAGATGAAAAAAAAACAGTTATTGGTACCTTTAACAAAAAAGAATGTACTGTCGCATATTTCCTCGATATTGAGAAAGCATTCGACACTGTATGGGACTTTAGAATCTTATTTTTGAGTAATATTTTTATTGTGAATACATGTATGCCTTCATTTACAGTTAGTTCCATATTCTTATATGTTTAACTCAACATTCAATATTGACACCAGGGAATGTTTATCTAAAAAAATTACTTGAACAAAATCTTTGTCTCTCTACCGGACCGATTATCAAAAATCTGGCATGTACCATATCTTCAACTCACGGAAAAGACATATATTCCCCCGGGAAAACAATAGGGCATGAGCGTTTAGATTTGCTCCCCTATCTTACTTTCCAGCTGCCCTTATTGGTTCCTCGTTGAACATATTAATAGATTACAAGTTTTGTTAAACCTTTTGAATACAGTGAGGAAATGTGATTGATTGTTTTGTAGTTAAAAACAGTTACACAAAGGACTTTCCGTGCTCTGTCCACCACGAGCATTGAAACTTGATTTCTAGCGTTGTAAGTTTGCAGACATGCTGCTGTGCCACAAGTGGGAAGGCGAGAAAATGTGTAATTTTATGCATATTATAAAATATAAAACCAGTATATTTTAGTTGTCACATGAATATAGTTAATGCAAAAATTAGAGTAATACACTTGTTTTTTTCCATTTTTGCATCTGCAGAAAAGATGCTCAGTAAAACGTAAATTTACTTGCATTTGTTATTTTTCCGCTCTTTCAGGAATTAGATTTTTAACAGGTGTTTCACTGTCTGGTTTTTAATTATTAGAACCGATAACGGAATTTTTTTGGTAAATCACCACTTATGAAGTTATCAGACTTATTTTTTTTAAATGATAAGTTATTTTGTTAAGAAGTTTTCCCATGGAGCTTAATTGGGTTTTACATAGTGACGCTATAGTGTGTTTTCCCTCAAATTAAAAAAAATCCTTGTGCAAAACACCAGAAAATGCGTATAACACCCACCTTTTGTATTTAAAAAATATATATATATTGAATATTTCCGCTGTAAATTTTTCGTAGAATTTCACTCCCCTTAAAAAACAGATTTTAGAACAAAAACTGACAGTTAAAATGACTTGTATGAAATGAAACAATTAGATGAAGATATTCGTGTTAAAGTTATAAATGTTCTACAATTTCTTTTTCTTCTTTTTTTTGCAGTTGAGCACAAAGTTATACAATGAGCTATCTGTGATCTGCCCACCACGGGTATCGAAACGCTGTTTCTAGCGGTATAAGTCCGCCGACATACCATTAGTCAGTCTAGGGTCATTACCAATAAATGCTGAGTTTTTTTCATAATCATTTAGGAACGGAACATTTTGTGTGTACCAGCATGGCCAGGTGGTTAAGGCGCTCGATTTGTAATTTGAGAGTCGCGAGTTCGAATCCCCGTCGTACCAAACATACTCGCCCTTTCAGGCATGGAGAGTTATAATGTGACGGTCAGTTTCACTATTCGTTGGCAAAAGAATAGCCCGAATGTTAGTGCAGGGTGGTGATAACTAGCTGCCTTCCCTCTAGTCTCACACTGCTAAATTAGGGACGGCTAGCGCAGATAGCCCTCTTGTAGCTTTGCGCGAAATTCAAAAACATATAAACATTTTGTGCAAACTGTTGGGCTCACTCCCTTCCCCATCCCTATAGGACCTGGAGAGTTGGTATGAGGGAGCGCAACGGTTACTACAGAAGCATATAAAGTATAACTGGCCCCCCAATGGCACAGCGGTATGTCTGCGGAATCGCACCACTGAAAACAGTGTTTCGATACCCGTGATGGGCAGAGCACAGATAGCTCATTGTATAGCTTTATGCTTAATTCAAACAATAAATTATACCTAAAAGTCCAAATTTTAAATATTATTACTATTATGTAATATAGTAACAACAAACAACATGAGAAAGTGGCATATACAATACATACACAAGTAGATTATACACGGTTTAACACAGCGCAACAAACGCACGTTTTGAAGGGGAGGATTGTGTGCCATAAGAATAATTTGCGCACAACTGATCTAAAGTAATTAATCACTTAACATCCTTAAAAGGTGTTAAATATTCGTGAATTGAAATTTGCATTCGCATTATATGCTAACAAAACTATTATTTTTCCATTTAAAACAAAATTAAAATAAAAAACTTGATTGTGGATTTCTCAGATTTTACCTAATGCTGGGAAAACTACAATTGCATTTTTTTTCCTTCTGATGCAACTCAAGTCAAAAACTTGCTTTTGGTTGAAAACAGCAGAGTTGTTTTCTATGTTTCAAACAATATTTGAGGTTATAGGACTTAAATTGCATGAAGTCTGTCGCTACGATGGTGTAATACCTCATTAAAAATTACGCTGGTTTTGAAGGTTACATGCAACGCTGTTGTAAATATTAGAAAATGATAAAAAAAATAATAGAATCTAATTTATTTTCGCATATGATATCTTTAAATAAATTTAAACCAACGTAACTAAGAATAAATAGGTGAAAATAACATAGTATTAACTTAGATTGCCTAATCATTTCGAAATATCTTAGTTTATCATTTATCTTCATTGGCTAACATTTAACCTGTTGCACGATGTATCGTTCTTTTTATTCAGTATATACAAGTTCACCAACTAGTTTGTTGAATTTGATATTTGTGTGTGTATGTATATGTGCTGTGTGGTATTTCTTGTCACACTGCAGTTTTGCAACATTTGGAGTTCAAAATGGTGTTTCATTTGAAATATGACCCGGTACGGCCAGGTGGTTAAAGCGCTCGACTGGTAATTTGAAGGTCGCGGGTTCGAATCTCCATCGCACTAAACATGCTCGCCCTTTCAGTGGTGGGGTCATTATAATGTTACGGTTATCCCGCTATTTGTTGGTAAAAGAGTAGCCCAAGAATTGGCGTTGGATAGTGATGACTAGCTGCTTTCCCTCTGGTCCTACACTGCTAAATTAGGAAAGACTAGCGCAGATAGCTCTCGTGTAGCTTTGCTCGAAATTAAAAAAATAAACAAAACCTTTAAAATATTTTTCACAATTTTAAGAAAAGAAATATATATATATATATAATATATAACTTTATATAATAATATGTATAAAAATGTGCATCCTCCCATAAAATGTATTCGTGGTTGAGTAAACATTTCTTGAAAATCCACATTCCCCTCACCTGAGTGAGTTTGGCCACTGTTTGTAATTTATTGTTTGTCAAAACATGAATCCGTGGTTGCATGTACAATTTCGAAATGTTTTTTGTACGAGTATTGCAAAAAAATAATCGTGCAAAACCTGCTTATACAACCTTAACTCTAGCATACATAGAAATGAATTATTTTTTTTTTGGAATTTCGCACAAAGCTACCCGAGGGCTATCTGTGCTAGCCGTCCCTAATTTAGCAGTGTAAGATTAGAGGGAAGGCAGCTAATCGTCACCACCCACCGCCAACTCTTGGGCTACTCTTTTACCAACGAATAGTGGGATTGACCGTCACGTTATAACGCCCCCGCGGCTGGGAGAGCGAGCATGTTTGGCGCGACGCGGATGCGAACCCGCGACCCTCAGATTACGAGTCGCACGCCTTAATGCGCTTGGCCATGCTGGGCCCATAGAAATGAATCGATAAGTGATATTAAGGGAATCACTTTATAATGAAGAACTCATGAGCTTACACTGTCTGAAATTGTTCAACTATCTATCTATAGTTATTCATTTATACTATTTTTAGTAATTGAAACCTAACATATCTATGTAGAAAAACTATTAAAAATAAACGTTCAGTTTCTTGTTTTGTCTTGTCGCCAAACATGCTGGTTCAGCATGGCCAGGTGGTTAAGGCACTCGACTCGTAATATGAGGGTCGCAGGTTCGAATTTCCTCACACCAAACATGCTCGCCCTTTTAGCCGAGGGTGCGTTATATTGTACGGGTCAATCACATTATTTGTTGGTAAAAGAGTAGCACAAGAGATGGCAGTGGGAGGTCCATCACTCCTGTCTTACGCCACAAAATTAGGGACGGCTAGCGCATATAACCTTCGTGTTGCTTTGTGCGAAATTCAAACCAAACTAAATATGCTCGACCATTCAGAGGTGTGAGCAATATAATGTTACAATCAATCCCTCTATTCGTTAGAAAAAACGTAGTACGAGGGTTGATGTTAACTAGTTGCCTTCCCTTTAGTCTATATCTAGTTATCTAAATAGGAATGGTTAGCACAGATAGCTCTCCAGGCGTTTTGCGAAAGATTCAAATCAATCCAAATCTTTATTGTGTTGTTTAGAATTCCAGTTTCTTAGAAGCAAGCAAATGTCTCAAAGTTCCTTAGAGAAAGAAAGTTAGTAAATAAACCGAATGTTTATTGTACTAAGCCTGATCAGCTGCTTAGGCAAAATTTTCAAGAGTCTAAATAAGTAAAAGACTCCCCACCTACTGGCGATTACGTCAAAATTACCGAAAGTCCAAAATAGATTCAGAAAATTGAGACAAACCACTTATCATCCAGTCAGATTGATCAAAATCCATCGTAGAAAGTTTCAATAAAAAATAATGGATTGCCGTCTGCTTTCTTGATGTTGGAAAAGCCTTTAAAACTATATGGATCAGTAGTTTCAGGTTCCGAATAAAAGAACTGTAACTACTATGCGATATTATTCGTTGGCTATCTAATTTTTTTGGAGGACACAAAATGTAAAGTTAACGTGGAGAACACCTACTTGTATTATTATTTCACACCTGAGACAGGTTTTCCTGGAAAAGAGGTGGCTAGCTTTATTCTATTCATTGTTTATTTCAGATGGTATGCTGCTAGACGACCCAAACTGCGGTTAAATTTTACAGTTCGCTGACGTTGCTGCTATTTTTAAGAGTGCACCTTTTCTAGCAGTAGTAGCCACAAAACTACATCTTCTTTGACTTTTTGTAGTTCCACACGTTTCTTCATATGAAGAAACTTATACTTTTGTACTTTTACTTACTACTCTGAAGTACCTTTATTGGTTAATTATCTAAGAGTGATTTATATTTAATATGAGTTTTATAATATTTTATTAATTATACAATTTTGCATATTGGTGTTAAAACACTTATGTGGATCTCGGTAATCGAGAGGCTGTTATGGTTTTCTTACGTGTCTGTTTAGCTTTAATCCATGCAGGGCATCTATAATTTATTACTGGGCAGATGTATGTTTTTATATTTCGATTATGTTGGTGTATATAATTCCATTATTCTATCTAACTGTGGTTGTTGAAATAATGGAATACAATCAAAAAGTTCCGCATCAAAATAAATGTCTCTAAGAACGAACCGGTAGTTTATACAAAACTAAGAAAACTCAGTAAATACTTGCCTGAACCTCACATGATAATATATTAATATAATCCTCGAACGTCAACATCAACTAAATTCCTTGGTTTAACCTACAACTAGAAGTTAACGCGGGTTAAACATATATGTAATATGAAACAGAAGTTTGGCAACGTACGAGTCATATTACATGAGTAACCGACAAAATCTATGGTACATCAGCCACCAACATAATCGAAATATAAAAACATACATCTGCCCAGTAATAAATTATAGATGCCCTGCATGGATTAAAGCAAAACAGACACGTAAGAAAACCATAACAGCCTCCCGATTACCGAGATCCACATAAGTGTTTTAACACCAATATGCAAAATTACAAACACGACCTGACAAACTCATACTTAGCTACCTAAATTATTTTACGAAACATTGGCAACAAAAAAGAACTATTTTGTGAATTAGAACGTCTTCACGTACATAATGAAATTAACCCAAGCACCTCTCACCAATTAACGATTACTTTCGAAATAAAAATAGCTTAAGATCACCTTTAGCTAAGACTGTGCGTCACTCTTTATTTTTTTAATTAGGAAAACATTAAAAGTGGTATTTTTAATTAAACTAATAAAAAATATATTAAATACAGACGTAACTGTTCGCGATATGTATGACTTTTGCTCAATAACAAACAAAGAGAAAGTGTGTTCTTCATTCTGTATCTCCACGGTTCTGTTCTTCCAGTTTACATAATCTGAGATCTAAACATCCACCCACATGCTTGCCAAACGTGGAGACTTGTGAAAGAGAGGAAAAGATCCTGGTGGTCGAGGATGCCAACACTCACACATCACTTTTGCTTTGAATTCCTGTAGACGGACGGCCTTGGGGTGGCCCTCCCAAGGTCAATCGGCTGGTCCACTAGTCAACCAAGTACCACTGTTGCACATTCTCAACGGGTGTTGTGGATATTGTGTCTTATTCTGATGTTTGGGTATTGTGCTCACGAAATCCTGGTGTTGCTGCAATGTCCTTGATTGGGATTGTAGCGCTTCCTCTTGTAAGGATCCATAACGGGTGGGATCAGTAAGCACTGAAATGTATTCCCTTTATTATGGATACCCCATACTTGTAATAAATAAAAATAAAAATGAAAAACTTGAGAAAAACAGATTATCGGGAAATGATAATGTATGGAATCTTCTTCCAACGACAGAGACCTGTCCAGTCGATCCAGGGCAGGATCCATGTTGTTAGATAGACCTCCTTCTAATAAAGAAAAAAAGACGTGGTCGAAAACAGAAAAGCTCTCCACCCAATTCACCTTTACATAAGTAAAAATTGCCACTTTGATACAGTGGAACTGTCAAAGTTTACGTTCTCATCTGGATGACATCAAAGCACTGATTGATTCTTACCATCCTGTGTGTCTTTCCTTACAGGAAACATTTCAGAAACCTACCAATACAGTTACCTTTTGGCAGTTATTTTTGTACAAAATGACAGGCTGTGTGACGTATAAGTGCATGAAAGGGTGGCACTGCTGGTCAGTCAGCATGTGTGTACCCTGTTTTTGCCACTCGACACACCCTTGGAGGCCACAGCCATCCGTGTTTCCGTGTTTGCTCTCTCTACCTGCCTCCTGGAGAGACCTGTGATCAATAGACCTTGATGCTCTCATTGAAAAATTGCTGCCTTTCTTTTAAATCCTGGAGGGCTTTAGTTGACATAGTCTCCTCTTAAAAAATGCTGATATTGATGGAAAGGGTTGCTCTGTGAGCATATGCTCTCGGATCACAACTGTTCTCTCTTCAATACTGGTGTTTATACTTATTTTTATGCACCTAATAAGTGTTTTACTGCTAATGATCTCTCGGTCTCCTCTCCCTTTTTTCTTTTCACTTTTTATGGAAGGTTGACAGTAACCCACAAGGTCAGTAATCATTTTCCTATCATTTTGAAAAAAAACTGACCGTGGTTGATACCACCTGACCTGCATGCTTCAGTGGAAGCTGAACCAAGCCAACTTGCCCTCTTTCACTGCTCTCTCGAAACTAGGTCCTGCAATCGACGACTGTGTTGCAGCAATAACTGACTACATTGTCCAAGCAGCTGCTCAATGCATTCCTAAAACCTCAACATGTTTTCCACAGTATCCTCATCCGTAATGGAATCCTGTTTACCACATGACACAGAAGGCTCAATCACGGGCCTGGGAAACTTTTTGTATACATCCCACAGTTTTGAACTGCATCGCTTTTCAGCGATCCCTTGCACATGCTCAGCCAGAAGGAATCTTGTACACTGAATCTCTATTCCTTTGCTGTTTGCAACTGTTTTTACTGTATGCTTCAAAACTTCGATCCTTACTACAGCACCCCATCCAGGGTTGTGTTTTCCTTCCTCAGTGGGCCACGTTGTTCATTTTGGCTTTCGTATCCAGGTACAGTCGGATGAATTGGGCCTGTCCTTGGCCAACCTAGCTGTATCTACTGGTCAGCCCATTTCACCATGGCTAATCACCATCCCTAAATGTGACCTTTCTTTGAGTCATGTGAGAAAGGTGGATTCTCCCCATTGAAAGAATCGACTTCTATTTGGCAAACATCTTTCAAACCATCCTTCCATTTTCATTTATATGGATGGTTCGAAATCAGGTGATTCTGTGGCTTCTGCCATAATTTGTTGTGACTTGGTTATTGCACACAGAATCCTCTCTACAATTTCTGTGTTTCCTGCCGAACTGTATGCCATTTATCTCGCCCTGCATCCCGCAGAAGTTCTGCAGTGCACGAACTGTACTATTCATACTAAATCGCTTAGCTCTCTACTGACCCTCAAATCATGTCACCTTAATTCTCACCTTGTTCTCGTCGATATACGAAACCGACTGGCCCATTTATTTCTATTATCTATTTCTATTCACTTTTTCTGGATACGAGGTCACATCGATCTGTCTGCTCTGGTACTATCACCGCCGTGCCTATCCCGTACATGGACTATGGTCCTGTATTCAAGCCGTGGCTCCGCCCCAGTTGGCAGTGGACTTGGAGTGAGCAACGTGATAACAAGCTTTTCCAGATAAAACTCTCTATTGGACCTTGGACGTCTTGTTTCGGGAAGGATTTGTTTTGTTTTTCGAAATTCACACAAAGCTACTCGAGAGCTATCTGTGCTAGCCGTCCCTCATTTAGCAGTGTAAAACTAGAGGGAAGACAGCTAGTCATCACCACCCACCGCCAACTCTTCGGCTACTCTTTTACCAACGAATAGTGGCATTGACCAAACATTATAACGCCCCCACGGCTGAAAGGGCGAGCATGTTTGGCGCGACGGGGATGCGAACCTGCGACCCTCAGATTACGAGTCGCACGCCTTAACACGCTTTGCCATGCTGGGCCTTCCGGAAGGATCGGAAAGAAGTTTTCTAAACTAGACAACGCATTGGTCACAGTTTTTTAACTCATCGTTTGCTTATATCTGGAACTGATGCACCGATGTATGTTCTGTGTGACACTAAAGTTACAATATTTCACATTTTACCGTCTGAACATAATTTATCTAAAATCATTCATGAATTAAACTGGCCTTAATATGTAAAAAAGTAAATATAAAATTACGAAATACTTCGTTCTCTGTATGAGAATATAATTAAATATCTCTTTAGTTCAGATAAAGTCTAGTGCTATAGTGACGAGAACTGTATGGAAACTTTAAATATGTTATGGTAGAATGTTAAACAAAGCATTCATAAGCAGTACTATATAAACAGCGACGTTCTACATTTGTTACTGGCAGCAGGGAAACGATGAACTTATGATAAACATTATTTTTAATGTGAGAACGGCTCAAGTCTAATATATCTACTAGTGGGTAATGTTTTTAAACGTACGTACAACTATTACTCTCCCCCAGCAAGATATAATAAACAAACATACCTAGCCTACCTTTTTTGTCTGGTTTGTATGGAATTTGTATTAATGAAGGGGCCTCCTTGTGGCTGGAAAATTCCGGCATTTCAACTCTTTCTTATGGGATTTTCTATTCCTACTTAGACTTCATAATTATAAAAATAAAATGTGATTTAATTGAATTAGTTTCTACCAAGGAAAGAGAAAAGCGTTAACATTAATTACGATATATCATCATGCCATGTGTGATGAATACTTATAACAGGAATATTACATAGTACAAGGTATGCTAGTTATAACTTTTTGTTAAAGGTAAGTGTCATGTCAGTCGATTACTTCATATTATAATATGCGAATGTTACGTGCTTATATATAGATGGTTAATTTCAAAGTATATAACTTACGTCTGATATTTTAGTCAAATATAAATTTCTTCATGAGCGTCATTCTTACGTTGCAAGTTATTTGTATTCACAGACCTATACTCTGAAACTAATTTCTGAACGACAGTTAATTGGTATTTCAACTAAAGACATTAGCTACAAGCTCATTTAACTTAAAGAATTCACTTGCAACTCTATTAATTTATTTTAAAGGATCTATACTGAATTTATGGTAAGTAAAGAGACGAAAATGTGCATTTTGAGTAAATAATTTGTTGTTGATTTTACTGTGTGAACATGGCAAACGTAAGAGTAAACATGATAATCAGTAGTCAGGTGAAGCATAATTGAACCGAGGTTTCTCATTCTTTTATCACGTACAAAGCTTCAACTTGGAAGGTACTTGCTGGTAATACTACCGGCGCTTCACCTCATAGCCGAAAATACATATTTAGGTGCGTATGTCACTTTTAAGCATAGCAACACTTTTTTGCCATTTCAAGTGCTAATGACAAAATACATTTATTACCTTGGTTAAAAATATAAAATACTGGATATAATGATGTGTTAGAATTGATTATATGACAAAATTAACATGAAAAAAAAGCTCCTCGTGGCTTACCACTGAGCCACGCGTTATTGGAGGGGGAGCATGGCCAAGTAGTTAGGGCTCTCGATACGTAATCTAAGGGTTGCGAACTCGAATCCCCGTCATACCAAACATGCCTACCCTTTCGGCCATGCGGGCTTATAATGTTTCATCAATCCCACTATTCGTTGATAAAAGAGTAGCCCAAGATTTGGCGATGGATGGTGATAACTAGCTGCCTTCACTCTATTCTTACACTGTTAAATAAGGGACAGCTAGCGCAGACAGCCCTCGTGTTGCTTTGCGCGAAATTCAAAACAAACAAACAAGCCACTGAGAGAGCAGTAAAAAAAAATTATATACTGGCACCATTATTTCCTAGAAAATGGTATGCTTAAAATTTTTGTTCAAAGAAAAAAAAAACTCATTCCTGGCCTTATAACTGTTACCATTTTATCAATGATATTATTAAGAGTTCTATTTGGCCCGGCATGGCCAAGCGTGTTAAGGCGTGCGACTCGTAATCTGAGGGGCGCGGGTTCGCATCCCCGTCGCGCCAAACATGCTCGCCCTTTTAGCCGTGGGGGCGTTATAATGTGACAGTCAATCCCACTATTCGTTGGTAAAAAGAGTTGGCGGTGGGTGGTGATAACTAGCTGCCTTCCCTCTCGTCTTACACTACTAAATTAGGGACGGCTAGCACAGATAGCCCTCGAGTAGCTTTGTGCGAAATTCCAAAACAAACAGTGCCATTTTTGCAGGTGTATTTTAAAACGAACACTGCTTGGATGCTAAACCTCATTGCATAGTTTTGAAAACTGTGAAATGTTGAAAATTATATCTGTTTATAAAGTTAGATCTGATTATTCATCTATACTGGTATCATGCCAACAAAACTGTGAAATGTTGAAAATTATATCTGTTTATAAAGTTAGATCTGATTATTCATCTATACTGGTATCATGCCAACAAGCTGTCTTTTTTTAATACCTTTAATTTTTTATTTCTCAATACACGGTTTGTTACTTTCTGGAATTGTATCTAAAGGAAAAGCAGCTAGTCAACAGCACCTACTACTAATGCTCGGGGTTACTTTTACCTGACTTAATAATTGAATTTGATTGTCACTCTTATAGGACATTCCCAACCGAACACAAACGATATATTGAGTTCACAGTGGGCACGCTCATCACGTCGACCGCAACAAGCGAAGTGAAAAATAAGATATAATAATAATACGTTGGTAAGCTATGTCTCATGATGCTATCTCTATTTTAAAGTAAATTTTCCCATTTGAAAAGTTGCGTTACGATTGCGAAAAGTACGACATTAAAAGTATATCTTTTTTTTCATTGTAAAAGCTATATATATATATAGATATTGATCAATTCTTTAAATACAATCAATGATTATAATATTAATACATATTCAAAGAAGTTGGTCAGCTCAGAGGTAGCTGTTTAAATGTGGTCGGTATTTCCAAACCACACGGGGAGTTTCCACACGTTTTGATGGTAGTACATTCATGCTCTGACGAGAAACAAAAATTAAACTGAAACGACCACGTTTAATACAGCTGCTGTATTTTACAAAAGTGGTTCTCTAATAATTTATAGAACAACTTAACCGCATGAAAGTTACTGCACAATTCATGTATTATCTTGTAGTTAAATAGACAAGGATTAAAGTTTATCCTGTTGCAACGTGTAAAAGTAACTGTAAACATTTCGTTTTGTTCATTATTTCATTATATGACGTAAAGGAGTAGTTAGTGTACTTTGATAATTACGATAAAAGGAAAGAAGGTCAAATACATAATATAGAAAGTTCTAAACGTTCTTACAGTGTTATAATTTTAAATTCTGACGTTAAACGGTTTTAAAAAATATAAAGCGGCTTTCATTTGAATGTTATGCTTTCTTTTCTTTTTATTTTTTTAATTTTTGTCGGCATGTTAAGCAGATATTTCTATATAATATGCTTTTACACCAGCAATATCTGTTTATGGTGCGAGACTTAAGAGAATTTTACGATCATCAGAAAAGGTTAAACTAAAAAAAAAAAAAAAAAGGACACTTATTTTAATAACGTAGTCTGTCCAAAACTTAATATCATATTTTTAAAACTAAGGATATATATCTATAAAGCTTTGAAGGCTGTTTTTATTTTTAAATGACTATATGCTCTCGCCAGTTCTTGTGAATTATACTAAAGTTAATGAAAATATTATAAGAATAAATAACAGTGTTAGAATAAAATACATAATATTCTTTCATTAATCCTTACCCTAAAAATTTAATTTGTAAATAAATAAATTAAATATATTTGATGGTAATTAGTATCCACTTAATCTGGTTCACACACTAACGGCTTATTACGACACCTATTACGACTATGGTATCCTATCTAACCTAATGAATCTTACTATTGTGCGAAAGGCATTGTCGGGGTAAAGCTGTTTCATTGTTTATACATTACAAGATATATTCTCATTTACTTTTACAATTTTATGTCTTATTTCAAGACAAATTCTAACTAGAACTATATTAACCGTTTCTGACTAACTGAGAATAATTCCATACGTTTCCATTCTCTCTCTTAAAATATGACAATATAAATTTATATAAGTAATTTTAATTTATTTTTTTTTACAATTAATGTTTTGTATCCATTTAAACAATAGCTGAAGGAAATGTGATTGATATCAGAAAACGACACAGGTAGGTATATTTTTAAAAATAATTTTATATTTTCAATTATTACATTAAAAAAGAACAATATTTGCCTTAAAATTGAAACTAATATGTAAAACTGTAGTTGTTACGAATTTTCATAAACTTTTGGGTCAGTTTGTTTTAATACAATCTTGCTTCCCAGTGGTTCAGCGGTAAGTCTACTGACTTACAACCTTAAAAATTGTAATTGTAACCTTTTGATATCGGTAATGGGCAGAGCACAGATAGCTCATTGAGTAGTTTCGTGCTTAATAATAAACAAACAGTTATAGACTCAGACTGTATATTACACATTAAAACCAAAGTTAGTAGTTTCATTAAAATAGGAGTTATTCGAATGTTTATTATTTATTCAAAATTAAGCAGAAAGACTAAACTTGAAGGCAAATTTTTTTAACTATGCAAAATAAAGTGTTTTTATTCTCAACATTTTTCGTTTTTTATTTTTGTGAAAGTTTAAATAATAGAAGATTTCGTGCTCGTAGTAGTATTCACCAATATTAAGAAATATTTCACCTTCTGAAATAGTTCCTTCGTTCCGCAATGCAAATGTATTTAAAAATATACTGACTTAAAGAAAAGTAGCCCAATACTGTTATTCCGAATCTACGTTTTGATTGTTTGTTTGGTTGTTTGTTTTTGGAATTTCGCACAAAGCTACTCGAGGGCTATCTGTGCTAGCCGTCCGTAATTTAGCAGTGTAAGACTAGAGGGAAGGCAGCTAGTCAGCACCACCCACCGCCAACTCCTGGGCCACTCTTCCACCAACGAATAGTGGGATTAACCGTACGCATTATAACGCCCCCATGGCTGGGAGGGCGAGCATGTTTGGCTCGACTCGGGCGCGAACCCGCGACCCTCAGATTACGAAGCGCACGCCTTAACGCGCTAAGCCATGCCACGCCCTCTACGTTTTGGAGCTGCATCATTAGACGTCTAGCATATGACTGAACGTGGCGACCCCATGTGAATGAAAAGTGTTATATCATCCATTTATTTGATTAACCATATGCTACTAAGTAGAACGATGTAACGTAAATAATTTGATGTTGTTGTTGTTGTTGTTTCGAATTAAGCACAAAGTTACACAATAGGCTATCTGTGCTCTGCCCACCACGCGTGTCGAAACCTGGTTTTTAGCGGACATACCGCTGGGGGGCGAAAATAATTTGAACGTATTGTAACTTAAAATTTATGTTTAATGATGTGATATTTTTAAATAGAAAATAATTTTCAAATAAATATTAGAAAGGTAGACCCGCCAATAACAGTAGATTTGTTCAGGAAATAAGGAGAAATATTTAATCTAAATCTGAACTTGACTAAGTTTTCCTAGCACGTGTGTGCGAAGTGATGAGACTGTACAAGCTCAACAAAATGAACACAATCTTTAGGATAGAATGAACAAACAAAACACATCAGTGTAATTACTTCTATAGCGTTATTTCTCTCAGGACAGACATTTTTCGAACTAATAACACTAGTCTTAAAGCAGGCCTCCGTAAATCCTGGACACCTGTCGCCATGGCGACTAAAAATTTCATCATTGTATTTTCTCCCATTTTGTTCGTGAGTAGGACTGTAATGAATAGAACTTGAATCTAGAACAATTCTGGACTGTTAAAAGTTCTGGACTACTTTTGCGTTCTTTGAGTCCTAAATAAAATTTTGTTTCTAGGAATTTAGCAATGGATTCAGCACTTCTTCATAAATTTTGAGGAATTAGTGCTGTGATTGCACAACTTGTTACTAATTTCGTGCCATTTTGTGCTTCTTCTTTTTCGCAATGCAACCAATCAGTGCGAGTGTTTAGACTCATACGGGACCACAAGCAGTTAGTTCAGGCAACACTATCAGAAGGTTCTTGATATTGTATGATCGTTAGCATGCACTCGCTGCTATGAATCTAAATTATACTTACTGGAGCCTCGATTATCCGCGCAGGTCTGAGGAAAGCAAAATATCATGGATAACAGAAACAGCAAATAATCCAGACACTAGAATATCTCAATAATTAATCTAAATGAATATTTTCAATATATTCAAATTCCTTGTTTCAAATTACAATATTTTTGCCTTCGATCAATGAAAGTAACACAAAAATTTATTTAAAAATATTATTATAATAATTATAAAGGCCAAGTATCAGTCATTTAGTGAGTCAATCACGCTCAATTTCTTTGAATTTCATGAGTTACTACATCTGTCTAACTCTTTGTTTTCTTGTGTAACACTTCCTCTTCTGATTGACCATTTCTGTTAAGTTGAACTCGATCGTTAATATAGGGCCCGGCATGGCCAGGTGGGTTAAAATGTTCGAATCGTAATCTGAGGGTCGCGGTTTCAAATCCCCGTCATACTAAACATGCTCGCCCTTTCATTCGTGGGGTCGTTATAACATGACGGTCAATCCCACCATTCGTTGGTAAAAGAGTAGCCCAAGAGTTGGCGATGGGTGGTGATGACTAGCTGCCTTCCCTGTAGCCTTACATTGCTAAATTAGGGACCGCTAACTCATATAGCCCTCATGTAACCTTGCGCAAAATTCCAAAAAACAAACAAAACAAGCAAATCGTTAATATAAACCTAAATAGCTCTTTAATTTCGGCAATTTTTCTACTACAGACACAGAAGTACATTCTAATCTTATCAACGCTTGAGAAAAATAAATAAAAAAGTAGAATAAATCTATGCTTGAAAATTACTGCAAAAAAAGCTGTTGTTAAAACAGACTGAAGATACTAGTTTGTAGGGAAGAAGATAATGTGCAACTGTACGATTACCCAGCACAACCTGAACATCATTTGTGGCTAAATGACGCCTGTCGTGTAGCATAGAACAGCGGTTGACAACTGAACTTGAGTAGATACTTTAAGAAGTCTTAACGTGTATTTTATGTGTTTTTGTTATCTGTGTTTTTAATCACTAATCAAATAAACTTAACTAAGCTATAACTATTTTTTGTTCTTGTCTCAACAGCTAAAAATAAAAGAGAAGGCTTAGTTTGAGCTCGCTAGCTTACGATTTGAACACAAGCCATATACCGCATATGAAAATCCGGGATATCATGTAACGCTTAAACTTTTGCAACTAAAATTAATTTCTGAATGACAATTTCTCCAAAACATGTAAATTATTGTCTAGAATTGTAACGGCACAATTATTTTGATAACATTTGAGAATAATAAAAAACCTTGGCTAATTGAGTCACTAGTGTATTTCCCCTTTCTCGATAAAAAACAGTAGTGAAGTTAGGTTAAGCATACTTAGTTCCTGAGTTTTTAAGCTGGCTCCTAGATTGAAAAATATTTTTCAAAGTCTGCCCTAAAGTAAGTTCTTACTTGAAGAATTACAAGTAGAAACTGAGCTCAGAAAGTTCGTCTAAAGTTAAAAATAAACAAGATTTTTTGTATTCAATTGAAAGCTTTACCTAATGCTTTTTGTTCTTTCTCGTAATTAATCGGCTGTTGCATTCAGATATTATCCATTCGGCCAGAAAAATATATTGCAGTCGTTAATCCTTTCATTCTTGATGTTATATATTTCTGTAATATATTCTCTGGCAAAATAGACATTATCTACAATAAATATCAAAGAAATAGAACAGTTAGAATAGTCCTCTGGTGAGACAGTGGTAAGTCTTCGGATTTTACAACGCTAAAATCATGTGTTCAATTCCTCTTTATGAACATAGCAGAAAACACGTTGTGGTTTTTCTATAAGAAAGCACACAGCTATAATAAAACAGTTGAAATGAATTTTTATATCATACTTTTGTGCTAAAACTGCAAATAAATTAAAGAAATATATATTTTTTTAATTCCTACATCGTTTGTTTGTTGTTTTTGTTTTTTGGAATTTCGCACAAAGCTACTCGAGGACTATCTGTGCTAGCCGTCCCTAATTTAGCAGTGTAAGACTAGAGGGAAGGCAGCTAGTCATCACCACCCACCGCCAACTCTTGGGCTACTCTTTTACCAACGAAAAGTGGGATTGACCGTAACATTATAACGCCACCACGGCTGGGAGGGCGAGCATGTTTGGCGCGACTCCGCGACCCTCAGATTACGAAGCGCACGCTTTAACGCGCTAGGCCATGCAATTCCTACATCACTAAACCAAGTAGAAAATATGGTATACATGTCTATTAAAACAGTTTTCTTAAAATCAATTCGTAAAAATATATTGTTACGGGAATTAAGTGCATATATTAATATACGTTGCGGACTCATGTAAATTCTACTTACCTATTTATACTTTTCTTGATTAAATCCACATATTAATGTTAATCTCTATCTATACGTTATTCTATGTACTTAAACGTATTAGCACATCTTCACATTTTACGTAATAAAAAATAGACCAGCTGAAGGCATTATTTGCTAAACCCTTCTTTAGCTCGGTGCTCTAATATAGTTTATTTTAAAATCATAATACATGCTGCGTATAGATTAGTTATTATGGAAAACTACTGTTGCCCAGTTTTAAGCTAGATTTCGGCCCACCATGGCCAGGTGGTTAAGGCACTCGACTTCTTAATCCGAGGGTTGCGGGTCCTTAGGGCGTTATAAATGACGGTTAATCCCACTATTCGTTGGTAAAAGAGTAGCCCAAGAGTTGGCGGAGGGTGTTGATAACTAGTTGCCTTCCTTCTAGTCTTACACTGCTAAGTTAGGGACGGCTAGCACAGAGAGCCCACAGATAGCTTTGCGCGAAATTCAAATCATTTGAGCTAAATTTAAATTTCCAGTTCTTGTTATTGCACCATTCTGATTTTAAAAAAATTAACTCACATACAGAGGGTGGACAAAAAGGTGGCCCCACTTGAAAATGTTGTTAATTTGTTATATCTTTTATCAGATAACATAAAAATGCAAAACTATTTATTTTTAGAACGTACTCGATGAGATATGTTCAAACATAATCTCAAATCTTATTTTTAACACTGGCTACCGTAAATACTTGAACTTTTCATGATTTTAGTTACATATTCTCATAAAAAGTGTTGTGCACGTGCTGTAGTTTTTTAGATCTTATTTCAGTTAGTCTAAGAAATAATCAAACAAGTTTCTCTGCAGCAATAGAATATAAAAATGAAACTCATAATAACACAAACCAGTTTTACAAGTTAATATTTAGTCGGCGTTCCCTTGGATTTCAGTACTGCTTAACAACGACGTGGCATGCTTCCCTTGAGTTTGTATTCCTGAGTGATTGATTGTCATTCTTCTTTCAGCACTTCAAAGAGTTCATCTTCCCTGTTTGGCTTACGATCTTTTGTTAATCGGTTTAACTCAGTCCATAAATTTTTAATCGGATTCATATCAGCTGATTGACCTGGCCAGTCCATAATATCAATTGTCTTTTAAGATATCTTCTAATGACTCCTCAATTGCAGAGAAACTGCAAGTAACAGTTAGTTTTCAATATTCTGTATACTAAAACAATAATAAAAAAGATATGATGTTGATCATGCTTCTGAAATACCTAAAAGGTTAGAAAACACAAAATAATAAAACTTCAATATAAAAAGACTTCTAAACTACAGAAAACTTATGAACAAAACAGGTAATGGAATGCTACTGTGTGTATTAGTTATTATACTTTAAGGACAAACATCGAGAGCTTACACAACAAATATTCAATATCTTGAATCAGACTACGCCATTTAAAATGATATAAACTGATTGTAACTCATTAAAACTTGTGAATTAATTGAATTTCATAAAATTATTGATTAATTTGTATTCTGTTAAAAGTTCTCTTGAGATAACAGTAATAGAAAGGCTCAATTTATTTTCAAATAACCTAATCAATGTCACATCAAAAGACGTTTTCTTTGAGACTTCATTCAACGTAACAATATTCAATTATCTTCGTTCTCAAAATTTCAGTTTGTTAAATCTATCAGGTTACAATGATTAAATTCAAACCACACACACACACACGTATATATATATAGAAAGAAAGCGTGATCGTCAGGATTTATATAGGGTCCGGGATTATTTATAGTAGATGTCTGTGATCTGTTGGCGATAAATTTCAACAATAAACGGACAGCACACAATCCACTTGTTTTAAAATAATATATTTAGAGCAAGTTAAATGTGAGTACAAAACTTCATTACACTATTGGTTATCTTAATTGTATCCAGAGCTTTAACTAATTTTTCGTCAAAACCCACACAGGTGGGCTCAATTACATTAGAGCATCCTTTGAAAAGACAAATTATTCTCCTTTATATCTGTTATAGCAATATAAGCTGTGAAACTTACTTTAGAAATCGCCCGTCATGGCTAATTTATATGCATTCTAGCTTCATTTTCATTCATTTCTTTACATTCACCAGCTTTCTTGCTGGTTCTTTTTACCTACACGTATTTATAACAAACAACTAAAATAACTAGCCCTTTAGTAATAACAATATAATACATAAAGAGAAAACTAAGAGGCTTCGAGTAAGATGATGTCAACAATACTACAATAGTCTAGTGCAACAATTAGACTACAAATACGACTCATATAAAGTTAAGTAACGAAACTTGACATAACTATCGCTTTTAAAATAATTCGCTTTTAACACCCTTGCTGTGAAAACTAACTAATCATTAAATCTCCGGATATTAACTCTTATACTGAACGGTCTTGTATATCCAACAATAAGAGTTGGATTTATTTTTAGAATATTTATGAGTAACTAGGATTACGTCTACAAAGAGTTGGTACAACTGTATAGAATTAATGAGACCAATAGTTATGAGACTATGGTTATTTCCTGTGATCTTCCTCAAATTTTTGCCATTTGGTTTGAGTGGCACTATAAATGTTACAGTTAATAGTGCTAATAGTTTTTTTGAAAACAGTGAGTTATTTTACAGACGTAGGCCCGGCATGGCCAAGCGTGTTAAGGCGTGCGACTCGTAATCTGAGGGTCGTGGGTTCGCATCCCCGTCACGCCAAACATGCTTGCCCTTTCAGCCGTGGGGGCGTTATAATGTGACGGTCAATCCCACCATTCGTTGGTAAAAGAGTAGCCCAAGAGTTGGCGGTGGGTGGTGATGACTAGCTGCCTTCCCTCTAGTCTCACTCTGCTAAATTAGGGACGGCTAGCACAGATAGCCCTCGAGTAGCTTTGTGCGAAATTCAAAACAAACAAATTTTACAGACTGTCTCAGTATGCAATTTTGTATTGCATTGCTTGTATACATTAAGTATTTTATAAGTTAAAGAAATAGCTTGATTTGAATTTCACGCAAAGTACACAAAGGCTATTCGTCCCTAATTTAGTAGTGATAGGAAAGCAACAACCCAACATCACATGCTGCCAACTCTTGGGCTACTCTTTTACCAACAAATAGTAGAATTGACCGTCATTTTACACTGCCCAAAGAATGAAAGTACGAGCATGTTCAGTGATGGGTATTCTAACTTGCAACCCTCAGATTGTGAATCGAGCGCTTTATCCCTTTGGTCAAACCATAAATAAATAATGCACCAAGTAAAGCTGATATCATAACTTTAAGTTACAAAAGTAATATTAGAAAATAAAACTTTTATGAAAGTTTTTAGTAGATAGTTTTCCCCTCCATATTTATTGCTATAGATCGTTATTCTCCTATGAATTAATTATTTTACAGGAGAATGAAATTAATTAACACTCTGTCGCTGTAGGGTTATCTGTCCTATAAGCATCCTGATACAAAAGTCATAGATTGCTTTACTTAATGTTTAATATTAATAGATTTTTTCAATCATGCCTTTTATCGGTTTCTTTAATCTTGACATTTTGAGACGAATAAATGTAATTTTTCTAATTAATTCCAGATCATTTGCATAACAGTTTTTGAAACGTTCCTTATAATTTTAGTATTATTTCTTTGTTCATATCGCTGACTCACAACGTTTTAAAGACAGATATAATCAGTCATTAAAAAATATGTTTTGAGATTAATACGTCATACCAGTATAAAAGGAACTCGGGACATTAAAAAAATCACGCATTTGAAAGGGTTTGACTAGATAACTGCACGGTGATGAGTTTTAATAGCGACAAGATTATTATTTACTGAATTAATTTCATACATACATTTATAATAACGATTACTTCTATGAAGTCACATGTCTACTTAATCTGGTGGGTCATTCATGAATATCCTGGTATTTATTAAATATGTACGTTTTTACAACAGTTCTAAACATCAATTTGGCCCCTGAACATCTATAGATTACTGTGTAGTACGGGTATTATAAATGATTTTTAATTGTCGTTGACGAATTTTAGATAATTTAAGGTGATCCCACGTACTTGTGTTCCTTTATTCTTTATTGTTATTGTTTCTTATTGTTGTTACTTTTTACTAGCAAATCGTCTTAATCATTTGAAATGTGCAATTAAAACTACAGTAGTAACTTGAGCCAAAAGTATGGATCGTAGATTAGCTTAGTCGTGTTTTGAACCTTTATTTGTGCTTTCGCCATGAATTTATGGATTTGCTTTAGTTTATGAAATGTCGGTTAACATGCCAAAAACGTAGGAAGACTTTAATCAAATGCATGTGCAACTTATGAAAATGTTGTCTCTAATTAATAATCGACTTGTTAGTTGTTTCTCAATAAATCAAGTAACATAATTTACACTATAGCTTTAAAATTAACTTTCAAGTTTAATATTCTAAACAACACTGTTTACTGGCGGATCTAAAACGTAAGGAAGAGGACGACGCCTCCTTTAACATAAAATTATTCTTTTGTGAGTGAATTCAGTTCATACGAAAACTAAAAAAATAATATTTTATTATACTTTTAAAAATGTCACAGTGAAGCCATTGTGTCGTCATTATTATTGTTATTATTATATCTATTATACATGGCGTTCCTCCCTCCTCTCTTCCGTGTACAGGGGTCCTCTCATGGCGTTGTTCGTATTTAAAATGAGGCAATCTGTGTATTTCATTTTTATCTAAATTTTTTTGGGCTCAAGATTAAATAATGCCTTCGTATGCATAGCAGTGCCTTTATCTCTTATGACTCATGTCATAAGTTATCATACATTAGGTGTCTATGTAATAAAAAGTCTACAGCCAGAAAAATTGGATGAAGCACAAAAAAACCAAAACAGAGGTAACTTGGTATTAAGAATAGTAGTAAATGCATCCAGGTACAAGCACCAACCTAAATGCACAGCCACTGAAAGACTGAAGGATATAAATATCACTCAGTCAGATACATTTTGTCTGGCAAGAAAAACAATTCATGACAAGGGTGAAAGCACCCAGAAAATGACGAACAATTAAGTGAATATTAGATGTGAAGGACCAAAAAAAGAGATCCAATGCTCAAAAATAAATGAAATAAGAACTGGTGCCTCCCTTGTGGTTGATATACACCAGTGGTGCACAAACTTTTTGAGTCAGGGGCCACAAAAAAGTGAAGATTAAAATCGTCCCACAGTTGTTTCATACAAAATGGACATCACATTTAAGAACACACAAATAACGATTACATCAAAGAGTTTGCAAATTATTCTAAGAAATGTTATGATATGTCAACTGTCACAAAGTCAGTGCAATGGATGGTGCTGCATGTCACCTACGAGCTTAGAAATGTCCGGCTTGATGTTTGATGTTGAAAGACGCAAGACTGCTTCCAGATGATCATCAGTCAACTGATTGCGAGTGTTGTTTTTGTTCAGTTTCATATGCGAGAAAGCCTGTTCGCAGCAGTACGTGCTGCCAAACATGCTGGTGTGGACAAGTGCGTTCTCTTCCAGATTAGCAAATGTATCAGGCAATGTTTTGTAGAAATCAAGCAAACTGTTTTCTCAGTAAATAGCACCCAGTTCATCAGATGCCTGGAGATCAGTAAGTTTGAGTTGATATTCTGCTGACAAGTCACCCACTGACACACTGAACGGATCAGCAAAAAGTTTCATCAACAATCTGCATTGGTCAAAGTCATGAAACCGTGAGTTGAGGGTTTGAATCAAGGTATCTAGCTTCCTAACATAAACTTGTGAGTGAATGTCCTGATTCTTCTGCAGCTGTGACTGAAAAGTGGGGAAGTGCACGAAGTTGCCTGATCAGTCGTGAAAATCACTTCTGTGTCTTTGTTCTTGCTTCTGAGGAATCTATCACCTCACCAATCAACTCCCAGAATCTTCTGAGCATCTTCCCTCGACTCAGCCAGCGTACTTCACAATGATGCACAAGGTCACCATAGTCTGAATCAATTTCTACAAGAAGACTTCGAATCTGACGGCGATTGAGCCCTCGTGATTTCATGAAATTAATGGTTTTCGTTACTAATGCCATCAGTGCCTAAAAACCAAGTTCTTTACTGCACAGGTTTTGTTGGTAAATAATACAGTGCAACTTCACCAACTGTCTGTTCTGTTTTCATCGATTCTTCATCAACAGTGCTACCAGCCCGCTACTTTCTCCGGTCATGGCTGGTGCTCCATCAGTTGTCACACTTATCAGTTTCGTAAAATCCAATGAAACACGACTACACAGTCGTACTATCTTCTCGAATAGAGCAGTTGTCTGACCCTTCATGGAACCCATGCCGATTAGTTCCTCTGTGATATCAAACGATGACGACACACCACAAACAAAAACTAGTAACTGTGCTGTTGAATTGATGTCAGTCGACTTTGTGCGAAATTCAAAAAAACAAACAAACAATTAATTTTAGTCTGGCATCAGGTGTAGCTTGGTGGTTCCTCACAGGAACACAGTTATTGATACCAGTGTGTAGTGTTCTATTTTTTTCCAGAAGTTTCAACTGTGGAGTTGACCACCGTGTCATTCTTCCATATTACTGACTGAAAGTGAGCACTTATGTTGTTTCAAAGCTACTTCCGCGGGTGGTATCCTTAATCTTTGAGCTTGCTTTATTCTTCTGTTATAAATTATTTGTAGCATCCCAAGGCAGTAATTAAACAGAATGAACTCAACATTTATACAGAAGAAAAAGCGTGGTTAAATAAGTTAGATTTGCTCTGCTTAGATAACTTTTATTGTTTTATAATTTGTATATGCAATTCAGGAAAAATTAAGTAATTTAACAAAGAAACGAATTTTTGTTATTAACAAACGGCTTAATTGGACAGCGTAGTGGTGAAAATCAGAGAGATGACGTTTTGATCCACTAACATATATATATTTTTTCGGGCCTTGCGTGAGCGTAATGAAACGTCATCCTTTTATCTTTTCACCAGCAAAGAATGTTCTTACAACATTTAAAGAACTTATAAATTGGGATGTTTAAACTATTTAGATATTCCTGTTAAAAAGTGGCTAAATAATGAATGAAATTAAACATTAAAAAATTCGAATCTTGTGTGTATATATATATATATATGTATATATCATAAATAAATAAGATACGGCATGCTTGTTATCACAATAAGTTTGTTTGTTTGTAGTTAAGCGCAAGTCTATACAACGTGCTATCTATACTACGCCCACCAGAGGTATCTAGCATTGTTGGTCCGTGAACATACCTGTGTCACTGGAGGGCATCATAATACGTAAATTTTACTAGAAGACTCATTTTCCTTCTCTAAGTTTTATACACTTGTTTGTAGTGTTCTGTAGTGACAAGGGAGTACAAAGCAGGCAGTTCTTTGAAGCATTGGACAACGTAAGGTCTCGATTAAAGCAACGAAATACTAGTTATTATAATATCCTAATTGGCACGAGTATCCTAATCCACCTGTTTCCCAAGTTATGTTTTATCGCGTTGTTAATAGGTAGCGCTGTTTAACCCTGCTGTGGTTCCTACAGTCCCACAGGGATTGTTGGCAATTGTTCTGAGGGTTTTGGTAATAGTTTCAAGGCTATTATAAACACCTTAGTGAGATGATGACAAAAGTGACAGAACATAAAGACTGTTACACATTGGAAAACCAAACGATCAATGAGATTTCACTCTGTTGACGCATAATAACAGTCAGTGGAAAGCATGCTGAGACCTAGGGTAAGTAGCCACAGTTATGTTAAAATCGAATCTGGCTTTCGTTACAACTGACAACGTATACCTTTTATTTTGCAACTAATACTGCTTTTGTTTTCTTTAAATATTTTATAAAACGTATAATTTGACTTAATCATAGAGAACTTCCTAAAATATTTCAAAAATAAATGTTACCTTTCAAACAGTTTAACAAAGAAATTATTTAACAGAGAAAAAAGTGTTAAGATAATTACACTTGAAATAGAGTGATTGTCTTAGCGAAATTATATACACAGTATTCTGTAAACCTGTATTTGAAATATTCTCCAATAATGTACCAAAACAGAAATTTAATTATATCACAACGAGCATTTGCAAATGTGTTATGATTGTAGATACGAGTGTTTGACAACCATATGAAGTATTTGTTTCTTTATATTTAATTAAGTTCAACGACACTCAGTAGATTGGGTTAAGCCCACCACAAGTAACGAATCCCGTTGTTTAGCGTTGTAAATCCATAAACTTATCGCTGAGTACAGTTGAACTATGAGAAAATTCAATAATTTCAAAAATATGTCTCCTTTTACATTTGTTAAAAGTTTAGTTTTAATATGCTTCAATTATATTTATCCATTCTTAAAATATACAGTTTCGTTCTAAAGATATCAAATAAACCGAACTTAAAATCTATAGATAGTAAAATTGTTAATATCGAAAATCCATTAAAAAAAAGATGGAAAATTTTGAGTTGTTTAATTTGCTCCGTTATTTAGAAATGCGACTATTCCTGAGACTTTTCTTTACGAACTTGCAACCAGATCAATGTTTCCAAGTACAATATTTTATACCATCGTGTACAATGTAACTCCAACTTTCTTCTCACAACATAGATAGTTGGGTATGGGAATATATACAATTATTCACCAATTCGCTGACAACTGGCCAAACTATCTGGTTGAACATAAATGTATAAATTATTCCTTGTATTATCCAATATATTGAATATTTATAGTTTTAATTCGTTCGATTGTAAGAACGATAGTTATTTTAACTGTTGCTCTTACTCTATTTTCGTTTCAAGTTGTAGATAAAATTCCAGTCAATACAATCATCCGAGTGGTGTGGTTCACGTGCCAGGCATGACCAGGTGGTTGAGGCACTCGACTCGTATTCTAGAATCGTGGGTTCTAATCCTCTGTCACACCAAACATGCTCGTCCTTTCAGCCGTGGGGCGTTATAAGTGACGTCAATCCCACTATTCGTTAGTAAAAGAGTAGCCAAAGTGTTGGCGGTGGGTGGTGATGCCCCTCTCAGCGGTATGTCTGCGAACTTACATAGCTAAAAACCAGGTTTTCGATACCCGTGGCGAGCAGAGCACAAATAGCCCATTGTGTAGCTTTGTGCTTAATTCAAAAACAAACCAACATACTTGCTGCCTTCCCTCTAGTCTTACACTACAAAATTAGGGACGACCTTCTTCGGTCGTCGTTTAGAGACGGCTAGTGCAGATACCCCTCATGTAGCTTTGCGCAAAATTCGAAACAAACCGTTTGGTTCACCTGTTGATCTAAATTTATAGATGAATTATTTTCGAATGGATGTTTTCGTCCACTCTTGACTGTCTGTCCGATAAATGTTAAATTAATGCTAGTGAGGCGGCGTCTTTTAGAGAAACTTTTTGTACATCTGTTATATGTATGTCGATTGTTTCAATAGTCGTTTCGTAGAATTCAATCATAATTTTTCGTTATTCGCGCAATCTTTGAAACTAAAAGAATGCGTGGATAACGAAAAATGTTATGTGAATTTGCCTATTGAGTTTTCTTTTCTCTAGAAACAGCTTTTCAGCACGTAGCTTAACTTCTTTCGTCAATAATTCTACTTATTAAATATAAAAATATTAAAGCAACAACATAAGGTAATTGGAATATTTTTGTTTGGTATTAATAAAAGCACTTCATCTAACATTTGTATCTGTGCGGTGATGTAATTTAAAACATTCAACGAAATGTTGTTAGAATTTGTAAGATAGATTTGTTTATCGTTTAATTTCGAGTAAAGATACTAAAGGATTATCTGCACTATCCTCTCCCAATGTATAAATAATAGACTAGAGAAAAGGAAGCTAGTCAACAATCCCAGCCGCTAGCTTTCGAGCTACTCTTTATCAAAGAAAAGGGTAATTAACATTCATACCATATCGTCCCAAGGCTAAAAGAGTCAAGCATATTCGGCGATTAGATTCGAACCCGCAATATGTAGGTTGTTAATCGAGCGCTTTAACATTAGTCTAGTTTTGAAGGTTCTTAGTAACTTTATCATTAAAAACAAACAAAAAACAGTACCACGTATTGCGATTAGCGTAACAAAATTAACTATGATTTTAATATAATTTTCATCACCATAGCTCTGTATAAAACTAAGTTAAATATATAGTAGTTCGTGCGATGGTTGAGCATGAAAATTTTCTCACGATAAGTTGTAGTAAATGAAAAATGTATTGTATATAAAAAAACGCTTATATTTCAAAAAGGGCAAAGGACTTGAGATAACATCCTTGACATATCTTGAAGGTTTCTAGTCCATTGGATAGTGAGTCGAATATTTTATCATGTTCTTATTTAAGGGAGGTATCAGCTTAGGAGCGGGGATTCCCTCTGTTTCAGATGAACAGTGATAGCTGTCCACACGTCGGAGGTCAACTAAAACCATATTTGTTTTGTTTTTCCTCTCGAAAAATGTTTCACGCATTTTTTCATTATTTCCAAATATATATTCTTGTCAGCCAATTACACATTAAGATAAATGCTTCCTCATACACAGAAACATGCTAAGGATTTGTTTCGCTTTCTGATTTTTTCAGTAAAGTAGACTTGCAGAGGGCACTGAAAGGAACAAGAGAAACCGCGTTTATATTCAGGCCTTGTATTTCGAGCATGTATTACGTTCAAAGAATATTAACAATGTGCTATCTTTCTATCTAAGGAATAGAATCAATGACATTAGAATTCCGTTCACTCATTAGTGTCTGTTGCCAAAGAAGTATCATTTATAAGTTTCATTGTCAGAATGTATCATACGTTAAATCCGTGGTAATATGAATGTATATGATATGCCTAATTGGAACCTATAAAACAAAACGAGCTTTCTACGGTTGTAAACAAAACCACTCAACACAGGTCAAAATAAACCACACTGAAGTTCGTGAAAACGATTTTCAGTTTATTCCATTTAATAACATATAAACTTTAGTATATTGTCTTGAAGTTTTTGTCGATTCGAGGGCACGTTCTAAGCTTTGAATAAAAACCTGTCTGAATAATCACTGATGTATAAAGCTGTTTGGAGAAGTTACAATGATGTACATAACATAAACATTTATTACTCTTATTTCATGAACGGCTTTCAACTCGCAATTGCAAGATCGAATCCCCACCACACTAAACATGCTTGTCCTATCAGTCAAGCATTAAAATATTACGGTTAATACCACTATTCGTTTGTAAAAGAGTACCCCAAGAATTGATAGTGGGTGGTACAACAAGCTGCCTTCCATCCAGTAGTACACTACTAAATTAGGGACGGCTAACGCAGATAACCATCTCGTGTAGCTTGGCATGACCAAGTGGTTAAGACATTTGACTCGTAATCTGAGGGTCGTGGGTTCGAATCTCCGTCACACCAAACATGCTCGCTCTTTCAATATTAAGTACAGCAGACAACGTCAACACCAGACATACCGATCACTGCCATCGAATCGTTACTTTATATCTCACATACTTTAACATATGAGGCCCGGCATGGCCAGGTGGTTAAGGTTCTCGATTTGTAATCTGAGGGTCACGAGTTCGAATCCCCGTCACACCAAACATGCTCGCTCTTTCAACCGTGAGGGCATTATAATGTTACAGTCAATCCCACTATTTGTTAGCGGTGGGTGATGATGACTAGCTGCCTTCCCTCTAATCTTACGATGCTCTGTAACCTCTGTATACAACTGTTTACAACTAACAAAAATAATAATACGTGTAGCTTATTAAGCAAACGTGAATAGAAAAGGTGACAAACTTATATATTCTCCAGGCGGCTGGTATGGGTATTTAACACTTTAATTAAAATAAAGTGCAGAACAATGGTTTGATCTTTGTAGGTCATTTTCAGGTGACAAACTTAAGGATTGTTTATTAAACCACTGAACTGTCAACTTTTGTTTAATGTCAGTTTTGCAATGACTATAATATATAACAATATATATACAAATAAATCTGTAGTACAAAGAGCCATTAAACTCATAGGTAAATTCAGTGAGCGCAGCTTATCCGTCTGTGTTTTATATTTTATTTGTTAATGGATTTTAAAGCCTAAACAATTCATCGTAATGCAGCCGAAAGTTATAAGAAATCAGTAAACTTTAATTGTGTTTCTTTTAATGCTCACTCGTCTTTAAATAATTCTTCATTATTTCAAATTAGTAAAGTGAAATTCCCCGAAATATGTGCTTATATCTACTGTTAAAATTCAAAATGCTCTTTTCAAAAAGTTTTTCTTCAAATAAAACTAGAATTACATTATGATAATTAATATTTGCACCCATCCACCGTTGTATTTAAACATGGGATCTCGTAAGTAATAGCTACATATAATTCATTGTAGGCGACAGCATGTCAAAAGAGATGACATAAAAGGTGGTATTTATAACGAAATGGATCTTCATATTATTTTTCTCTATTACTTAAGATGTCACTTGTTTGTAAGACTTAAATTTTCTAAACATATGCTAGGTTCTAGCTGAGATGTTACACTGTAGCTGATTCCATTAAGGAATTTATCGACTGTTTCGTGAGATAGTTGTATTACGTCTTACATTGTTTTGTGTAAAGACTGTTTTATGATTATTAAGTGAAGAAGAAATACTTTCACTTTTTTAGTATTCAAGTTTCTTACTCGTCGGCTTCAAAAAGAGAGAGCTGTATTGTGAATGTATTGTGTCAGCTTTGAAAGAGTTAGGATGTGCCATGATATTCTCCTTTTTTTTTCTACGTTCTTCAGTCTCTCGTGATGACGAGAAACCCACTTGAAATAATAATGTATCTCAGAACGGCTGGTATGGGTATTAACACTTTTACTAATAAAGCAAAGAGCAACGTTTCGACCTTCTTAGGTCATGTTCAGGTTCTCTGCTTTATTGGTAAAAGTGGTAATACCCATACCAGCCGTTCTGAGATACATTATTATTTCAAGATACGTTTTCACTTTATTGATCGCGTGGTATGCCAGTTGCTTCAATCCCCTAGTCGCACAGATAGACCGTTGTGTAGCTTTGTGCTTAATTGCAAAGAAACAGTTGTTTCATTTGTACTTTTTTATTAGATAATAAAATAGTCCACTGCTACCCTATTTGTCGCTCGCTTGCTTTCATTTTAAACAAATGTTTGACTTTTATTCCAAATTTTACACTTTAACTTGTCTCCTTCACTCCTAGGCCAGACATGGCCAGGTAAGTTAAAGTGTTCGACTCTTAATCTGAGGGTCGCGGGTTCGAATATCCGTCGCACTAAACATGCTCGCCCTTTCAGGCGTGGGGGCATTATAAAGTTTCGGTCAATCCCACTATTTGTTGGTAAAAGAGTAGCCCAAGAGTTGGTGATGGGTGGTAAAGACTAGCTGCTTTCCCTTTAGCCTTACACTACTAAATTACGGGCGGCTAGCGCAGATAGCCTTCGTGTAGCTTTGTGCGAATTTCAAAACCAAACAAACAAACCTTCACCCCACATGTGACAAATCTCCACACTTGTCCTTCTATTTATTAAGTCCTCGAACCTCTATCATTGTAAATAACTAATAATTATTTGCTAGGTTTATCTTTGAACTTATTATCCTATAGCTGGTACTTCGTCTATACTTCAGACAAAAACTTATTTGAGAGGTTTTCGCTAACTGTCATACTTGTTACGAACTGAAACTAAAAGAGAAAACTAGTGGGTTTATCCATAATCTGATTAGTTCCTCAGTGTTTAAAATATTTAGATTAAGCCATTTTCATTTGATTTTTTTCAATTAGGTTAATAACTAAACTGCTCATAAGAATTAAAAGAAACTGTGAGTTTTCTATACTCTAACTATTACGAGCTATTACTAACAAGAGGGAATAGCTGCGGCACTTGAAATTATTTTAGACAGGATTAGAGTAAATTAATCTACGAGACCGTTTGTTTTCCTTTTCATTAGCTACATTTTATTACTTGTTAGGATCTCTACTAATGTATAAGACCTTGGGCGTGGTCAAATACATCAGTCGAAAGAGTTTGAGCTTTTAAATGGAACACTGTAATTAAATCTGAAATCGGAGCTATGTTGTTATTTATAGTTAAACATAAAACTACACAAAGGATTATTTGTGCTCTACCCACCGCGGATGTTGAAGCTCGGTTTTTAACGGTATGAGTTCGCAGATATACCGCTGTGCCACTGGGGGAGGCGGAGGTATGAGAAATTTGTACTTGAAAAACAAATTCAGAACCATTCTCTCAGCCGCTGTGTCGCGACTAAGAATGGCACTCCCCCCGAGTTCCTCTTTCTGCAAAATAAGTGTTACATGACCAGTCATGTGGTAACATGAATATAATTGCTATTTGAACCAATGTTCCTAAATGACTGGAAATTATTTCTTAATAAAGTATGTGATTACTCCGAACTAAAATTAATATTATCTTCCAATCAGAATATATCAGCAACACTTTCTTGTTTTCAACAGAACGATATATTTAGGATCATTAAACTGCGGAAATATCAAACAGCAATCACTATTCTACGAATAACCAAAATATTTTAAAACTTTTTCATCTTCATGATACCAATAATTTTGACGAAATTCCACCCATGCCTGATTAAAAAAAAAAAAATTCCATGTCATTAGAGATTCGCCACAACATTCGCCGTTTTTGTTTGCACACTTTTCCTGGATTTAAAAATACCTCATTTGGTGTTATGTCAGTTCACAACACACTGTCATGTTTGTTTTTATCTGTGTGATCTTAAGCAAGGTGTAGATACATACTTGTCTATTTTCACATGTTAGGCAGTCTTCTGACCATTTTCGAGTAGTGATGTAAACTTCCGTTTGTAACTGTACTTTACGTATATGCTTCTAATCAATTTAACACGGAAATTATTCATATCTTACGTATGAATTTTTGTTGCATTTTTATACGTTATTTTTCTGTTATTAGACCTTAAAACCTAATTTGCACCAAAGACGCTTTAATATACTTTGAACGGTGCTTTTGGAAACACTTGCTTTTAGCAATATATTATGTTTTCTTTTATTATGTGAAAAAAGTAATTCGTGCTCATTTTCAATTGTTATATTCTAAATTCTTTTTATATTTTTCTTAGTTTCTACAGGTGTAAACTTGCAAAGCTGTTGAATGTTATTGAAAAATTACTGGCGATTCACTGAATTTAATTAAACAAGCTACGTTCTAAATTAGTAAAGATATTTATGTTTTTGTTTGTTTATTTGTCATTAACCTCAAAACTTGTTTGTTTGTTTTGAATTTCGCGCAAAGCTACTCGAGGGCTATCTGCGCTAGCTCTCCCTAATTTAGCTGTGTAAGACTAGAGGGAAGGCAGCTAGTCCTCACCACCCACCGCCAACTCTTGGGCTACTCTTTTACCAACGAATTGACGGATTGACTGTAACATTATAACACCCCCATGTCTTTCAGTTTATTTATAAAATTTTAGTTGCATTAATACGCTAATTTATTTCCAAGTCAATAATTTAACCTTTTTAAGCAAATATGTGTGTATATAATGAAACTGAGATCAGCTTCCCTGGTTGTACTCTCGTGATCTACTCTGTAAACAAATAACATCCCAGAACCTTCACCAGGAGAAAGAGAAATAGAGATGTTTTGAAATATTCTATCCTTTCTTCTCTTTCTTCTAATAATCGCCCCCTGCTAGTACACCGGTAAGTCTACGGATTTACAACACTAAAATCAGGGGTTCGATTTTCTTCGTTGGGCTCAACAGATAACCTGAAGTGTCTTTGCTATAAGAAAGCACTTTCTTGTAATTAAATTATTTAAAATAATATTTGTTTATGATCATTTTTATTAACAAGTAAAGCATACCTAGGGGTGGTAAAATTTTCCCGTATAATGCCGGTTTATGCGAAACGTTAACTGCGAAATTTGAACACTGAAATACGACCTCTATTAGTAAAATGGAATAGCGAAAATACTTTTAAGGGCCAGATGGTTAAGGCACTCGACTCGTAATCCGACCGTCGCGGGTTCGAATCCCTCTCCCACCAAACATGCTCGCCCTTTCAGCCGTAGGAGCGTTATAAAGTGACGGTCAATCCCACTATTCGTTGGTAAAAAAAAGTGACCCAAGAACTTTGCGTGAAATTCCGAAACAAACAACCCTTATTGAATTGTAGCGGCGTGGGTGGCCAGGGACTAGATCTTCATAGTGAGGTGACGTTATACAGCTAATTAATTGAAATTACGAATAAAACAAAAAGTATGTTTGGCAAAATATGTAATCTTACTAAAAAAAAGCATAATTAATAATTAATTGCGGCGGAGTTCTTTGAAATTTCTTTAAATTGTTTGTGACATTTTTATTTTTTGTCTTCTTAGCCAATTCATGCGGAAACTATTTTTGCTTGTTAATCTTGAAACTGTTTGAATTCTTGTTCTAGCTGCTTTTCGGCTCCGTGAAGAAAACACTTTGTCAACATCAGTTTTTTTTTATAATAGTATATTTAAACAAAACCAACAGCTCTCGTACAGTCACAATAGTGATTTTGGGGGCAAAAGGATGCTCAAAATATATGTAGGCTTAGGAGCTCAAAAAACGTTCATTCGCTTCTGAGTGACAAAATTGTCATCTAAACATCGACCTTACTTGGCTACTGACCCGACACAGCCAGGTGATTAAGGAACTTGACTCGTACGTAATCCGAGGGACGCGGATTCACATTCCCGACGCACCAAATATGCTCGCCCTTTCAGCCGTGGTGCGTTATAAAGTCACGGTCAATCCCACTATTCGTTGGTAAAAGAGTAGCTCAAGAGCTTTGCGCGAAATTCCAAAACAAACAAACCTTATTGGATTCTAGCGTCGTGTTCATTTTATACAATTACAATACAGAAAGACACAGTTAATAGTTTCCCAACAATGGTTTTTATGATTGCTATTTTTAAAAGCAAAATTAATTAGTTTGTTTGTTTGTTTATTTTAATTGTTGAACTTAGGCTTATTTAGATAGCGTGCCTATTATTTTATGTTTTTGGGGTCTTTTCACACTAAACCATCCTTCATACCAACGACTTTTGAAAATGTAATTAAACACAAAAATGGTTTATTTTTCTTATGAAGATTGATGCGATAGACTTAAAATAATTACCATCAGTAAACTCTAAACTTCTAGTATAATGAAATAAAGGGCACGTAGTACAATACATGTTTTCACCTTCAAATATACAAAAAACAGGGGAAGCATGTATACATAACTTAATTATCTTTATGTATTCCAAATTAAACTTGGCAAAGCACACAAATAATAGAGATACCATGTATCTTTGTTTGGTTATAGTGTTACGTCACATGATTTATCACCTTTGGAAGACAAATTCCAATAAGTTATTGGTTGTAAGGTTCTCTGCAACTGTTGTACACAGACAGGAGGAATGTTGCTTTTTTATTTCAAGAAACAGTTTTTACTCAAATAAAGATGTTATTTTCTTAATGTGACTAATGGCGTTAAGTTTGAAGACATTAATATTATATATAAGCTAAAAAATATGCATCTTAGACGTCGTATAATAAAAATATAATTAGCTGTATCGATATAAAATGTAACATGTAATAACTTATTGATGTAAATCGGTCAGATGTGCAGTTTCTATTAATCTTACTTTCAATTCAAATCATAATTAATAAATAATTAGACAAAAATACATTCCAGTTTTGGATATTATACACATTTTGTTGTAATATACTGAAAATATAATGTGATATTTATGACTTCTAAGTCCAAACAACAAAGTAACCTGAGGTCTGTCCGACGCTTAGAATCGAACCTCGATTGTAGTTTAAATCCTTAAACTAGCCATGACCTATCCCAAATAACCAATCAATAATGAGCTTTAAAAAACAAATTGGAACCTGCTCAAGAAGAAACAATGAAATAACAATAATAATTTTTCATTCCTAAATTTGTAAAAGAAAAAGGAAGAAACACTGCTATTTATTCTGATTTTAATTGTTCCAATGTCGATACTCAACATATTTATAAGATCTACTACTATAAAGAACTGTTATTTTTAACCAATCTTTACGTGTGTAATCTGAATCAAGTTGTTTCGATGTTGAGTTACACAAGTAATGTTTTCGTTATTTAAAACAAATAATATATCAAGGTAAGCGCACATGTAACGAATTTACCGTTATACGTTTGTTTCAGTTTGGTGCATGTGACGTATATTGTTGGATGTGTATTGTGCAAGTTCCTCCTGTTCTCTACATTTGTAGGAAATTGTCGAGAGCAAGAATCAGAAATATACGTTTTGCGAAAACATTAGCAAATCTTCGAATATTATTGAACGTTCGAGAGTCTCGCCTAATTGCCTATCCGAGAGACAGTATTAGATTGTTGTTTAGTCGCTACAGTCAGTATACTATAACCCTCGGAAGCTACAATTGTGGTAAACGCTTACTAATCGGAAAACTACTGATATTAGCCCGGGAACGTTCAGATATTTTAAACATCACAAACTTCAGTAATATAACTTCGGACGATAGTATTTCTCTGAAGACATTAAACATCTTCAACAGTAAAAAGTCAGCTTGTAAGCGCTATGAGGCTAGCCAAGAAAAGGCAGCTAGCTAGCTCAAGCGAGGTGTAGCAATATCAACTTTGAATTAATTTGCTCGTCGTGAACCTGGATCTCCTATAAAATATTCAGTTCTAGACCAGATAGAAGATCGAATATTTTTGTGAGTCTGTGAAATATTTATAAATAAATAAGTATTTGTATTAACTACTTGTAATAACCGTTATTGTAAATTGCACTTTTTTGTATATTAAATTACATTTGTGTGAAAAAGGAAAAGTTGTATCAATCTTGTTGGCAAATATTATAAATTTGATATATATTAACATTTTAGTTCTAAATTAAAATTTACGGCTGTTTGAAATCGTATATGTGACATAATAAATCATATATTGAGATAAATTATGACACGTAGCGCACGTCAGAGAAGGCAAAGTCATCATGGGCCTTTTGTCAGCGAGGAATATCTATCTGCAGAACAGGTATATTATATACTGATTATGTTTTTCCCAAGCACCAAATATATCTTAACAAACATATTATTACTATACATGTATATCACAGATGGCACGTTCTTAAAATTCTCAGCGATTTACATTATCACAAAAAATTGTTGATTAGCTAAAAGCAAACACAAGGTTTTGCTGGAAATAATACAAGTACTTGCAAATGCGTATAACGTAGTTTCAGATAATAGCTCGTATGTAATAGAGAAACATGTCATCTTATAGAAACAGAGCAATCACAGAATGCCACTATGGAGTAGACTGTTGCGTAATGGTTATGGTTTAGTTACGTAAACACATAATGATAGAGGTAACTTGCTAATAAACAGCTATTTGAAGTAGATTATTCTAAAGTAATTTTGGGTTATTGTGTGAATTCATAAAAAAAATCGGAGAAAGTCAGCAACTGTCTGTAGGTAATTGTTCTTTAGTAACTGTGTTATTAAGTGAATTAGTGTATATCCCCTCAAAATTGACGGGAAAAGTACTACCACTCTGTCCCATAATACACCCTAGCCTCACATTTACTAACTGAAATAAATAAATTTTGCAAAACTAATCTTGACAAATAAAGAGTAATGTAGTCGAGGTAGTCAAACGTCGTAATTAAGATAATTCATGAAATGAATTCGTGGTTCATTAATAGAATAATTATTAGTAAAAATCAGTTAGATTAACAACTTCTATTACATAGAAAACTCAGTGTATTTTGGTAATACTATAATACATTCCAACATTATTTCACAGCGCTTAGCAACAAAAGTATAACCTAATATTGATGTTTGTTTATGTACTGAAAGTACAAAAAGAAGTGTATAACCAAGAAAACTGGAAAAATATTTGTCGATTCTTAACTTAGAGTCTCCATTGATTAAAGAGGATTTTATTAAAACGTTGAAGATTCGACAGAAATAGCTGAATTCAGAAACAATTTGAATATAAAACTGAATAGATGTTTTTACTTTCACAATAAATTTTATGCACTTGGCTCTAAGCCAGGTGATCCCACACAATATTCGTTCTTTAGGTTTATTACACCAACACTCACAAAATTTGTTAGATTTTGCAGCACCTTCCTCCACATGGTCCCCTTGCGCCCCGTCACTAAAATCGTAATGAGCAGACAGTAATCGAACTATTATATCTCGATAAATGTATTTTGCCTTTTATGACGGCTCCTATTTCGAGAAATTAAGTGCAATGAGACGTGACATACACTGACTTTTATATAGATTAGATATCTTATAAATAACGTATCAATGAATGTCAATTTGTAGCAAGTAATCCTGTAATAACTGTGGGCTATTAGATAAACAATTCATCTTGGAAGTAACGTGTCAGTGAATGTCTGGTTAGAGCAAATAGTTCTCTAATAACTGCAGTTTATTGGGCAAACACTCTGTCTTAGCTTTTGTTTGTTTTGTTTTTTTGGAATTTCGCACAAAGCTACTCGAGGGCTATCTGTGCTAGCCGTCCCTAATTTAGCAGTGTAAGACTAGAGGGAAGGCAGCTAGTCATCACCACCCACCGCCAACTCTTGGGCTACTCTTTTACCAACGAATAGTGGGATTGACCGTCACATTATAACGCCCCCACGGATTGGAGGGCGAGCATGTTTAGCACGACGGGGAGCGAATTACGAGTCGCACGCCTTACTGTCTTAGCTACAGTGTCAATTAATTTTTGCTTTTGCCAAACTGTTCTGTTAATAACTTTCGGTTGTTAGTTAAATACGTCATCCTAGAGACAACGTGTCAGCGAATGTCTGTTTGGCAAACTGTTTCGTAACAGTTGCAGGTTGTGAAATTTTCCTGTGTCGTATTACCTAGTTTGATCACAAAATATTAATATGCCTCCGCACGGATATATTTGTTACTAATATCAATGACAGATTAATTGAGTGAACGAACTATTCCCTAAAACCCATTTGAAATAAGTCCTTGCTTTGTATTTACGTCGTTGATTAAGTCAGTGACTCATGTTTGAAAACAGGAAGACAGAGATTGAAATGAGGCCGATTATTTCTGTTAATAATTGTTTTGAAATGTTTGAATAATACATGCGTATGCCAAGTCTTTAGATTTGTTACTGGTATGTAAGCAATATTCCCAAATATAATATATTTAAGTTGATACTTTTATTACCAAAACTACACGTTACAACGATTAACTGTAATAATGAAATCTTGTGATTCCAGTTGTTGCTTAGTTTTTTGTAAAACAAGTTTTCCGGGAAAGTTTTTTCAGACGCCACGTTGGCATATTGTATGCCAGATATTGGAGAAGTGGGATTGCTTTCTCACTTCCCTAAAGAAAAACTCAAAACATAAATGTATATGCTTTATTACCTTACAAAGATCTGTAATAAATAAGCCCATTAGTTTACAAATTACTAGTATACTAATTTCTTTTATTTACCGTTTTCACAAATTAAAATAATGTCTTAAATTGTGACGCAAAGAAAATATTACAATGGCTTTATTTATTTCCTTCTTTTTTGTGAGCAATACCAAATAATAAAATAATTTTTGAAAGTTTATGTAGGCTGTGTGCTTGGTTGTTAGTAAAAACAAAGTAAAGTTTATTTATATTTTTGTCAGTTTTTGAAAGATATAATGTGTAACAAAACTATTAGATTCTACGATAAATTTCAAAGAAAAAAATTGAAAACCGTCTTCACCTATCTTTTACACGGTATTCCAAACATTTCAATGTTGCTTGCAACCAAATATTCAAATAGTAATTCCTTTAAAAATTAAAAGATCATTACGCCGATGGACTCAACTAACGTTGGGATTTCCAAAACCTGGACCATGGCCTTGGTGTATATGAGTTCGAAAGGTACGTCATCCGATGACGTTTAATGTCCACGTGACCAGTCAACATGTAGAAATACATGGGAATTCCCCAATAAACTGTCATGGCGACCATTCTCTCCTTCTTTCTGACCTGTCTTTAGTAAAATAATTTCCAAGTAAAATTTAAAAGTTATAACCTTTACCAACCACATAATCGCAATTATTTTTATAGAGAAGAAGCCCATGTTTGAAGAAAAGAAGGAAAATCTTTCCATAAGCTGCCAGGATAGTCGTAAGTCAATTACAAAGTGAAATGTTTCACTAAAGTTCCAAAACTATTTCGTTGTTTACGCACACAACGAGATAACAATGTTACGAACAATTATTGGTTTCTCTAGTTGTCGGTAATCTATAGCATGACCTTACAGTACTGGCAATGACAAACGTTCGGGCGCATTAAAAAAAAGGACATACAGAATAAAAACTTTCGTTCTAGAATACGTTGTTATTATTAGTAGAAAAATTACTTCTTGAGAGATATCCAGACTTTTGTCTTCTATTTTTCAATACTTTCGATATTTTTTAATGAGTCTAATAAGTGGTTTTATGTATTGCGTGTTTTAGGTAACCTGATATTCATAAAAGTTCCGAAGTTAAAGCCCTATTATAGTTCTTACTTTTCAAGTTTATTTTGTCCAAATACGTTTCTATTGTACGTGATATGTTACGTTGCGAAACGTAGAATACTTAACTGCTTTGAAATTCTGATAAAGATTTATTTTATGGATCTTATTATTAGTAAACCACAACTTTGTTTTCCAGAAGTCTAACTCATGACAACATATGGTTGTAAATAAAACATCTGAATTGTCGCGAGAATCGTTAACTATACGAATACATTCACTATCTAATAAGGCACTGCTTTACGTCACTGGACATTTAAAAATTGCTCGTTATTCCTAGTCAGTCAAAACGAGTCGTATTATAACTCGCTCTGCACAAAATTTTAGTTTCTTCTATGATAGCTTAATATTTGTCATCGTATAACCAAATTCTATCAGTTATTCATGAAAACGAGACTCACTTGAAGTAAAACATGTATTCTAAAAACGGCTGGAATGGTTATTAGAACTTTAATTAAAGTTTTATTTCAGCCGTCTTTAGAATAGTTTCTACCAGTAAGATTATTTATTAAAAAGCACAAAGCTACACAATGGGCTATCTGTGCTCTGCCCATCGCAGGTATCGAAATCCGATTTTATCGTTACAAACCCGCTGTCTTGCCGATTTAAAAATGGACATTATAATACGAATTTCTGTAATATTTAAGCAGGCAAATTCATTTTTGATCATGTTGCTGAAATAAAAGGACAAAGGGAATTTTGTAAAAAAAAAAAAATACTAAACGTGATATGATTGGACGCGTCGTAAGATTTCCGTTGAAGAAAGTGGTGCAATGGGACTTCCAGGAAAGTGGATATCTCATCATATATGTGTTTATCTTCACGTCTGAGTAATTAATACAATACGACGATCATGAACTTAGAGAGTTATCGAAAACTGCGTAAAATACATATATACATATATGTAAAAGTATCTAGTGTGGGTGAGCATCAGCTGCTATGTAAGAATATCTAAATCAGTTTCTGAAGTGATCACCCTGGTTGTTGTGTTGTTGTTTTTTTAAATTCACACATTTATACCTTACTCTCTCTCTGTACACCATATATGATGATTGACTAAAATAAAACACTCTAATCACAAAATAAGTGTGGTCACGACATTCTTAAAATTTTAAATCTGTATATAACACAAAAGGTTCTTGGGTTAGTGTAACAGCCAATGTAGCTTCAAAAATCACTTCTCTGTTTAAAACATATCGTTTCTTGTATGTTCAAATTTACTTCAAAGATTTTTCTCGCGACTCGCTGTTCATAGGCGTTGAAAATATTTACTGTATATACATATAAATAATTTTGGATATCTGCAAGGATGATAACTTGGACGAAGAAAAACAAAATTGAACAATTATTTTGATGTAACCCAGAACCTTGAATTATAAGAAAGTTATTATAGAAGCCCCAAAAAACTAGAACTGTAACGCTATTAATATTTTATTTATTTTTCCATCAGGATATCCTGACAAAAATAAATTTGGAAGAATTTGAGCCAACACTATAGTGTAGATGAACAATACAAGGATATTTTATTATTTGAACATGTTACAAATAAATAAATAGATACATACACACACGTGTATATATATAGGTTTTCTTTTGTACTAGTAGAAGTTCTGTAAAATCCTGATAAGGCTGTGTGTAGTGTACATTTAACGAAAAGTCACAACATTAAAGTAAACTATAAAATACGTTTCCGAAAATCTGAATGTATACAAAAAGTAAACAAAAAACAAAACTAAACCAGTATTAACATGCAGCAAATATTTCAAACGTTGATTCAGTTTGGTGATAGTCCTAAAACGTCCCGGGAATAATCATGACACTATAAATGTTGATTTAATACGGTGGCAGTACTAAAACGTCTCTGGAAATAATCATAATATTATAAATGTTGATTTAGCCCGGTGGTAGTGCTAGAACACCCCGGGAAAAACCAGAATAAAAACAAAATTATACAAATTCTTCCTTAGAAATGTTCTAACCCTTATTTAGAAAGAGAGCTGGTAAAACAAAAAGAAAGAAAAGTAATCATTTCCTAGTTTTAGTTTATTTAGAGCAATATCGAGGTTATTTGTTTATCTGTATATCAAAGAATAATAGCGTTTTCCCCAATAAATCGTTTACGGGTCACTAGCTCACGTTATTGTACATTGAATATAATTTAATGACGTTGGCACGCACACATTTGAAAAATTCTAAGCTACACAGTTCTCGATGAGTTATATATACAAAACTGCGGATTAAACCAATGTCAGCTACAGTTAATCACTGAAAATTAAGAGTTATTTAGAGGTCTATATTAAGGTAATCATTGTTCTGCTTCCTTTCGCTTTTCACGGTCAATTTTTCGAACTCATAGCTGGTGAAGGTCTTTTGCACAGAAAGGTTGCGTGAAGGTAAAAACCCATGAGGTAGCTACGCCATAACCTGATTACTCGGTGGCAGTCTGTACATTAGACAGAACTTGTGTCAAAGAAACTGTGTACAGCTTTCACTTTCTGCATATTTTACCCAAGTTCCTGTTTGAAAGCGATATTTGTCACCAAAACCAATATGATTGGCGTGCTTTCTGAGTATCCAAGGTTCGTCTTACAGGTAAGCTGTGCTCTCTTAAAATAAATATTAAAGAAACGATAAAACTCGGTTTCTCAATCAGTGTTTTATTTCATATGACACCAAATTACAGTTTGCGGCTGGAAGATGCTTTATAAATTATACACACGTCATTCGTGTTCTGTTGTCGTTCATATCTAAGTATCTGTGCTCGCATTTGAAGGAATGCATGACATAAGTACGTCCTACCGGATAGTAGTGTATCATTGAAAAGAAGAAAACCCACTGTATTTGTAAACTGAACTTTCACACAAACGAATTCTTCCCATCGCGCCTGCTGGTTTAAGTGTGCTCTATCTTACTCACTTGTAACTCTGTTATCATAATACCCGTTTTTTGTAGAGATTTATCATTACTGATGTGTTCCTGTATGATAAAACGTAGTATTCCAGTTGTGTCACCGTAACGTAAGGGTAAAAAAGATAAGAAAATACCTATGACCAGTGTTGACGTGAAATCATAAGACTGAGTTCTCCTTGTTATCTCTTTCTATATAAAACATTTTGTAGGATGGTATCTAAAGTTTTCTGAAGTTGTTTTTGAACAACAAAGTATTATTTGAGAGCATAATTATAGTTTGTGTTATTTAAAGAAAACCGTGGACGTTACTTCTTGACTATAAGAGCGATGTTAAATTAATAAAAAATAAATATTATCAGTTTTGTAACGTAGAGAGCAACTCAGCGCCAGTTAATCAACAATGGCAACCTACGCACAATGTTTTTTTCCTGCTACAAGACCACACAATGAGGGGACTAGTTCATTTTTTATCAATCCCCTTGAGTATTGTGAGCCAGTTAAGGTGAGTTTAGAAACGAAAAGTGTTAATATTGTGTTGAATTTAAATCAAAACTGTAACGTTTCAGATTTTCTTAAGTCAAACTAAAATTTTTAATATATAATGTCATATTTAGAAAACTTTGTGAAATCACCGACGTTGGTGAGTTAGATTTATATTGTTAATGTGAAGTGAGATTAAAAACAAATCCGCCATAATATAAAACTTTCATTTTCTTTTTTAAAGTTAAGCTAAAACTATTAATATTGTACTAAATTTAGAAAATTCTGTTAAACCTTCGATCATTTGATGGTATGATGTCGGATTTAGAAAAAAAAATTTGTTAGGTTTTCAATATAATTAAGCCAGATCAAAATTGTTGCTATGGGCTCAGATTTAGAAATTTTTGTTGGAATTTTGATCTAGGTAAGTCAGGTCAAAATTGTTGATATGGTGTCAAATTTAAAATATTTTGGCTAACTCGTTGGTTGTATAAAACTGTTTTGATATTATGAAGTTTTAACAAACTGTTATACCATTCGTTGAGACAAGTCTGGCCAAAACATTGTTATTATACTGCTATGCAGGTTTAGAAATTTTAGCTTAAGTTTGTTTTGTGTTGTTGTAGTAACATTTATTAATGTGTTGTTACAGTTAAAGAATTTAACTAAACTCATTCACCATGAATTTTAGCTGTACATTTATGAAACACTAATATAGACCACTGATCAGTTTGAATCTGGGTAGCGCTGATGTTACTGTTCTAGGGTCAGAATACAGATTAATAAGGATTAGCAGAACTCTGTTACTACAACGAAACAACATACAAAGTTTGGCTAGACCATCGATCGTGCAAATATATTTTTTCTGCTGCTTATTTATTACCGTTCTGAAGTTGGTAAAAAATAATTTAAATCTTTCCCGATTTCTAAGATATACTAATGACATACACAATGTTCAATACACTTTCTTTCTTTTGGATGACTATTACCGACAGCATTATTTCAATTGCTATAATATACGAAAAACGTAAAGAAATAATGAAATAACCTCAAATAAGTTAAAGTTTCAACTTCATTATTTTATTTGATGAGAACATGAAAATTTAGAAGTATGTAGTAATTGTTTTAGAAATACGTTGATTACGATTTCTTCAGAATTCAACGTTTTAATGTTATCTATATGAAGTACCAGCCACCCGTTGCGTGAACATAACTACATGTTATTTGATTGCAAATGTGTATACAAATTGCTGAATTTTCTTATGTGGAAAATACATCTGGTCCTTTCATTAAATCCCGTATTAATCACAAACTGTTTTCAATATATTTTTGTTTTATGATTAAACACCATAAACAGGATAATATTTATGTCACGTATGTAAGCATGTAATATCTACATTAGACGAGGTTTTAACCAGTGCATATTGACTGAATTAATTATATACATAATTAAGATAAATATTTACACTCTAACAAAAAGTGTGCAATATTAGGTTTTGTTTACCGTGTATCCATGTTAAGCATGCTTCCACAACTGAATTGTGTTAGAGGAAAAAACACGTAACGTTAAGTGGTTTCCAATAGTTTTACGTGTACACATCATCTCTTGTATGTGTGAGTGAAACATGTGCGACTGACGGCATCCCGTCCGAAGTTGAAATATCAACAGCTCATAATGTTTCAGTTGTTGAAATAAAGTAATATGAATATATAGCTTAAGAAGAAAGACTTCTGTGTTCTACTAAACAGACGTATCGTTTTATCTACAATTTTGTCTTCTTTTTTAGTTTTAAGCTAAGGTAAGAACTCTCTTTCTCTCTCTTAGACAAACTGTTAAATTAATTTACATAAAAAACTGTATATTATTCATTATTTTAAAATCACTGACACGTAATTTTAAGAACCAAGGCTGAGTTAAGCCTGCATTAAGATAAGGGCATTTTGATATGATATCAAAGCTTGAGTGTATATATCAGATACGTTTATTATCTTTCAGTGTAATGTGAATCAAAGAAGATTGAACTGTGTTTCAATATTTACATTTAAGTAAGCCATGTAAACATTTTATGGTCAAACACCTTTTCAGTTTTTAACTTTGTGTTTTCAACACGTCTTTTTTTTTATTCTGTAATATTACTGTGAATGACACAGTACAAGAATACAAGAAGCACGTTACATTCATAGCTGTAAAGTAACTTGGACTGCGTGGCATGTTATGGCTAAACTGTTATCAATATAGTTTAGAAACAAGCAGATAAATAAGAGATCATCTGTTAAAACTAATTATACTTCTATAGGAACTATTTATATCAATCTTAATGTCTGTATGTATCAGGTAATGTAAAATCGATTAATTTTGTTCTTCAAAGTCGCAATGCATGTAGTGTATTGTATATTGTAGAAATAATTGGTGTATTTTTAAATAGTTTGTCAGTTGGTTTTTCCGTCGTCATTATTACTTACTATTGCTTGCATTGCGTAAGTTTCAGTGGGTTTCCTTTTTACTGACTTACCACAAAGTAGAAATAAAAACGATCGAAATGCCAGTACATTGAATTGACTTAATGATATATTTCTGTAGTGGATTTGATTTCTTTTACAAATAAATTGTAATGTAGAATTCTGTAAACGATAACAGACATCGAATTATCTCGACAAATAAAGTGTAAAATACAAACGTTGTATTTTTTTAGCTTTATTTATAATGTTGTTAATCCATGGTATTTGAGGTTTATAAAGTTACATAGTACAACCAGAATGTGGTGTTTGATTGTTTAAATCATCTTAGTTTTGATTATTCTTGTCTTTCCTTTATTTATATCTCATTATGCTTGTTTGAAATTGCTTAGAGTGAATGCATTACACGCAATAGTGTATAGCCAGTTTTTGATATGCTTTTCTTCCACAGGGTAGATATATGCCTTCAGTAATGGGGGAGCCAACCAGTCTGCTACTGCCAGAGCAAGAAACAGCGGGGCTATCTGCAATAGTTTCTGATTGTGTATCCATGAGCAACACTGAATCTTCTTTCCAACATTCGTTTTCAATTAATACAAACTGTAGTCCAGCTTCGCCCTTACAGCCTACGACACCAATGGCACAACCTGTTGGGGTTAACTCTAGCCCACCATTACATCAAATACAGAATGGGATTAGTCCATCCATAAGTCCTGAGCATATACATACGCTTCAACCTCCCTGTCCAGGTAATATCTAAGTTTTGATTTCCTTTTTCAGACATAAACCTATGTATTGTTGACTACATTCATTCTCTCTGTGTGTGTCAGAAAAAGCAATGTGTTCTTTTTTTATTTTTCGCCAACAAGTCACAAACACCTGCTGTAAAAGAATCCTTAGCTCAATATATGCTGTAATTGTAAGTGAATAATACATTAAGTACAAACGCAATAGGAAAATAGTTCAGCTTGTCAACTAAAATTCTAAAGTGAATGAATGGGTCCAACTGGACTTTTGAAAAAAAGAAGAGAACTATGCACAGTGTTTATGATTTGTCTATGATCTCTATATTGTAAATAATTTGCTGTACACACGTGTAAGTGGTTTAAGTATATACATGTATAACATATATTATTTTGAAAACAAGTGAAGTGCATGTTGTTTGTTTTTGTTTTTTTAATTTATTGCCAACAAATCACAGACACCTACTGTAAACGAATCTTTTGCTCAACAGTCATAGTATTCAGCCTACTTACCAAATATTATTACTACATACAATTGTTAAAATAACAGGCCCTTTATTTTAACACTCCTATAAATTGGCATGTTAGATATTTGTCATCCCATTCAATTTCACTTTATAGTCCATTCAACTGACTACTTCCTTAACTGTGAAAGATCCTTTCCACTGCCAGGCGAGTAGTTGTCTTATCTGTATGTAGCAGAACTGAAACCTTGTGTTCGATCCTGAAACATCGACCTTGGTCTTCTTTTTATAGAAGTGCTACTGGCTGCCTATAAGATTTGGCTTCCCCGGTAAAATTCTTTTGATAGGTCTGGTTGAATACTCTTTCTAGTCCTTTGACTTGTATGTCCCTTTTCTCTTTGTTTTGTGGTTGACTTCATCTGAGGCACTGTCCCAAAGTGAATGACTTTTCTTCTGCACTTTCTTCAAATTTTTACTACTTGGTACGCTTCTTATTACCGAGTTATATATTGGTTCCTTGATATACATCACTTCAAGGTCTCGTTCATAATATAGAGTATACACCTTCATTTTTGCCATTAGAACCTTTCTCACTGTCCCATCAATTAGAAAACGCAGACGTAAATTGCCTATCATCTGCATTACTGCACCTGGTGTCTCATAGAACCTTTACATTCTTGTTTCTGACATAGTCTTTACATATTGGCACATTATGCATTGCTGGCATCTCTTGATATTTGACACCTGCTCTTATCACTATTGGCATTGTTTTTCCATTTGCTAATTTGAGCTAACCGTCACTCATTAATCATAGCAATGGCACTTACTCTTATAGTGAATCTGATGAGTTGTCTTGATTCTGTTTTTATTCTGGCAACAGCATCCATAATGTCAGTCAATATTTTTTTTAAATAGCTCCAGTTTTTTTATGCTTGGATTACTGCTTTTACTCAGTTACAATGTATTCCGTTTAATAACAAACGTAACATCTCCTCTCCTTTCTGTCTATTAACCACCTACCACATTTGGTAGACACCTATTCCTGGTCAACCCTCTCTAGTTTCAGCTTTAACTGGATATGTTTGGACTTGCCATTTATACTCCCTCTATGACTTTCATATACTGTTCTGTTAGCCTAATCATCTCGTCCATATCTTTTGGTGCTCTCTCCTTTAAGGTTAGTGACATATGGGTTGAACACGTGACCATGCACTGTTCTCATACTAATAGGTTTGCCAGTCCCTCAAAACTATTTTCACCCTTTTCTCTCATTCTCTCCTTTTCTTCGTTTTCCTTTTATGCCCCTATTCTTTTCACCCTATTTTCAGTATTTCCTTTCACCCGTTTTTTTTCCTCTTTTTCCTTTTCTTCTTTCAGTATTCTTCCTCTATTCTCTACCTCTCTTCTCTTTCTAGTTCTTGTTTATCAAACTTTCATAGTTCACTGTCTTTTAACCCAAGACGCTCTGATTTGTTTACCTGCGTATCAAAATCGCCTGGTAATATAACGTAATCTCTACACTATTTATGCTACTAATACAGGTATATATATATAGGCCTACTTATTTCCGCTGTCGTTCACCGTTTACCACTCTTTAATCCTGGCTGTGGCTCGCCAATTGTTAGAAACGTACTTTTTCGTAGTGTACATGTGTGCGTGTGTGTGTGTGTGTGTGTGTGCGTGCGTGCGTGCGTGCGTGTACAACAAGTTAAGTACATGAATAGATATGTTGGACTAGGAATTCGTTTACATGTTAGTGTTCGTGAGTTGCTGGTGATAAATTGAAAAATAAAGGAACATCACGTTTTTTTTACTTGTTTTAAAATAATATATTTGAAAGAATATAAACGAATGTACAAAAATTATTTACACAATGTATATCATATTTGTGTCTTAAATACTATAATTTCTCTTCTTCTTGTCAAAAGTTTACTTAGGTCAGTTCAATTGCTTTAGAACTCAATTGACAAGTTGAACTACTTTTCTCCATTTTTACTGAAACACTATCACTTATTCGTTTTCTTCTCTCTATCTCTTTTTTTATTTTATCATAACTTACGCTGTCGTTGAGTTATCGCAGTTGCATCCTAAACTTTAGACACTTGTCTTTTCTTTTTTCGTATTGTGCTTATTTCCAGTAAACGTCTGCTTTTCGCATATCGGCCAACTTCAAAAACAATCGTTTGCTTTTTGTCAGTATCTATTTTGTCAATTATATTAGAACACTCTTTGACGAGATAAGTTATCCTCCTAAAATGTCAGAAGACTGTTAATCTTGCCTTAACATATCAAACTTAGGCTCTACACCCCCATGACGGGTCCCCGCTAGTACAGCGGTATGTCTCCGGATTTACAACGCTAAAATCAGGGGTTCGATTCCCCTCGGTGGGCTGAACAGATAGATTTTGTGGCTTTGCTAAAAGAAAAACACACACCCATGACGGTTAATTTTACGTTATCTAACTTTTCTCTGACCGAAACTCTCTTTTACTCGGTTTTAATTCTGGCTCTCTCCCTGCTCTCTGGAATATCATCTGTTCGCTGCCTTCTTTTATATATCTCACTGAGGTGTTCTGGAAATCTGTATAACATTGACTTCAATAAGTTACAAACACAACTTAAATAATTGTCTGCTTTTAACTCTCGTATCATGAAAAAAGAAACAGTCATGGAACATTCATAAAGAAATTAATAATACCTGCATTAAATAGTATTTAATATCTGGCACTATGTTTAGTGAACATTCCATCAGTGCATCCAGACCCGGGTGTTGTAAATAAATATAAATATATTCTTAACTATGATAGGATTATGCAGCTTACCTATTCACCCATCTGTTCGTGGTATTTTGTACTTATTAGCCATAAACACAAACACCAATGCATTGTTTCGTATGTACAAAATTAAATATATTACTAAGTAACATCGTGTCCCTTTCTTTGTTTTGGTATAAATATACACATAGTGCTATATTACTATTGGATTTTTTAATTGTAGCATTCTTCAGCGAAAAAATATGTTTAGTGAGAAAATACAAATTGTTTAAATGTGTTAAAAGAACTCGAGTCTTTACGTCAATTCGTTTTGTTCTTCCCCTCCCCCAATGGCATAAAAGTATAAATACGGATTTACAGTGCTAAAAACCAGGTTTACATTATACATACGTTTGTGTTATGCATAGTTGCTTTTAAAAAAGTAAAGAAAATCACTTATAATATTTTTTAAATATTTTTCACGGTTACTCTTTATTAACCTATATATCGACCTCTATTTGATAAAAGTTTGTTTCTCTATGACTCCGTTTATAAATGATTGTCACCAAGCCTGACATTGCCTTAGGCCCTCAGTTCGGATTTCATTCCCCTATATCATCCTTGAAATCTCTGTAACTTCTTCGTGCGTTGGTTAGTTTGTTTGGTTTGTTTTGAATTTTGCGCAAAGCTACACGAGGACAATGTTTGTTAGCCGTCCCTAATTTAGCAGTGTAAGACTAGAGAGAAGGCAGCTAGTCATCACCGCCCACCGCCAACTCTTGGGCTACTCTTTTACCAGCGAATAGTGGGATGGATCATCACATTATAACGCCCCCACGGCTGAAAGGCCGAACATGTTTGGTGTGACTGGGAATTGAACCCGCGACCCTCAGATTTCCCGTGCGTTGAACTGTTAAGAATAAATTATTCTCAGTTCCAAACAAGATGGGATGTTAGTTTGGCATTTACAGTTAACAAACTGTATGACTTACATGCACTCACATCCAACATTAATCTAAGGACAATTACCACTTTAAAATAATAATGGAACATGTAGCAACGTTCCCAAAATTTGTTTAAGCATTTTATATTTACATTTTCTGCTATTTAAGCTTCCTCTGTTAAATTAGTATTTTCTCTTTATTTTCGAATATCAATTTATGTACTCATCATTTAAACGGCCATGTCAGAGACCTCTACCGACCAGAAGAAAGGCAATCAGCAGCACCCAGTGTGGGCCGAATAATGAATATATCAGTTTCAGACTGCATAGGTGTTGAAATCTCTATGAGCCGCAATTATATAACAACTAAAGTTACCGGACCGTTCATCATTATGGAATGCTTTTCCCAGCAGTTTCGACATAAAAAACAACTAAAATACTGCAGTAACGGTATACTTTTAAGTCTATTGATACAGTTAGCATCGCTGTTCGCAGAAAGAGTATAAGTAAACAAACTTTTTATCAATAACATAAACTTTTGAACGTAATGATTTTCACTGCTTTCAAGATTTCGGACAGCGTGTAAGATGCATAGAAGGAGCATAGCGAAGATATAATATTAATTTAAATTGGGTATAAACAGTATAATAGACAGGTGTCTAACACGCGTTGTTAACGTTGTAATATACTGATTTAGTGAACATTTAAATCAACTTAGTCAATAAGGAAGGTTTATTGTGTTTCTTTTATTTTTAGAGGAGTTCGCTACTATTACCTTGTACTATTTTTAATAAATATTTACTGTCTGTTTAATATGTAATTGTTCATTTAAACACCTAATACGCATTATTCTTCAAACTTGAAATGAAAAAAAAACTATTATATCAATTCAAAATTACATTGATGTTGATATTTAAACAAATTTTTCACAAGTTTGTAGTAAGAAGACTTAACAAAAACAAATATTTGTCATTTGTGGCTGAAAGCATGCAATGGTTAAAACGTGGTTAGATTCAGCAGTTATTCGTCTATATATTATTTAGAAGTCAAATAAAAAGCAATTTCAAAGCATGTCATTAAGCCTTTACATAATGTTAATCTTCAAAAGTAGTTAAGGTGACTACGCTGCACTACACATTTAGAATACTATGCTGTAGTAAATTGGTCCAGATTCACAACTTTAGTTCCGCAATTATACAAAATTAGCCTTGCTTTTATTGGAGCTGATTCCCGATCGTAAACAAACATGAATACTCGTTTATCTGTCCAATTGCTTGAAGCATGCGATAGTTTAACGGATATGTCGTAAAAACAACTTGTGTGCATGTGACATATGTCGCTTTTCAAGACATAGATCCTTCTTGCTTATATTGCATATGTTGTGTAGAGCACGTGGACGGCTTTTGGCACTAATCTTTGTGTTAGTATTCTCACCCGTTATAATAAACTGCACTTTTCTTGCCATGGCTTGAATAGACTCGTTGCATTTCTCTTTTTAGATGGTCCTGGTTTCCCAAAATAATCCATATTTCTTTTTTTTCTTGTTAATACGATCCATCTTGAATATTCTAAATCTCTAATATCTTTATCATCTAAATTTATGCATATTTTACGCTAGAAAGGGCTGTTGCACGGTTGTCCTAAAGCCAATCAGTTTTCGGTGTTGTTGTACTACCTATGTCTCATCGAACAATTACAAAATGTAGCAATGACAATAACTGTATGGCCGATACTATGATTACGTGCATGGCCAGAATTAGAAAGAATAAATACTGCTTTAACTTTTCAAAATAAACCAGTCATCACAATATATCTGTTTAGTTTAACTTACAGTTGTTTTCATTTTTACTTCACTAGACCATCCGTACCTCCGCATTCTGGAACAGCCAACTAACAGAATACGGTATCGTTATAAAAGTGAAAAAGGATCGCATGGAGGACTAACTGGAGAATTTAGTAGTTCGTCTAAAAAGACTTATCCTACAGTTAAGGTAAGTAAAATGAGTTTATCAATTTAGACGCAGTATTTTCAATAACGTGATACTTAAAATAAATAAACGTGACAAAGGTTGATAAAAAGTGTTGTTCAAAAAAATGCTGTTCTGTTTTCAAAAAGATATCAGTTAAATCTTTGTCAAATATAGCTGATTTTATTTTTATCTGCGCAATAACGGCTCACAGATTGGCTCAAAGTTTGTTTTGTTGTTGTTGTTGTTGTTGTTCTTTTGTTTATCAAGTACAAGCAATTAATTCATACCTCTGCCATCTCTTCATTGATTTAAAATCTAATTACAGTTTTGAATCCAGGATGCGAAACCCTTTAGATTGGTGTATTTGACCACACCCAAAGTCTTATAAATCAATTTATTCTAATCTTGCCTGAAAGAATGTCGTTTTCAATAGGCTGGTAGAGATCCTAATGAGCACTAAAATCGAATTGGATGTACGCGTGTCCCACGCTTGGTATTAGTGGCACATAGAAATATAACTAATAAAACAATAAAAAGGTCTTAGATTAATTTGCTCTAATGATATCTAAAATAATTTAAAATGTCGCTGCTACTCAGTGTTACCTCTTGTTTCACTTTGTTCTGACGACGAAACAAAGGCCAAAGACATTTCTTCTTGTTTCTTTAACCTATAAGTGGAATAACTATATATATATAATATTCTATATTATTATTACACCGTCACTGCTTCGTTTGCCATATCAGTTAGTCCCGATTTTGTGGACATCTATATAACGAACGAATATAGATAAGGTGGTAAACAGTGATTACGTATTTAGATCTCTCCTGAAGAGAAGAAATGCGTATAACCTACTTCAGAGACGTCTCCAAATCACCATGCAGTGCAGAAAGGCGTCAAATTTGCCTTTGTAGATCTATGATTGCTTGACACAAAACAGCATGCTGGTTAAGGTGTTCCAGCAACAGAAAAACGATGTTATCTTTGCCCAAGAATCACGGACAGGAAAGTCCGTCAAACCTGTACAGCATGTGGAAACCATGTCTGCGCTGATCACTCCACACCCAATGTACGGTGTGAAGAGTGTTTATAAAATGACTGGTAAAAGAAAAGAAAAAGACTTTATGTTCACTCAGAATACGTTTTGCTTACATGTTGTCCAAAATTTGGCATTAGTCTAGCTCTGAAACTAAGTTTGATGTAGTTCAATCCCTTGGGCCCATTCCTTTTTGTACAATTTAGTGTTTTTGTTACATATTCAAGAAATTTGTTTCTTCATTCAGTATTTTAAAGGTTTTAATTATGAAATAGCTCATATAATAAAGAAGAGAAGAAGTGGACCTATATTATTGAAATATATGTTAATGATGATGGTTTTTTGTCTAAATACGAGGAAATGGAAAAAAGTAAATTTCATATTTTGTAATAATAAATCACATATTATATACTTATGGTAGTCAGTTTTTTTTTTACAGTTTGTCTGCACAATGCTGTGAGAAGTCAGTATGCTAACTTTTCAACATCTAAATTATAGCTTCAATATTATGATCATTAAATATATGCGGGTTTCGTATGGGCCCCAGGTGCCCTGAAAAGTTGATATTTTAACGTGTAATTATGAAGTTTAAAATATAGATGAGAATAATCCTGTTTTTATGTTTCATTTTAGTATGAAATGGAGACATACTGATACAAATTTCTAGGTAGAAAGACACAAAGGCTTTCATCTTACATTAAATTTTCCAAAAACAACTTCAGTTTTTATTTTAATCTCATTTTATATTAAAGTTTATCCCAGTACTGGGACAGTGGTAGGCCTTAAATTTTAAATTTTTGTATGAGATTGTAATGTTTATGTATTCATAATTTGCAGTAAATTTAAATGGGTTTATTATTTTTTGATAATTGCATTCTTTTCATTTTCACACTACCATTACTTGAGAGTTACATAGAAAAATATTTTAGCTGTGTTCAATATTACTATTTCCTAATTTTATTGACATTTATTTGTTCCATTGCTTGTTATGCTTCCTAAAAGTTGTGAATGATATTGAAAATTAGCCAGTCAGAATCGGGATGCATCATATTATTGTGATGATGGATAGAAAATCAGTTACTTTTTTAAACAGTTTTATGTACGATTTTTGGAAACAATAACAATTTAGTCTTTATTTCATTGTGAAATAACATAAATGTATATTACACCTTCATGACTTCATCTTAGCAGTTTTGTTAATTGTATATACTAAAAAATAAGTTAAAGGTGATGTTGGCATTTAATTATAGCCTTGTAAACATTGCACAGTGTCATTATAATATAAAAATTATGTACCTGCCCTTTCCAGGACATTAATTTTTTACTGTTCAATGCAAAAAAATAAACTATAATTTATTTTAACAGTCAAATGTATGGTTTACTTTGCACTATAAATAAGAACATAAATTTTAATCACAGAATTGTATTATTAACTATTAAATTAAAATTTAGAATAAAATTCTGTAAGTCTTGCACATTTGAAATTTTAGAATAAGTTTTCTAAATTGTTGTTTTTTGACAGGTTGTTCATACTGTTTTAAACTCACATAATCTTTAGATATCACATGATCTTTAAATAAACCATCATTTAATATTTAATGAATTACAACTCAGTATTAAGTTTTATTTTGATATTTCAATTATAGCAGTCATGTATGTACATGTGTGCTGTATAAATACAACCATAAAATAATAATCCTTTGTTTCTGTGAGATTTACTAATGTAATGAGAGAAATAGGTAACATCACACAATCATATATAATGTTTGTGAATATAAAACTTTCAATACCTAACAAGTTATATAAGTTATATGCTATTCTGAGAAAAATTGATATGTTACAAGGTAAATGGTGCACAATTTATCAAAATCAACTAAATTTGGTTTACCTCATTTGTAGTTCCTTATTGTGTAAACAGGAGAATCTTCACCACAACAAAACCCTTCCCAAACTAATACTTTAAATATTCTGGAGGGATTAACCAGAGAAATAAGTAGATGTATCAAAGATAATGATAGAGGAAACAAACAATGTGAACATTCACATTTTAATGTAAAATTTAAAATAGCTCTGAATGTTATAATATTTTTGTTACACTTAGGCAAAGTTATTTGCTTTGAATTTTCTGTAAAGTTACACAAGGGCTATCTGCATTAGCTGCCCCTAATTTAGCAGTGAAAACTAGAGGGAAGGCATCTAGTAATCATCAACCACCATCAACTTTTGGGATACTTTTTTTTACTAATAAAGAGTGAGGCAAAAGTCTAAAAAATATTATTTATACAATAGATAATATTTTAACCTATGGTTTTCTTGAATAAAATGTAACTTTGACATTGAAAATGAAAAAAGTTTATTATTTTCTATCTTACAACTGATAATTCACTATTTTTGTAATTATCATAGTTGGAAAATTATCGACCACAGAATAAACAAGTGTTTATCAAAGCTACTCTGTACACTGTTGATGATCAACAAAAACCTCATGTTCATAAACTGATGGGAAAACTTTGTCAAGATGGCGTGTGTACAGTCATTTTGGGGGAAGATATGGTTGCAAGGTGTGTACTTAATGAAGCTATGTAGTATGTAATAGTAGCTGTTTTATATGTCAGTAGAAAAAAAGTGTTTGTATGTAAAAATAAACAAGTTTTATTTTTTAATATCTTTGGTATTTTTATTGTAACAAGGATTTAGCTAAGTTTCAATTTTGATAAACTGTGCAACTATTGAACAATACAGTTTTTTAAATGAAGAGATTTTAAAATTTTACCTAATCATATTGTAACTTATAAACCTCCCTTTTTTTTTCTTTGTAATATTAATTTCACTTAGACTTGTAAATTTAATTGATTAAATAAAATGATTCAAATTGTTTTTAAGTAAAAGATCAGACCATATAATAACATACTACATGTAATTATTTCATACCTCTTTTTATAATTTTTTATTATCTCAATTGTTTTAGTTTTCAAAACTTGGGAATATTGTTTGTTGGGAAGAAAGAGGTTCCAGATATCTTGTACAAGAAAAAGTTAGAAGACCAACACCTTTTACGTTACTTAATGCAAAATGGTTCTTTACATATAACAGGTATTGTGTTGTTTGGATGCTGTGGAATTCTGAAAAGTCAGACTCCATGATTATTTTTCTATTCTTAAAAAGAGAAAAATTTTTGTGAGAGATTCAGTTCTCATTATTTCTCCTGTCAGATGAAAACTGTTTGCAAATAATCATTACATATCATATCATTATCCACTTACTGCATTACACACACACATGCTTTCTAATAATGATAACTTATAAGCTTCATAGATGTATTCTGTACAATAATCTTATCAGAGCTTAACCTACAGTGTATAATTTAATTCCATAAGCACTTACTTTGTACAAGATGTTTATTGCTGATTGGTTTGTGACACAACGTTATATTAATAATTGTAAACATGTGATATTAGTGTATGCTAATATGGATGTATAAATACTAAACTGCCAAGTTAAAAGAGAAATTTTAATCTACCAGTGTCTAATTGGATTCATGTTTAATATGTGAATATCACTTGTGCAATGTTTAGAAAATGACTTGTGTAACCTTTTTTTTTTCATGTTTCTGGAATTACTCAATGTGTCTATACTGAGCTAATCCATACTATTATTGATGATCTAGTCATACATGGCACAAACAAGATCATTACAAGGGCTTATGAAATTCAAAAAAGTAACATAGATAATTTCAATATTTCTCAATTCACTTACAAATTGATTGTGAAATATTTAAATGAGTGTGTTTGTATATACAAAATAAGGTAATAAATTATTTTTGCATTAGTTAGTTTGATTAATGTTTTCCCTACCATATTTTCAGTAGAATAATTTTTAATAACTCAGTTTGGTAGCTTTTCTAGTTTGCTACAACCAATAAAAGGTGTGTATGCAAGCTTATAGAAAATGATTGAACAACTGAGAGATGTTTTCATCTCCTATTTTTAGTACCTTAAATTCTTTTATGATTATTACTTTCCCGGGAAAATTTTAAAACAGTTACAAAAGGGAATCTATTGGCATTTCTCATATTACCTCAAATGAATAATACTTTACAAAATGCTTTCAAAGAACTTAACTTTAACCAGAGTATCAATTGTGTTATTTGGACTTCTTCAACTGAAATTCTGTTTAAGGTGTTACTTTTCACCTGAACTGTTCCATCTCTTCATTATTTTTTTACTAAATTTAAGAAGATGAATAATATGGTGTGTTTTTTTATAAAGTATGAAAACTTTGAACAAAATTAAAAACCAAAATAAGCTACAAAAACTTTGATATAAACAATTATTTAATTCATGTAGGAGATATTTTAACACTTTTTTGAAAATTGTTCATCTGTTTTTGTGTTTTAAGATATATTTGTGAGTTATTTAACAGAAGCTGATAAGAACCAACTGAAAAAAGATGCAGAGCAAGAAGCCAAAAACATGGATTTAAACAGGGTTAAAATTCGTTTTGAGGCCTTTGCTGTTTCTCAGGGGCACTTATATCCAATTTGTGATGCTGTATTTTCAAACATCATAGCAAATCAAAGTAATGTTTGGATTATTTTTCTAGTGGATTATTGTTTTGAAGGTTATGATATATATTAATGCTTGATACTATTAATTAAATAAATAGGGTAGAAAGTTTATTGTTTTTCCAGTTTAAACACGTTATTATTACAATTTATTAAATGTCTGTTTAGTTTTTTATGCTAAGTTTGTTTTTCTATTCATTATATCAAAAATTAAACATTCAAAATATCCAAGGGTGTTTAAGGTTTTGAAACACTTGAGTTTGTTTTTGAATTTTGTGCAAAGCTACACGAGGGCTATCTGCACTAGCTGACCATAAGTTAGCAGTGTAAGACTAGAAGGAAGGCAGCTAGTCATTACCACTCACCACCAACGCTTGAGCTACTCTTTTACCAACGAATAGTTAGGTTGACCATCGCATTATAAAACCCCCACAGCTGAAAGGGTGAGCATGTTTGGCGTGATGGGGATTTAAACCCATGACTCTTGGATTGTGAGTCAAGCACTTTACCCACCTGGTCATGCCAGGTCAAACACTTGAGAAGCATAAAAAAAAGTTGTATTAAGAAAATACTAACTAATCCATAATAGATTTACAAAACAAAGGTCTTGAATAATATATAATACTAGTTAAACAGAGAAACATTTTTAGAAAGAGTTCAATCATTTATTAATAATTTAAATAAATTTGTACTCTTAATATCTAATTACAGATTGTGAAAAGTGTAGATAGGTTAATTTCAGATTTTTAATTATTTCCTAAGTTAGCTTCATCTGTTAACAGAATGGTCATGAATTGCCCAATGTTATGTGTGAATAATGTTGTAGTTCTATATCAGACAAAGATTCTCTTATACAGCATGTATTTTTATTTCTCTAACTTAGTAATAGAAATTCAATTAAAAGCTTTATTGCAAATAAAACAGATGAAAGTTTAGAATTTATCAAAATTAATTGCTTAAGGATTGATTAAATCTGTAATTAGTTATTAGTTATATGATAGTGTATACAGTATATTAGCCATAAAATTTGAAAAAATAAGTTTGCTTATTAGTATATGATACAGTGTTCTAATGTGAAAAGACAGGAACATTTAAAACAAATTTTGCTTTATGGAATATATTATTTGAATTTTACCATTATCCTTTCTAGCGAAGCATTAAATCAGTTTTATGTGAAACATCTACAAAAAATAATAAAATTAAATTACTCCTTTTTTATTTTAATTATTCATTCAAAGGAATTGATTATCATATCCTAGTTAACTTTTAAGATAGTTGGTTAAATCCAGAAAATTTGTTTGTTCTTCTTATAATGATGTATGTAAAAAAGAAAGCTGCTTCTCTAATTTCATAATATAATGTTTAAATATACATTTCAAAATCTCCATTTAATTATACCTACACTCAGTAATTATATTTTATATGTGTGGTGACCCAAATGATGTACAGGAAGTACAAACTTGCTTGTCTTTAATTTATTAATTTTCTTTTTGTGATACATTTATTTTATAAAGTTCATTAATCATTACTCTTTTGTAGGCTTAATCTTCTGTCATGAAATGGTTGAATTTTTATACTTGTTATATTTCACTTAATACAGTATTTGTATTTTTTCATATTAGACTTCTTTTTAGATTGGTAACCTTTTGCTGTTTCTGTATGCAGAATGCCCTGATGTTGGTGAATTGAAGATTGTGAAAATGGACAAGTGTTCTGGAGTTTGTACTGGAAGTGATGAAGTCTTTTTATTGTGTGAGAAAGTTAACAAGAGTAAGTGCTATTGACATTTAGGAAACAAAATTCCAGATACTTACAGTTAGAAATGTAGAACATATTCTAAATTGAATTTGTTGAAATATTAAATAAACTTTTTCTTTATGAAAAGAACTAAATTTTCTTTCCAATCAGGTACTGTAAGCAATAGGTAATGATAGAGTAATCTAAATTTCTTATATTAATTATTTATTATTATCTTTTATCAATACAGAAGATGTCAAAGTTATATTTTTTGAGGAAGATGAAAATGGAATGATACAATGGCAAGATTTTGGCAGTTTTACTGAGGCAGATGTTCACCATCAGGTTAGTTAGAAACTAAATTTCTGTATTTGATTTACCACACATACTTCGGTACTTGAATCAACATGTAAGTTACTAATTAACTGAAACTACTCATCTGGGCATCCAAAAGTATTTAATATATAATAGTTTGTACTCATTTAAAATAGCACTCAAGGTTTCAAAATAAACAAATTTGTCTTACAGTTTTTTTTGTAGACATGAAAAGAACAGTTAGATGAAAACAAGTAAAGAATGCTTATGTACACACTGAACATACTCTTAACCATAAACACAAGATAAAAGGATAAAAGTTATGCAAAATATGTTTTAATGAGAAAAGTGTATTGCTTTTCAACATGGTAATGTATGTGATTTAAAAGTATGTTAAAATCAGTGGATGCACTTCATATAGTTAGGCACACTGTAATAGTTTACACCACCATTTAATAGTTTTACAATTAGCCTACAAACTTTGAAGAGTTAACTCCTCATATCAGTTTCAAATAGTTATGACTGTTATTTACATGGCATGTCACCCCCCCCCTCCAGTGGCTCAGTGGTATATCTGCAGACTTACAATGCTTAAAACCAGGTTTCAATACCCATGGTGGGCAGAGCACAGATAGCCCATTGTGTAACTTTGGGGCTTAATTAAAAAACAACAACAACAAACAACATATCATGTCTTGAATAAAATTATTATTGTGAATGTTTCTACATTAGAAAATTGGATATGACAGTTACTAAGATGAACATAAGGAAATTGTTCCAATTAAACACATTTTTAATAAAGTCAATAAAAATGTATTTACCAGAAAAAGTAGATAATTCTTGGTATTTCAATGAAAAATTAAAGAGAGTCTTGTAATTCAGAGGAAGAAAGAAACTTTCCTATTAATGAACTTTAATTATGCACATATCCTTCATCTTAAGACTGAAAGCTATATACCTCTTTTTGAAAACAAAGTGTATTTTAATATTTTACTTTATTGCACTGTAATAGATCAATAGTATTAGGCTATGTATCGTACAGTTATTTGTCCTGTGTGTTTTTCCTCTCTTTATGCAGACTATTTTTAAAGCTTTAAAAATGATGTAAAGTTTTATATGTGCTGTTTCTGCAGGATTTATGTATGAATACATTTATAGTTCAGGGATTTTCCTAGTGTGCAGTTGATCACAAATTAAGCACCTGTAAAAACATTTGTACAGTTGAAAATTCGCCTATATAAGTAAATTCAAGTGGATAAATATTTAAAAAAACATATTTAGGATTATAAAATACCATTCTAGAGTTGATAAATAAATGTATTTACTAGAATATTCTTCATTTAACCATTTGCTATTAGGCCTGAATATATTAAAAATGGAGTTAAAATATAATTGTGCAGTTGAAAGAAATCTTTAAGAAAAGCTCTGTTATAGGTTATATTATAAATTTTAAAATTGTCTTCACACTTAATAAAACTGTTAATTATTTTATAAAACACCATCATTGATATGTCAAAAAATGAGTTTGTAATCACTCCAGGTTGCTATTGTGTTCAAAACTCCACCATATCGAGACCTAATGATAAAACAGCCAGTAAAAGTGAAACTTCAGTTATATCGGTATAGGGATGGAGAATGTAGCAAGCCTAAGGATTTTGTTTACTTCCCTATAGACCATGGTAAATGTCACTGTTTTCTTGATCATATTATATTAATCACATAAAAATAAATTAATTTAAACATTATGTAATATAAAACTACAAGAAAAAAGAAACATAGTAAAGTACACTAATTTTTACCTAAGGCAAATATTATCTTCACTGTTTAGTGTTTTTTCTTCTGGTTTTACCCAGATTAAGTATCTTGTATCAGCTACTAAGAAAATATCTAAGTGTGTAGACATCAATCTCTACACTTTCATCTATTCATCAGTGATCAAGGCTAGGACTCATCATGAAATAAGGACATATCTTGGTTGTTATGCAGTTAATATCAAAAAATATATATATTACTTATTGAATCATGTTATGGAATGCATGATTTGCTTTTAAATAATGTAGATTGAGCTGTTATTGTAGGAGAGTATTAACCATAAGTTATTTTTAAGTGTGAACTTGATGGACGTTTTTTTCAATGTTGCCAAGTTGTTATTTTGTGGATTATTTTTACATAATGAAAAAAAAAAAAAGATTGGTGTTTACTTGACACTTAACATTTCTAATTTTTTTGAAGATAAATAAATAATATATTTGATATCTATACATATTAAAATACTTGAACACATAATTACTGAAAATTATTATCAATATAATTAAATTAAAAAGTGATAATTTGTTAGCTTCAATAAATTTATTTAAAGTCTTAACAAAGGCATATAATCTATTGAAAAGTGACATTAAAAAAGTGTTGTCTTATAATTACAATTGAAATGCAAAAAAAATGTTTCATTAACTTGTACATAAAAATTTGTATGTATCCAGTTTCTTTCTCAATAAAATAGTTTATTATGATATAACTTTAGATAGGGATGGAATTGAAAGGAAGCGGAAAAAACTAAACCAGTGTCAGAACTTTTCTGGATTTGATGGTGAATACAATAACTTTAGATCTACTCAATCATTTGGCTCTAGTGGTGGGTCTGGTTCCTCAGGAAGTAGAAATGCTAGTTTTTATGGTGAGTTAATTATCTTAAATATGAAAAAAGAAAACTTTTAAAATTATTGATCACATGTAACAGTCATTAAGAAATATTGAAATGATAAAAAGTGTTGTTTCTTAATTATTCCTTAATTAAAGGTAATTATTTTCTTGGACTTTCCATTTCAACTTTTACATTAACATTCTGATATAATGTGCACATTTTCTTATAACTTTTATTACTTGGTTAATAATGATTAAACATCTCTGATAAAGTTAACAAGAAAAGAAAACTTTTGACTGTTCTATATACGTGAGTATCATAATCAGGTTGCATAAACAATTAGTATTGATAGCCAATGATACAAACAAAATGTACTTGTATTAATACTTTAAATTTTAATTCAAACGTTTTGTTATGCTTTATTGAATTGAGTCAAGTAGCATTGTGGTTGAATCAATTTGTATCAATATAGTTAGTTTTTATGCGTTCCATTTACTCAGGAAAAAGTATTACCATTTATGTTTCAATACAGTTTTTATTAAAATATAAATGGATATATTATTCATTTGTGTTTAGATTGTATTTAATGTAATAGTTGAATATTGTGTTTTTATCCTTGCAGATCATGGCCAAGATTCTGTTGGTTTCCAAAGCAAAAAAATGTTAAATGCTAGTCAGAAAAAGGGTACTGAAGTGAGGACTTTTAATTTGAAAGATGATAGGCAAGGAAATGTGGAGACTAGCAAAAGATTTGAACCTTCAGGTTCTACTGACAGTGGAAAATGGAGTGAAGTGGATAGTAAGCTGAATTGTGATATATTATTTGAAAATACGTGTTTATATATCATCAAAAAATATTTTTCTTATTTATTGGTGAAGCAGACTGAAAATGTGTGGTTTGAGAAAAACCAAAAACCTACATTGTTCCAGTGAGCTAACAGTTTGTCATCACATTCTAGAAATATTTGAAGCAAGTGTGGTACACAACATACAATTTGTAATGTAAAGAAATTCAACTGATTTAATTTTTTCATTTAATTTATTTATTAATCTTGTACCTAAGGTAACTTTTACACAAGTGTGTTCATACAGAATGTACTTTTAAATTTCTGTAATATAATAACAACATAGCAAAATGTTTATGGACAAAAATGGACTTATTAGTCTTTCCAAGCTGTCCCATCCTCTAAATTAAACTAAAACCATTAAAAATATATATGTAAAAATGGCTCATTTGGATTAAGAAAATTTTTTACGTAGAGGAGCGAACAACGTTTTGACCTTCTTCGGTCATCGTCAGGTTCACAAAGAAAGAAAGAGGTAACTGACCAGAAGCTGACCACATATTTGAAAGGGGTTGTGTAACTGAGTGTCAGAATGTAGAGGGCGTGCTTAGATGTTTGAATATATAATTTTATATTATTTATTTTATTATTATTATTTATTATATTATTTTTAGTATAGGTATAAAGGTGTTCCTTTGTATTGGTTTATTTTGGGCTTGAGTTGTTGTATAAGTAAGGCTTCTTTAATTTTGCGTTTGTTTATGTTTGTTTCTTTATTTAGTATTTGAGTGTTTTCTATGGTTATGTTGTGTTTATTTGACTTGCAGTGTTTGAAAACGTGTGAAAGTGACTTTTTATGTTCTTTGAATCTGGTTTCCATTTTTTTACTTGTTTCTCCAATATAGAAGTCGTGGCAATTATCACATTATATTTTATAAATAATGTTGGTGTGGTGTTTGTCAATGTAGTTTTTACATAGTATAGACCTCAGTTTTTTGCCTGGTTTTTGAATAAATTTAGTATTAACTGGAATGTCATATTTTGTTACTAATTTTTGCTAAATGTTGGTTATTTTTCTGCTGATGTCAGGAATATGTGGTATGCAGCAGTATATGGTTTCATGATTTATTGATTCGTGAGATTAATTTACTTTTGTTGGTTGACTTTGCTTTCTGTCTAGGTGTGTGCATATAATGTTTTCTACGGTTTGTGGAGGAAACGTATTAATGTTGATGAAGTATTGTTTTATTTTGTCTAATTCATCGTTAATTTTATCTGGTGAGCATAGTTTTATGGCTGTGTTTATTTGGTTTCTTAGTATGTTGAGTTTTTGTTTTGTTTCATGTGATGAGTCCCAAGGAATGTATAGTCCAGTATGGGTAATTTTTTGGTGGATTTCTGTTTTAAATTGTGTATCAGTTCTTGTAATAATAAATTAAAAAAACCCTCAAAACCAGCTTTTCTCTTTCATATAATTATCCAGGTTTTTCTAAAATTTACTGCCTTCACAACATCTGAAGGAAATCCATCCCAAAGGCCAGCCACCCTATTAGAAAAATAAAACCATCTTAACTGAAGATGACTCATACCAACATTTACAATTGTATCCCCTAATCTTACCATTCTCACCATCAAGTATGAAAAAGGATGATGTATCAATATTATCAATTCTCTTAACAATATTAAATATCTCAATAAGATACCCTCTAACTATTCGTTTTTCAAGAGGAAACAAGTTAGGAATCTGAACCTATTCTAGTATGACAACCTTTCCATCCTGGTAGCCCTTCTTCAAATCAACAGAATCAAATCAAAACAGCTGAAGACCAAATACAGTACTTCCTATGTGACCTAACCAATAACCTATACAATGAAATTACAAACACTTAAGACTTGTTTTCAGTATATCTGTAGATAGTTGTACTAAAATCTTATTTATTCTACCACTAGCAACAGCACACTGCTTAGATGGCTTAAGAAATTGACCAGCCACTATACTAAGGTATCTTTCTTTTGTAACACTGTTAAGGTTATTCCCATTCAATTATATTTGTAATTCATATTATAACCCATATGCAATATCTTATATCTATTATAATTAAAACACATCTGCCATTTATTTGCTCAACTCACTAAATGATCTAAATCCTTTTGTGAAGCAGCAGCAGCATACTCACAGCCAACAACACTCAAAATTTTAATATCATCAGAAAATTTAAGTTATTTATTGACCATTCCTTCATTTATGCCATTGATGTGAATTAAAAAGAGCAAAAGCTCTAAGACTGAGCTCTTGGGTACCCTGTATGTAACATAAACTAGTTTGACTCAATCCTCTTCTTTCTTTCATCCAACCACCCTTATATCCAATTAACTAACTTACCCCCCACACTAACAGAGATAACAATTTTCACAAGTCTCTTGTGTGACACTTTATCAAATGCTTTCTGAAAATCCAGATACACCAAAGCTACACACTTACTCTCATCTACATAAGCAGTAACTTTTCCAAAGAATGTCAAAACACCTGTGAGGTAAATTTTTCTCTGAGCCAAACTATTTTATCTATGCAATAAAATTATAAACTTTGTTATATGGCTTTGAAAAGCATCTTTTATCAGACTTTTAAAAACTTTTTTCACAACTGATGTAAGACATAGATCTGTAAAGATTGGGACAGTTTTTATCACCTCCCTTGAAAAGAGGAGTTACATTAGCTAATTTTCAATCCTCTGGCATCTGTCCACTATTTAAAGACTTAAAAATATTTTTAAGTTTGTTAAGAATATTTTTACACTAGCAAAGTGATGGTTTTGATTTCTTTAATTTTAATGTCTGTATCTATTATAATCTATTATACTAATTTGAATTTATGCATGTAATACTTCTTCAAAACATATCTCCAGAAATTCACAACAAAGCACAAAAGGGTTTGCTTCTTTTAAGTTTGAATATTTTTCTATATAACTCTTTTTATGGATATTTAATGAAAAAATTTTGATACTTGAACATACACACGTATCTGATGAGAAACCTTAAAAAAGCAGAAAGAAATTAAGTCATTCTTTGACTATTATACTAATAATTTTCTTCTTGTTACTTTTTAATGAATTGACAGTGAATATGTGGTTTAAATGTACAACATTAAGTAATGTATCATTTTTGTGCAGATAACCAAGAACTACCAAGTGACAAATCAATTAGTACAGATAAGCCACTGGAAAATTCTTTTGACAGACTCTGTATATCTATACTGAAGGAAGAAGATGAAAATACCAATGTACCAAAATCAAGGAACTCAAGATCTGAAATATTATGTGGAAAAAGTACTTTAGCATCTCAAGTTCCTCAAAACAAGAGAGCTAATGCAACAAAAACAAAATGTACAGAGCTGCGTATGTCAGCGAGCTGTGTGTCAACTCAAGGTGATTTGGAACTAAACTCAAGGACAGAATTGTCTAATGAACAGAATAATCTATTTAGCTCTGATACAGCTGAACAAAATTACCAACAAAATAAGCTTTGTAATTCGTCTGGCCCATGGTTAGTAGAGAAACTAGCATTAAGAATGAGCTTATCGTGGAGAGAGTTTGTTTGTTCCGGAGATCTTGCAAAAATTCTGGTGACAATGCACCATTTGGTGGCTATGCAAGACTCAAACGGAGACAAGTATGTTTTAATAGTAAACGATTATTATATATCATAATTAATAGTGTTATTTATTCAAGTCAAATTTATGATGTAAAATAGGCATTAAAAATGTGAAAAGTGAAAGGTTTCAGACAAGTGAAAATATACATTTATCATTAGTTCTCTGTCAACATGTTTTTTCTCTTAGCTTTGTAATAGCATAAAAAAAAGATTTGATTTTCATGTACTAATTCATGAAAAGTAAATTCATTTATCTTTAAAATTATTAAAAATTGGAGGGTAGATTTTGTTTCTTTATAAATAAATAGGATAATCACAATGCTGAAGTTTTGGTTCTTCTAAGTCATAAAAGCAGGTTACTCATGAAAATAACTAAGAACATCATTTTTTATGATACTATGATTCTTTCTTAAAATATTTTTATTAATTTTACTATTTTATTGAATTATCATAGCCTATTGCATCTGGCAATGATTCATCATAGTGGAAGTCAAGCTGACCATTTGGAATTAGTTCGCTGTCTACTTAATGCTCTGAAGGGGGAAACTAGAGATGCCATCAACCAGTGTAATAATTTAAAGCAAGTAAGGATTTTTGGTTATACTCAGCTAATTAAACAGACTTCACCTGTATATTAATCTTACAAGTATAGCTAAAAAAATTTGTATATTTTTAACTTTACAGAGGACAGCTGGAAATAATATAGGTAGTTCATTGTTGTCTTGTTAATAGTGGAATTTGCACATAATATTACATTCAGAAATAGATGACAGCATAAACGTGCTTCCTTATCATTTCTCAGTCAAATACTGAAAATAATTAACAGATTTCATAATCAACAAGAAAACATTTTTTCATCTAGTATGAAGTGTGCAAGAGACTTCATTTTTACAATGTACTATGAAACATGCTTTTAGTTTTCACATGTGTGTAATTCCTCAGCTTCATATTCAGTCTATAACTCTTTCTCACACACTCCACCTGAGTACTCTACCAACTGAGCTACAGGATTAGCTCTGTAACAATTCATAGTGAGGCACTTTTTATAACTTAACCACCACATCTACATTCTACTCCTTTTATAAACAAGGCCTAACCTCAAGCCCCAAATTAAACACTGGTTTTCGTTGTGGTAATTTGAGCTTGTGTTTGAAATCAAAACCCCTTGTAAACAAGGTTGGTGTTTTATCAGCTGAGCTAAATGGTTAACTTTAGAAATTACTACTAAGGCACTCTATAAAAGTCAAACTACCACAAATATAAAAACATTTAAAAGCTTGTGAGAAAGACTGTGTGTAATCTTTCTCTGTTTACTGATCAAATGTATAGCCATTGTGCATTGAAGGAATTCAAATCTAAAAGTGATAGAGTTAATATAAGATGATGATATATTAAAACAAGAGACTTTTTTTTACTCTGATGGTAGTAATTCTATACCTGTCAGAATAGTGCATTATATACGTTTCTTCACATATGCAGTATTCTAAACTTATTGTAAGTTATTGTGTGTGATTTTAAGAGTTTGACATATAAAAGTATATTTTCATTGTGGACAAGATGTCTTTATTTTGTAATTTGATTTTTAACTTGATTGTTTATTTTTAGACTCCACTTATGTTAGCAGTGCTAACAAGGAATCCTTATGTGGTGCAAGAGCTGCTTTTTCATGGTGCTAACCTTAATGTTGCTGATGCAGAAGGGAACACACCTCTTCACATTGCTACCCAAATTGGAGATGACTACTGTTTATCTATTCTATTGGACTCAAAGATGTATGAAGCTCAGCAGAGTCCAATTTCTCCCAATCTAAATGCTTTGAACTATGCAGGTAGATATGTATTTACACTATGATTTTAAATATAGTAGAATATTAGTTGAATAATTATTTCTTATGTAACCTTTGCTTTTGTATGTATAATGTAATGTGGTAAATACTGCTCTTTCTTATTCTCATTGCTAATAAAAATCCAGAAAGTATATTAAGGTTGAAGATAGAATGTGTAAATATATACGCAACAGAAAAAAAAACCATTATAAATCATGTTACTGGATAATAACAAGTTATTTTTGCTTGTGTTAATCTAGTTATATTTGTTCTTTAAAAGTGACAAGTTACATGAAATTCAGAATAAACGACCTAAGCATTGAATAAATATACTACAAAGTTTTGTATACTTTAGAACTTTAATATATTCAGCTAGTCATATCAACTCTTTTCGAAATTTAATGTAACATATAGGTGTTTTTTATTTTGGCAACGTTTAATTTATCACACGGATACATTAAGTAAATATTGTTACCAACTTTATATTTTTTGGTTGAAAATCATGATTGAAATTCATTAATAAAAGATTCTTTAATTATTACAAGTATTGAGGTATTTCATTTATAACATAGGTTATGCAGCACTTCATCTTGCTGTCAGACACAATCACAATGATTGTGTAATGGTTTTGTGTGCCAGGGGAGCAGACATAAATGTAATGGATGGTACAAGTGGACACACTCCTCTTCACTTGGCTGTAGAGTGGAACCCTCAGATTGTACAGTTCGTAACAAAAATTGTAAGCAATATTCTTATTTTTATGTATATTTTTTGTAACAAGTTTTCTTATGTGCTATATTAATTTTGCTATGTATATTAATATCAAGTAAGCACATTTATCAGATGATAAATTCTAACAATTCCTTGCCACCATTGATTATTCTGTAGGTTTTTTTTCTTGTCATATTCACCTATCCCCACATGATATCCATCTAGTGCTACACAAAGATGATTGCATGCTCAATGGTTACAGCAAAGATTTTTGCTCTGCATAAGACCTGGAGTTGTGTGCAGATGAGTAGACACTGAAGTTTCTACCTCTCACTACAGTCACAGGTAGTGGGTTGTAGGAGTACCCCCATTTCATAATGTTGGCCCTAGACTTATCAACCTGGGAATTCAGGCAGTTGAGTGTTTTCCAGATGCTCCATCCCTTTTCCATTTGTTTGGTAAGATTCCCAGCTGGTGTGATGACCATGCTTGTATGTGAAAACTTTTGGAGGCAAAGTCTCCATAGTTCTTTACATATGGTTCATTTCAACTGCAGAAATTATTCCATAATATCAGGTACTTCTTTACTTCTAAATGGCCATATAGAGGAAGTCTACTGTGTTGTGTCTGCCAAATTTTCTCTACTCAGTTCCCATTTCCTGCTGATGTGTTTCCTGATGGTGTTGTGTTGTTCTGGAAAATAACTTTGGTTTTGGTCTTTCTGATGTATTTTTTGCAGGTCAGAATGTGGTTAAGAGCCATTCCCAGCTACACTGAAATTGTACAGAAGTCCAATTGTGTGCTGCATACTTAAGTTACTGCTCTTCTGAAGTCTGGTGGGGCAGTTCCAGGCAGTTCATACATGATGTTTGTGTTGGTTAGTTTTAAGCAGCCTGTGATGATTCAATAGCTGTTGTTGATTGTGGAATCAAGATGTTTGACATTAGTTGTAATCAACACATGCATAGTAGAGTGTAGTGCTGAGATCCTGATGGTTGTTGGGTCAGTTCCCATTTCCTGCTGATGTGTTTCCTGATGGTGTTGTGTTGTTCTGGAAAATAACTTTGGTTTTGGTCTTTCTGATGTATTTTTTGCAGGTCAGAATGTGGTTAAGAGCCATTCCCAGCTACACTGAAAATGTATAGAAGTCCAATTGTGTGCTGCATACGTAAGTTACTGCTCTTCTGAAGTCTGGTGGGGCAGTTCCAGGCAGTTCATACATGATGTTTGTGTTGGTTAGTTTTAAGCAGCCTGTGATGATTCAATAGCTGTTGTTGATTGTGGAATCAAGATGTTTGACATTAGTTGTAATCAACACATGCATAGTAGAGTGTAGTGCTGAGATCCTGATGGTTGTTGGGTCAGTTCCCATTTCCTGCTGATGTGTTTCCTGATGGTGTTGTGTTGTTCTGGAAAATAACTTTGGTTTTGGTCTTTCTGATGTATTTTTTGCAGGTCAGAATGTGGTTAAGAGCCCTTCCCAGCTACACTGAAATTGTACAGAAGTCCAATTGTGTGCTGCATACGTAAGTTCACTTTGTTATATACTCCCAAGATGTTGATGAATACAGCACCAGTTATCACGTTATTTTCAAAAGTATCTTCAGTGTGGTTTTAAGAACATTACCTGTGCATGATTTGCCTGTATAGAATCAATCCTATTCTGGGTTGAGCTTTTCTTCAGTAATTAGAGTCAATTGTTTGAGAATGGAGCATTCATAAATTTTGTACAGTCAACACAAAAGAAAAATACACTCAAAAAGTATTTGGCTATGATGGATCTTTTCTGGACTTTGAAATGGTTAAGACATGTTCTTTCATCCAAATCTTTTGTATGTGGTTTGTCTCTGTGCATAGGTTAGAAAGTGTCAAAGCCAATCCATTGTTACTGGTCTGAATATTTTTATATTGTCAGTACTGACATCATTGAGTCCAGCAGTTTTGCTATTTTTCAAGTCTTCCTTGAATTCTTTTATCATGAATTTGTGTTTGAACATGTTTTCTTCTTTTCATTTGAGGTTTGTTCTCCATTGCTTGTTTAGTGGTTTCCCATTCTGCATCAGATTGTGTACTACTTGGTCTACTATTATGTTATAGTGCTGTTTGTTCTGGAGCAGACTTTATTTCTTTAAATTTTAATTAATTGTTAAATTTCAAAAGTAAATCTGAAAAACTTTTAATGCATAACATACATTTACTCTATACAATATATCTTTACTTTTTTGCTCATTAGCAAGATGTACTTAATATTTTCCATTACTCTTAACTCTAAAATGTTTATTGTTATTTATGGCATCAGTAAATGAAACAACACAGGTAATATTTACTGTAGTTCTAAATTTATTGATTGTTTCTTCACACAATTTTGAAAGCTTCTATTAAACATTAAAGGTATGTTGCATGCAAAACTTCAGAATTTTTAATGAAGTATTTTCATTAAAGATTTGCTTCAAATTTATGAAGCTTTTACTGAGTCAGTTTGAGTGAAAGATGATTTTCATGCTGAGAACAAAAGTACTTTTTATTTTACAGTTTTTTTATTTAATTTCCATAACATATAGATCTCCTAAATGTAAAATCATATATTTTTAACATCTGATTTTGTTCATTTGTCTCGCTTTATAGCCATACTTAGACTGTACTAACTACGATCACTTATCATAATAGTACAGTTTTGTATAAACAAATGACTGAGTTAATTATATCACCTTGATGAGAGGTATTTAATATCACTCAAAAAATGCTTAAGTTCTCTTATCTAATCCAATGAAGTTTTTAATTTTGATATTTTATTTACTTGAATACAATGAATAAAAATGTGTAAAAAATAATAAGTTCAGTACTTATGTCTGAACTCATGTATTTTGCCACTGAGTTCAAGACACTCTGACCTTACTTTTCTGTGGCAATGTTCATTATTCACAAAATAATACATGTTTATTTCAAATATAATTTTAGAATACTTAATTTAAAAGGTACTACAACAGAATGTTTAAAATGTACTTTCACTTAACTGATTTCATAATTAGCTATAGAGAAGTTAAAAATTCCATTAGCTCCTCATAGTTGAACATCATGAGTGCAGACAATAAAAATAAAGTCAAATATGTACTTACAAGTCACAAAACAAATAGTCTATACAAAGAATTTTCTAAACGAAAAAAGTCTACTATTTATATTGATTATAAATAATCCAAAAGCAATGTCAGTGAGAATTTAGATATATTTTTGGAAAAAAGAATAAGGTCATTCCATGTCAAATCATCCAGATTTTGGATAATTTTCCAGATGACCCCCTCAGAATGCTTTGAAAAAATTCACATGTGCCCATCTACCCATATAATGAAAAATTGCCAAAGATTAGATCAATATCTCTTAATAGTTTCTGATTTACAGCCCTATAAAATTTAATTAATGTTTTGTTATTTTTGGCAAATTCATTTTTGGGCAACTTCGGCTGCCTAAAGTTGCAAGAGTAATGGTGGTAGAAGGCTGAAATTTGCTACATTGACTGAATTAAACTTACAGAATTTAAAAATGGTCTTAAACTAAGTTTATATCTCTTAGGATTTTCACAGTGAGGCTGTAAAATCACCTGAAAACCAGAAATCGTAAAAAACATTGGTTTATGTAATAAGCCATAGCTCTAAAACTTAATACGATACAAAGATGAATTTTGTTTTCTAGTTTCCTTTAACATATCAGTTGATAAATCAGCAATTGTTGTAATTAAAAATTTATTAGATCTCTTGTAAAACAATTAGTTGCATGCAACTTTTTATGATATAACTAAAAATAGCCCTATTTCAGGCCACAGTTTGACCATGTCACCAGTTATTCAGCCTTTTCAGATTTTTACCATATATTCTTACATCTCTGAATATGATCTACAAAAAAAAATCAGGATGGTGTTCAACCTACTTTTTGAGTTATAATTTTATAAAGTATCCTCTGACCATATGTTGTTTACTTGAAAAAAACTTCAATTCAGGTGTGTTACTGTGTGCAAATATATCCATACAATTTTGAAATAATTTATGAATCCAATTGAAACATTCTAATCAGCCTTTACCATATATTTTTACATCTCTGAACATGATCTTCAAAAAAATCAAGGTTGTGAAAAATAATAAATTATCAAATTTTAAATGTCTCTGATATGTACCATTTGGCAAAATACCACATTCAGTTCTTTCTTGTCAATCAGGAATCAGTCCTGCAGAATTGTGTAAAGTTTGATCTACTTTAGCACTGTAAAATGCAAAACTGTGGCAGGTATTAGGTCACATCATATCTTTATTCCCACTCTACCAACAAATTGTATATGAGAAGGTTATCAGATGATGATGTGTACACAGTTGTAACTGTTGGTAGTAGCAGTGAAAGTAATGTTGCAGCAGCTCAAATAAGGTCTAATGATAGCAATGACAATTATCAGCCAGGGAAATATGTGGAATGTATATACGATCATGAATGGTATGTGGGAAACATAAAAGATAGATCAGATGAACATTCCAGTGTGTTGGTGTCATATATGAAAAAAAAAAAAAAAAACTGTTTCTTACAACTTCATTATTTAACATTGTGAAAGGCTGGTTAGAATATTTCAGTGGAATTCATAAAATATTGACAGGTATTTTTCAAAATTGTATGGATATTTTTACACACAGTAACACACCTGAACTGATATTTTTTAATAAAAAACATATGGTCAGAGGATACTTTAAAAAATTATAACTCAAAAAGTAGGTTGAACACCATCCTGATTTGTTTTGTAGATCATATTCAGAGACATAAGAATATATGGTAAAAATCTGAAAAGGCTGAATAACTGGTGACATTGTCAAACTGTGACCTGAAGTAGGGCTATTTTTAGTTAAATCATAAAACATTGCATGCAGCTAAAGTTTTTACAGGAGATCTAACAGACTTTTAATGACAACAATTGCTGATTTATCAACTGATATGTTATAGGAAATTAGAAAAAAATTCATATTAAGTCTTAGAGCTATGGCTTATTACATAAACCAACATTGTTTTTTACGATTTTGGGTTTTCAGGTGATTTTACAGCCTCACTATGAAAATCCTAAGCGATATAAACTTGGTTTGAGACCATTTTTGAATTCTGTGAGTTTAATTCAATGTAGCAAATTTCAGCCTTCTACCACCATTACTCTTGGAGCTTTAGGCAGCCAAAATTGCCCAAAAATGAATTCACCAAAAAAAAACAAAATTTTTATAAGGTTATAAATCAGAAACTATTAGAGATATTTATCTAATCTTTGGCAGTTTTTCATTATATGGGTAGATGAGCACAGGTAAATTTTTTAAGGCATTCTGTTGGGGTCACCTGCAGCCCCCTGGATGATTTGACATGGAATGGCCCAATAGTACATTAAGGGAATTTCATGTGGGTTTGACTTTTTTTATGTCTTAGTCAAGGAAGAAGATTGGAAGTTGTAAGTTTATGTTCATACTTTTAAATATCTATGGTATGGGTCTGTAACTAAGTAGACACTCTGAAATCCATAAAAAGGTAGAGAGAAAATCCAAAATGGACAGTTTGAAGAGCAAAGCCATCATGTGACAGAGACAATTTAAGAATGAGAATTTATTTAAATAGTTCTTTTTGAAATTAAGATATTAAACCTTAGGTGATACAAACATTTGAATTATAAACTACATTTTGGCATCAAATTTATTGGCATACATTAAAATTAAAATTATTTAAGTATATTTTGAATGTAACTTTGTAAAAGGTTGTGACATACAAACTTTAACCCTTTAACATTAGGTTATTATAACATGTAACATATGTTTTGAAACTTACTAATACTATTTTTTTTTTCAAGTACCTTATTTTATTTTTTCTGTTACAGAGTCATGTCAATATCAATGCCCAGAACTTTGCTGGTAACACTCCATTACACCTAGCTTGTGCACATGGGGATGAAAATGTTGTTAGAATTTTGATCAATGCACATGCCAATCCATTAGTAGAAAATTATGATGTCTACAGTTCTAGCAAAAGACATGAAAGAGACGTTGAAGTTTTGAAAAACAAAGGCAAAACACCACTAGATTTTGCAGGAAATAAAAACCAAGTAAGTGTTTTAATAGTAAATTACCTTAAACATTTTTGTTTTTAAAACTATGGAGACTTAAAGTAAAATAATTCATTACAATACTATATGTCCATAGGTATTGTAAACTAGGAACTCTTCATATGGTACAGCAACTTTTTGAAAATACTTTAATTATTCAGTTACTATTTCAAATGGCTCATTGTACTAAAACCTTGATTTGTAACATTAAGCAAATCATTCTTTATTTATATTTATTAAATTTTTAAAGAAATATTTTTAAGTTAGTAAATTTTTCCTTTTTAATGTGTATGATGTTCAGATATAACTTGAAACCAAGAAGTTTGCGAGTTCACTTGTGTTTTATATGATGGGAATAACTATTTAGCAGAAGTAAACATAACCAGAAAGTAATAAAGCACCAAAAGAATTTCAGGTTGTATTTTGATCTTTACATATCAAGTAGTTTTAAATAGATGTTGTTTTTTTTTCTATTTACAACAAAACGTTGCTTGAATAGTAGTAATAATAACTTTCAGTTCAATTTTGTTTTATTTTACTAACGTTCGATTATGACAGTCAAGGATAATACATTGAATCAAATGTTTAATTTGTGAACCTTTAAATAGTTTCAACATTTGGGTTTGTATTCATTACAAGTTCAATAACTATGGTAAAATCCTGTTTAAATCCTTCATTATTGATTCATAACAATATATATTTTTGTGGGACTTGGTCAAATGTTTACCAACAAAAACATTCATCATCTCTTTCTCCTGTTAGTAATCAGCTTCCAGGATTCAATTATGTGCCATCCTTTGTATGGATGATTCCTTAAAATAACATGTTTATGCAATCAGGTAAACTTGTGGCATTGAGCTTATTTGCAAAAACGTCTTATTCATGGTTTTCACCTCTTGTCTACTCCAATTAACTTTAAGTTCTTAAACTGGTAGCGAAATATGTGATTATAATATAACAATTCTTCTTCTTTGCAACAGTACCACATTTTGTATGGTAAAGCAATAAAATTTTTGTTCGTTATCTATTATTACAGAATAAAGTCAAACTTTCAAAGATTACTTTCCTTGATAAAAAGTAACCTTCCCCTGACTTTAAAAAATAATTTATTGTACACAGTCAAATTTCATTAACAGAATTTATTCCATTTCATTACAGTTAAGATGCATCCTTGCTGGAATAGTAACTTCACCAAAAGCTAAAAGTCAGCATTTGAAATCTTCATTCAGTATATCGAAGCCATCTCATTCAAGCTCAACTCATAATGACAAAAAGGTATCCAGGAAAAGGTCAGAAGATGAGATAAAATACTCGGAAGGAAAGCATCACTTAAAACACGAACATCTTTCTACAAATAAAGAAGCTGTTTCTTATGAATTTATACCCTTTGACTCTGGCTATGCAAGTGGTTAGTTTTTGTCTTGAAGGTTTTTTTCCCCTATACATTTGGTTGAGATTAAAAAAAATAATTTCAGGCATTAAATCAGAAAAATAAAAAAATATGACTGAATACTCTGGACAAATTATACCATTGAATGGTGTAAACATATAACCTTAAAGAGATTTTTTTTATTTTATAGATTCTACCAACATCTTTGAATCTTTCAT